>NC_134643.1:141738759-142350859 GCF_030463565.1 Pelecanus crispus
AGTCAAGAATATCTGAATAATCTTAAAATATTCACAAACAAATTTTATAAATTTTGTGTGGGTTCTTTTTTTTCCCTGAAGAGACAGGCCAATTGATAAATAAACACCTTCTTTTTCCAATTATCAGTCCTTAATACCAGACTTCCAATAAATAATGTTTTGGGTCAGTTTTCCTTTCGTATTGTCTATTACACAAATTATCCTTTCTGGCTTTGCATATCATTTATTTCTTGTTGTTAGCCATGATTGCAATCTGGATTTCTCTACCTGTTTTTACATAGCTCTGAAGTGTGATTGGGTTGAACAAAGTATTTGCCAGCTATCTGCACTTCAGACTTGTTTCTAAAATTAAATTGTCGCATCTTAGAAACATCTTGACTGTTTGAATGTAGTAGAAATTTACTACACAAATAGACTTGTGTATTTTCATTTTGTTTTGCTTCTATGAGGGTTGCTCTATAAAACTCTGATACTATTTATTCACAGCAAAATAAATATTCATCATGAGGTAAAAATCAACGGCACTCAGTGCTATAGCAACTTGGTAGTGCAATCTTTACACAGAATTGTTGGGGGTTTTTTTCTCATCTGGTAAGTAATAAATCCACATATCCTACAAGGTCATTGGAAGTATGCATAGAAGAGAAATGAAATAAGATTTCATTTAAAATGGGTTTGATAGTTTTTCTTTTACTGTATTACACACACACACAAATATACACACACAGTCTCTATGTATCTGCACATGTAGATATGTGCACATACATATACATGTGGACATCTGCTTAATTTAGTCATCTAATGCCTTTTGTATTCCCTAAAGGCATTTGTTAGGGGGCAGTCCACCTAGTGAGAATTTTTGTATTGCAGCTTAAGGTTAGGAGCTCTCTCCAGAGAGTTTATTAAACTGCAAACTCCATTTTGAATAACTTCTCAAAATGCTAACTTTTCTGCTAGCTTTTCCCCTTCAGATGGGAATATAGTTCTGAGAAGAAGGGATACAGAACACATGGGTGAGGGTCATTAAACCTTCCCAATCCTCACTGCCCATGAGCAGGATTTGTGGTGGGGTGCTGGCAACTCTCCAGGAGACCATCTGCCCAGGCCAGTAACTAAGCAACAGATTACTTGGTGATGGACTTCTATTACTTCACAAAACTGACTAAAGGATAACCTGAAACAATAGATTTAATAGCATATAAGAAAAGACAGTACTGACAGCTACAGGCAGATGAAACATGGAAGCATGGCTATAGCAATGGAAGAAGTATTCTTGGGAGAGGATCTCAGACGCTCATCTGAACTCAAGTTTTGCTCAAGAATACCAAGGAAGATGGGAGATGTCCGATTAATTTATCTAGAGGAGAGACCGCAAGAGTAACACCAAAATAAAGGGTTGCTATGCCAGCAACATTCCTGAAATGTGCATGTTGTATGTTTCATCTTTTATGTGTCCTGGAGTAATTTTAAATCAGTGTTTGCAGCGCTGGAGCTCTGGAGAAGCCTGTCCTTGGGTATACTGAAGAGGTCAGGACTCACTTTGAGGGCCTACAACCACCTGACCTTGAGGTCTTACTTTTGTGTGGGGATAACACCTGGGGAAGGATCATGTGCAGAAAGTAAGCCAATAAACCAGAGAATGAAGAAGTGCAGGGGTCCCCCCAGACAAAGGGAGACCTGGCAGCATGGGTTTCTACTTCACTGGACATCCAACAGCCTCATGAGTACCAGGCAGGTACTCTACCAGAATCAGACAAGATGATGGGTTTGGGGGCAGCCTAAATACTGCAAAATAGGATATCACACACACTGTGCATTTATAATGAGTGGGCTTTAACTGGATTTGTTCGTCCTCTGACCTGGAAACATGAATTGGGTCTTAAAGCCACTTATGTGAAACACAGGCAAATTGATTAAGGAAATGGTATTCAATAGCCATTTGTGGACCTTTTGCCTCCCTGTCTCATTCCTTCTGCACCTGTGTCTTCTCTTCTTGACTCCTTTTCTACTTTTTTCTACCACACATTTTGCCTCACTAATTCCCAGTTCTGCTGTTGCCTCCTTCCTCTTTGATGCTTTCATCCTCACTGATTTCTAAATATGTGACCTCCACCTTCTGCTTGCAAAATTCATTTCCTTCCTCAACCCCTATCTGCTCTTGCCCCTTTCTGCTCTTTGAGGCTAAATTGTCTTCCTCCAAAGAAAAGACAAATCATAAAAGTAGAGCTCCACCTTGCCAAGTCCACCTCTGAACTGAGAGGTGTTAGTCTACCTTTTAAGAATAGCCAGGAAATAGTTGATGTTTTTTCAGTGAAAATCTTCTACGTTTGGATATCCACAGAGCTCCTAATTGTTCGAAGACTTTTCAGCACCACAAAGCATTTTGAAATGCATCGCTTCTCATTTGCTTTATTGTTCATGACATAAAGCATGCCCCATTCCTGGCATGGAAAGCTGAAGACTGCCAAGTGCATTGGCCCATGGAGCTATCTGTGCCTTTGTTCTGACTGCCCAGAACGTGTAACATGAACCATTTGGAGGCTTTGGAAAATGAACCCAATGAGAGCTGCAAAATCAGCAAATGGGATTTCATTTTTATTCTAAGTTTAAAGCTCAGCAAAAAGACTTGTTGTTTGTGCATAGTACATGTTCTAGTCTACTGAAAACACAGTAATGTGGTCATATATGCAAATAGTAATAGATTAAAGATTTGGCATGCTCTGGAGTACTCCAATGACATGTTCAATCACAGGAGTACCATCTGCTTTTCCTTATATGTGCTAAATTTATAACACTGTGCTAATTTCTATATTAGCTTAAGTACCACCTTCAGGAAATGATACTTAACAGATAAGCAATATTTGGGCTTTGTGACTTATCTTTAGCAAACAGTAAATGTCTCTCCAATTACTCTCAGCTCTCTTCTTAGAGAAAGGAGTTTAGAAATCAATAACATTGATTATGTACTCTTTTTATCCTTGGAGGAATGACAATGACTTGTAATTCAAATGTTATTTCCCTAAGTTTTTGTTCATGCTAGAATTTTGACAGACCAAAAGGTGATCAGAATTTTACGTGGAGCTTGGACACCAGTAAAACACAAGAACTCTGGTATTGCACAGCTAAATTAAAATGAAGCCTTTCTGTATGGACTGGAAATTTTACCATATTGCTAACTGTACCTTCTCTTCAGGTGGTGTTCAATTTGACATTACAGAGAATACCACCTTACTGCTCAAGGTCATAAACAAACCTACAAAACACATGGATGTGTTCTCCCTGTAATTTGGAAGGAAAACAAAAATGCTGGAAGAAGACCCATGGAGTCCGTACAATATAGGCAATATCCACCTCCTCACGCTTGCTCACTGACACTCTGAAGTGTGGGAAGACAGAGGAGCAGGCAAGGAAAGGCTCCTTTCGATGGCCATCTGGGGTTTCTATGAGTCTCTTGCCGTGTCGGCTTCATGGCTGGATGGTTTACTGATCATCTCGGAGCTCATTTGCAGTGTCTCTGCATGACGCTGTACTGAATGATTTCTCCCCACAGGATGAAAGGCCGAGTTATCCCTTCTTTGGGTCTGAGGGGAGCAGGTCTTTCAAAGCGCGAGACCATTGAACCATCACCTGAGGGGACAGCTGTCTAGAGGATATTTTAAATGCATTTGACACTTTTAAATAGATGGTTTCAGCTTGCCAGTCTTGGAATGGCTCCTAAAATAAATGTCAATATAAAGAATAAGGCAATTTGTTTTGGATGATTAAGAGAATCTGGCTTATATATCCAAGGTGTGGCAATTCCAATCACATCTTCATTTCAATTTACAGGAAAGAAATAAACTAGGCTTCATTATTGTTCATACTTATGGTGCTATATATTTGACATGATAATCTACAGTATTAGTCAGTAAATTGACTCACTGGACTGCCCTTGATCATATGCTCCATTTTCTGCTCAGCAGGGCCCTCTCTAACAGCTATATATAACCAGGGAGAAAAAAAAAATAAGAGACAGTTCTCTCTTAGATCATTATAAGATGATGTTGCATTCAGTTTTTCTGCTGCTTCAAAGGTTATAAATGATGTGATCTTTTTGCCATCAGAGATAATATATGGCTGCTGTTTGTCTGCCTTGTCAACTCCTCACACAGAAATCCAATACTGCCCACTTGTCACATATTCATTTCAGATTTGTGTTCTCTTGCAGGGCCCAAAACTAAATAGTTACTGTATTCCTATCTGCCAGTTTTCAAGTCTTGCCTTGTGTGGTCCTTCCTTGTCAAACCATAGTTGTCACGTTAGCAACCCACATGAGTACTTGCAGCAAACATAAAATCTCCCGATTGTAATTAAAATTCTACATACTTTTCTATTAAATAAAGAAAATCATCATGCATCTTAATCCGTAGCTTTGCTCTTCTGCCACTGTTTTTTAAATGTCTGATTACTGAGCTCAGGCAGGTTGTTTTTAGACTGCATCATGCATTTATGGGTTTTATATCACTGTCAAAATAAGTATTGGATTAATCCTGGCTCCTCATCTATGTGCTGAAAAATTGTTTCCTCAGTCCAGACAGAAGTTAAAATTAGGAGTAACCTCTAAAAGGGGCTATAGGGTGAAAGGCAGTTCTCAGTGCTAAGAAAGGATGAGGGCACAGACTCAGAAAGCAGACATCTCAGTAGGAGATTGGCACAAGTTACAAAATACAAACTTGTATAGCTGTATTTCAGCAACATACTGCAGCTGTAACCTGTGCTGCTGCAGAAGGAAGGGGAACCAAAGAGCCTTAGGATAGAAAGAGCCTATTGTTATTCCTGTCCAGAATGGTAAAAAATTGTTCAGATACTTTTTTACTGACCTTTGTTTCAGGAGTACTTGCAAGTCAAGGAGAATTACAGGGTGTAAATCAGAAATACTCAACTGCAGGTCAGCACATCCACAAAGAGATATAATTCAGCTCACAGTCTCCCTGAGGACCAATTCCTCACAAATCTCTCTTAAACTCACTCCTGATATATTGGGCACATTACAGAAGAAATTGTTTAAGAGCACTGATTAATATTTTTGGCAACTGTAAATCTCCCAATGTGCTGCTTGGTGCCGGCTCTGCCAGCTGGCTCTCAAGGGCTCTTCTGGTCCTGTTCCCTGACATCCTATGATTCTGTGTTTTTATAGTTTGAAGAACAGAATAGAAATCAATAACTGTCCAGGCCAAACAGCTCTCTCTATGTTGTAATGCTTTAAACATGCAAAGAAGCTAAAGTCTAAGCCTCTTTGCTTAGAAGCTTTGAAAGCTGCCAGCAGAAAAGATCCCCAGATTCACATGAATTTGGTACCACTTCCTCAGACATCTTCACTTTGATATGGAAGGCAAGAGGGGAGGACTTGTGGAAAAAGAAAAGTCAAAATTCACATCCCACCATGGCATACCAATTACCCCTGGGGTACCCTTGTACCTCCGGAGTACAGTGCTTTGGGAGTGCAGGCGTCTGCCTCGGGCTAAGGCAGCCCACAGCTCACATAATAGATAAGGTGTGGTACACCCTCCAAAATTACCTTTCTATCTCCCCTCTGATGAACAAGACCTCACTGCAGGAGAACTAGGTTATTGTTTCATAGCTGAAGGAGGAACATATAGCAGTGACAGAAAAAAAGTGAGACTCTGAGAACAATGGCTGGGATGCCACATGCAATAAAACCATCTATTAGCCTCATGTGGCATTTGAAAAATATTCAGGAAATAACAGCTGTTAGGTTCAAACATAGCGTCTGATGAAAAAAATCCATTGTCATGATATAAGCCTGTTATTCAACCCCAGCTACACAAACACCCACAAGATAACTCACCAAACAAAGGCAAAAGCAGTAACAGAACAAAGAAGGGTGAAAAAATCATCAGTCTTCACATGTCGAAAAGCAAAATTAAAATAGATTATTTTTACAACAAAATAACACAAGATAATCTGCAAGGGAAAGTGAACAAAGATCGAAGAGCAAATAAGAGACAGACAACACAAACAGGTATCCGCAGTATCTAGAAGTAATAGAACAGGAGCATGCAGCACCAGAGCATCTTAAAAGAGCTGTTGTGTATTTGGGGAAAAACATCCTTTGTGCAAATGTGAAAAAAAAAAAAAAAGAGTATTTACAGCTAGAGACCAAGAAGTTTCCTGTGCCTGCAAAAAGCTACCCTCTCTGGACTTTTTATTACTCTTTCCTCACACACCTGTTTGGTCCCTATGAAAAAGTACAGTTTATATCTCTACTGCATGAACATCCAGCACAGGTAGCAATAAAAGCAGAATAAGAAAAGACCAACCCATTAGCAAAAAATACAGAATTGACTCCACTGAAGTTCATGACAGACAAATCTAGGACATCTCCAAAATAAGAAACAAAATGGCAGTGCTCAAAAACATTTTAAAAAAGAACTGCAACACGTAGCTAATCAATTGCTTTTATGTAAGATCTGAAGTTGACATGAAAGGTGAGGATTTGGAACAGCAGCACTGACTTAGTGCTTCGTGATTTTTTTTTTTTTTTTTTTTTTTTAATTATGGGAGCAAATAATCTTACTTTCCTCCATTGTTTTTGCTTCCTTGCTTGCATGGACTAAAGGACCCCTAGCCACCACCTGAGAAATCTGAAACGGCAGGATGAAGTTGGCTTATGCTAAATCCTTAAATATGCTAAATTTGTTCCTGCTCTTGTTCATGTAATTGTACAAAGATAAATACCTCAGATCAGGAAAGAAAACCAGTGTAACTCGCTCTCCTCATTTCTCATTCGACCCTGCTCTCCTTGCAGGCACAGTCACTGAACTCAGTATTACTTTGTTCATGACAAAAACTGACTGAACCCTGTGAATATGCATTACAGTTTGCAAAACCATTAGTCATCCTGTTTGCTTTCACCTAAGACATAGCTTTGGTTATTTCTATTTCTTCATTAACCTCTCACAAGATCTTCTTCTACTTCTAACACCCTTTTGACTCCCAACATGTACTCCTGGCAGGTCCAGTGGCCGTATGTTCTCCTAGTCCCACAAATGCTGAGGAGCTAATATGAACAACTCGTAGCAAGTTTAAGAAAAGCGTTTTACTAATTCATAAATCATCACATTGAACTGACTGCTCTGTCCATAAATAGTAAAGGCTACTCATCACAAAAATACCATCTCTGGCTTAGAAAGTCCTTGAGCTGCAAAGTCCTGGAGCCCAGGAGGATGCACGAGGACATATTGCTGTCACAGAGAGCTTCCTGTGCCAGGCAGAGCCCTGGCCTAACATGGGACAGCCTTCTTGGGGTTTGTCTTCTCCAGATGGAGCTTCCCACAGCAAAGAGATGCAGCCAGTTGCTGAACAGCTGCCCCATTTAAATTTAAAGCTACACTGGCTATTTAACTTCTAACTTTGGATAATGACCAGAAGGAATGTTCCTACCAAGTCCCTTCACCTTCTGACTATAATACAGCACGCTTAGCTTAAACAGGCGATAAGTTAATTTTGCCTAAGATATACACCTGAAAACAAGAATTTAAATCCAATATACCTTTCTGTAGGTATTACCAAAACAATTGTTTACAAGCATTTTTTCATTTTAAATCTATAATAAAGATATATTATTTCTGATAGGAATCCAGTTTTACAGGGTCTGTAATAAGAAATTTGACTATTGCTAGGTAGAAAGGTTAAGCTGAAAACAAATGCTACATGAAGAACACATTGACTAGGCTGAAAAGCCAAAAAACAGATTTTCAAACTGTGTAGGAAGAGCAACTAAGCTCACGCTTGGTAAGAAAGGGTTGAAAAGTAATTTAAAAAGCTATATAGAGCATAATTGTGAAGGTAGCAGATAAATAGAGAAACAACTAATTCTTTTTAGTTTTGCTAGGCAAATCATTACTAGAAATATTGGTGAGTGTCCTAGTTTCAGCTGGAATAGAGTTAATTTTCTTCCTTGTAGCAGGCATAGTGCTGTGAGGCTACCTGGAGTGAGGAACATGACACCCAAATGTAAGAGACTCAGAGAGACAACTAGAATTAATAAATTCAGAAAAGCTGAAACCCAGGCATGGCAGGACATGCCAGCATATGGGAGCCTGGAGGAAACTGGCAATTACCAGGTAGGCAGGCACAAAAGAAATCCAGTGACCTATGTGGGAAATACAGTGTAAAGCTAATGTAAGGAGAATAATATCTACAATATGTTATGCCTCTTCTGCTTTTTCATCTTAACACACACACACACACACACACACACACACGCACAAATAACCAAGGAGGGACCTGTCTGATGGGAGATTATCTGACCTTGTGGTCTAACAAGGAAACTGCAGTTGAATAGCTGCATAATTTGCCACTGCTCCTCTGTAAAAGATGGGTCAAGAACTTGCAAAACTTGAAAGAAAGGCAATTGTCTTCTGCAAGAGCCACTGGAAGGTTACAGGAAATAGCTATATAGTCTATTGGTAGGGCAGCACAATTATTGAGCAAGAGCACAAAGTGATTTTCAGAAGACTTGAGTGTCCACTCATTGGTGTAAAAATCCGCAAACACAAGAATGTCCCCCAAATTTCACATGGGAATTCCCACGACAGTGGCAGGGTCACCTGCCTTTCAAAGTTAGGACAAAGTACTTACGCAGTGTAAGCACCCATGCTGCACATGAAATGAAACATGTGGGGCCAAACAAATACATCTCAATTCATATAACTAGGTATGTAATGGTGAGAAAGGAGTATTAGGACCTTGTACATCTTCCAGACAGAAGATACCAAGGGCTCTAAAAGAGCATCCTGTGATGCACACGTTATCTTGATCTCACCAGCATGTAGTAGCATCACACTTGATTAGACTTGCTGTAATTTCCCTTGCCTGCCATGCTCAGCACAGAAGAAAAGCCTACAAGATAAAAATTCTGCAGATGGAGCAAATCAGGAGACTTGGTGTCTGGTTCTACACTGTGCTTTGCAAAACCTGAAGATCGTGAATGTGGTAAAACCCTTTGGGTTTTCTTCATAAATTGTTATACAACTCTTTCTTGTCAATTTGACAACAGAAACAAACCATATTAGAAAAGTGAGCCCTCCTTGGAAGTGAAAGAGAAAGCTGGCATAAATTAACAGACAACAGAGACATTAACTTCTTGGAAAGTTTGCGCTAGAGAGTATCAGAGCTGCTGCATGCAGGTACCTGTAAGACTTTACATCCTGAGGAGGAAATGCACATCTTGCTTTCCTAGAATGGCATGCAAGATGTCACATTTGTACAACTCAAATAATCTCTAATGAAAAGGGTTTGTGATCTCCATTCTTAATTAGTTATTCTTTTGACAGATGAAGATTACAGAGCACCTGAAGGCAAGTCTTTACCACCAACAGGCTTGAGAAGGCTTAACAGAAAAATGAATGAGTCAGTCACAGGCAGAGCACTTCCACATGACTAGCAGGAGTTATCTCAGAAAATGACATGGAGAACTGCTTGAAGAGACTGAGGTGAGGCATGAAAACAAAGGCATCATGTTTCCTAGGAGTCTTGTCATGATATCACAGAGAAATTAAAACCTTGGCACCTTGGTAAAATAACTTGCACTTCTGCAAGTGTATTATATATGTGGATGTACCAATGCACGCGCAGTATCTGTGTGAGAAATCACACACACAGGTTAGAAGTTAAATGATTTGAAGAGCTATGCTCTCGCTCAGAGAGAAGTTACAGGCTCGATGCAGAAATTCACAGGTAGGATTCTGGATTTCTGTTATGCTACATGTTTAGGCAACCACAGTAGCCTTTTCTGACCCTTCCAATCCGTTTATCCAAGAGTTAAAAACACTCTGGCACACTCAGATATATTCAACCAGCCACTGGAAAACTGAGCTTTCCAACAGTAAGTCCTTCTTGACATTGATTCTGCTGTAGTAAAGAAGTGTTGTGTGGGAAGGGCCAGGGCTGTGCCAGCTCTGAGATGCCATGGGAAGAGTCCAGTCACAAGGGCAAGAAGTGGCGTAAATTTTTAGTGACCCATGGCTGGCCTTGGCAAGGAGTTTTCATATACTCCCAACTTGAAATGGGTCTTTGTGCAGACTCTGGGAAGACTCAGCAACAAGCACACAGAATACATGGAGCTTCAAGGTGTTTATTCCTTCCCGTGTAACTATGTCTAGCTCCCTCCTCATGTTGTAGCAAAGAAAATCTCCTTCTCCACCTATCCAGCTGGCCAATTGCTTCTTTTGTGCAAGACAGATTAGTGTTATTACACAAAAACCCAACCAACCAACCAACCAAAAAAACGCCCAAAAAACCAACAGGCAGCAAAAGAAATTGCCAAGTACAGATATCTATATTTACAGCAAATAGCATCTCACTTTAGCAGTGGATCAAGTGAAATTAACATGTCTGATCATTAAATCAAACTAAATGTGTCAGAATCAGGCTCTGACTGATCAGTTTGCCATAAACAATGGCTGTTAACTTGAACAGAAATAACTAAACAATGTTGTTTTCCCTCTGGAAAAAAAGGTAGAGAAGCAAATAGCTTCAACACTACTTTTTTAAAAGTACTATAAAAACTGGATTTTACTGGAACCCATGAAGTTTTTCAGACCTTGAGACAGCATGAGGTTTCAACAGTCTACTTAATACAATTTGGTTTTGCACAATGTCATTTGGACAACATCATTACAGAATGCTTCACAATTAATTACATTCAAATAGCAGCTTCTTATCCCCTGTGGAGAACGGGATTAATTGGGTCAGATGTAAATATGCATTTCATGGATCCTACTGAACACTTGCCCATCTCACCAATTTACCATGTAATTTGATACAACTGGCGTACTATGCTCTGGAGATGTGCAGGGTGAGCACAGTTGCAAGTCAGGGTAGAAATACACGGATACAGCAGTGCTGGTATTCTCAGCCTGCATTATGCTTGGCTCTAACTGCGCAACCCTTTGATTCTCTTGCAGCAATGCTAATTTATATTTATTCATGCCGACATACTTTGTTGTTGAAAATGAAGCTTGGGACAGAACTCAGAACTCATATGAAGCATCAGGATGGACCCCTGGCAACATGGGATCAGAAACTATTCTCCTCCCAGGTGTCTTCACTCCCCTTTGGAAAGAGGAACTGATGATCACTGCAGTGAGAAACCCCGAGCCCAGGGCCTTAGTGGGTCCCAACTCTGTGCAGGGAAAGAGTAAAGATATGCTACCTACAGGGAAAGAACAAAGGAGTCAGCTTTGGGGCAAAGTTGTTTCCTTCACCCCCTGTGCAGCCTAAGCTTAAATCTTCGGAATGCAATGGCTTTTCACTCTCTGGAGTCTTGGGTAGGGGCAGTTCAGGTTAAACATACTCCTCCTGAAGTCCACTTTCTTAATTTTTTTATCATGAAACACATGTTCTACCGGCTTTTTTCCATGAAGTAAGGTGGGCCACAACACATCCAGAGAAAGAATCACAGTTTTCTAAAATAATCTGGAAAAAAAAAGCTTGTGCCTGTGGCAGGTAATTCTTGAAAAGCTACTTCTTGTTGCTTTAAAGCATGAATAAGAAGAACACTGTTTCCTGGCTTCTAGCTTCCTCTGCCCTATTTTCAGTTTGCACTCTCCCCTAGGTATTCTGAAAAATGAGACATTTGCACCCAGCTGGAGAGCACCTTTCATGAGCTGGAAAACTGCAGAGTTCATTTCTGGCATGTTTCCTGCTGTTCATGAGTAACTACCAGGACAAACTCACTCGAGTGAAGTGCAAACTTCAGTCCCCAAGGCTTGTCAGTTCAGAGCTGATCCTTACAGCCACTGCATGCAGGGTAGATACAAGAGAGGACTCGGAATTTCTAAAGCAAAGTAACACTACCAAGCAAACAACAACAAAAAAAAATTATCAAGTACTCCTTCTGGCTTTTCCAGTCCTACCTGTCACAAGTGGTGCAGCATACAGTCGTTTTGTCATCCCAGATCTGAAATATTGTAGTATCACTGTTCTACTTGCTGCTTTGGTGCCGTGCCTGGTCCCTACAGTTTGATTATCTGTCCCCTGCTCCCACCGAGTACTCTGTGTTGCACCACTCTGATCATTGCAGTGGATATAAAGATTCACCACTCTGCAGCCTTAGCAACTCCCCATTAGTTCTTCACTCCTCTGGCTTTCACCACCTCCAGAGTAGGCATTTTTTCCCTGCCTTCCTTTTTTTTTTTTTTTTTTTTCCAGAACTATGAATTTTGTTTCCTGATTTTGTTCTCCTGCCTTTGCCTCTACTCTGGTACCTGGATTCCATTACTTTCGTGCACTTGTACTCTACCAGCTTTAATTAATGCTTAGATATTTGGGACTTGATAGTTGGAGGTCTTTCTCAGGAACTGGTATTACATGTTCCATAAAATAGTCTGCCTTTGATTATGGAATGTTTAATGTACCCAAATTTTTATTTGGTTTTCAGAGTTCTCTCCCTTGAAATGTAACTATCTTTTTTCTCTTCTGTTTTTTGGTTTGGAGTGAAAAATCCATCCCATATAGGCCATCATCTTACTATGTCTGAGGCTGTAAAACACATGCAACACTGATACTTATTTTCAGTTTTTTAATCTTCCCTCCTCCAATAAGGGAGGGAAAAGATTCCATTTCACTTTTCACAACACTTGTAAAAAGTCCCTTATAAAAAACACTTTCTCTCTTCCACTGTTTCTTTCTCTGTGTTAGCTTTTCACTGGAAAATCTGCACTTCCAGTAAGCTTAGTCCGTCCACCTGGACAGACTGCTCTTAGTCGATTTTTGATCCATTGCTTGGATACCACCCCCATGGCTGAACTACTTCTTTTCCTACAGGTTACTCTTTCTTTGGGGACTCCTGTCTCTCTTCAGACTTGTGCCTAGAGCTAGACTAAGGATTTCTATCCAGGTGTTTTTCCAGTTTGAAATGATGCTTTTGTTTAAATGTTTAAACTCACTGTAGTAACCCCGTTTAATAAACAATAAAGATACTTTGCTAATGTTAACTAGGGGCATTCCTAGCCTATTCATGTTCACAATAAAATGACAGACAAGGACATTCAGATGAAGTCACAAGGTGACATGGCAACAGGTTGAAATGTATTGTGTCTATTATTTAACTGGTTCTGTGCAGTCGTATGCGGGACTGTAACTTGAAGCTAAACGATCATTTTTGTGTATTTATCTTTTGCTGGATTTTTTCTGCCGTTAAATTAAAGTGCTAATGCAATTGCCCTGGAGAAAGAAAAGTAACTGCAATATCTTGAGGGTGCTTATCTACAGCAGAAGCTATGTGCTTTTTAATCCATTAAGTAAGCAAGATGTGTGTGAGAGAGGAAGCCATTCAGAGTCAGATTCCTATTTTTCACAATGAAACTCATGTGCCTGAGCTCGCCTGGTGAGTACCAAAAATAGCTCAGCAAAAAGGGCTTTCCTTGAGCACTTCCATTATTCACATGATGCAGCACCTTACATAACACGAAGCATGCACGTCACCCCACCGAGTGCGGTGCACACGGATGCTAGTGGGAAAAAATTTCCACCGGCTACAGTAGTACCAAGTGTTTTAAAGGCAAAGTCAGGCCGAAGGCACTGATTTTTTTTTCAAATGAGCAAGGCTAGAAAATCTTAGAAAATTGTCTGGGGGGGTCTGACGAAGGGATTTCAGTATGATTAAAATGGTAGAGACAGCCTTTGAAAATCGCTTTTACTCAATGAGTACCTCTTCTGCTTTTTAAAGATGGAAATATTATATCATCTTGACAGTTGCAGCGACTTTGTTTGGGCACTTGGGGTACCTGCCTTGCCACCTGCACCTCCATCCAGAGACCAGCAGTTCTCTGAAGGACTCTTCCGGCTGCTGCCATCTTTGCTTAGTGGAATTATCCTTTGCTGCTGTAATCACCTAGTCTGAGTCCCAGCTTTTTCATTTGAAAATACCATTTGTGCCTCCCTTGGCTAATCTGCATGCATGTGAACCCCCCTGGCTGCAGCATTGTTGTTTGATTGCTCTGCGTTCCCTGCACATGGGATTAAAGTCTGTCACAGCCTCCAGCTGCACAGTTTTTCGCTCAAGCAATAAAGTATTGCTTTTAACATTAATGGTCCCAAACTTAACCCCTATTCTTGGTCACAGTGGTAACCATCATACATATTATTTAGGAAGACATCTTTGAGATGGTGGTATGAATACTAGTGTATTGTGAGTTGTTTTGACTACTGATCATATAACATAATAATTACTGTTTTCAAAAAGGGATGACTGAACCTGTGTAAACAGAGTTCTTTTGCTTCTCTGGAAACACATCATTTTGAAAAATAAGCAAATCTTGTTTGAATATTACAAGTCATATTTAAGAAAGAAATTCCTTTCTTTCAGGTGATCTGGCACTATGCAAATTTAGATTTTAATATAATGAAACTGTACTACATCCTCAGTACCATCAGACTCACAGCTTCTGCAGCCTGTGCTCTCTCTATGCAAAAAGTAGTATCATGATATATAATAAATAGGCAACCATTTCTCTCAGCAGTGAAGTATTGCTACTGTTGGGTGTATTTCATTGTGAGCAGGAAGACTACACAAATCTTTAAGACAAGCATTGAATGCTTCCTCCAACTGCATGGGGTAGGCAGACAGGTTGAAACACTGACTACCTGAGCGTATAGGGATTTATTCTGTATGGAAGATGGCAACAGGTCCTGGTAGTGCAATCTGTTCTAATGCAATGACAGGTCAATGGTTCAGCTGTAAATACAATTTCTGGACCATCAACAACACAACCTGGACTTCAGTAGAGAAACATTAACCAGCCTGATCTTTGGCTTAAGAGATCTGATGGTCTCTTAAGGTGTCTTGTGCTTTCACGCAATGCTCTGAGGGTTGTGGCACTAAGAAGAACAAGGCCCAGCAGAAGCAATAATGAAAGCAGTGACAGAGATATAGGCTTACAAAACTAAGAACAGTGTTTTTCTTTTTTTGTAGATCTAGCTGCTAAACCGAGGAATCCTGGTCAGGCATGGTTTGGCACCTATTTTTTCTATCCCCAGATTAGCACTGAATGATGCAGTATAAATATTCAATCACCCCTCTTTTACACTGTCTCCTCTTGACTGTGTCACAATCACTTGCCTGTGACTTGTAGATTCGCGTTCACCATAAACCCTAGTTCAGTGAGCCATACCTCAGCAAGTCAAGCTCCCTGCTTGTGAGGCTTCTTGTGGCACTACAGACTATGTTGCTCTGCTCTCCTCTGTACACAAACGTCCTTCTCTTGAGCAGAAAAGTACCGAGTTACAGCTATGGTATCATTGGTCCAGAAACTTCCGTCTTGGTATGTCTCCTCTGTTCACCTCTCAAGTGCACATCGCTTCTGTGGTGGGAGTTCTCTAGGGGAAATCAATTCCAGTGCAGCTCCAGCTCTTAGGGCTTTGCAGCAAGAGTACTGCAGTGACATGGCCCCTCTGTGTACTGTTCTGGCTGTACATGTAATACACAATATTCAAAAGCAGAAGAGAGGTTTCTGCAAGCATTCCTTAGAGAGAGGGTAACTGAGCCTTACATGAACCTTAGCTGGAATGCTAGCACTATGTGACTGATAAGACACACAACACTGACTACTTACTTGGACTGTTTTTGTAGTTGTATGGCATTAGCTTTCCAGTGACAGCATAGTAATACTGGTCCTATCTTCTAGAGAGACCCTGAATTTTTTTTTTTAGGATCAGTTTTGTATATGTGTAAATATGATTATTTCTACGGTAGAGAGTATCCAGAAATGAAGTGTCTCTTCTACTGCTTGATATCGTAGCTTTGCAAGTGAACAATTTATTGCATTGCAAACCCCCTATCCTAATTTTGCTGTGTAATGCGAACCGTGATTTTTGCTTTGATTTTGAAAGCTACTAATTCCCTTTACAGTGTGCAAAATCCACTGAAATAATCTGCATCTTATAATCACATAACTTTACAGAGCTTGATCAAAGTCAGAGGCCCATTACAGCTCAAAAGCTGCTCAGGCAATGTTTTTGTTCCGGGAAATCAGGTCTTGAGAGATTTAAATCCTAGTCCCAATTTATTTAAATGAATAAATTTCATTTCTCAGCCACCAGTACCAAGCAGTGAGCTGCACACTAAGCTCATTTCTCTCTCCATCACTGATTTTATTACCTCTGCAACTCACCCGTAATCTGGATCTATCAGCTGCTATCATATTGCTTCAGATCTGCTACACGTTACTCTGTGTAAAAGATTTCAGCTCCATGGCTCTTCTCCAAGCAAATGAAAAGAAACGAACGAAATAAATTTTTTCATTCATAGATATTCATATTCCCCTAAAGAGGGCTCAGGACATCAAGAGGAGGAACACTTCAGGTTGATGGTTCCGGAATAAACACCATACCAATAAAAATGCATTTCATTATACATACCAAATATTGTTGGAATGCACTCATCTGAAAGATGTCACAATGTGGGATTTTCTGTCTCAAGGCATTTCCTATGCTCCAGTCCACTCCCATTCACCCTATATTTAAATATGACCGGGCTACCGAATATATATGCACTTTCCTTTGCAGGTTTGGAATGGGGGTGGCACAAGCCAGCCATGGAAAAAAGCAAGCATAAGGACGGCCCACAAGAATGTACAACATGAAACTGCTGGGGACAGTATTGTATATTTTGTGGGGACATTTAGCAAAGAGAATACAAGAGACTACTAGTGATGCCATCAAAATCATCCATTTTGCTGATTTATGACATCACTGCACATACTAAAACTCTCTCTTGCTTTCTCTTTCTCACTACAGTTTTACCCTCAAACTTGAATTGCCGATCTGATTCACTGTCCCGTAAGCTGATGACTCTTTGCTCCGCAAGCCATTCATGCGCCGCACGGACTCGACGCTTTCATTCCCAGCAGTCATAGCCTGTGCCTGTCCCCAGAGTGTCAGCATAGATAGCAGCAGCAAGAATGAAAATATCACAGTGATAACACAAAAACACACATACACAACACGCAAAGAGAAGAATGGCTCAGTTAGACAGGACCATCACGCAAAAAAACGTGAATCACTTTCAAGGCAAAATATACTGAGAAAATCATGAGAGACAAACTGAAGTAAAGAGACGCAGGAAACACCTCCTAAAGAGATGGCCTTAGTAACATTATTCCCTATTTTGAAATTCGTGCAACCAGACTCATAGGAAAAGTGAAAGCAAGCCTGTGCAAATGGATAGGTGATTCTTACCCCAGCAGAATATTTCCTTGTATTTAATTAGGGCATTACCCATTTTGTAAAGAATCCATGTACCAACTGGCTTACGATAAACACAGATCTTCTGGTGATTTGGTTTTAAATAACTTTTTTTTAATATAGTCACCAGAATAATCATTCCCACAACAGATGAATGACCACTTCCATGGACCGAAACCTCATAATTTTTGAGTGATGCTACTGGATACTGTTACTTACCAGTGGTCGTTTCTTGCCTACTTGTTCATCTCTAAAGAAGACATCGTATCCAAACCTGAAATTACAGACCCTGTACAGCAGGTTCTGCTGCTGCCATGCTGTTTTTGGAAACAAAGACTTCCAGTGACAGTGCATCTCACATGTATGCCTGCAGACGGGCAAGCATTTCTGCTCTCTCCTGTAATCTAATCTTAACGGAAATCTCAATTCACCTGACAATAATATTAAACCAGAGAACAGCACTGGATTGCTTCCCAGAGCATCCATCAAATATTACATTAGCTAAAGAACATTTATTAGACAGACCTGTCAAAACACAAATGCCCTGTGCCATTGTTGTCATCCCTCTTGTAAAGGAAACCATTATTTGTGGCTTGAAGCGCTCACACAGCTAAAGCAAATATTTACTTCACCTAGCAAATGCATATGTACAGCATAAACTTAAATGTTTCTACTGATACGGAAAACCAGTGACATACATACAGGAAGGGTGAAGCCTTTATAGCTGTGGGAATGGTCATAACTGGACTAGAATTCAATTTAATGTCTATTCTTTTCTTTCTGTTTACCAAAGAAAAAATCAGGAAGGGTGGACAGATTTCCTAAAAATATTTCTAGACTGACATCTAGGTTAAAAACAAGCCTCTCTTCTACATTTCAGTCACTGGTATAAAATGATATGATAACGATACTCACAAATAGTCCCTTTGCTAAAAAGCTGAAGTTAGTATCAGTAACAAACTGTGAAATAGTAGAATGTAGAAAGGAAATTGTCCTAATCCTTCTTTTTTTTAAAGTGGCCACATTTCCTGGTTTCAGCTGGGAAAAACACCAGTCGCTGGTGGTTTAGAAGTGAAGGCAGAACTGCTGATCACTCTGCAATGGGCTACCCTAAGGAATCTCCCATTTTTGCATGACTAGCTAGGGTAGCACTACAAAAGACAAATCTCAACTATGTGCTGATGTCATCTCATCTGGGTGATGTCAAGGAAATAATATTGGTACTCTATGGCATTGCTTCCAACTGTTCCTTATCTGTTGGTGGGTGACACATAATAGCATAATATTTGGCGTTTAGAAGAAAATCTAATTTCACAGGTAAAGGTACAGCTGCCTCAGCAATTGCAGAAGACAATAAAATTATTGGAATCAGTGACCAATCTATTGACATTCATAAGCTGCAAATAAACCCAGCAGTGAGTTTTCAGCTCCTTATCAAGGAGTAAATCACTCAAAAGGAAACTTCAGAATAAGACTCTCCCACAAGGGCAAGAAGAACTGAGGTGAGAAATCAACTGCACATCAGCATCCTGTCAGGGCAGACTCATTCACCCCAAGTAAAAAGCAGCTGTACCTTATTTTGTCGTCTTTGCCTTCTTCGAAGCCTCAGAAACTCCTTGTGCTGCCGTGAAACAAAGTTGACTGCTGCATATTCCAGTAAAGCAGCAAAGACAAAGAGAAGGCATACGGCCATCCAGATGTCGATAGCTTTTACATAGGAGACCTACAAAGAAATAAAAGACAGCATGTTATATTTCAAACTTCTTTACGAGCTGAAGATATTGACATGGAAAAATAAACACATTTGTGCACAGCATGAGTTGTAGTTGTTCAATGAGGTGCGTTTTTCCTTGTTTTGTGTTTTGTTTTGTTAGTTTATTGGCTTATAACAAATAAAGAATCCAGCTATTAATGGAAAAGAGTGTTCACAAAGAATACACAAATTATGAGCTCCTGCCTTTAGGAAAAGAGTCAGGATTAGTCTAACAAAATACAAGTGCTCTTATAGTCACAATCACAGCTTATCATAAAGAATACTAATACAGGGATTGACACAATACCTATTGAAAAACAACTCTAGAAAGTTTATAGTTACCACCTTTCTCATCTTTTATGAACCAATTACCGTATGGATTGATTAGCTATGTTGGTATCCATAACCTCAAAGTAAATTCAAGGTACTGTATCATATTGGTTGATATAACTTTACTAGTACAGGTGTTATTAAGTATTTGATCCTAGCTGCATGACCTTTGTCCAACAACTCTGTAAGAAAAATAAATCTTCATAGATATTATCTACTACAAATACCCAAATACCAAATACCTCTGTTCTAGTAAAAGCCTATTCTGATTTGAATTGACTGGTCCACAATAAAATCAGATGCATTACAGTACTGTAATGACATAAGATATTCATCATATTACCCACACAGTGGGCCAAACAGTAGCCAATTAATGAGCTACACATTATGCATACCAAAGGTACATTGTCCTCCATAGCTGCATTTGGTTTCTGCCTTTCTTTGTAGTCTTGCAATTTTTAA
The DNA here is from genome assembly GCF_030463565.1 of Pelecanus crispus. Lineage (NCBI taxonomy): Eukaryota > Metazoa > Chordata > Aves > Pelecaniformes > Pelecanidae > Pelecanus > Pelecanus crispus. The sequence goes on from NC_134643.1 coordinate 141,758,555, forward strand.
GCAAAGATATTCTGATTAGGCAACAGCAGATTGTATTTTTGTTTATTAGGTATTAGGAATGAAAATCATCTGACTTTTAATGTCTACTACGTACATGTGAGCTAGTTGCCTAAACTCCTTTGATATAAATAAATCAAGGAGTGAAGAACAGGCATTTCTAGGATGCAATGCATCTGAACTGTTTTAGATGTCTTCTTTGGGATGTGATGAATAACAAACAAAGTTTCTTCATCTTCATGTCTGTAAAGAGGAGCTTAGAACCACTGTCTAAGCATAGACACATAGGGCTTTACTCAGTCGTCTAAATAAAAGCATCACATACTGCCACATTAGGTACCTAGCCTCCATTTGCTAATCCAGCAGAGCATGAATGTCCAGTATTATACTAATCAGTCCTTTGAAGATGCCTCAGATACCCAAGGTCACCTCTAATGGCACCACCATACAACTGGATCAAGATAAGCAAAATGGATTGTACCTAAACTCTGAACAATTATAATCAAAGGTACTTAAAGTCTGAATAATACCCTGCAGGCCAAACATTTCAATGCAGTCAAAACATGCAGTGGTCTGAAAAGACAGCAGAAAAGGATGTGTTGTGTATCTAACACTCTAATGTTTAGGAGACCCAATCTCCACCTTGGAAAGCTCCACCTCTACCCTTTGCACACACTATTCAAAATGGCCTTGCTCTTATGGTTATGGCTACCATTTCATGACGAAGGGAAGCACACCTGTTTCAGTAGATTTTTCTCCTGTTTACCATTTGCTTAAATAGAGTCACTTTTCAAAATCTGTAGAACATTTTTTGTTGACGTCAAATGGAATATACTGCACTTTGTGCTCAAGCAAGCAATATGAGCAGAGGAACTGGCATTTAAAGCATGGCAGAAAGGATACAGAACTCCATCCTGCAAGTCCTGAACACTGAACAGGACATTTCAGAGGATCCAAATACTGTTTTTCAGCCTGCACCATGGGAACATACATTTCTGTAGCTGAGGCTATACTCCAGCGCACACTGCCATGCCCACTGCAATGCCCACAGTACAACATGCACAGGCTGAGATGGAAGAGGAGGAGTTAGCAGGCTAAGATGACACTATGAATCTGTGCCTTTCAATTAGATACACAGCAGGTATGCATTTCTCTCTCCCACACATAAAAAAATCTTACAAGTTATGTCTTTACCAAGCAGCTGTGAAACCCAGTGAAAACTCGACAATGTCCCAGATACTCTGTGCCACAGGGTGAGGCACAGTAGGAATTAAGTCACTTTAATTTCTGTAAAATGCAGCTGAGTTTAGATTGTTTGTTACCTTCCTTGAAGGGGTAGCTTGTTTTCCTTTACAAATGCCCTTAGGAGACGTATTAGACATGCATAAACAGCTGGACTGGGCTGCCAGAGACAGCACAATGCAGGGAGCTGAAGCCACAAGAATCAGCATTTCTGACTGTGCAAATCCTGTTCTAGTGGGCTTAAAGGAGGGAGGGCAACATACTAAAGGAAGCCCTGAGTTAGCCTGCCACTTACACAGTGCTGCCATAAATGGCATCCACATAATTGCTGAGCCAGCTGGATTATTTTAACTCCAGCCTACTGGGCTGGAATCAGAGGATCACAATATACTTGGCAGGTCTGTAGCTTGTTTTATTGTTTAGCCATTGCCATACCATGGTGCAGCTTTAAATGCGAAAACAGCACATTAAAAATAAATAAATGGAGAAGCCCTGCTTATCCTTTTATTTTCAAATCACATTATGTAATTTTATCTATATGTCCCCAGATCCTTTTATTTTCAAATCACTTTATGTAATTTTATCTATATGTCCCCAGTATGTACAGAATTATGCTGCTGAAAGCCTAAAAGCCCATGCAATTTTCTGAAGTCAGACTTTTTCTAGCCACCCCTATGCATGGAAAATGACGTGGATCTATTACACCAAGCCTAGGAATGCCTCACCTGGTACACGTTTCCAAAAAAGTCCTAAAGTGAGTGCCCAGATTTTAGACCAGCACTTTGGTATCTGAAGCATGCACAATGCAAAGATTCAGTGGATTTTAGGGTCTCTGTCTGCTTTAGCTGGTTTTAATCTGTGTCTTCCTTCAACTAGGAAATGGTTACATCTACCAGATTGTAGACTGATCTGAAGTGAACCTCTCTCAACCACCCTTGCTGAAGCTGTTCTACTTTGTATGAAAACACTGAAAAATCCATTGGCTTGGGGACTGGGAACAGAGCCTCTCCTTCCTAGATGCACATCTTAAACCGTGGAATATGAAGTCATTCTCTGTATCTGTGTCCCAAACACATGCAGGGACTGAGAAGGCCCTATCACGGAGTATTTCATGGTGCTTGAACAATTTTCTCGGTGAGATGAGCACAGAAAGGATGTGAATTTGATCTGCACATTCCAGGTGAGTGCTATAACCACTTGCCTGTCAGATGTTGTAGCTTCTTACTGTGGTGTATCACATGTCAATGAAACGCCTTTTTCTAAGAGCTGCTCAGCCATTTCCCACTTATCTCCACAGGAAACTCTCCGCTGGGCAGGCTCTAGTGTGCATCTCATTCCTGGGTGCTTATTTCTCCTTTGCACTGTACAAGAAATCTTTCACATCTAATTTTCAGTTGAAAATATTGCCGAGTGACACACTCGTAGGAGATGGGGTCTGCAAAAGTGAGTACTTCATGATACGATAGGCACATCCATTGCTTTCGGAGGTTCTTCCACCAAACTCAAAAACAGTGTTACCAGCTATGTTTTTTCCCCAGATCATAGTATAGCTTGAAAACTCATATGTTTGCTCAACTAAAAGGCTTACATCACCTACTTTGGTAAGGACTCATCAGACAATACTGTATCTTCAGCTTCCTTAATTAACATGTCCATGCTTCGTGCTCCATAGTCACTACTGTGTACATGTAGGATAGTATAGACCCTGATTGTTTTTGAGAAGGTTTGATCTCACCTAACTTAACACATTATGTACATGTGTTTTTTTTAAATTAATGGTAAGAAATAAACATTTTTAGGACAAAACATATCTAAGTTGAAGGTAGGTACCTATACTATAGTCAAACGAACTGTACCCTAAAAATGCCAGTCTCTCATTTTTGACCAAGAGTGGAGTTTTGAATGGCTATTTCAGGTATATATATCTGCTTGATATAGACCTACACTGGTTAGATAAAGCCTGTGAATCATCTCTATTAGCTAGTGTCTTGATGTAATCCTAAACAGAACAGAGCAAAGTAAAACAAGCTGCCCACACGAGCCTATGTAATAGAGACTATTATCTGAGCATTCGCTACCTTTCCCATAATTTCACTTGCAGGACAGAATGCAAAATGTGCAGTAACAGTACAAATTCAGAGCAAACATTGTCAAGCTACCAAGTAGTAGTAGTGATTGGTGTTTTTTCAAAGGTAGATCTTGTAAAACTTTCTCTGAAAAACCTGTAACCCCGACAGCACACTGGCTCCACTTACTTTGCAGTACTTTTAGAAGTGGATGTTTTCAAACTCTGCCTCATTCGACATTATCATGTTCAGAAAGCATACTGAGATTTTCTTGCCCTTTTCTTTCTTTAAATAGGTGCTCTACTTTTTACTGTATGTTGCAGAGCTTCCTCTCTAATGTTGTTTGGGGGGAGGGGATTTAATGCTTCCCACCAATAAAACCATAAATTATATCAATTATTCAGATGCTCTGTAAATGTTTTAGGGCCAGCTAATGAGGGAAATTTTTCAGAATGAGAGCTGTCTGCACGAAGAGCCAAGTATGATAAGGCTGAACACAGTAAATGTCATAAAGCAACTCCTTTCCATTCATAATTTTCCTTATTTGTTATTTGGCCATGCCCACTGTGTAGAGAGAAGACTAGTTTACGCTCTGTACAGCACTGCTGTAACATCAATGACCCCAGTGAAGTTCCTGTAAATGAAAGTCTAAGGAGGATCACACTGTTCATGAAGGCCTTGCAAAGATTAAACCTTCCACTTTTCCAGCTCTTTTTATTTCACCACTGTGACTCTCTCACAGCTTCTGGGTACCTTTCGGAATATCGCCATGTGTCACCACCAGAACGAGGCATGCTTTTGCGGAGAGAAGCTGGAGGAAAACATGGTCATGGGTCCTGCAATTGAGCAGCTGTCATTTGTTGACAGTTGTGAATCAACCCAAATGTGAGCTCTATTTCTGCTACAGCGCCAGCCTCATGAGACTCCAGACAACTGCTTTAACTCTCTGGTTCAGCTGAACGGGTGTAAAATGGAAATAAAGACACAACCCAGAGCTGTGCATTGTGAAAATAACTTCAATATGCAGTGCAAGGTGCTCAGCCTGTGTTAAAAAACATATATTCCCTTATTTTATCTGATAGGAATTCATGAAAAAATATCTTTGACTTGTGATATGAAGCCCCAAACATCTACTTTTGCACAATACCACATCCTAGGCAAGAATTTTTTAAAGAAGAAAATTTTCAGCTACTGGAAAATTTGAAAAATAATTTCTCCTATGCATTAAAATGATCTCTTGGGGAAAGAAGTTTCAGAAAATTTTTCACATTGGAAATGTGGAAGTAGAACAAAGTAACATTTTGAATCAAAACTGAAACAAAAGTTATGTAAAACTACCTTCCAGTACAAAGCATTGATGTTGCATTTACTTTCACTTTACTTTTTTAAACCAAAGCACTTACATGAAATTCTGTTATCATAAGGCTTACTGGTTTTTTTTTTTCCAAATCTTGATTTCATAAAGAAATTGATAGCTCTTTCCTGCATATCAGCTTTATATAGCTGAAGCTGAAAGCACCAGTCCTGGTTTCATCACATTTCCCAGGCAGAGAAGTTTCTGATTGAAAAACGTGCTGTCAGCTGCTATTACAAGGAAAGTATTTTCTTTTTGTCTCACTTTTACTCTGGATCTTTCTTTTCACCCAGATATTTCACCTCCATGAAATTTCAACATTCTAAAACAAATTCATATCAGAAAATGCAAATTACTTTCCCAGTCCTAAACCCTCAGTCATTTTTTACTATTCTGTTGTTGCAACAGTTTCCAGTTAATTATCCTTCACACCATACAATTTTAAAGGGTCACAGTCACTGTGCAATACCTTGACTGGTCAGGTCAACAAGGCTTTTTAGCTTAGTGGACAATACAGCATAAAACAGAGAGTGGTTTAGATTCCACCAAGTTTAAAATTAATGGGATTGATCACCTGGGTGAGGAAATCTTCATGAAGTGTTCAGGAAGTAAAGCAACTATCCATCACAGCTGGCTCTGGGACCTGTTCTCAAAGGGGGCTGCTTCTGCAGGGGAGGGAATGATAATGAAAGCTTTCGTCTTCCAGACTGCGGTAAAAGTTTGTTTGCCTCTTCAAGACTTTAATGTATATACTCTTTCCATAATGTACTTTGCAATGAAAAAAGTTAAGCTCTCAGAGCTACTATTCTGTTACTGGAAAATAAGCGCTCTTAGTATGGGGCAGATTTTGACAGGAGATGGTTCATTGGTGAATGAGTCCTGTGGAAGTTGTAGGCAACCTTCATCAGCTCACTTACTGCATTGTTAGGTGGCTTGGGAAGACAACCAGCCTGGATGGTGACCTTTCCTTTTGAGGTGAAATGGGGTTAAAAGCCAGTCCCAGATGTCCCACTCAGGAACCAAGCTACTACCCTCAGAGTAAAATGCCTGTTCTGAGGTGATGACATAACTAATTTGGTTTGTTTGTTCGATGAATGAAAAAATTACAATATTTGGTGAATGTGAAACACACTTTTCCCAGCTATTTTAATAAAACAATTCTATTTTTTTTAATTGACCAAAATATTTTGTTCAACTCTTTTTTCTTTTTCTTTTTTTCAGAAACATCTACTTCATCTTCCATTTTTAAATGAAATGTGGGCAATTTTCAAAACAAAACAAGAAACAAGCAAGAAATATTTAATTTAAAAATGCTGAAACAAACTTTCCCACCCTCCCTCCATTATTCAGATTCCATCTGAAAGTATCCACCTAACTCAGCAGGGACTCACAAGTTGTTCCAGTTACCCAAAATTGCCTTTTTCAGCGAATAAACTATTCATCCAAAATTTTTTGCTCTATTTCTATTGCTGGTTCTGCCAAGTCATGAGATGCTATACCTCCTACCCACTGCTGATGCAGAACTAAATGTCGACTGCATTCAAGCCAGGAAAAGCATGGAAACCATTTATGGTTTGTTTTTCTTTCAAAGACGAAGGAAAATTTTCTTCAAGTCTTTGAAGATGATCAGGGAGTTAAAGTATTTACAAGGATGCTCAGAGAGAGGCCCCTGGAGCAAGATGCTCCCTGCCTTCAGAGTGGGGCTGGCCCCAAGAAACTGCAGGTATTATCCAACTCTTTGTGAACCTCTGCAACACATGGCTAACACCTGATTCAGATGATGCAGGACTGTGCTATAGTACATCCTGCAGGATGTGATAAAGGGAGCACAGAGCCGTAACTGCACACTGAAAACTGATATTTCTTTAAATTATGTAGCTATATTCTATGACACTTTATAAAAAAAGTAAACTTGTGTTGCAGGTAAAAGAAAACCATTCTAGAGAAGCAATAAAATGTTTCTCTTTAGCATGGGCTGTCTCTATTCATATGTTATGCTCCTTCTTCTCAAACAGCATATTTCCACCTTTGAAAAATGTAATCCCACAAATACAGAATCAGTTATCTGACTAGTGAAGCCAAAACTGCTTGTTTTCCCTTCCCAAGGGCATATGCAGTATCGGCATATTCATCATGTGTCATTTTGTGCAATCATATTGTGTAGTTGCCTTGTATTTCCCATTCCTGAGAATTCATTCCTTCTGTACAGGAAATTTAGACAGGATGTACCATTTCCACTTCAAAAGCCCTTGACTTCCTTGAAAATACTGTGACTATTTTTCAGACAAAGGAAAAAAAATCTGAGCAATAGCTTAATGCAGTTTTTCTAACCAAGTAGGTTACAGCTGAGAAAACAAAGGCTTGTGCTTTGGACAGCTAATGGTGTTGGTTCTCAGCTTGGGAGAAAACTGGATGATTCTATTATGCATTGATAAGGCAGGGATGGGCTGACGCCTGCTACTGGGAATGAAGTAACACTAATTGAAATTGTAACCACGGTCAAAAGCCCACTTTTGCAAAGAGGTAATCGACTGTGTGTTGTATCACTTTTTACTAAGATGACAATAAAGTGGAAATGTCTCTTATATCTCCACCAGGAGTTCAAGTCTAGCTCAGACCACTACCAAAATGGTTAACAAGACAGTACAGATGAGAAATGCTGAATTATTTGGAAACAGGAGGTTCTGGTGACTCTCCCCAAGAACTGTGTTGAGTTCATGCCCCATAAAAAAGGGCAGAGTGGAACTAGGAATGAGTAGATCTGCATCAGGGTATGCAAAATTTGGGCTCATGGATGGACCAAATAATAAAGGGACTAGTTATTTCTGTCTGATTGTCTCTTTTCAGCCCCCTGCAGAAACAGATTTTGGGACAATCAAAATTGTGAAAGAGAGAGGAGGGGAAAATGCAAAATCCTCTGTTCATCATTAATTAGGACTTTGGCATCCACCAGGGCACTTCTGACTTTTCTTGTTGCCCTGATCCTGAAAAATATTGGGCAAGAACAGGTCAGGGGACACCGCCACTCCTACCAGCTCAGCCGCATCCTCAACACTATATGGAAATAGCAAATTGTGGGTTTTGTCACTCTCCAGCCTGGTTGCCTATCTCTGCCCTCTTGGTAAAAAAAGTCTGGCTTAACTGGCCAACAAAACATGCTCTGCAGTAGTGTTGCAGACGAAGAGGCAGCTAACCCCACCCCAACCCAATGTCACAGCCAGAGGGGGTACAATTTTGTCAGATCTCAGACAAGCCAGTAAAAGCCACAGTCTGAGCTTCAGCTGTCTCAGAAAGAGACATGCAACAACAAGCATCAGCTTCTTGCCACTAGTATTCTGCACATCATTGCTACTTTCCTCAGTCCCATTTTGTATGTTTTGTCGTCTTCTGTCTTGAAGAAATTGGTCTCGAATAAGAGCTCACAACCTTTTGACTAAGTCTTTTTCCTTTTTCCTTCAAAACCAACCAGAGTTCCGATAAGGCATTCTACAGTCAAAGGGAAAAAACAATCTCCCTGCCCCCACAAAAATATAGGACTCTGTGCACACAGACTCCCCACAGCTTACTACAGCATCTCAGTGCCCCACCAATTAATCCTTCAGGTTTGGCTTGTGAATAAAGAAAGAGGGAAAAGCAAGCTCATGTTGGCAGAAATAAAATAAATAATACCAATATTTGTGACATTTCTTTTGTATGGACCAAAGAAAGTAATCAACAGATTGGTGGAGCCATGGTGATCAGTTTATGAAGGTGACATAAGGATTGATGTCCCTGCTCCAAGGAAGCAGCTTCTTATTGTTAAGTAATTGAAAGACATTTATCACACAGAAACACCCCCATATCCAGCTGAGATCAGTACAAGTTGCGAATTATATGTGGCTGCATTAAGACATGGGCAAATACACATTTGGGCAGCTTTTGTAGCTAGATGACAATGTCAGTCTCAGAACTCATTTACAATAGAAGTTTCTGGCTCTTCCTTCCTTCCTAGTGAAATCAGCAGATAATATTTCTTTAATGTCATTAAATGCTCACTTGACTACTTGGACTTTAAGTGGTAAATTCTTCAGTGTATGAGAGTGTGGATAAAAACAATCACCAAGGAGAAAAAGCTGAGGAAGATTAAAAAGGAGCCGTAACACCATGATTGCATGATTGCTAGCAAGAACTGCTGGCACGATTTTAAATCAATGTCATTAAATTCATAAACAGAGTAAAAGGATGATACTTACCAAAGGAGCATTTATATTTAAGATTCATTTGAAATAAGAAGCCAATGTGGTATGTATCTGAGAGCAGCCAGAGTGCCTACTTCGAAAATGCCAGCTTTTCTGCTGCGATTTCAGTTTTCTGAAATGTTTTTGTGTTTAGGTTTTTTTCAAACAAAGCATTAACTGAGGTTCAGCAAACTCTTTTCATTTCCTCTGCAGGTCCAAAAGTGCCTCAGCCACCTCAGGTGAAAAGTAATCTTTATTCAACTCAGCCGCAGCGATGCCAGATGCAGTTATTACCTCTGCCACCCGGTTAGGAAGAATTGCACCAAATTGCATTATTCTTTGACCTTTGAAGAGTTAACTGATTCAGTGCATGACTGTTATCAAATAACAAGTCAGGATTTTATTTCTGTAGCAATAGTAACAAATATCTTCCTTTCATATAAAGCAGGTAAGATTCACAGCATTGGTGGACAGCAGTGTAGCTACCAGGATCAATACCAAGAACATTTGCACCCATACATCCATTTTAGGTATGATTTTTCCATTGGATAGCGTGAAAATTGTGTTAATGCTCAGGTGACTGCAGAACATTCTACAACATCCTCTCTGTGCTATATTTCCTATTACAGTCACAACTAAGTGAACCATTAAAAGCGATCCAATTCAGTGAACCAAACAACAAAAACCTAAAATTAGAAAAAGGATGCTTGGGGCAATATGCCTTTTTTTCTTTAACTCTTCATCTCTGCTGTTTGTAAATAGAGAGTTGATTTTTCTAATTCTTCCCTAAGATTATACTCTTAAATTCTGGATTTGTTAGGACTTACAGGAATGCAATTTGGTGAAAAAATGCATTTGTTTATTTTTATGACTGCCAGTCTCTCTAGATTAGAGATGGGCAAATTAAATTAATCGTTTGGTCACAGAAAATTGCCTTACCAATACTAAATATAACTTCAGACTAAAACAACTGAGAATGGGATGGTTCATTACATTAGTCAGTATCTCGATATGCTCCTTTCTTGACTATCACTTGATCAGTTACTTACTATTCCTGAGACACTTATCATTCTTAATGATTCTTCTGGCTCTGTGCTCTGAATTGCTACTTTCATCTGATTAAACTGAAAGGGAGAAAAAATACTTTATTTGTGGATAATTTAAGCAATATGTAACTAACGATAATGCTGCAACAAATAAATCTGTATACGCAGTCTATCAAATTATTCTTTCTATCTTTGGGGGGAAAAAAAAAAAAAGGGATTTTAAATGAAAAATAATTGTCCCTAAAAAAAGATCCTGAAGCTGACATCAAAGAAAACATAGGCTCAGGAGGGATAACATGGTCCAATTCCAATTGTAAGTGTGAGTGAGTCATATTTCACGTACAGTAAAGCACTTAAGGAAATGCAGAATTGGAAGAGGACGTACAATGGGAATAATAGAATATGGCAAAGGTGAAAATGTACGTGGAAAGAAATTGATGGTCTGAATATTAATAAGCAGAATGAAAGAAAATGAGATAAAGAAGGCAGGTGAAAGGAAAGAAAATGGAACTCAAGGGGAACGAACAGCAGCATTTAGGAAGATTCATACAAAAAATTTTTTTTTTAAACTTTAACTGAATCAGTTTCCATATTCTAAAGGGATCAGAACTGCCGTATGAATGTAAATGTACCTACCACACACCCAGATTAGCTCAGGCCCTTAGGCTCAGGACCTGGAATCAAAGCTGTGTTTGGTGAAGCACAGGTTACATGCCCAGCCTGCTGTTTTGTGGGAGGTCACCTTGCTCAGGACGGTGCGGAAAGCTGAGCGCGTGTTCCTTTCCTACGGACTCTTCCAACCAAGGACCCATCCTGTCGGTCCCACTACCCAGCTCCAGGCAGTCAACCCGTACCACCTCTTTGGAAGAAAAAGGCTGGGACTGAGGGCTCATATTGCACCAGGTTTTGTGATAGAAGCAGACCCACACAGCAGGTTTGAAGCTACTGGCAGGTGCCTCCTTCCCTGTTTTTCCTGTTCACATTCTTTGAAATTTAATTTTTTGTTCTATTTTATAAACTCAGGCAGTACTTCCTAACCAAGATCTACCTCTCCTTTTCCAGCCAGAGATGTCTGACCAATTAAAGTTTGTTAACTGAATTACGTTTTCAATCCACTTGTGGAAGACCAGCCATGGAACAAAAAAGCAGGAAAAAACCAGCACAGGAACACAGCATTGTAGGCTCCCTTTTGTGTCTGTGTGGAACCACCAGGAATAGCAGTGGGGACTCACCAGGCTACTCAAGCACAGACAAAACAGTGTCACCTTTCAAGCTCTTTTTCTGCTGCGGATTCTGATTGTTTGTAATAGCTTATTGATGGTCTGCTGCTAACATCATAACTCAGAATGCAATTCTCTCTTCGGTAATTCAAGAGACAAAGTAATCTGTTAATATATAGTAAAAATTGGGCCTCCAAATTCTGAGACTTTGCTTCCAAGCACAGCCTTGTACTAAGGTTTTGTTTGCCGCTATCATGTTTTTCACAGAATTTCATTTTCACCTGAGTTGTAAATCCAAGTACTTTCTGAATCATATTGCAACATTAAATTGTCTCCAGGACTCTCATACTTTGTCCAAAACCGTGCCATCACACAGCAAGGCTGAGTGAAGTCATTTTCAGCCACAACAGCTAGGAATCTAGTGCAAGTATATAAAAAAAGCAAGAGCTTCTCACTGAAGGATGTTTGTGTAGAAGTCTTCTAGCCACACATTCTTGTATTTGGAGCGCATCTATATTCCCTTCTCAGCTTATCTTTGAGCCAAAGTACTGGACTTTCATAAAAGGAGAATCCTTTTCTGAAGGTTATTTGATTGTTTAGCCTGAAGTCCAGTGTTTACTCCTATAAACTGCTCTTTGTTCCTCATCCATTTTCTAATGCCGGAGTGGGTGCATTTGTTCTGTACTGTCTGCAGCTATAGTCAAAGCATCCAGAGACTCTTCAAGGAACAGGAAATCAGAGCCTCACACCACCGAGCACTAAAGGTGCCCACAACACTCTCAGTACCAGTGACAGAGGCAGCCTAGAATACGGATGGGAGTTATATGCAGGATCATGCAGACAGCTCTCAGAAAGGCTGCTGTTGGCCCTGGAGGTTCAAAGCACTGCAGCATGAGTAAGGGGAATGGTTTGCATGTCAGTCTGATGCCACGTGCTCAAGACTTGTTGAAGTCTGTTGCCCCATAGCAAGCAAAAGCTTGCTGGCTGCTTGCAGGATGGCTTCATGATACTGACAGATGAATGTTCACCTTACAAAAAGTCTGGAGAAATCCTGGAGGGAGCTAACAATTCCATATCTACTGAGCATATCACTGCTGCTCAGTGAATATTCACAGTGAAGATTGCTCATCTGTGCAGGAAGTAGGGAATAAATCACTTCTGGTTCTCTTATTTCTATCTGCAATGTTATAGGCTGTTGCATATGATGTATTGGGTTATATCCTTCCTGCAAGCATGGCATTATAATTGATGTTATAGGTCTCTCTATTTCTTTTTTTTTGTGTGTTCCTAGTTTGTGTCACATGCTGTGTCTGTAAAACAGTGAATAGGTGAGGTTGAGCCACCTAAAAGGAGAGGAGACTACTGCATCCTCGGGGAACTGCTAATGCTGCTCAAATGGAGAAGGTTCAAAAGACTTAATGATATGGGATCTGGAGAAACTGTACTGAGAAGCCAGACACACCTCCGAGATGATAGACAGAATAATTTCCTAAGGTCCAGAAGGGATCAAACTGAGTTTTCTGTTACTGAAAGTCATTGGAATGGCTGGAATTGAGGATGCAGTAGATAGAAGGAGAGCTGTGTATGAACTTTGCATTTCTGCTCAGTCTTACTGAGTTGCTTTGAGTTTATTTTAAAAAAACAGTTCAACTTTTCTTGTTCTATTCATGTTCTGATGAAATGTGGGTAATTTTTAAGTTCAAAAAAACTTTTTTATCTCTTGCTGCATCTCATTGTGAGAAGATACAGGCACATCCACCTCAAAGCTCTGGCTGATACAGGGTCTTGACACAGGCACCATTTTGCAAAACGAAGACACTCTGCCTCTCAGCCGACTGCCCAGCCTTTCATGTATCAGACACAGAGTCAGTGGGTGTTTCCTCTGATACTCCTCTCTGTACTCCCAGGGCTTCAGAGCAAGAAGCAAAAGCCAACTTGTTCACCAAGAGCATAATTTACGGCTGCCCTGCAATGCCCCCGAAAAGGAGAAGCCATGTTGCTCACAGGGATTGTTTCTCTCACGAAGTCACAAATCTGGATGCCCCAGAGCCCGTTTTCTACTTTTCATCTGACGATGGGGACACCTGGCATGGGCGCTGCCCAAGCCCAAGTTCTCCACATCAGGCAGACCACATGTCAAAGGCAGGATAGAAAGGAAACAGCTTTTCTGATATTCAGGCAATCCTGACCTGCTCAGTTGAGTCATGTAACATAAACGAAGCTGCAAAACTGAGCCAGCCTACGCAAGAGAAGACAACAACCTATATATAAATAACAACCTATATAACTTTTCCCCTGTCAATTCCATAAGTAGCTAGAGAAGAACAAAGCATTAAAGTGAGTCATGTTAACTCTCTTTCTCTCTCTCTCTTTCCCTCCCTAACTCTGAACGTTATAAGGAAGCTCAGAAAACACTTTGGTCAGAATTTTAAATCATGAAGATCAGGGTCATATCTCTTTCAGAAGATTTTAATGAACGGCCTAAGCCAGTAATTCTATTTGCATAATTGGGAATGAACATATGTCTTCCTCAAATCATTTTGTAGGCATTTGCCTTACTCGTAAGTCTAGAGTAGTAATAGCTCTGCACCAGCTTTCTTTCCAGTGCCACATATTCTTGCAACATCAGGCTGTTCCTGCTACTACCTTAAACACAGGAATACACACCCACATCCTTTATATCCACGTGGTTATTACAAGCTCCATTTCCATTATGACTCAGCAGAATTAGCACATAATACACAGTTGTGACTCCTATTAGATCAAAAGGGTCTGATAGTCCTGTATAGAAGCCCAGCTTGTGCTGCCCTGTTACCCAGTATTCATGTTCAGCATTAATAAATGTATCTTTTGAAAAGTCCCTACCTCTTAAAAACTCTGACCGCACTAGTAAGCTGCTGAGAAGAGTGACACTTGGCTAGAAATACAGAGACACACTTCATATTATATTTAAGAGCTATCTTTATGTCTGATAAGTTATTAATAGATGTCAGAAATTTCAGTAACACTTGCTCTATCGTTATTAATTAGAGCTGTGGGGAAGTATTTGCCTGGCTGGTGAACTTTGTTAAATGTTTCTCACACGAACTGGCATTTACTCACTTGTCATTATGTTGGAGATGAAAAAGAAAACAAACAAATAAAAAAATCAGAGAACTATTCTGCATGGAACAGTACATGTTAGCAGAGTAGATTACACCTAATGAGACTCAAAACTACAAAAAAGGTCTCAGTATTTCCCTGTGTCTTTCCCCTGAAAGATCTTAATGAAATCTTAAAGAAGCTAGGCCACCTGCTTCTCAAAGAGTACGTGCAATGCAGGGAAATCTTACTAGCTCCATTTTACAAGTAGGGAAATTAAGGTACACGTATGGCAAGTACATTGCCCAGGGCTACAGGAGGAGCCAGTGGCAGAGCTGTGAACAAAATCTTAATCTTTTGGCTGACACATCCATGTTTTAGAGTCCAGATCATCCTCCCTACCTGTCTGTGAGAGGGATCCACATTGCTGGCTGTTCCAGAGAACTGCCTAAATCCAAAGAAACTTTCCTGGGGAGACTCTGCATCACCACCACACTGTAAATGGGATTTTGCAAAGAATTCATATTTGTATCTCTGTCAGACACATCAGGAGGAGAACAAGACAGAGACAGGGGAAAAAATGTGCAATAATAATACCCACTCCTTCTTGACTGTTGCTGTCAACTTGTTCTTGGACATAATAAGAAGCAGTGAAGAGAAATTAAAAAAGATTTGGGTTTTTTTCAGTGTAGGTTATACTCATAGTTAAGTGGGGTTTTTTTCCAGCATATGCAGCTGCAAGAGAGATTTTGCTTAAGCTGTCAATACAATGTTTATTTTATAAACATATTTGTCAAGTTTGCAATACTTACTCTGCCTAAAGGGTACCTTGAACCTAATGTTATTCCAGGAGCCATGACTTTGATTGATTGCACATCAGGAAGCTTAAGTGCAGAAAACTCCTACACAAAATCACTTTAAAGTATGGAAATTAAAATTTAAAGGCTGCTTCTCTAACATGCTTCTTGTGTGCCAGAGCAGCCACAGCCCCAGTCTGAAATGTGGGGGCAGCCAGGAGTAGGGAGGCACAGCCATTCAACCCTGCTCCCACAGGACATGTCATAGGCACAAACACTACATTAAGTGGTGCTAATGTGGGAGAGGAGCAAAGGAAAGGAGCCTCCATAGCCTCCTGTTTCTAACAAACCCACATCTGTTTAACACCCCTAGCTGCCAACTAACTGCAGAAAAGCACTGAAAAAGCTGCAAGCAGGACCTGGTTCTCCAACAAACATGCTCACCATATCCCTTTCATGCACATCCCATCAAAATCCATCATTGCCATCCAGTTGATATTAATATGCTTTTACCAGAGAAAGGGGTGCACACAGCAACTTCAGCCAAAGTATTCTTATCCTTAGCGAGTATCTTCAGAGCTGCCCAGCATGTTTGACAGCAGCCTTTCCTGTGCAGGATGGTCTCCACAGAGGATCTGCTGTGCTCTTGGGGAGCTCTTTACATTCTTATCTGCGGACTGTTATTTTTAGAGTACTCCTCAATATATCTTCAGGAAGGCTGCAAGTCAGTGTTCCTGTTGGCACTGGTGTTGCCAATGCGGTAGGTGCACTGGCACCGATTTTCCATTGCTACAATTTTTTTCCCCCTTTTACAGGGCAGGTGAGTTCTCATGATTGCATTAGGTCCAATGGCTTGTGAAGTCATTTGCTGTATCATACTATGTTCTTTCTTTCAACTCAACTCAAGCAATGTTCACCTCTTGGCCTTTCTTAACAACCCAGTTCTCCTAAGTATTTACTATTTTCTTTTCCACCCAGTGGATGTACAAAGGAATAACAATTAGCTGGAGGGGAGTGTTTAATTAATCTTTCCTCTCTGTCCAATACCCCTTTGATCATAGATACATAAAAGATCTGGGTGCTTAAGACCAAACACTTTGCCCTTGTTCAGCTGCTGCTTAACTCTGGAGATAAGTTCAGCAGGTCCTTCATTGTTTAACTTCAACGTTTTCTGGGCAGCTGAGTTCTGCTCATGCCCAGAATATCTCCTTCCATGTGCAGGGAGGTACCTAGCTCCAACCTGGGTCCAAACACAATTCAGGAGCTACAATGAGAAGATATATGGACTGTGCACAGGAGTTTTTTCAGAGTCCACCAAGAACACACTGACAGTCTCAGGTGCTTTAAAAAAATGCCTTGGTAGCTGCAGGAATATTAAAACAAAATCATGCCAACCTTTCCATTGGAAGCTTTGTGGTACCGGAACTCACCAAGGAAGAGGGAAATACACTGTAAATGCCTTCCCAAGCCTGAGAGGATATCAGTGCATCTCTTCTACCTCCTACAATATTTGTATCAGGCCATGGGCAGGGTTGGGAAGAGAAGGGGCTTTAAAGCCCAAATGGGAGCTGTTCTGCTGCACAGAAAGGAAAGCAAGATTCATGAATTTTGTAGCAAGGAAGATGAGAAAAGGAGCTATGCCTTATATGCCTCTGGTATATTGACAGTCACTGGCTAGAATGAAGAAGCACCTCATCTGGTTGGTAAGTTATTCACTCTCTGTCCAATTTGAAATAATGGTACTGCTGCTGTCAGAGGAACAGTCCTCAGCTATGTGAATGACAGGGGGAGGATTCAGCTCACCATCTGAACACACAGGCAGCTCCAGGGTAGACTTTATCCCGTCTTCTTTACATGCTGATTGGCCATAGGGATGAATTGTCTCATTGGAAGCATCAATTTGCATCCACTGAAGAGGGAACTAAGGTAAAGAATACCTGCTAGCTAAATCGATCCAAAAAGCGAGGTCTGGCATTCAGAAGGGGGAAGAAGGGGAAGTTAGAAATATAGGGGAGAAGAATCCAATGAAATTAACTTGGGGTTCAATTCAGAAACTACAAAGACTTAGGGTTCCCTGACTCATTCTGTCCTCTTTCTTGCTGTGAACAGTCTCCTAACTGGAAGAGAAGTTCCTACATTTTATACTGGTTTGTCTATTATTTTCAAGGCTTAACAGAGACAAGCATGATTAAAACACAGTTTGGTAAAGCCTTTCAACACTGCCATTTATTTTAAATATTATTGTTTAACCACTGATTTCCCTGGGTAATTAGGCTATGTTTAGGCTTTAGGGTTTTTTAATCAGTGTTTTCCTGTGGCTTGGGTGCGATTCCTGCAGAAGCCTTGTAATAACCATATAACTAAGACAGCCTAATCTAATAATTTGTGCATGCATATGATGTTCAGGGGGATTATTAAAGTTATTTTCTCACTAAAAATGTTATCAGCTTAGAAAGCCGAGCTGTTCCAGGCTGATGACTTTTCATTGCAAAAATGTTTAATACAGTCATATGCACCAGACTGCAGTTGCACATGCTAATGTCATTTATTCTATTGATTTTGCCTTTTGAAAGGAACCTTGCTGCTCTCTAATTTTTGCTTAAAAAATCCTAACAACCAAAATAATGTTCAAATGGCAAATGTTTGCTGAAACTGAAAGCTGGAGTATTTGTCTAGACTAAAAGGGTCAGATATGCTTTAGTTTGACAGGACTTGTTATTAACTTAGGACATGAGGCATTGAGAGTTTTCTCCTGCTTTAATAGCATTGTATTTCAGGCCCCCAGCACAACTAATTTAAATGGTTTCAGGGGTAGAACCTAATCAATTTTGCACACCAAGATGGAAGTCAGTCCCTTAGTACTAATTTCCCTCCAATGTAAAAACAGTGATAACAAAGAAAGGCAAAAAAATAAAACAAAATAGCATGAATGCAAATAGCATTACTCAGACTTTTTTGTTCTGCTGGAGTAGTCTAAATTTCAAAGCCACCTCCCACGCATACACTTATATATAACATTTTGAAATACAATACTTCCTCAGATGTTGCTTTCATTGTCATACAGTTTATTGCTGGATATGGAGCATTTTTCTATAGAAAGCAAAACTACATCAGTATTTTTCTATTTTAATGATTCATTCTGGATGCTGAAAGAAAGACCTGATATACAATAAAACAGGAGCACAAGCAGAGAAAGAGATAAAGATATGGGCAGACAAATGTCAATATTATTCAGTTGCTTGGGCCATGTATGTCGTAACTCTGCAGTCATACATGCCTTATATTTCTCATTTGAATGAAAATTCTTCTTGGTGTAATGGTAGCAAATATAGCCACACTACAATTACCATTGTATCCATTATACTTTCAGTGAATTATCTTAGATTTTTTTTAAGTTTCAGAACCCACACTGGGAAGGGTTTGTTTAATCAGCTAGAGAGACCATACCACCAAACTATGACAAGCCTTTCTTAGGAGACTCTAAGGACGCAAAGGCTAAACCTACTGTTGGTATACCTTTGTTACTTAGCCTTGATTATTGCAGAAATAATGTTTACTGCAGAAAAGTTCAAATAAAGCTTTGTCTTCTAAAGTTCAGTTGCATCTGAATGTTGGCCCATTTTTTCAACAGTATTATGCAAAGCCTCTTGTTAAACAAGGACACTAGCAGATGTGGTGGGGAAAAAGAAGATATTGTCAGGTCCCTGGGGGCTCCAACAAGGCTTGGTTGCCCTGACCAGTCTCACTTGAGCCCCCAACCAAACTCCCTCTGTCCGTGGGCCCAGGAGTATCCTAGTTTGGGCTGTCATACAAAGGCTGTGCCCAGACAGGTCTCCTGCCTGTGGACCTGTGTTATGGTTAGCCCTACAACCATCCTGGCCTCCGACTGTCCTGACTGGCTGCTTGGGCTTCCTGGATCAACCTTGATTGGATCTGGGTTCTCTGTTCCTTGCCTCCAGTCCTGTCTCTCCTCCTGGTTGCACCCCAGCCCTTGCTCATCACCTCATCTCATCTGGGGCTGTCAGCACCCCAGCCCTGCCCAGATCCTGTGGGTCAGTGCCCTGGTCTAGTCTTGCTGTAGATGCCCTTGGCCCCCAGGTTGCTCTCCCTCATGGAGCAGCTTGGCTTACGCTTCTCCCTGACAGATACCATTGGGCTATTACTGCCACTATCACAGTCATTTATGACTGACTTCATTTTTTGTGGGTCTTTCCCACTGCTATGGGTTTGGACTCTGAAGACATTTCAATATGTAAAGAATAAAGTGCAAAGCACTACCTGCTATGCTACATTAATAATCAACCTGGGTTTGGAAAGCTTGCTTCATCAGGGAAGCAATTAGGTGTGGAATTTTTTTTGATTTTAGCAAAGCTTTTGGTACTGTCTCTCACAGTATCCTTCTGGACAAATCGTCCAGCATACAGCTAGACAAGTCCATAATACGTTGGGTGAGCAATTGGCTGAGGAGTCAGGCTCAAAGAGTTATAGTAAATGAGGTTACATCAGGCTGATGGCCAGTCACCAGTGGGATTCCCCAGGGCTCAGTTTTAAGGCCAGTGCTCTTAATGTTTTTATAAATTATCTGGATGCAGAAATCAAATGTACATTAAGTTTACTGATAATACTAAAACAGGAGGAGCTGTGGACTCCCTTGAGGGTAGAGAGGCCATACAGAGAGATCTGGATAGACTAGAGAGCTGGGCAATCACCAGCCATATGAAACTTAATGAGAGCAAGTGCTGGAATCCCTACCTGGGACAGGGTAACTCTGGTTATACATACAAATTGGAGATAGATAGGATGGAGAGCAGCTCCGTGGAAAGAGATCTGAGGGTTTGAGTTGATGGCAAGTTGAACAGTGTGCTCTGGCACCCAAAAGGGCCAACTATGTCCTGGGGTGCATCAAACACAGCATAGCTAGCTGGTTGAGGGAGGTGATTGTCCCACTCTACACTGCACTGGTGCGACCCCACCTTAAGTACTGCATACAGTTTTGGGCACCTCAATATAAGAAGGACATCAAACTACTAGAGTGTGTCCAGAGGAGGGTGACCAAGATGGTGAAAGGCCTTGAGAGAAAGACTTACGAGGAGTGGCTGAGGTCACCTGATTTGTTCAGCTTGGAGAACAGAAAGCCAACGGATGATGTGATTGCAGTCTACACCTTCCTCAAGGGGAGCAGCTGACAGAGAGGTGTTGATCTCCACTCTGGTGACTATTGACAGGACATGAGGAAATGGTATGGAGCTGTGTCAGAGGAAGGTCAGATTGGACATTAAGAAAAGGTTCTTCACTGAGAGGGTGGTCGGTCACTGGAACAGGCTCCCCAGGGAAGTGGTCACAGCACCAATTCTGTCAGAGTGCAAGGAGTGTCTGGACGATGCTCTTAGTCATACGGTTTAGTTTTAGGCAGTCCTGTGAGGAGCAGGGAGTTGGACTTGATTCTTAGGGGTCCCTTCCAACTTGAGATATTCTATGATTCAAATTATTATGCAAAATTAAGAATAAATATCATTATTGAGAATATTTTTTTTCTGTAGAAAAGTCTGTCAAAAATCAACATTTAGTGTGCAAGAGTAGTTTTCTAGCAGAAGTATGAAAGCTACAGAGCTTTCAAATAGTGATCATAGTGATCCTGGGGAGTCTCAAGTCCACTGAAAACTTAATTTTGGAGTTTAATATATACATGGTCTTGTTTTAACTTATCAAACCCGATGAGGAAAGACACAAAGGTAATAAATACATAATAATTCATGACAGCATGGCTAAAAGCTGTTGATGCAAAGTTATAAAGCTTCAAGATATCCTTCCCACTTTAGGTCTAGCCAGAAATATCAGACTTCACAGGACCTACAGGACAGCAAATGCTCTACAACGATAGCAGCTCAGGCAGTCTCCCAAAACTTTTGTGCTGCTGGGGCTTCTGGTGATGCATCTACTTTTCTTGAGTTGTCTCTGGCCCTTCTTCACAGGTTGGAATGAGAGGGGACAGAAAGTTTCTTTGGGGAAATTCCTGAGTTTCTCTCCACATGTGCCCTCGCTTTCTCTGTCTGCAAACAATGACTGAATGGTTCCCTGCTTACAAGAAGCATAGTCTTCACTTTTAGTCTTTCCTTATTTTTTTTTTTCAGTAATCCAAAACAAACACTTGGAAAGCAAAACTTGAGAGTAGTTTTGCAGTTTTGGGAATTTTATCCTAGTCTTCCATATCATTTTAACAAATCCTGTTTTCAAATTATGACCCATTGGCTATACAGATTCAAGTATAAGATGCTCAAAAGGATATCCAAACTGTCATATGCTATAATTAATTGGTTTTGGTGGGTTTTGAGATGGACTGTATTGAAATCAGAATGAAATTCAAGAGAAGAAAAAAAACGGTAGTCAGGATGATATGATTTTGATCCCTTAATATGAAACATACAAGGACTAGTGACGAACATTTATACCATGTGAAATCTTTGCTTTTATTAGGTAGTTCAACTGTATCACAAAAGGAGAATGTCAGCAATTTGTTAAGAATATGAAGATCATATTTCTAAATGTAGTTGTTGGTCATGAATCTAGGGTAGAATACAAGAAGTCCCAAAGTAGGGTTATTTTCAATCCTTATTTCTGTTTTCCAGTGACCTTATAATCACAGAAACTTCTACTGCCAGGTAGGAACTCTTTTTTTTACTTTTTTACTGAGCTTCTGCACAGCAGAGATTTTTACCTTAGCTCCTGTGAGCCTGACACAAAATACATGTGTGAAAAGATGCCCTAACTGCAACTTTTAAGAGTTTAATGTAGCTTCTTTACCTAACCTTACATTTTTGGCAAACAGCTCACTGAAGTTCACTTTTGATCAATGTCACTGCCATTTCTAGGCTCATCTTCATTCATGAGTAATGGCAGAACCTCCTCTCTCCATTTCTACCCTTAAGTAAGGGCACGATACCCATAATTTGTGGGTACTGACTGTTTCATACAAGACCACAGTTGACTACATTGAGAAATGCAACATAATATGCACATCACTTCTTTGGTCCTGCTAAGACAAGTGAAACAACATAATGCTACGTTGGCACCTGAGGAAGCCTGATGCTATGGTAACCTGCCACATGAAGCATCCCTAGGAAGCCCCCTTATCTGCAGCAGATGGGAATCAACTAAAGTCTCCAGCAACACACAGTCTCCACATAAACATTCACTGAAACCTTGAGTCAGTGCCCAGCTGCACTGCAGGACTTCAGCTCCAGAGTTCACATGCTCCAAAATGAAACATGTGGCTAAATTTGGACAAAGAAGGAATACGCAGCACCTGACAGGACAGACTGTAACAGAGCCAGCAAGGTGACTTCTGACAAGTACAAGTAACTGCATTTTTCCCTACATTATTATTTTACCTGCTTTCAATAAGTAATGCCATTCTGAGAATTTTAATTCGCAGTTGCATATGTGTATGCAACTCCAAACCATTGTATTTTCCTTGTAAAACATACAATTTCTCTGCCAAAAGGAGATATGAAGATTCTCTTAAATCTCTTTTAACCTACATATGGCCAGCAGCAGTACATGCTAAAACCCCTAATCACATTTTGTGTTTTACCAGGACCAGAGGTGAAGAGATGCTGTTTAACCTTGTCAGCCCCAAGCTGGTTCCTTCCCATTCAAAGGATCTGTACACTGCATTTGTGGATGATGACCTCCAGGGCTACAAGAAAGCTTTGATCCACTTTATACTCTTTGCACTGAGACACAGAGAGATGGGGACACAGAAGACATCCAGTCTCTGGGACACAGGAGCTGTCCCTGTGTGACTGTACAGTCTGGCCATTCCCAAACTTGCCTGAGCCCAGTAAAATTCCTGTGTCCCTCCTCTAAGGTCTTCTGCTTTCTTCCAAAACTAAGTCCAATGCTTAGCTCTGATGCACTGGAAGCACAGGTCAGCACTGCAGACTGAGGTACTGGCACCCAGGTTGTGCTGTCTGGCTATAAAGAGCAGTCAGGGAGCATGGTCTGAGCAGGAGCACACCCTGTCTCCCCTGATAACATCAAAATCAAGCAGGAAGACAAACAGGATCTGCTTCTCACAGGCAGCTAGTGACTGTGAACACAAAGTTCAGCCTTTCCTCTGTCGCTCAGAGCTGAGGACCAGGTGCTTACAAGCCATGATCCTCTAAACTGTTCAACCCCTGGAGGTGCAGCAGGCAAAGACAGTGTGTTAAACCGCCCGTAAAATCCCCTTCTAGCCCAGGTCTGCATGGCATAGCAAGCACAACCACCTACAAAATGTCACAGTTTCACACTAGCACGTTTCAGGAACCTGCCGTTTCCCTTGGGGCTTGCGATTTTACAATATTTGAAATATATTTGTACCGTGTTCCTCCTCTCCATTTTCACGTCAGGGAAACCTGTCAGCAATTTGCTATGGGGATCGGTAGAAGGGACGGGGGGAGTGAGCTGGAAATACTAGAAAATCGCCTGCCATCTTCATCAGCTTGATGCACAATAACACGTCAAGCCAAGCGCAGCTCGGTGGTGCTTACTCTCATGACAAGACAGAGCTTTAGTGTAGGCACCTGAAGATACCTGTATATAGAGATAACGGTGGCTGCACCACCTCAGCATTCAGCTTTTCCTTTTTAGGTAACATCAAACTTGCCAGGCAAACCATAGAGCAGTTTTGTCCTTTGGGAATGGGCAAACTGGCTTCTGTGTACCACAGATCTGACTCAGAGCTTTTTCTGAGGGACTGTTCATTGCAGCTGGCAAAGCTTTTGAAATAAAGCCACAATTTTTAGTGGGATAGTGGTGGGATGCTAGAAAAATCCTCTCCTTTGTTCCTCCATGGAGCAGGACAAACTCGAACCTCAATTTGTTTGCTTGAGGAAAGCATAGCAGACATCCCCTGGTTTCAATTTGCTCTGTGCCTATCTTTAAATCACTCAGATTTTGGAAGGATTCTTCCCAAGAAGCAAGCTTCATGTTAGTATGAGGACAATAAAAAAAAAGTGCTGATGTAGTAGCGTTAAAAGAGGGGTTAATGCATTTATAGCAATCATGTTAAAGTACCTTTGAAATACCAAAGTTCATGGGCAAAATAAAAGCATTCTTTTGGTTTCTTCAACAAAGGGTAATCACATTAAGATTCACAGCAGGCCTTCTATTCTTTAGGTTTTTTACATGAACCCATGCTGAAAAAAAAGATCAATGGTGGTGTCATTGGCACATAATTTGCAAATGGCTTTGTGAGATGTTTATTGCACTTTGTATAAGTATTTTTGCATGACCCATGTATTCAATGTGGGTAAGTTGTGGGAAGAGAATGAGTATGACGACTGCATAATCTCCATACAGAAATAAGAGTAACAGGCCAATACTAGTTACTCATACCTTGAGAAGGGCAAGAAGAACAGCTTATTTACTCTTTGCATGTCTGATTCATTGCCTTTTGTTCTCTGAAAAATGTGTAGCTGAAATCCTTGCTTAAATCAAGACATTTTTACCCTGCTCTGATCCTGAATTTAAAATAAAACAGCATAAAAACTTGCATATGATAATGTGATGTAATTTTGCTGGATACCATGTTTACTCACCGCCTTTCTCTGCCATGAATTTTATGTACCTTGCAAATAGCCAGACCCTGGAAGGGTGTATGTGCAAGGATCACAAAACATTAGTCAAATTCCAGAAGACCAAACTTGGTCACACAGTTATGTATGACACCTTTTATCCACTTCAAATAAACATTACAATTACAACCAAGTTTCCAGTTCTCTCTCATTAACTCTGCCCTGACAGAAGATAGACTGCCAGCTCCATCATTTGGTGGCACCCATGTTTGTTGTGCATAATGCCCGAAAATGGGAACTGGTTTATCACAATTTAATGACTTGACTAACCTGACACAACTGACTAGCCAGCAATGTTCAGCATTAACTGACAAGAGCTATCTCTCTGTCAGCTATTTAATCATAATTAGCTGACATGATACTGGACGTTAAGTTCCTCAGAAGAGTCAGCCATGCAGAGCATCGTGTTAGCTAATTTGATTTTTGGCTTCCACATTCAAAGGAAAACTGATGACTAATCAAGCAAACATGTACAAAGTCTTTCTTTCATTTCTCTTGTGCATGTTATAAGGTTTCAGACTGACACATTCATTTGAGGCCAGCCTAATCAGCACACTACTGACTATGTGAAAATCTGCAACATGTTTGAATGTTAATGAAGGCAAAGGAGTTCACTGTATATGCTACAACTTTTAAAGTCCCACTTCTGGAGCAAAAGCACCTGTAACAAGTTTTTCCATATTTTGATTTTTCAATTTTTAGCCTGATTTCTAAGGAAAAGAACCTTGTATTGCTATACATGTCCCTCCTACTGGTCCATGCATATCTATCTCTGTCACTTCTCAGAAACTTGAAGAAATCAAGTAATTTCAATGAAGTTTGAGAGCAGAGCAAAAATTCAAAAACATCAAACTCCCAAGGCTATTGAATCAGCAAAGATTGATACTGTAGGAACAAAATCCTAGAATCATAGAAAAGGCCAGGTTGGATGGGACCTCCAAAGATCAAGTCGTTCAACCTTTCATGGGAAAGAGAGCCCACATGAGATTATCGACCACCCTGTCCAATTACATCTTGAGAACCTCCAGTGATGGGGACTCTACCAAGTCCCTGGGGAGGTTGTTCCAGTTAATGATTGTTCTCACTGTAAAAAAATTCTTTCTCACATTGAGATGAAACCTCTCCCAGTGCAACTTTTACCCGTTGCCCATTGTTTTCCCCAAGTGGCTCCTTGTGAATAGATGGGGGAGGAAATTTCTAGCCTCCCATCACTATCCCACGAAAATTGTGGCTTTATTTCTAAAGCTTTGCCAGCTGCAATGAACAGTCCCTCAGAAAAAGTTCTGAGTCAGATCTGTGGTACACAGAAGCCAGTTTGCCCATTCCCAAAGGACAAAACTGCTCTATGGTTTGCCTGGCAAGTTTGATGTTACCTAAAAAGGAAAAGCTGAATGCTGAGGTGGTGCAGCCACCGTTATCTCTATATACAGGTATCTTCAGGTGCCTACACTAAAGCTCTGTCTTGTCATGAGAGTAAGCACCACCGAGCTGCGCTTGGCTTGACGTGTTATTGTGCATCAAGCTGATGAAGATGGCAGGCGATTTTCTAGTATTTCCAGCTCACTCCCCCCGTCCCTTCTACCGATCCCCATAGCAAATTGCTGACAGGTTTCCCTGACGTGAAAATGGAGAGGAGGAACACGGTACAAATATATTTCAAATATTGTAAAATCGCAAGCCCCAAGGGAAACGGCAGGTTCCTGAAACGTGCTAGTGTGAAACTGTGACATTTTGTAGGTGGTTGTGCTTGCTATGCCATGCAGACCTGGGCTAGAAGGGGATTTTACGGGCAGTTTAACACACTGTCTTTGCCTGCTGCACCTCCAGGGGTTGAAGGTATCTCCCATCATTTTTATCTCCATAGTTACTTTCACTCTATGGGACTGCACATATTAGAGCCTGAAATGTGAAAACATAAGGAGAAGAGCAAATGAGGAAGCCCTATGTTTGAAGTGTGTGTTGTGACTATTCTGGGTAAACCTCCTCATCTCTATTCTGAAGCTGGGAAAATTGAAGAGTACAGAGTTTGCTGACTTGAGAAGAACTACCTGGCCCGCAACACACAGAGCTGGGCAGGACTCTTTCAACCATAAGGATGGCTTTTTGGCAGAGCAGATGCAGCAGGTTTTACATGGCAGGCACAGTGAGCCCATTGTCATGAGGTGCCCTAACTCTGCTGTGTACCACTTATGTATGATGTCTGACATTGGCCTATTGACTATGGATACCCTTGTAATCTGGTTGCTTCTGGACCTGAGCCATGCCCTACAACCTCAGAGAAGTTGGGACTAGACCCTGAGTCTGAAAATACTTGGTCCAAGGAATCCTCATATTCCTCACCCCTGGAAGTATCCGTACCTACTATATTTCCTGGGTACATCACACTGAAGAGTTGCACTTAATTAGTGGCAGGATCTGAACAACATATTACCCTGAGCTCTGAACAACAACCGGCAGAAAAAGAAATTAACTGTAATAGAGATACACTGTAAGTACTCCTCAGTGCCCAGCTTACAGACTGCCAGGTTCAGAGCCATTCCTTAGGAAGCATCTGTTCCCCACTGCCTGCCCTGTGCCGAAGCACCTCTACTGAGCCTTTCTTCTCTCCCAATCAACTAATTAATTTCCACAACGGGAAGCAAATTGAATCAATCTGGGATCCATCTTGCCTCCCCCATCTGATCCCTGCACATGTAACTAACTACCTGTGCTGCCTTTTTCTCTGCTCCCCACAGCCAGGCCCCTTTCCCAGTCTCTCCAGCCCATTTGCCAATTCCCTGCTGTGCACAGGCTCTGTTCAGGAGCTGAAGAGTCCAGCACAAAAGCTCCTGGGTTTCCCAGGAGCAATGCAGAGTGAGCAGGGATTCCTCCAAATGACATTTACATGCTGTCTCCTTCCAGCCCCTGCAGCTGAGAGTACACATTTGCCATTCTCATTTGGCTTCTCCTTTTATAATAACCTGCAGCAGATGTTTGATGTTTCACTCACTACTAACTAGAGATGCATATTGGTTTAATTTCCATTAGTGAATCCCTGACACTTTCAAAGTCTTTTTTCATGTATTTTAATACTCAGCTGATATTCAACACAATTAAGATCTCCGTCTCACAGAGGCTGTTCAAAATGTGTACTGAAACATGAATTTTCTCTTTCTGAGGAGAAGTGATTAGACTGGCCATGCAGCCTACTGAAGGGATGCCTTGGCTGCACAGTTTTTTAATACAAAACCTGCAGAAGATAAAGATGGCAGAGCTTTGGTCAGAGCCACTCCAGGATGTTACCCCAGGACCACCCAGCAGGAATCCATTCAGCACTGAGGAAGGACAGAGCCATAAGACTAGCAATGGTTTTAGCAGCTGAGACTTGAAATCTACTGCAATTCAGCAGAACGCAAATAAATAACAGTAGAGGAGTTGCTGAAGCCATGATGGGCTACAGACTCAAAAGAAACTGGGGTTGAGGAGATGAGTTCTCTCTTATTAGAGCAGATGTTCCTGAGAAAAGCAGATTGGTTTGGGGATGAGAGACCCTGTATGAGCATAATGCTGACAGGAAGCATCACAACCCAACAAACCAGCAGAAGTACAATAAAGGAGCCTGTTGAGCTCTTCTCCCTTTCCCTGAGGTGATTCTCTGCTCTCACCCCCATCATCCTGTAGGTCTGACCTAGAAGAGCTCTAGTCCCTGTCTGAGAGACTGTCTCACCAGTTCAACTCTCAGCTGATATGTGCTCATGAAAGTAGAGGCAGGGAGGGGGTCCCAAGGACATGCAAGAAGCAGATGAAAAGGTGTACTGAGGTACAGGAGCCTGTGTCTTTCTCCAGTCTTGGCTTCTTGCAGTGCTGGTCCAACCCTCTGATGGCAGCATAGCCAATGATCCTATGTCCTCCCTACTCTAGCTTTGGCGAGAGGCTGCTGTAAAGGGATGGTCACAGGGTGGCAAGACACAGGGGCAAGGGTGGTCCACAGAAGCTTCTGAGATGAAATTGCATGTTGCCAAGAAGGGAGCTGGAAAGACACCTTCAGTGAGGCAAAAGAGACTTCTAGATGTAGTTGCACCTTTTCTCTGATGCTTCCTCTTCCCCTGATTCCCATCTCAGCTGGAGCAAGGGTGGGGAGAGGGGGAAAAGTTATGTAGCTGGACAGTGGCTAGCATGGCAAAGACAAGTCAAAGAGGGCTTCAAAAGGCTCTTTAAGACTGGCTGCTCTGTACGTGCTGTGTATATGTCTACACATGTGACTCAGGATAAGCTGCCTTTTACTTTCAACTGGAAATGTGTAATCAGTTCCAAACGAAAATGGTTCTCTCTGCCTCATCTTGTCTACCCTTGTATTGGAAATTGTGTTTTGTCCTCCTTTAAAGTGTTTAGCTTGATAGCCCACAGCACATGGTTTTTAGGCAAAATTGACTTTATCCTGATCAGGCACGCATAGAATTAATTTTCCTGCATTTAATAAAATTAATAAAAAGTAAATATTCGATATAATCCAAAACATTATCAGCTACTTCCTTGATACACTGAGGTGAGTTAAATTTCATTAATGATATCCTTTTCTTATAAAAGCACTGGTTCAGTTCCCCCTCCCCCAATATTTGCTTGAATTTCTACCCCGAGGAAATGATACACGTTCAGAAAATAATTTTCTTACCAAGAGCTGTGTATTTACCCTGAATAAGGAAATGGTCACAAAAAGCTTCAGAGAAAGTCCCTTGCAATGAAAAGGGTTGGAAAATCTCTATTATGAGAGTTTCTGAATACTCTTCCTCCAACAGAGTTTCAGCACAGCAGCTGCCATAGCTCAGTGCTCCCCTAGCCATTTGAAAGGCTGTCACTCCCACTACCCATCCCACCAGGCACTTCCCCTGGACCCACACACACGCAACCTTTGAGCTCTTTCTTCCACAAAGTGGAAGTTGGCTGAGTCGTTGGAAGCAAAATATGAACATCAGGGTAAGTATTTATTTTGGTTCTAAGTGTGTAGGAAAAGGCATGAAGTATTGCTAAAAGCATTATTTGTAATCAGAAAGGAATACTCGGGTGTCCTTACAGGTCTTTTCTATACTTAAGTCATGAACATAGAGACAAATCAGCAGCAGACATTCAGTTTGAGTTTGTCATTTCTTTGAGAGGGGGCAAAGGGCAACTCACTTTTACTTTTCAGTTTTTATTAGGGCCTGTGCACTTGTGAAAAAATTCTGGTGTGCTATTGTCCTAATGGTTCTGAGGAGGTACAAATCTGTCTGACAAACAGAAAGAGGTAAGTCATGCTGCTCATAATGCTTATGTAAAATCCTGCTTCTCTCAGGGTGTTTTCTTCTTCAGTCCTTGAGATTTGCTTCCATCAGCCTCAGCTGTGGGAACTCAGCAGTTAACATGGCTTATTTTCTCACCTTTATAAAAGTCACAATCAAAAGCAGTAGGACCTCTGCCCTGGGGGCAGGGAGGAGGACTGGCATGTAGCAAAATAGTTGTTTTTTCTCTAAAAGGTGAAGTCACCAATAATTCTTGTCCCTTTGCACAGGGCTTCATTTGCTCAGTAAGTTTTAATTACTATAATCTAAACCTCAGTTTCTTTTTTCATCCTAGCTACCTGCAGTAGATAAGTTGCCTTCTAAAGTATTTCATGTGAGTGCGCAGAACTGACTCCTTATACAGGCCAAAAATATTTGCGCTCTTAATGCTGTGGTAGGTTCTATCCATAAGAGGATTAATTAAACCATGGCTGTGAATATACAGATATCATGGTCACCAACTGCAGAGCACATATGCAGACGCACACAAGCAGCACCGTGAAATGAATTAATGCCTCCAGAGAACTGTGTCACTTGATCTACCAGTGAACTTCTCCATCCAGGCCCTGTGTGGCTGGCTCTGAAGTGGGTGCAAGGGACCTCATGCCAGCTTTGGGTCCTTTCAGGTGGGATTGACTCCTAGCACACAGGAGACAGCAGGGAGTGCTCCAGACCTCTTCTCCTGCCTCTACACAGACCCAGAGGATGCCAAGAGAGGTCTGTCAGGGACTCCCCAAACATAGCCTACGGGAGGCTGCATCTGACTGGGCAGGATTAACCCACACTTCATCAAGGAGTATCGCAGATGACTTTACAAAGCAGTTGTTGCAGAACTGAGGATGCCACCAGCTCCTCCCTGGGGGACAGGGTGTCTTTGTAATCTTATGATGTCACAAGATGCTAATAGCAACAATACCTTATTTTTTAAGATGGTCGTGCAATAGCAGAGCAGAGAGCAGAATTGGCTCACCTACTATACATCAGCTTGTGACTGTTTTATTTCACTTGAATGGGTTTGGAGTTCATAAGTAACTTTCTGTGCTGCAGAGCCTAATATGGGTCTAAAGTACATCCAGAGCTAATCAGCCATTTTCCTAGTGAAGTTCAGGGCTCCTCACACCAGGGCAAGCCAAGGCCATCAGGTCCTAATGGTATCAATGATAACTGTCTCAGTAATTTGCGATGCCCTTCCCTTAAAAGGATGAAGTGACAACAAAAGTGGGTCACAAATAGATTGTAGGACAAAACATTAAGGGATAAGTTGATCTTGCACTGGCTTCATTGAAATTATGCTACAGTGAATTTGGTGCCACATCTCTGTTGAACTTCTTGCCTTGCTATGGAAAGAAGGATGGGCAGGGGGAGCAAGCTGTTAGCGCCTGAAGTTTCTGGGATTTGTCACTATAGGAGTAGGTGCTATTCATTTGTTGGCTACTACTTAGATCTTCAGGTGAATGCAGGGGGTTCAGCATCCAATTCTGAGGTACCCTGAGGCTGAGGGGTATCCTGACCTTCTTCCTATGTCCCTCCATTTCCTGAGCAAAGCCAGCTGTGCAAGGGAATCTTCAGAAACCAAGCTGAAGTATGCCTAAGCTATTCAGGAATGAGGTGCAGAGAAAAACAAAAAGGCTTAGACACCTAACTGTCTGCACTTGCTACGGACACAACTGCCCTGCCTTGGATTTAGGGACTGAAACCTACTTCTGTCAGCACATCATCACAGAGAGAATCTGCCAACTGCCAGTGGTTGCATAGTCTCCAACCTTGCTCACAGTTAGCAGTGGTGTTGCCACTGTTACTGAGGGGCTCTGCTGTTGTCCGGACTGACAGCCAAGTAGGATACTGTACTTTTTTATATTATTGACCAGGGGTAGGTGAAGGTTGAGCACCATGAGTGCACAGTGTCCTGGTTTCGGCTGGGATAGAGTTAATTTTCTTCCTAACAGCAGGCATAGTGCTGTGTTTTGGATTTAGTAGGAGAAGAATGTTGATAACACACTGATGTTTTTAGTTGTTGCTGAGTACTGCTTATGCTAGTCAAGGACTTTTTCAGCTTCCCATGCTCTGCCAGGCGCACAAGAAACTGCGAGGGGGCACAGCCAGAATAGTTGATGCAAACTGACCAAAGGGCTATTCCATACCATATGACGTCATGCTCAGTATATAATCTGGGGGGGGTTGGCCGGGGAGCAGCGACCGCTGCTCGGGAACTGTCTGGGTATCGGTCGTCGGGTGGTGAGCAATTGCATTGTGCATCACTTGCTTTGTATATTATTATTACTATTATTATTATATTGTTATTATTATTATTTTACTTTATTTTATTTCAATTATTAAACTGTTCTTATCTCAACCCAGGAGTGTTTCTCACTCTTACTCCTCCGATTCTCTCCCCCATCCCATCAGGGTAGGGGGAGTGAGCAAGCGGCTGCGTGGTACTGAGTTGCTGGCTGGGACTAAACCACGACAACAGCAAGTATTCAGCAGGTACAAAGTCATGTTCAACAAAATCCAGAGAAAAATAGGTACCAGCTGAGTGCCTTACCTCCCAGTTACTGCCTACACTAGGAGATAGGAACAGTGCCAAGAGGTCAGGGGAAGGAGAAAGGGAGGAGAGGGAAAGAGAGAGGTTTTTCTCTACTACACAAATAACAATAGACTTTTAATTAAACACATTTCAAGAAGCAGCTTCCTGTCTTTAGCTCTAGGCAGAACAAGAAGCTAATTCCAAATTTTTCGTGTCCCTGAAGCATCACTGGCACTAGGACATAACCCTGTCTTGCCCCTCTCGGAAAATGCCTACAGCATGTACTGAGCTGGTGAGACATACTGTCTCCAAGAGCTGCCTTCCAAGGCTTTGGCATGAGCTAGGTTCCTCACGTCTCATCAGGTCAGGGATGAGACTGGTGTTGAAACAGCGTAAAGAGTTCAGATATTTAAAGGATTAAGCTGCCAGTAATGATGTGTGGGGGCCCATAAATAGCATAAACCATTTGCATTTGATTCTCAGATATCACTGTGAAGTTTAGAATATGTCTATGTGATATGAGGATGTCTTTTCAGAAGAGTAAATTAACCCTTAGTTGATTTACCAATATACCTTTCCTATGTCTCTTTGCTCGCTGTCACCACAAAACACTGCATTCTCAAGCAGTTTTCATAGGAAGTCAGTGGTGAAAGTTTTCTCCTATAATTTAGAGATTGCTATGTCTGTACTGCAAGGTGGGTGTGTGTCTACAGCACTAGCTGTATTATCACAGTATCCATATAGCACAGCCCGTTCGCATTCAAAGGGCAGCGTGAGTTCAGGCACCTGACACAATGCATCAGTCCTTCCCTCATGGGTCACTGAGCTTCTTTTAGGACTATAAGTGTGCTTGCTGCCGACCATATGATATCACCACTAGAACCGATGGTGTAGGTAAAGAGGGGTGTTGGCTTGGCATAATCTACCTGATTCACTCACATAACTTGCACTGCCATAGTCCAGAGAGTTCACGTGTACCTCAGAGGGCCATAAAGCAAGTCTGGCTTAAGCACAGCACTTAGCACTTTAATGCAGTCTGCCACTGGCGCTTACCATGCCGCCCTTGACAGTGCCCAGGACAGCCGGTGTCAGGCTAGTGCAGCTGAGCTTACCCTCAGCAGCATTGCTGGTACACTGGAGACAGCTAAGCAAATGGATTTTCTGTTAGTTTTGTTTGGGAAATTATTTTCAGTTAATCAAAGACAAACTAGAGAAAAGAGAAGTGAAATTCTTGTAAAGCAATTTAGCCCCTTGGATTTCAGCTCTGGATCACATCTTATGACAAATAAAAACAGGAGGAAACTCTGAAAAATGTCCTTATAATTTTTGTCAGTGCCTCTGCTGTTGTTCTCTGTATAAGTGGTGTGCATGTTTATAGACTACAGCTACCTGGATGAACCTATCAGGCTGCGCAGAGCTTTATCATATAAGATGGCAGGACAATGTCAAAGGGTTTCAGCACAGAATGTGAAAAAAGAGAATGTAAGGAGAGGCCAGTAATCTCAGCAAAAACCGACGAGTGTAAAACCTCTCCAGGACCATTACACAAAGAATACCAATTTTTAGTTTTGTAAGGTAGGTATGAGTTCTATCTTGCCTGCTCACATAAAAAAGGCAATGCCCAAGTGTTAGTCATAAGAATGCTATATAAAGAGGTAAAATCATCTTTCCATTCCCATTCACAGCTGATACACCCATAGATCAAGTCAGCCCCTTTTGCATGGCATCTCTCTGTAGGCCTTGCTTGCCCACTATAATTTCTAAACTTTTTGCGATCTACAGCTTTCCAGAACACATTTCCTGAAATGTGAGGTATGCATGTCTAACAGTCTGAAAATAAAAATTCTGCCTTGGAAATACCTGGAGTTTGATTTTTTATTGTTGTTGTTCTATTAGTTTAAAACAGAACGATGCTCTGTCTTTATTTTTCATAAAGCACTGTGGAGGGAGAAGCTCATAAACTAAACCAGTCAGTAAAACAGGAGTTAGCGCACGCACTAGCTACAGATGTGTATGAAGGCAGGGGGGTCATTTCATCCAACTGCAGCATCTTTACAGCTCTACATCTGACCTGTTATTTCTACAAGAAGGGGAGAGGAACAGACATGTCTGGGACACAATTCAGCTTATCTGAGTCCTTTATATTTATTCAAGAGTCATTTATATTTATTCAATGGAGTTAAGGTTTAGTTTACCCCTACTTAGAGTTAAAATCAGACCTAGTTTTAATCAGAACCAGAGATCTCAATTTCCCAGCTTTGTGGTTCAATCTCCAAGTTATCCTGGGATCATAAAACATCATCCTGTCCCTAGGAGACTTTCCTGAATTTGACAAATCAGTATTTTCAAATAAAAAAATAAGATTGTACTAAAAATATCCCCCCAAAGGGTCAAAGGGTCAAAATCCATATTCTTCAACAGACAACTTGGGCACTTGGCTACACAGATGTGAGTCCAGAGCATCACTTGGACCTCTGTGCATTGCTGGAGGGAAAAGTAGTTGACATCAGCACCTTCCTTGCTGAATGCCAGGTAAGCTCAGTGGCGCTTAACTGAGACAAGTGCAAACGACACTCTGGAAGGGGCAGATCTCAAGAAGCACATGCTCCAGTCTATTCTCATGTATTCATGTGCCTTACCTGGAGAGCACTAATGGAGACACCTCCCATACCTTGCCTCTGATGCACATCTCCCGAGCCTGCCAACGTGTCATGAAAACCCCGCAAAGACAGGCCCTCTCCAAAGCGATCACACTTCTGTACCTGGTCACAGCTGGGAGCCCTGTAAAAGCAACCTTTCTCACAGTATCCTGGCAACTCCAGATGGAATGTACTTATGTGGGAGGGAAGAGAGGTAGGAGGGGGGAGGATGTGTGGCTGTTTGAAAACATTTGTATAAATATGTTCACTTCAAGTTCATTTCTATAAGTGGCACTGATGGTACAAAGACAGATCGCTTTGTGCTTTTTTTCCAGCTCAACTCTGGTTTCATATGAAACCATATATTTGCAGACTTTCGACCAAGTTCATAGTATCACAAATGACAGGTAAAAGCAAAAAGGATGCAAGATAATTGCTTTCCTCCCGTTCAATTCTAACACTCAAATCACAGCTGCATTGCTCTTATCTACTGTTATATCTGCCTGTTATTACTGGGCATTAGTAGCAATGGTGAAATAGTTAAAGGCTTTTTGTGATGTAGCAGTAAGCAGAAGTGTTGAACACGTACAATATCCTTGATAAAATTCTCAGAGGAGGGGAATGTTCTCTGCAGTTGGCAAAGCATGTGCTTATTTGTTAGGTAAAATGGAATTTCACTTCTGGTTTAATCTCATCACGGAATTCTTGCACCTTATTCCATTTTTGCGAGTCTAAATTACAGAATATTCTGCTTTTGTCACCAAATTAATGTATAAACAATGACAACTGAAAATTTAAATCATTTCCTATGAAAAGTAAGGTGCAGTGTACAGACCACTACTAGTTTTAGATCTAAACTGTTGCACCGAAGGTTATCTAAGCACAATAAAAGAAGAGCAAACATTTCCACAAGATGGGCATATTGGCATGTGGTTTCACAGAACAGCAAAACTTCCTGTTGTTTTAGGATTCTAGATTGCAGAAATGACCAAGAGACAACAACAAAGGGAGACAATAAATCACATAAGTGATTATGGCAACAGCGTTGAAATGTTAACAGTAGCTTCCCTCTAATGGAGCACTGGAACTAGCAAGAGCACACACAACAGCATACATGTGTCAGCTTTCCAATTTGGAACAAACCAAAAATAATTCAATAGGGAAGGGCTACCACATATTTGCTGGGGCATGCTTTAGCTCTTTGTTCTCCTGGGATCTCTATGGGTTTTTCTTTCAGCTCAGACATTCTCTTGGAAGGAGCCAGTAGTGCATTATAGGAGGCAGTAAAGCATCTGAGATGTCAGGAAGGACACAGAAGAAAGGGGAGTGATTCCCAGCTTTCCTGAAGCAACTGCAATAGTGTATCCAAATGGAAACACTTCAAGATTTTCTTGGGTGTTCTGATTTTGAATCATCTGAAGAAAAAAATCCCTAAATTTTCCATTAAAAGAAGACACTTACCTACAGAATGTTGACGTAATTTAAAAAAATATATACTTCCATCAAAAAATAGATGTACTCAGCAGGATCTCCAGTAAGTAAATTAGCCAGAGGATGTGTCAGTTTAAAAGAACTGAGGATTTAGCCTCCTCTCTGAAAAGCAGATCTCAGTTGCATGGTGTGTGCTTGCTCCATGCATATGAGACATCCACAAATCTGACAATACTGAAGAATTTATCCAGAAAAGCTCAGCTTTTTGTTTTCTGTAAGATTTCAGAATCTCCCCATGTAGCCTGTTGGGCCCACTAAAGCAAAGGACTCAATTAAATACTTTATATTAGATTCTGAGAAACCCTTGTAACCTTGTTCATGCACTGAACTCTAAATGCGTTGACCCAAAAAAATAGCAAATAAAATCTGACCCCAGTGAGTAAGAAGCTCTCTGACACTATATACTAGACTTAAGCAGTGGTCTTCCGCATAGAGGGAGAGATACCTCCTGAGTCTGGCAAGTGCCTTGCATTTGCCTCTCCTTTCTTCAAACATGCAGAATCACAATGACATCCACAAAGGCCTGAAAATCCACTATGTGAATAAATGCAACCCAGAGCTCTCATAGAGCAAGGAGCATTATATAAATGCTCTATGCACGGCAGACCTACGCATAAATGGAGAAATGCCACTGGTATATCATTCAAAATGATGTAAGAAAACCAATATCACCTCCAGTCAGTATGCAATGTGACCGTTTTATACGCAGGAGGATTTGATAAGATTAGTTGATGACAATCCATTCTTGAAATGCTTAAATCATTTTTATCCAGAAATGCTTGGATGGAAGAAATGACTAATATAAGCCCTTTTCTCTGATTTCTTCCTCGAATGCACAAAACTGTGTGCCAGTTTATGCTGAGAATTGATTTTTTTAATCCACTGTGAAGTTACATATCTATTGTTTCAATTATTTCTACTTTGTATGTATTCAATTTTCTTTTCTAATTTACAGCTCCAAGAGTCAAACTGAGTCCTTGTGATCATGCAGTTCTTTGCCTGTAAAACTGGTACTGGAGACTGACTTATGCCCTGTGGGCAGCCCCACTGGCTCTATACAGGCCCTTAGAGTCATCTCCTGTAACCTACTTGTCTTAAAGATTAACAGATGTGTAACAGACTGTAATGAAACAAGTGTTTGGATACCACCTCATCCACAATTCATTTGCTCTAATCCATGTCGGCACTGCATGCGAAAAAGAATGAGGAGGAAAAAATTAATCCCTTTTCCTAAATACTACAGGTTCGATCTTAATCGCACAAAAATAGTAGATGGATGTAAGAAGATTCTTATATAGCCACTTGTCTGGAAAAAAACCCAGAGCTTAATATTTTGAATATTTCTGTATTATGATTCACATTTTACTATTTTTCACATTATGTGTTTGGGATTGGATTTACCTCACACCACTTCAGACATCTGACTTTCAGACTAGTCACCCTGGATTCCCTTGTTGGCGCTTGAAACAAGCAGTTCATCTGACCTACCTTGTGTACCTGTCTGAGCATCAGAAAAATTTGGCAGTGGAGGTGTCTCCTTCTCTCTGTTGACTAGAAAGGCAGTCTAAAACAACTTTCAGTCACCTCAGTTTTGACAGTTTGATCTCACTGCAGGTTTACAAGTCCAATATTTACTTTCTGATTTAAAATTGGTTGTGAAATACAGACGCATATAATAAAGTAGCCATCATTAGTCTAAGTGGAAAGAATTGCTCTGGCTTTCTCCAGAAAACTTTAGAAATGCAAATGTAACTGGGAAACAATTTCTTTCCATTACAGGCTATTTTACTCTTTCCTTAATCTGTTATTACAAACTACAGCTGATGAATAATCCTCTATTAATATTCTTCACATACAGCTACATATGAATATTTTCATCATATGTACATCACTCATTGATTTTAAGCAATAACTGTTAAGGGTCTTGTTATTTATTTCCTCCTCTCTCTTTCCCCTACACCAATACCTTAAGCAGATTTTTCTTTTTTCTGTGCATTTTTTCTCTTACATGGATGGAAAAGTAACCCTTTACATTATTACAGTTCCTCAAAACCAGAAGCAAATCTACATTTTTTTAAATTTTTACTATTTTTAACATTGTCTTTATTCACTTCAATTGATACAAGAAATGATTGCCTATCTGTCTTTGCTTATGAAGAGCTTTTTCTGACAGCCAGCTGAACATGAGCCAGCAATGTGCCCAGGTAGCCAAGAAGGCCAACAGCATTCTTGGGCCCCCCACTACAAGAAGCACATTGAGTTGCTGCAGCGTGTCCAGAGAAGGGCAACAAAGCTGGTGAAGGGTCTGGAGCACAGGCCTTATGAGGAGCGGCTGAGGGAACTGGGGTTGTTTAGCTTAGAGAAGAGGAGGCTGAGGGGAGACCGTATCGCTCTCTACAACTACCTGAAAGGAGGTTGTACTGAGGTGGGTGTTGGGCTCTTCTCCCAGGTAGTTAGCGATAGGACGAGAGGAAACGGCCTCAAGTTGTGTCAGGGGAGGTTTAGATTGGATATTAGTAAAAATTTCTTCGCAGAAAGATAGTCAAGCTTTGGAACAGGCTGTCCAAGGAGGTGGTGGAGTCACCATCCCTGGAGGTGTTCAAAAAACATGTAGACGTGGCACTTTGGGACATGGTTTAGTAGGCGTGGTGGCATTGGGTTGATGGTTGGACAGATGATCTTAGAGGTCTTTTCCAACCTTAATGATTCCATTCTATTCTGTTCTATTCTTGAGCTAATGTTGCCACTGGAACTCTGTGGTCTCACAATTAATGAAACTCATAAACTTCTCTTTATGTGTTTCATCTTAATCCACATTGTTCCTATTTGATGCTGCACAGACTTGACTTCTTACCAATTCTTACTTCTCCTCACCCATGTGCCCAAACTGTCAACTACTTGTCTGGCTGAGGACCTGGAAGGCTCTCACGCAGTCATGCCTCTCCCAGCTGCCCTAGACTCTACCGCTATTTAACTAGCTAATTGGACATAAACTGCCATTTTTCACAACACTGTCTAATACTCCTTGCAAGTTACTACTGAATTTAATCTAATTATTCCATTTTTATTTCAATTTAGTTCTCAGCATACTGCCTTATTCCACGTATGGCAAGAAAATTTGCGGAAACTTTCGGAGTCCTCCTTTTTGTCTTTATTTACACTCTGCTATGTCTTCAGCTATAGCTTTCTCTGTAAGTTTCATCCCATTGAGAATTAACCATTTACAGTCAGCTGGGTTTTCAGAAAGCAGTAACTTCGTCCTAACTTACATGGCACAAGCACAGAGTCACAAATCTTTTCTTATTTACTAGCACTAAGTATGTTACAACCATGCAAGAGTTAAAGATTTTAACTGCGATTCCACAACCATCAAACAGGATAAATTTGGGGTTTAAATACCCTTTATGGCATTATAGGAGAAGCAGAAATAGCCATTACTATTGCAAAAAAGCTAAGAAGGTAATACTTAAAAGCCAGGTAAAACCAGAAGAGAATGAGTACCAATCAATAGAAACAAAAAGTCCTGGAAAAAATAAAGAAAAATATCAGAAGAAACAAAGAATGGTCGGACTATAAACAATGATATAATAAGGTCTATAATAAGGTATATAATAAAGTATAATTAAGATTACTGGCACTTCCAAACCAAATACTTGTGAAAAGAGCCCAGTACCAGGCCACGCTGCTGGAGTCAAGGAGGGGGCCACATCTGTAGGCAGGGTGGCTGTACCGTGCACCACCAGTGGTACTGAAAGGGACTGATGATGAGCATCAGATATGCAGAGTTGTGGGGAAAAGGTGAATGTAACTACTGAGTCTATAAACAGAACAGAGGAGGAGGAGGAGGAGGAGGAGGAAGAGGAGGAAGAAAGCTATATTAAGAGTTTCCACGGTAGCATAGTTGTGGTTGCTATATTTAAAAACATTACATTGGCACAGTAAGGAAGATACAAGATTGAAGGCTGAAGAAGACACCGTACGAGTGAGAGATAAAAGAAGCTCAATCTGTTTAGTTTACCAAAAAAGAGATCGAAAGGTTGCTCTATTTCATCATAGGATTTCTTGAATGAGAAAAGACATGGCTCTGGAAAGTATTTGGAGTTCAGAAGAGAAATGCATAGCAAGGAACACTGGCTGGAGGGTAAAGCCAGAGAATCCCCAGTCTCTAAAAAACATTTCCCTTTAAGAGCGTGCATGGGTACTTATTGAAGTAAACTTCCAAACTTCATTTTCAAAGCAAGACAGCACACTTTCAAAGTAAGACTGCTTAAGCCAAATATAGAGTATTTATAGCACACAACTGTAACTGCAATTGGATGCAAAAACCCAGTGTTACCCTGGAAGGCCATATTGTCCCTTCTGGACTTTAAAAAAAAAAAAAAAAAAATCTATGATTTCTAGAAGTCACTAAGCCACATCAGAATAGAAAGAACTGATTAAACTACGCTCTGATGAATTGAAGCTTCATATGCTGGCTACAACAAGCACGGCTGGAGCTCAGTATGAGGCAGTTTGATTTTCTTCTCTTCCTCTCAGAAAGTTTCAGTGCCCGAGCTTGATCTTGTGACTGCAGTAAGGTTTTGATCAGAGCAATTTTTCTCTGAACTCTTAATATTATTTAAAGTTGAAAAGTGCCTACCAATATCTCAGTAAATGTTAGATCTGAGTGGGATGTGTTTTTTCCCTTCCCTGGGGATATTAGAATAAAAAAGAAAATGTAAAAAAAGTCACAAGTCACAAATTCAATTTTTTAAAATCATGTCAGTTGAACCATTTTCATCATTTCCATTTTCATATCAAAATTTTCAGATATTTTTAGATTGATTAACTTTTGATTTCCAAGTAACAAGGTAGTTTCAAAAATAAAAAAGATGTCTTGGAGAAATCAGACAGTGGTAGTTGGAAGCCAACAGCAATGGTTTGGGAAATTTTTCAAATAAATGACAGCATTATTCTAAAGTACCCTTTGCATAGCTTCAACAAAGGGACTTTTTTTTACGAAAAGCAGCTCCTTAGAGAAAATGCCTGACTCCATCTAAAATGTATATCACTGATGAAGCACAGATCTAATACAACGTGTACTACACAGACAAAGAGGAGTTAGGAAGAACTATGTGTTTGATTTTAGCTGAAAATAGAAGAAATTGGTTTTAGCTAAAAATATTATAGCTGAAAATTC
The DNA here is from genome assembly GCF_030463565.1 of Pelecanus crispus. NCBI lineage: Eukaryota > Metazoa > Chordata > Aves > Pelecaniformes > Pelecanidae > Pelecanus > Pelecanus crispus. The sequence continues at coordinate 141,800,322 of NC_134643.1, forward strand.
ATTTTCATTCTCTCTTCAGGGTGATTTTCAGTTGTCTTTCAGAAGAGCATCTCAAAAGAGTATGAATTACAAAAAAACCCCAATCATTAAGAGGACAATGGCGAGCACTGGCAAGGATTTATTTTAAAAGTCTGTTTCACAGATGGCAGACAGAGGAGCTGGGTAGGACGCTTTTGAACTTTGCTGTGGTCAACAGCTGCTATTGAGGCTGCCTTTCTTTAACTAAGAGGGTAGTACATCTGGAGGATGTCAGCCTAATCGTGGAAATCATGAATGAAACTGGCCAGAGGAACTTGCCATGATGTGCAGTTCCCATATTCAGGCAATCCACAGTCTTTTAATTAGATGTACCTTTCAGTCTGGGAAAAGCTTTTACTGAAAACTCATTAATGTAAGAAGCTAATCAACTCTTATAGCTGCACTCACAGAGAGAGTTTTACCTTTAAACAGTTCACCAGGAAATCATTTGCCAAGCTACAAGTCTTGCCTGGAAGCATGTGTAGTACACACTTTTTTGACTTATTGCAAAACATCTGTCTCCTATTCCGGTCAATGTAGAAAAAGATAAGAAGTCACCTCTACACACAGTGGTGTGGTTGGCACATAGCATTTCTACTTTGAGCAACGCAGTGTTTAACCCCATTCTAACAGAGCACTGGAAAATTGCTAAAAAAAAAAAAAAAAAAGTTCTCATTTCTTATTTACCAAAAAGACAATGCTACCCAGTTAAAATCAACACTACACCATTACTAAAGAACGACAAACGGACCAACTTCAGAGAGAATAATTAACCAATGAAGAGAATAAATACGTCTTATTCTTCCCACTCACTAGGTGGGACAGACAAAGAAAACAAGACATAAAAAAAGACTACATAGCTTCCTAGAGTAGTATTTTAGACATTTTGAGATACATAAAAGCAAGGTTATTTTTGTTTTCATATCCAGGGATAGATATATGTACAACTGAGTCGTTCTGCACTGTTATCTTCATGGCATAACCCTGTCATCCCTGACTTTGGGGAGCCCTGGTAAGAAGTAACGGCAGCAGTAAAGCCTGAGCATCTGAATGCTTTAATTCAAGACATTCCCAGTGACAGGATTTTGTTTTCATCCAAGCAGATTCTGTTTCTGCTAGAAGGTTCAGGAGACAGCAAAATGCAGCCAATAAACTTATAAAATAGATCCTGTCAGACAACTACAGCTTCCTTAAAAAAGCAAGCAAGTAGTTTCATTGTTTGACTAAGAAAAAGCCAAAGAACACACTGTCTAACTCTAAGGGTTTTATTATAATCCTGACATTTGGGCTGCTTCACTTTCTCAACTTTTCATTTTTTCTTTGACAGTACTATGCAAATTTTAACTGCTTTTAAGTCAGCTTTTGATGAGCAGAGCACACTCAAGCATAGAGTGGTGCAGTCCAGGAAGGTGGTATTCTCATTGTTGTCTGTGACCATCTACGTGGTTCCCTGGAAAATTAAGAGGTGTTTCTAAGTTGATCATGCCCTATAAAGGGATAGGCATCAGTGCCTCCTGACCACAGATAAATTTTAAAAGTAACTCTGTTCATCATATTTTAGTACAAATCTATCAATAAAGTGTTTTGATCGCCATTACGCACACAAAGGAAAATGCCTTTTGGCAGAAAAGAGATGAAAAATGCGATCATTTATATCAATTAAATACTTTAAACTAATTTTTAGTTTCTCAGTAGACCATCTTTTAACAGAAATAGTTTCTCCCATATGTGACAGCTATTGATATATTCTCATTATAATAGCTGGCATTATTGATAATTATTTGTAACATAAATGTACTATCTTTTCTATAAATACATGTACTGAGGAACTTTTGTTATGTTCTCCCTTTTTTTTAACTGATATTTTCCGCTGTGATATAGTCAATTAAGTTTCCCTCCAGCCATACTGAGAGTCTGGGCTCAATTCTCCAGAGCCTTAACCTTTGGTAGAATAAGGAAAGACAGTACGCAATGTCTATTTCTCACAGGCAGGGAGGCCTAACACCAGATACAAGCTCTAGAGGATCAAAGCTCTTTGCTCTCATGCTCTCTTCTTTTTGAGGCAAGATATCTCAATTAAGTCCAAGCATCTAGGAAGAAGAAATAAGAAGGAAAAGAGACTACTTCATCAGGGTTTTTAACTTTAATACTAAGAATCTGTGAATAATAAATAATGCATTCTAGAGTGCATGACTATATTTCCATGCCTTAAAACCAAATTATATTGTTTTCTTGCATTGCCTAGTTTAGAATTGTTTCATTTCCAAAGATGATGTTACTGCAACAAAGAATAGTGTGCCCAGCTACTGGCAAGTTCAAGTCATCGTCATGTTGTATCACAGATATTATATATAAAAACAAGACACGGAGCTGTTTAGTTCCTCCTCCTGCAGAAGTTTTTTTTTTTATGCATCCACGAAGAAAAGTAAATTGCCTCTCTGCTTTATTTGGGTGGGGGGCGGGGGGAGAGGAAGAGGAGAGGAAGACGTTAATACTTCTAGTCATGAATATCAACATTTTTTTTTCCCCAGAGAAACATTTCCCAAAGGAAAAAAAGACCTGTCATTTAAGCAATGGAGTTCATATGGTTGCACTGTAATTCAAAGACAACTTTTGGGGAGTAAGATGTCAATGGCCTGGCTGCCTTAACAGCCACGTGCAGTGTGCACTGATGTTCAGACTGGAGCGTGGCAGCCTTAAGGTACGCTGCAAATGAAGTGTTTTTCCCAGACTCCAGGGGGTCCCATCAGCATTATTTCAAATGAAATATTAACAGAGGATATTCATAAGTAATACTCCTAGATGATCTAATAGAGTCAAGGCTTGCAATTATTTGAAATGAATGAGCCACAACAGCCTATGTTGTTGCTTCAGAGCAGGTTTGCAGTGCTTATGTGTGTAAAAGAGTGGCACGGAGCGTTCCTCAGAGAGCTGCTAAAAGCCACCAGAAGGTCCTGGAGGGCGCAACAATGAAGCCGGAGAGCCCCAGTACCGTGCCAGGGTTATGAAACAACCAGCAGACTGGTGAGCACAATAACTTCAACTCTTCTCTGATGCTTGAAATAGGCTCTGCTGAGTGCCAGCCCTCCCAGATGACTGCATTATAAAACCTGCTGAGGAAGCGCCAGGAGTACTCAAACTACATCCCAGAGGTATTCAGACACGTCTTATCGTATATTTTTAGCTGTCATGCATGGCAGCAACTATTGTTTTTGTAGTACAGTAAATACCACTCTCTTCACTATACAGAAAAGTAAACTTTAAAATTTACATTAGTACAGTGGAAAAAGTGACTGATTTACTGAGTCTTTTTTTTTTTTTTAACTTTCATGGAATAGAATCTGTTATAGACCAAAGGTATTAGTCTTTACCCAGTATGTTGTCAGTCAGCTTTGAAAGGCAGCAAGAATTTCACTAGAATTTATACATAACCACTTTAAGACCCAAAGATTCATGGAATCATAGAATGCTTTGGGTTGGAAAGGACCTTTAGAGGTCATCCAGCCCAACCCCCCTGCAGGGAGCAGGGACAGCTTTAACCAGATCAGGTTGCTCAGAGCCCCGTCCAACCTGACCTTGAATGATGCCAGGGATGGGGCCTCCACCACCTCTCTGGGCAACCTGTTCCAGTGCTTGACCACCCTCAGTGTAAAAAATTTCTTCCTTATATCCAGTCTAAATCTCCCCTCCTTTAGTTTAAATCCATTATTCCTTGTCCTGTCACAACAGGCCTTGCTAAAAAGATTGTCCCCGTCCTTCCTATAGGCCCCCTTTAAGTACTGGAAGGCCGCAATAAGGTCTCCTCGCAGCCTTCTCTTCTCCAGGCTGAACAACCCCAACTGTCTCAGCCTGTCCTCGTAGGAGAGGTGCTCCAGCCCTACGATCATTTTTGTGGCCCTCCTCTGGACCCGCTCCAACAGGTCCATGTCCTTCTTGTGCTGAGGGCCCCAGAGCTGGACGCAGTGCTCCAGGTGAGGTCTCACCAGAGCAGAGCAGAGGGGCAGAATCACCTCCTTCGACCTGCTGGCCATGCTTCTTTTGATGCAGCCCAGAAAGCCAACCATATCTTGGGCACATTGTTGGCTCATGTCCAACTTTTCATCCACCAGTACCCCCAAGTCCTTCTCCGCAGGGCTGCTCTCAATCCCTTCATCCCCCAGCCTGTATTGACATCGGGGGTTGCCCCGTCCCAGGTGCAGGACCTTGCACTTGGCCTTGTTGAACCTCATGAGGTTCACACAGGCCCACCTCTCCAGCTTGTCCAGGTCCCTTTGGATGACATCTTGTCCTTCTGGCGTGTCATCTGCACCACTCACCTTGATGACATCTGCAAACTTGCTAAGGGTGCACTCAATCCCACTGTCTATGTCATTGATGAAGATGTTAAACAGCACTGGTCCCAGTACGGACCCCTGAGGGACACCACTTGTCACTGGCCTCCATGTGGACATCGAGCCATTGACCACTACCCTCTGGATGTGACCATCCAACCAATTCCTTATCCACCGAACAGTCCACCCATCAAATCCATATGTCCCCAATTTAGAGAGAAGGATGTTGTGGGGGACTGTGTCGAAGGCCTTACAGAAATCCAAATAGATGACATCTGTTGCTTTTCCCTTGCCCACTGATGCAGTCACTCCTTCATAGAAAGCCAACTAGGTTGGTCAGGCAGGACTTGCCCTTGGTGAAGCCATGCTGCTGTCTTGAATACCTCCCGGTCCTCCATGTGCTTGAGCACATCCTTCTAGGAGGATCTGTTCCATGATCTTCCCAGGCTCTGAGGTGAGGCTGACAGGTCGGTAGTTCCCAGGGTCCTCCTTTCTTCCCCTTTTAAAACTGGGCACAACATTTCCCTTCTTCTAGTCAGCAGGGACTTCACCTGACTGCCATGACTTTTCAAATATTATGGACAGTGGCTTGGCAACTACATCAGCCAATTCCCTCAGGACTCTGGGCTGCATTTCATCAGGTTCCATAGACTTATGTACATTCAGGTTCCTCAGGTGGTCTCGAACCTGATCTTTCTTTACAGTGGGAGGGGCTTTACCCCCCTGGTCCCCAACTTGTGGTCCATCAACTCAGGAGGGGTGAGGACAGAGGTTGCCAGCGAAGACCAAGGCAAAAAATTTGTTGATTACCTCAGTCTTCTCCTCGTTTGTTGATACTAGGTTGGCATTCTTGTTCATCGGTGGGGTGCACTTTCTTTAACCTTCCTTTTTTGGTTGACATACCTGTAGAAGCCCCTCTTGTTATTCTTTACATCCTTTGCCAAATTCAGCTCCAGCTGCGCCTTGGCCTTCCTGACCCCATCCCTACACAACTGGGCAGCTTCCCTATACTCTTCCCAGGACACCTGTCCCTGCTTCCACTGCCTGTGCAGTTCCCTCTTGCTCTTTAGTTTGACCAGCAGGTCTCGACTCAGCCATGCTGGTCTCTTCCCTTCCCTGCCTGATTTCTTACACCTGAGGACTGAGAGCTCTTGTGCTCTATGGCAGGTGTCCTTAAAGGTCTGCCAGCTCTGTTCCGTTCCCCTGTCCCTGAGGACTGTTTCCCAGGGGTCTTTCTGACTAACTCCTTGAAGAGCTGGAATTTTGCTCTTCTAAAATTTAGGGTCCTGACTATACTCCTTGTTTTTCCCATATCCCTCAAGAGTGTGAACTCCACCAATGTGTGATCACTGCAGCCCAGGCTGCCTCCAGTCTTGACATCACTGATGATCTCACTTGCATTGGTGACCATCAGATCCAGTATTGCATCCCCTCTGGTAGGGGTGTCTATCACCTGCCTTAGGAAGCATATTGGACCCTCCGTTCCCCTCAGAAGTGAGTCTCCTACAACTATGACCCATCTTTTCTTCCTTGTGGAGGTGGTAGTAATATGGGGGGTAGGTCTTTCTGGTTTTGGCGACTCCTCTGGTGTAGACGGATCGACATCCACATCATCCAGGACACCTCATCTCTGTGGCCAAGCTAAACAGAATAATGTGGTAATTTCTAGCAACAGATTTAGGTGCTCTATTTAACATCTACATTCTTTTTCGTCCTGCTCTACTCACAGGAAACATGGATCCTGCTGGTTTTTGTCTTCTTACCCATGCAGCAGACCCAAATCTTTGGTTTTACAGAACTGGAAGTGATTGTGGAATGGAAGAAAAAAATTTCTTCCTATAATGGATGCATGGTCACAGAATATATAACTATGCCAAAGCTTGTCCAACATAGCTTTAACTGAGATACTGCTTCCAGTGAAGTTGTAACTGCATAGGCTAGCTGTGTAAGTATCTACTTAGATCTCAAAGGAGCAAGACTTGCAAGAAGGGAAAGTGTCCTTTACAAGACCAGCTGATGTAGGTGGAAGCAGCAGAGAAGTTTTTGTTTCACAGTTTTTTCATCAGGTATTATCAAGCATGTATTATCAAGCTGGTATTAACATGGCCAGAGTACTACTGATACATGAAGTGTCTAGAAAGTCGTCTCTGGTACATCACGTATCATCTGGTACGTGTACCACATCTTCCACTGCAGTTCACTCTCTTGCCCTCAGGCACAAACACATTAATATCTTGCCTCAAAACCATTCATGAGAAAACATAAGTAAAAAGGGAAGAAGAAAGAATAAAGAAACAGAATATGACAAAGCTGTAGAGCAGAATCAGAAAACACCTTTTTTGAAATACAAGTTATGAGCAGGTGTTTATAAGCAACTTGACAGGAATTTATTTTATAGTATTTTGTAGGACTGCTTATTTTGTACACAGAACTTTATATTTAGTGACAATTAGTTTGTACTGAAGTAATTGCTTCAATAAGACACAGCAAACAAACACATGCTCACTTACTTATGACCCTTGTTTTATTTTGGAACTTTTTTTGTTGAAAAAAAGTTTCAGTCTATGTGAGTCCCTTTGTTATGTAGTGTAGGACAAACCTCTGTGTCCAAATTCAAATACTGTATGGAATATAACAATGGATATTGAAAACACTGTTGGAATACAAGATTTAGTTGTATCGAGCTTTGCCAAACTAAAAAAAAAAAAAAAAAAAAAAAAAAAAGAGCTAAAGCAGGTTTCATGATTCTCTTAATATAAGTAAAAGAAGGAATATAGGTTATATGTTAAAATCATAATGGGGAGGGAAAATAAAGTTATGTAAGAACATTGGAAATGGACAAAACAAGTGACTGCTAAAACACTTCTGTGTAGGCACACGACTGAAAAGTACATCCTCATGGTTACCTGACAGCGCAGCCTGACTTCCCAAGGGTTTGGACAGCATGCCCACTTTTATTATGGTCAGGAAAACTGACAACCACTGGGATGTTTCTTTTTAAATCCACTCAAAGCCCCTGAACAAATTTTTCAAAAGTGGAAATTTGTTCTCAGTTCCCCCAACAGAATCAATAGATATGTGACATAGGGCAGGCATATTAAATATCATGGTACTGTTTCAGGACCATCAGGTCTACAAGAGGAATTTATAAACACCTAACAAAAATAGGGTCAGCCTAATTATTTAAGCAGCATGTCAGATGCTCAGATACCCATATAAGCCAAGTAAGTGCCAATTAACATATCTCATGATTGTTGAATTACTCCTGTATTTCCTCTTCAGATCCTGAGACTAGAGTAAAAGTAATTTGTAAAAATTTGCTTCCATTCCAAGTTACTTCATTATTGCTTTCTTACCATAATGCAGCACCAAAATGTATCATCTCTGTGTTTTGTTACATCAAAGAATAAGCTATGACCTTAGGTGCTCTACTTCCTATGAAAACAAATGAACACAGAATACTATCATCTCTGAGAACAGCATTTATTCCTTTTTCTTTATTGTTATTTCTCCTCGTTTCTTCCTTTTTTTTTTTTTCCTAATTTTATTATGGCATCATTTTAACCTTAATTCAAAATAAAAGATGTGCCATATTCTTGGAGCTTCTGTACTTGATAACTTTGGGCATTCAAAAAAGGAGAGGTTACTTTCTCAGACTGGTCTGCCAGAAGCCCAAGAATCTTGAAAAGTCTCCAGATATGCTGGGGACAGTGGATGACACGTAAAAGCAGCCATTTACTGCCAAAGGGGATAGACTTCATTGACTGGTTTTGCAAATCTCTGCACCTATTAGAATATAATGCTTTTATTGCATTTGGTAATGCATTTAGCAATCCAAAGCAAAATGAAGTGAATGGAAGGACTCCCAGAGGTTTAGTGAGCTTTGAATGAGACTTTTTTTCTGCACAGATTGCTCCCTGGGGAAGGAACATGCATTCATTAAGCACTGTGCATTAAAGTAACACAATATGAACACTATGCAACTGTGTAAAATACAGTTGCTATCACTTACTTGACTTAAAGTATCCTCAAATGTTTTGCTTTATGGCATTAAAAGTAATTCATTTTCTTGGACTGTTGTTACTCAGGTTTGGTTTATTTAAGTGTTTTAAGAAGGCGGCAATCTGAAAAATACCCAATTACTAGCACAGCAGAGAACTCATTATTCTTTCAAATGCCTCTTTTGAAAATGCTTTAAAACTTTTGATTCTGTTGATTCAACAAAAGAGGTGTTTAAAATAAATAGAATAGCAAGAGAATAGTCATTCAATGCTCTGAAGAAAAGAACTTTTCTAACACTTCTCAACAATTCTGTGGTATTGTACCTTGATATCCTCCTGTTTACTCCCCCAGCTTGTACACAGCTAGGACCATAAAATATGTAGAGGCATATTCTATGTCTCTGTGTCCCCCATGATGCCCAGATGTTCCTTAGTTCCATATTTTGATGAATACATACTACTGGATTTGTGCCATGGGTCTGATACCTTCAGAAGGCATTGGATCTAAGCATGTGCTGAGTATTGCATAGATGTACAGTAGGTTACATCAGATTCCTAATTTGTGTGCTCTAGAGTTTCTCTGCATAGATGAAGTCCAACAAACCCTAGGTGCAAGGGAGCTCCCGAGCTCATGCACAGGGCTTGCATCGAAAGCTCAGGGTTTCCTGAGGTTTTCATTGTGGATATGTGGTCACACTGACCACTCAGCTGGCAACCAGGATTTCTGCTCAGCTGGCCAGTTGGCAAGAGCTTCTGGTGTAGCTGGGTGCACAAATATTCATCTAGCCAAAGTTTCTAAGTGGAAAACAATGACACTACCAATGGAATCTGGACATAGAGTATGAGATGTGGGGAAGACTTATACACATGAACGTGTGGGAAGGGGAACTGATCATAGGAACCCTGCTATTTTGGATCACCATTTCTGGCCATTCCAGCAATGGAATAGCCAAACTGGAGGGAGGGTATTCAACCACAGCTTTCTGGATGAGTTCCCTACCACCCCCTAACACAACCAGTAAGGGTAACTCTGGTCACAGGATCCCTCACTAGCATTCTGTAACAAACACAACATGATTTCATCACTATAAAAGAGGTTGACACCATGGGTGAATATTTCTCTGCAGATACTACCTATGCAGATAATCATTATTTCATGTCTATGAAGGAAGCAGGATGTGGTATTGCTCCGCTTATGCTAAAACTGTAGAGGAAGAGAACCTTTCTGATTTCTGAAACAGGCACTGCAGGTCTCCCTTCCTAGAACAGTAGCTTTGTTGGGATGTAAACTCTTCCATCGTTTATTCTTACCTTTTGTAACAAAAAAATCAATTTTGTAGAAGAATAAGGAAAAAAAAATACGTATTGATTTCTTTATTGCTATGTTGCCAATACTGGAATTTCACATTATATTCTTAGCCAGAATTTCAAAATACTATGAAGATAATAGTTCCACAGAAATGCTACAAAATTTACCAAAGAAATACAATCATATTTCATTTGCAAGAGGCTTTCTAGATGTTTTTCTTATGTGCAGCAAACATGAGCCTCAGCTGGAATTTATTACATTCTTCCTTTTTTTTTCTCTTTTCTCTTCTTTTCTCTTCTTTTCTCTTCTCTTCTCTTCTTTCTGTTTTCTCCTCTTTTGCTTTCTTCTCTTTTCTTCTCTTTACTTCTGTTTTCTTTTCAGTAGTCTCAGTCTTATGTTTAATTTTCAATAACTGAATGCTAATGTCTATGTTGCTGTGACCTATCATGAAATCAGTGTATCAAAATGACTATTAGTTATTACGATGGAAAAAAGCAGTTTTAAGTAAACAGAACTCTGTCATGTAATCTTATACCAGGGTTGAGAACAATATGTAGGTAATTACTTCTAAACAGTACCACTTTCATCATGTAGACACTAACTTCAAAACTGACAAAAAAACCTAACCAGGAATTTTCTCATTACAATTCTTCTTTACCTTTTTTAGGTAAAGAAATTATTCCCTTTAAAGTTCGTGAATTTTGACACTTTGTTTTTTTTGTGGTAAAGCTCTACTAGAACAGAGAAGAATGAGAAGAAACTCTTGACATGAGACAGTGAGTAAATTAAAGGTAAAGTTAAGTTGTATAAATGTGTGTTAATAAGAAGAAGATACAAAGAAGTATGGGGGAAAAAATATAACTCTTGTATTCAAATCTAGGCTGCTTTCACAAAGCAAAATTGCATCTGTCTTTTCAGCACTCTTGCAGAAATAACGCTCCTGTCATGTCTTATTCTGTTAGCTATTCATGGTTGGAGCAATTTTTAAATGGATGTTTTATTGACAGCCTAGCTTCCTATATCTTGGCAATATGTAGACAGGACTTAGAAAAACATTACTTTTAAAGAGCTATTTTGGGACTTCAGATTTAACACTTATTTGATTCAACTTTTTTCATATTTTTATTTCTAAATGCATTTCAGCTGGACAGATTTTATTAAGAAATACAATTTTGGTATTAAGTTACAGATGAGGTTTTAAAATAGCTAGATGCCTGTAACAGCAAGAAAAGCTTGCTGCTTCTTCGTGTAGAGAATCAGATACTGGTGCTATGAGGCCCGTATGGCTATACAGCTACACGTGCACACAAAGCCTGTTTTGAAGCACTTTGGTTTTGGTCAGTCCCGTGTTTCTTCAGGCACCTGATTCATCTGAGGTGGGAGTCAGCTGGTAGGTACGCTAGCATTTACTTAGAATCACATTTTTAAGTGAACTGGCACACCTTCAAAAGCCCCCATGAGGATTAACCCACATATCTAGAGACCAAAGCTGTAAAGTACACCTCAACTGAATTACACAGTGGAATTGCAACAACCAGGTGTAGCCTGACTGAAATAAGTGTGCTGGGCTCTCTGGTGAGGTACTTTTCCTTGGTACCTATCTTCTGGCAAAGGAACACAGCAGAAAACACTAGGAGAGCATGGAGTAGAGCCAAAGCATCACCGTTATCTGACAGCTGCTGAGGTAAACCTATTTAATCCTGAGGCTGGAGAAGAACTTTTCCGATAATCAAATAGCCACAGTCAACATATTCTGGATCTTCCTATTTCCTTCACTCAGCAGAAGCCTGGAAAATTATCCAGCAAATACTTTTCTACTCAAATGAAGCAGAATAAAAAAGGGAGAAATATTTCAGCTGGATCAAAAGCATATGAAGAAAAGTCTTTCTAAAACGTTAGCACTGTGGGCATGCTAACACTGCAGAGCTTCTTGGCAGGGTACATTTGCCCAGTTGGAAATGTGGGTGGAAATCTCCACTACAGTGATTATACCACCTCTAATTCTCAAGACAGTTAATTTGGAAGAAACTTGGAATATATCAGCATGGAATCATGTTGTACCATCTAGATGCAGTCTTCAGTGGCTCCAGACTTGCTATCTACAGAGTCTGTATGCTCCTTGCCAAGATTATCTCTTTGTTGACTTTCTTTACAGAGTGTTCACTTGGTAATATTGACTGAATTGGTTGAACAAATGTTTAAGAAATTATGCATTTGAAATTCTGAGTTAATATATGAAAGGCTTTCAGTTTGCATAGAAAATTATACATATCTCCAAGTGAACAAGTGAAGCTGAACCAACTGTTGTAGTCACCAGATTTTTAAGGGATGTTTTCTCATTACCAACACAAGAGTAACACAATCTGTGCAGTTTTTGAAGCTACCCTATATATGCTCCATTTGAACAAATTACGGTATTTGGAATGAGACTAAATATGCTACTGAGGTAAAGCAGAACAAAATACAACATGCTTTTTGGAATAGATCATGATCTGTACAAACAGTCAAAATTTGTTCTTTCATTGCTGCTAGAGTGGTTTTATGATTCCGGTCCCTGTGATGCTGGACTGCTGTAAAGAGGACCCTTCAGGGAGTATATCTCATGACTCCTTAGACTATTGTAAACTGATCTACCTCTGAGCTCTCTTCCAGAAAATTGTACAAAGCCTGAGCACGCATATGAAATTCTGCTGGGAATGCTATTGGCAGAAGCATTCAGGCTGTGCCCATGCTGAAAAGAGCTGTCAGCCTGACTAAACAAAGAATCCAGTCTGTAATCTGTAAGCCCATCTACAGCATCTGGCCTGGATTAAAAAGATCACAAAATTTGAGTGAGAAGACATTTTTGCGTATAGATGAGATGGAGCTCTGCAGATGACGCTTGAATGAGAACATGGACAAATTCTGCCGTGAAGCAAAGACATCAGCAGTTCCTCACTGAAGAGATTCTCCAGAGAAACCTTCTAGGTGTATACATTACATATATGTATTTTATAGATACATATATATATTATTTATATATATTTATATATCCATTGGACTAAGTGCCATATCTAGAAACATCCAGATATCTGAGAGTCTAACAGTCCAGATAAAACATCCAATTTTCATAAAAGTGCTTTCAGAAATCCAGTCAGGTAACTAAATGCTTCAGAAACCTGCCTTAATCCAAATGCAAGGGTATTGCAACAGTTTAACACCACACTGCTACCACTTTCTCCTGTATTCTTATCAGACACATATTTACACAGATCTTTCAGAAACTTCAAAATTAGTACAAATATTTCTTCTTAATAACAAATCGGTGAGACAAAATAATTTCCTTACTTTTGGGAGGGAAGCTCTCGATCCTGAACTTTGCGTGGTCATTGTCAAAACTGTAGTGATACCCAGTGCGACTCTAGCTGGTGCAGCATCCATGTTGATCCAGAAAGAAACCCAGGACAAAATGACAATCAGCAGGCTAGGAATGTACATCTGGATTAAATAGTATCCCATCTGACGCTCCAAATGAAACTTGACTTCAATGCATGTAAACTTTCCTAGAACACGAAATTACTTTCATAAATGTTTTTTGCACATTTTTATCTTGTTTTCTGAACATAAGTTAGATGCGTGCCCTGTTTCCTAACCTAACACTGTAAGCAGGTCCTGATACACAAATGTGAGTCAGCTCTCTGTTGCATGCTAGCCTGGGAGACACATGGGACCCCTGACTCACATTAGCCGAGAAAACAAACATTAGCATGGTTGTTTCACCTCCGAAAAATATAATGTAATGTTTCTTTTCTCAAATTTTAATAAGATTTTACTTTAGTCAAATATAATGCTTAGTATTAAAAGGGGGCAGCATTTTGCTCTTTTAATTACATGAGATTAAGCAAAAGTACTGAAACAGACATAATGTAAACAATTCGTCTTACAGTCCTATGGTAGATCACACCCCTCCTCATTCTGGTCATGTTATTTGCCTTTGTCTGTGGATTGTTTCTCACAGCAGAATCAACTCAAAGCCTGCTTTGAATTTTGCCAAAAGCCTGACTCCAGGAAACCCACAGGCACATCTTGTTGGAGGTGAGTGATTCTTCAAACAATAAATAGCTGCTCCACAGGAGTAGTGGGGGACCGAAGTTTAGCATCGCCTGACAGGGGAGCTAATCAGGCAGTGGCGGGTGCAGGGTCTTGAGTTGCAACAGTTCGTCAGCTACTAATCCAATCACTCTGTGCTGCTCTCCAAATTACTCCGTATCCTGACTGTGGTTTAGGTACTGTGAAGGCTCTCACTCAAGGCAACTAATCCAAGTACAAAAATGTCTGTCCTTCCTCAGATCTCATGCTAATGGTTTCACAGGATCCCTTTTGTCTTGTTTGGTCAAGTGCATGAGATGCGTTGATTCTTGTTCATCGTTTTAGGTGAAATTAGATTTATAATATAAAGTTTTATAATCATATAAAATATGCATGCATATTTTTTTTTGTTAGTCTCGGAAGCTGAATGGCAGGGTGCAACAGTTGGCACAAAGGACAATGCAGAGGCTGTCTGGCAAAGAGAAGAGGGGAGAAGAACTGAATATCTTTTGGCAGGACAGAAGCTCATATATGAGTGGCCTGACCTGTGACCCTGAAGACAGACTCTGAGACCTGGATAGCAACTGATCCTGACCAATCTGCCTGTACAGAGGGGACTTGGAAGGTGTGGGGTGGCCACATGTGGCAGCAATGGCATTAGGGTAGCCCAATCTGTCACATGCTCTCCAGATTCCTGTGGTGCAACCTGGACAGAGCACCTTGCAGTGTGGGTAGGAGGAGAAGGCTGAATAATACAGCTTTTATCCACATTTGACTTGCACATTCAAAGCAATTGAATACTGCTTTTCAGTTCCCCTGGCCAGGCCACACACTTTTAACTTTTGGTAATTAGGCATCAGTTTTGTTTAACCACATGTAATGGGAACTACTAACTGGCATTTTTTTCCTTTGTGGGGAATCTTCGTGGGTATACAAGGAAGCTATTGCTCATGCTCCGCACCGCCCCCCCCCCCTTACTTTCAGTGTTTAACCCTGCAAAATGGTTATCTGACAGTAATTAGAAAAGCAGATGAATGCACATTCAGAGTTTGAGTTATGTGCTGGGAAATGGCTAAACTTTGTATCAGCCAAATTACAAATGGGTAAGCTCTGTCTATTGGAATTTACTCTCGATTATCCCCTTTAATTGTGAGAAAAGTTGAGGAGTCACAGCACTTTCCCTTTCCATGGGTCTTGGACTGTAGAATCACAAAGTCCTCCTTCCTTGGCACTTTGGGCCCCAAAAGGTGAAGATGTATTTGTAAAAATTAAAAACAATAATTTTCTTTTCCTAAGAAATGAATGTGGCATTTTTGGCAGAGGCAGAACCTCTCATGTTGTGTTATTTCACGGAGTGAAACAAATGTATTTGATGCAACCAGATTGGCTCTTACGCTGAAATGATGAAAAAGCTATTTTAGATGAGAGGGATTATATCTAATCCCAGCAAGCACCCAGAAAACCATTCTCTAAATGCTGTCCCTATTAAATAAACTCCAAGCACTTAAATCCAAATTTTAACAGAGTTCTTTCTGCTCTGCAAAGCTAAAGATAGAAAACACAGCATTTGAAACTTCAAAATAGCAAATATAGGAAGAAGATTACAGTATTAAGCAAACATTTAATTTCGCAACACTTCATGTCTGTACACTATTCAGAACAGCAATGAAAGCATTGTCTTTTCAAACACTACATTTCATAGATCAGACCACACATAAAAGCTGGTGAAAATTTGATATTTTTCCTCATTGCCACTTTGATACTCTGGAGAAATAAATCAAAATCAGAAAAGTCAGTATTTTAAAAGTACTGAATCAATATTTAAGAAATTATTCAGTGTGTTAAAAAAGTTTCATTTTAAGGAAATCAAAACAACTAGATTCTTTCACCAGTTTTTTAAGATTTTAAATTCCTTAATGATTTTAAGGATATTAGAATATGTATATTAGAATATCTTTAATGAAATGAAAGGAAATTTGGAAACAAAATCTTTCAAACAAACAAAAATAAAAGGGAGAAAATTTCTTTTTTTTTATTTAAAAAATACATGTGGCAGAAATAAATTTTATTTTCCAATTTTTTTTTTATTTTACCCATCCTTTCCCTTTACAAATTGACAATACATACCATTAGAGCATTTAATAGAAAAAAATAGAATAATGCTCACCAGTGTTGTAATGTTTTGTGCAATAACCAAGTTCTTTATCTTCTTTCAAAATAAACTGTGGCAAGGTTAAACCCTCTGCAACTTGCACAGGTCCATCACTTAGCCACTCAAATATCAGATCATTCATAGTGTAGCCAACTACAATAAAGAAATCAGAGTTCGTTAGATGGTAACTGACTGTAAAACATCAAAAGCAAATATTATGTCTGAGAAGCATGTCTTTTATTGCAATACATGTTATCTCAGTTGTATTTTTAAACTGATTAACAGCAGCACTATTGCTGTTAGTTGCCAGTTGCTATTATAGCACTATTACTCTATTAAGAGCAACAAGTAACACCATTATGTTCTGAAATTCTGCCACGGTTTGCCACTAAAAAATAATTTTGCTGGCCCATCAAAGATACTGTTTACAACTGAAATGACATTTCCCTGTGCCTATGTATCAGCTTGCATTTTGCTTTATTTTCATCATTCTTTGATGATGTAGTTGGTGGGCACCAACAAAACAAGGATTTCTAGACTGCAGAATGCTGGGCCTTTACCAAAAACTGCAGCTTTTTGTAAACCTGTGAACCTGCCACTGAGAGGTGCGGAGGGGAAAGAGAGTGGCTTCAACTCACTGAATTCTCTTTTTGATGGCAATGGCTACATATTTATGGGTAAATGAAACAAGCTATGTGCTGACACACTTAAACAAGGTGTGTGCTGACAGCTGCACAGTATGGACGAGTGTGGGCCGGTACCCAAGCCCATGCCTTGGCCACATTTAGCTTATTAGCATAAGCATACCTGCAGGACCTCTGCTTCATCAGGTATGTTGCTTCCGTTTTTCGGAAGACCATAGCACGTCTTGATCAGACATAGCTAATCCTTGGCTGTGTACTAATTGCTTTTACTTTGCCGAGATTAAATTTCTCCTGCACAGCGTCGCTGTGGTTATCCCTGGAAGTGGTGCAGCTCGGATGGGTGAGGTGATGTGCCCCAGGAAGGGGGAAAGGGAAGGGAGCAGGAACAGCATAGACACAGGGGACCCACACGGTACGGTGACCGACAGTTAAAACACTGTTCCTCCGTGATTTTCCCTTACACAATAGGAATATTGAGTCTCACCACAAAAATACGACAATGTAGATACTATCTAACCACCGAATGTTACGGTAAAATCTTGTTCTTCGCTACATAAAGCAACTGGACACTCACAGCTCTCTAGCTGCATTGTACATGTCTGTACATCCATAGGAAAATTCTTCAAGTCCATGGGACAGGATAAGGTTAAAGTAAGCCTAAAATTGGAGGGGGAAAAAAAAAAGAAGCTATTGTTAGAAATCTACAGGGTTTATCCAAAGCCCCATATTTAGAATTTAAAGGATCAAGACCAAATCTTAACACCTCAGAGGCTGGACTCACTCTCCCCTCTGAGCTTTTACGGACATAAGCTGTGAAGACAGAGCAGGTAAGCAAACCAGCCACTCGCTGGCTGTGTTGGCCGAGCAGAACAGGGACAGAGAAAACAACATCAAGATAGCAAGAAATGCTCTCCACTAATGTACCAGTGAATGTCTTATGTATAATACTGAACGCAAATAATGCAAAATCTGAAATGACTGATCGTGGGACACACATTTTTAAGCTTTGTTTTGGAAAAGCAAAGGAAGGAAACAACCACCACGGGTTTTTTTTCAACAGAGTGCTTTTCTTGTGCATGAAGCCCATTTTCAACCCTTCATTCTTACTGCTTAGCCATTAAAAGAGAGAAAAAAACGCCATACAGTAAAAGCTAGAATCACATAGCATTAAAAGATAAAGAGTGCAGACATAAGAAAGTAAGCCTAAAGGAACATTATCATACAAACAAAATTTCTCTTTTAAGTTGTTATTGTCCCAGATATAGCATCATTTTGCTTGGATGGGAATATTCTTAATGTTTCTTTCTTTCTTCTTTTTTTTAGTTCAGTTTACTTTTTCATATTTGATTAAAATCTGTTTCAAGACTTCTCTGCTTTATTTCTTTTCTCGTTTGTGTGGGGAGAAAAAAATATTTTTAACAAACCAAGATACTGGGATGACATAATTACAAACAACTAGCTGCTTTGAAAAACAGTATAATTGTTAAGACTTTGGGTTAAAAGTCATATAAAAAGAGTATATTTTTATTTCAGATTACCTTCAGCACAAAAAACACTGACACAAAGAAAGCAAATAAACAAAAACCTCTGCATCCATTTACCATCAAGGACAAGAACTAGATTGTCTGATTTGAAGATACACTGAAACATTAACATAGTACAATGAGAATAACTTTTAATTATGCCAGGGAACCCATGGGCCAGCTGCTAACCTTGAAAGTATGTTGTCCCACAGACAAATGTGATCTGTGTGGAGAAATAATTCACTAAGCTCTGTCTCCTGTGGTGATTTTGTGCTTCTCACTGCATACAGCTGATTCAAGCTCTTTCGGTCTATTTCTTCATCATGTGAATTTTTTGGGATGGCCTGACTGGGCCTTCTGGTCCTACCGTCTTGCCATCAAACCACTATGACAAGAAGATGATATTTAGGTAACTGAGATCAAAATGCTGAGCCTAATCAAAAACCACATTCAGCATCTCTGCTTTTGCCTACTCATGGGCTACTTAGAGAAAGTCACATTATTTTCCTCTTGACACACTCTTCAGTGTGCAAGATGATAATATCAGGAAATTAGAGATCGCTTGTCTGTGGCAATAAAGTGCACTGAGATGAAGAAAAGCCCCCAGCAGTCCTCTTAACACCACCATAGTAAATAAACTCCCATTTAACCTTTGGGAGCAAATAGCATAAGCATTAAAAAAAAAAAAAAAAATTAGTCAGTTAGAGAAAAAAGTATATCTAGTAGACATATAAATGTCATTGAAAACCTGCCCTTTACTCATATAAATATTTTAAGTGCAATGCAAATTTTAAGCAGTCTTATTTTTACTAGGTGGATTCCTGGATTAAAGATTGAGCTATTTAAATTGCTAATCTCCAGCATTATCAAAAGACTGTTTCTGCCTTTTTTTCTGACATGGTGATATATCAAACTCTCTTCCTTCCTTTCAGTCATCTTCTAAATATGGCTTAGATGTTTTAAGTTCATTTCAAACATGCCTTTACACAAATGCAGCCTTTCTAAATATGTCATTTGTTTGTATTCAATGAAGTAGGTATCCTTCACCTATCTCATCTGAGGCACCCCTCAGATTTTACTATGTGGATGGCATGCTGACTATGCTTCCTTCCCCCTTCATCCTTTTCTACTCCCCAAAACCCTCAAAGGATCAGGGGGTTTGACTACATACATGGGGGGGCGGGGGTGTCTCTATTATTAGTCTAATATACTACTCATGAGAAAGCGAATACATCCAGTTGCAGCTTTCAAGCCTCCCAGGGATAAATTGATCTATCTTCACTGATGTTAGGTAGATATATAATTTTTTTCTTTTTTTTTTCTGGAGGTGAGCTGAGAAAATGCTCATTATGTTGGTTCACACAAAGGCTGACACCTCTTCAAAGAACAAAGAGTAATGGTTTTAAACTAAAGAACAGATTTAGACTAGACATAAGGAAGAAATTTTTTACAATGAGGGTGGTGAAGCACTGGAACAGGTTGCCCAGAGAGGTGGTAGAGGCCCCATCCCTGGCAACATTCAAGGTCAGATTGGACGGGGCTCTGAGCAACCTGATTTAGTTAAAGCTGTCCCTGCTCACTGCAGGGGGGTTGGGCTAGATGACCTCTAAAGGTCCCTTCCAACCCAAAGTATTCTATGATTCTATGATTCTATGATTCTTTCTCTTCCTAACCAATGTGTCTTTCATGAAGACTAAATTATTCTCTGCTCACCCTGACAAATGGAAAATAATTTCTATTCACTGTATTGATGAGGCTAGCTTGAGAGATCATGCCCTTATAGCTTTACCTCTACTTGTTCATCTCAGCAGAGTAGCCATTCATAGTTAACATCTTTGCCTCTGTAATCTAGGAGTACTAGGAGTAATGCAAGTGTTGAACCCAATGCTTATTACCTGGTATCATCCACAGATCGACTGATTTTCAACAAGATTACTACATGCTAAATGTTCAGCGGCTGGAGTTTGAAGTAGCTCCAGTGAAGTCCATGGCAGTGGGTCAATTTGTAGCAGTTGACTCTTTTTTCAGTAAAAATATGATCTTGCAAGTGTTTCCAAACCCAGGTGCAATGTCACTACTTGTATATTTACATTAATAAGGAAACAGGATCAGAAATGGAAAGTGTTAGGCAGATATACCTACCCACATTGCCTATAATAAGAGTGTCATTGACAGAAAATGTTTCAGAAAAATGAATGTTTCACACTTGGCAAATTCAAGAAGGGCCCCTGGGGATTTGGTGCAAAGTGCAAGTTTAACTGGCAGCTACATTGATGAATACTTTAATCATTAATAAAAGAGGAGAAACTGCTATAGAACAATTATTTTATTTTTCAGGCACCCCGTCACCAAGGCATCTGAGATGCATAAACAGCAGATTTGGTGACGCAGCACCATAAAACACTGATAGGAAGAGTTTTATGAACAATCCATATAAAGCTGAAAGAAGCAGATGACCAAGGACATGATTTTGTCTTCAGTTACCTGAGCACCCTTTAGCCCCTGTTATCCAGGCTCAGGTTGCACAGCTTGCTCAGGGAGAGCTCTGGGATTGGGCACATTATATTTTAGGATATATTATAGGAGAGGGTCACATCTCCAGCGCCCCAGCACTTCAGGCACAACATCAGGGCCAGCAAGCTGCCCCAGAGGAGAGGCAAAATTGTTCTCTTCTTTCCCTCCCTGCTCCCTCACCCATCCCACAGTCAAGGAAATATCAAGCCCTGGAATAGTGCAACTAGAGTAAGAACAGAATAACATGCAGAATGAGAGCCAGAAAACAAAGAATGAGCAATTAGCCGGCACTGTGACAAAAATAATAATAATAAAAAAATCAGTAATATTACTGAACAACACTGTGACAGAGGCAGGGCTGTAATCCAAGTACTTCAGGGCAGCATTGCCTGTCTTAAACTTTGGACCCTCTTCCCTCATACACTAGGTAAGTCCTTTTAAGCAGCATCTCCTGATACTTTAAATGCCTTCAAAGTAAGTGCAATGGGCACTGCTAAAATTTCATTCAAACTCTTTCATCCCCAGGTTTCACCAGAACGTCCTGAGAAATCATTCAGGCGTGGGCTGTGGGTCTGTCTCTTTTCCCACCCCAGCTCAACATCTTTCATTTCTGGCCACCCCAGAAACCCCCTTACAGCATCATTCAGGGGTCTGTATTTCCTACTTCTGCAGGCAGGAAGGCAAAAGTCCTGTAGACTGTGGCCTCCTTCATTACAGAACCAGAATAAGGCATCCCGTGGGAAAAAATAACCTGACAACGTTATTAATCAGAAACCCTCATCCTGGTGACCTTTAACACCTGAACACGTAGTTTTGCAACACCAGTGTTTTCTCCAGATGGAAGCAGACATGCCCTCAGACGGGCCAGCAGCAGAGCTAAGCACAGGAACTACCGCTGCCCTAAATGCAGCAGCTGTGGCCAGCCATCATCCTCCAAGGAAAAGCCAGCAGAGGCAGGCGACGGACACGTGCAGCCGAGGGAGCTCAGCGGTATTTACATGCAGTGCAATCAAGTCCTGAGCTCAGCAATGAGGCTGAGACACCATGCTTCCTATTCACCCATTCCTGCCCTTGTCCCATCCTTTCTCTGGCCTTAGACATACTTTCCCCACCTCCTATGTCTGCCCATCTACCCTGCATCTCTCCCAGAGACACCTACATGACCCAGAGCCCAGCCTCTTCCTCTGCATCCTAGTCTGTCCTCTTACACGTTCCCCCTCCCCTTCCTGTTGCCCTCTTTTACCCCAGTTCCTGCCAAATCCCACTCCCACCTCTCTTTGGGGTATTAAGCTTTGAGGCCAGTCCACTCATTGACACCTAATCCCCAAAGCGGTACCGAAGCGGAGGGTAAGATCATTTAATACAAAAAAAAAATTAATAGGAGAAAAATGTTTGTAAACAGATTATTCTCAAAATCATCTCCAATCTCTTTCTTTCTCTTAAGAGGTTTTGAATGTTGATGCTCATCACCATCATGACACTTCTCTGATAATCTCACGCTACAAAAATGTTTCAGCATACTACACATACAGACTGCTTGTGAATGGTCTGCAGCACAAAACTGAAGTAAAGAACTGCTAGTATTAAACCCTTAGGGAACTGGGTTTACACATTACATAATCAAAGACTTTTTTTATAAATTTAAGAGTATACCTAATTTTAACTGGGATTTGACATATTGCCTAATCTGCAGCAAACATTAAACTGTATTCTAACCCACTTCTTTATAAGCAGCTATCATGCCTTAGCCTGATGTGTTGCCGCTTACCCAAAACTTTCCTTGATCTGAGCGATAACTCTTGCCCTGGAGGAGGACACTGATCCCACAAGAGAAAGGCCCTCACAACAAGAGGTGTCTAATGAAAAGGGGAATATAATTTTTCTTAATTATCCTGCGACTGTGGCCGTTTGTGAGTGGGCTACAGAACAACAGCCTCCTCACACAGTTTTTTCTAATGAGAAATAACTAGGGTCAGTCTTATTAAGTATAGAAGTACTGTTGGAAATATAAATAGTCCTGGAGATAAGGGTACAAGTGCCTTCCATCTCCAAAAAAAGCATGATTATCTCCTTATAAGCATGAATAGCAACACATGCCTCACCATGAGTGGGCATGGTATCAAAAATAACATTTTGTTTCTATTCTTATCCCTTCATTCTTTCAAGCTACACCCATCTGCAGCTCAGCTGTTAGGACAGGAGACTTCACAACCTAGGAATTTATGCTGCAAATATCAGAACACAAGTAGTACGTGCATGGTCACTGCTAATATTGGCTATGTGCCATTTTTATGAAAAGACTTGTACCTGTGCAAAGCCCACAGTGTTGGGTTTAGAGAGACAAGTGGGATTTTTTTTTCAGTATTGCAATTTTAAAGATATTTCTTAAAGCTCCAAGCTGACAATAAAGGTAAAAATACTCTTAGCAGTACATTTTTCTTTGGAAGATTAAATTCCTGGTCCTTATAGCTGCTGAAATAACATTAAAATATTACCTAAGCACAAGAAAGCAAAGTTCCCCATTAAACTGGCAGGGGAGATGGAGTTGCACAGCAACCATGACAGTATAGCATGACACAGGTGCAAATGCCATTCAGACTAGTGGCACGGAAACAGGGACGAGAATCTAAAATATCCTTATATTCCTCCCAGCCCCCTCTTTTGGGTGATCTGTGCCTGAAAGAAGGACACACACACTGTTCATATATCAGAAAGCCCAAAAAAAAAAAAAAATTCCCAGTGACATTCTTCTTATAAAGGGCTTTTCATTTTGTAGTCTGTCTCATTATTTTTTCAGGGACCTGACTCATCATTTTGAATGTCAATTCTGGTAATTTTCACAGTCTACAGGCTTTGTCCTGTTAAATGGAACAGTCAAACTGTCTCCTTTTTCCCTTATTTTTGAGGAGTCCTGGAATTCCTCTCTAATATTTCTCATGTTCTGCAGCTTCGCTTCTGTCAGATGGGAATGGGCTGAAGTCAAGCTTAGAGGAGACGTGGAGCCTTCTCTGCTATGGCAAAATGTGAGACGTAGGCTGGAGTTTCACGTACTGCTGTTTATGAGCGTGTTCCCGCTCCCTCCAGTGCTTTGCTTTGCTTTGCTTTGCTTCGCTTCATGTGCTGCTTAACAACACAGCAGCTGGCACGGAGCGGGGTGGTGGATTTCTCATTACAGGCATCCCACTTCTCATTGTAATGCAATCATTGTCTGTAGATACACAATGCCAGCACATGAGCTGCCAGCAAATGATTTTCCAATTATTGCTCAAGTAAATCTATGACATTAAATTCAAGTATGATTTCATGTAACAGTTAAATTCTGTAACCACCTGTTTCCTGTCCATGAAGAACAGTATTTCATCTCTCCCTTCTCCTCTGTTGTTTTCTATCTTAATTTTCCTGCAGTGTGTGTTTTGCATGGTGTTTCTTTCCTCTTGGCATGATGTCATCTCTGTTCTAAGCCATATATTGCAATGCAATTGGCAAAAGACCTTCATCCCTGGGAGCATGTTCCAGGAAAACATGCCTTTTATACCATTTAGAAAGGGCTCCCACACCTACATCATTTTACACCTAACCTTTAACTGCTCCAGTGGAAGTTCAATGGGTAAATGGAGTGATTGGTCACTAGCAATCAAGGACAGGCATTGCCATTACCCATGAAGAGAAGAGGTACACAGACATGTTTCTTGGCTATGCAACTGTCCCATTGGCATCAACACCCAGAAGTAACCACCTGCCAATATTTTTCGATCCTGTCAGCCAAGAACAACTTTGTGTGTACAAATTGGTCTCCAACAGCATTTCCCACTTTTTTACTTAGAACAAAGTCTTCCTTTTTATTTGAGACACAGGAATATAGGGCTGTAGAGATGACATCTTGGGCCATCAGATCTGGTCATCTGCTATCACACATAGTCACATCATCTAATACCTTTCAAAAATGATCAAGGTTCATTTAATGATGTCTAGTTCCATTCCCCCTCACCCCCCCCGCCCCCCTTATCTCTATTGGAATATTGTTCTAGGAATTCAAAGTGTATATAAACTTCCACTTTAAGTTTACTTATGACCAGTTCAGAGCCATTTGCTCTCCTGGCAGCATTGTCCTTCAGTCTAAGTAGCTATTCTGTTGTGTTTGTATTTACCTCCAGTGCTCTTGTCTGTCAGCTGGAGACGTGCACGGCATTAGAGGAAGAAGTGAGGCAGTACATGTTTAGGTATAATGTCCGTATCCCTACTTTGCTTTAAATGCCTTATGAAGTGAAAAAGTGACTAATTTTGTGTCATTAAAATGTAAATTATCCTTTCCTTAAGCAGGATGATCAATAAGGTTTTGACAATAGCTGTGCTAGTTGCATAACAAAGTACCCGCATTAGGCTTTATTATTTATTTAGTAGCTTTTATTATTTGCTATGCAAAACAAGTACTTTAGATACAACAGAAAAATAAGGGTATTGGAAACCCAGGGTTAGATCCTCAGTCTGGATTTGTAGATTGGGAGGGAGTGAGAAAGACAAGAGTGGATGATGGGAGGGCGCAGTTACAAGTGTTAGGAAACTACCCCAAAGGATGCAAAGAATCTCAGGCCATTTATTTAAAAGACCCCAAAGAGAAGGAGGGTGGGGGTGGAAGGAGAGGCAGGAGTAAGGGCGAGAAGGAAAGAAAAAGGACAGGTGAAAAGTGAGCAGCTAATGATAATCCAAAGGCATTGGGTTCAGCCATAAAGAGAACAGCTGCTTGTCCCCGCAAGAGGCTGCAATATTTTAGCCCCTGAAACCATTGTTGTTATTGTAATCATGCCCATGGGAAGATGAATTTGCCAAATTCACTGGATTCACATAGCATGCAACCACAATTTGGGAAGTTACTGTGTCCCAGTAACACTGTGCAGTTTAATAAATTGTAGTGATTCTAGCACTATTTATATAATGTCTATAAGGCTTCTGCCTATAATATATAATAGCTGTCAAACCCAAAACTTCTTTACATATGTGCTCTATTCCAGTGAGTATTTCTGCACTGATTATCCTTCAATGCTTTTTTTTTTTTCTTTTTTTCTTTTTAAATGTGGATAAGTTACTTTAAGGAAGATGTCTTATGCTTTTGGAAAATCAGGACAGTGAGCATGGGACAGTGTGCAGTTTTGCCAACAGAGGAACTAAATAATTTTCTATGAAAATGTTCCTGGGCTGATAGTGATTAACTTCAAGGGGAAATCCCCATGTTGTCAATATCGGTATTATTCTAGTAGGAGCTGAGGTAATAAACATGATTGTGCGAGGTCAGAGAGAGGGGTTCCTACATAGTAAACAGCCATGTCAATCATGATAACAGTCTCTCTTCTCCCCCTTCTGCTAATCTGTCACATGGAAAGACAATGCGGCTAGTAAAGTCCAAATCCTCTTAAATCCCAACATTAGATTGTAAAATAAAATTGAAGTCATCAAATTAAAGCACAGGATGCACACAGAGCTGTAGAACTTAACATTTCCTACCACTCTTTTAAGCTAGACCATGCTGTGCCATGCATGATTTACACTCATAACATTTCCTACCACTCTGTTAAGCTAGACTGTGCTGTGCCATGCCATGCATGATTTACACACAACAGTGTCATCAGCTGTAAATGGAGCTTCATTATTGTATAGCTGATAAGGTCTGTACCCCAAAATTTTTTTAGAAAACCCACACCTGACTTTACTGTAATATGCAACATATTCTGTAGTCACCATGCTAAAGATCTAAGATCTGATCTTGTTTAAAACCAAAATATTTCAGAAGGATAGTGGACTTTTTTCCCTATGAATAGTCTATTGCAGAGGGACTAGCAGTATTACCTATGTACTTCCGTAATCTGCTTTGTATTTCTTTCCTACAGGTCAAAGAACACAGGTACAGAGGCGACTACAAAACATAGAAGTTTCACTCAGAAAAGCTAAATTACAAAATGCTGTAGATTACTTCTGATTTATGTGAGGGGCAGGGTAATCATGACTCGTAATATAATCCAAAATGATATGTGGGGTGGTGAGGGGGGGGCGGGGGGGGGAGTAGACTGTTGCTCGGCACTATGGTCACACTAGGAAGAGCTGATTTTGGAAACTCCTGAATAAGACAGCTGGCACAGGAGATAGCATTACAAATAAATGTGCTGTTTTCACAGATACTTCTCTTTGGTTGCACAAGCAGGTGAGGGCTTTTGGATGTGCCAACTCATCCTGTCAGCTACTTGTTGCCGAATGAGGGGGCTAATAATCACCTCCAGAACAGCTGCACAAAAAGAGAGCAATCTGATAGCTTGAATTTTTTCTGTTTTGTGGTGCCCTAACAGCATAGTACTGCTCTCTAGTAGACACTGCCTTCATCCATAGTAACATTTAACAATTAAATCTAGGTCAAGAGTTGAAACCATGAAGAACTAATTGTCTACATAACTGTGACATTTCTGGCACTGTGCAGATAAACAAAGACAGAAAAACAGACCTTTTGAAAGACTTGAGGAAATTCTTCCTAGGCATTTCATTGCTCTGTGAACAGGAATAGCAGGAATGGGGGGAGAAATGTAATTTTTGAATTTGCAGAAATCTCCTCCCTAGAATTCCAAGTGTCTCTCTTGTCAAATTATGCAACACCTAAAATCTTTGCATATTTTAAAAATAAGAAATAATCTGCTTTGTAAGTCTTTCTGGCTACATGCACTGGCACTATGTTTTAGAGCACAGCTCTACAACCTTATCGGGCAATCGAGAGTGTTTTCTGGAGCAGCAGGTAAAAAAAAGGAGTTACAGCCCCTTTACCTTCCTGGCCAATATATTCTAAGTTCAATGCCATGGATCAATATTACAGTTGAGTTATACCACCTTCTGCATCAAGCTCATATGTCTGAGATGCTGAAAATATTAAAAGGAGAGGGAGGCAATTAATGCAGAAAAAAGCCCCAAATCTTAAACCATTCCACTTTCTATCACTTTGCTAAAATAAGCTTTTTGGCAGCTGCTAATATTCTGAGCTGGCTGGCAGCCTAAAGTGAGTTTGTGGGAATCAGGTAGCACAAATCCTCAGAGAGGATGCAAAGCCTCCTGTGAGGTTATTTAACATTTTCCTGATGTCCCAGGTGTCTGCAATGGGCCAGAGAAGATGCAATCCTTGCCCCTGGAACATAAAACCAGTGCAGCAGTGTATACAATGCAAAATCCGTGTGTCATACAGAATATGACTGCCAGGAGCAGGATTCTCCGTATCATCACACAGCGCTGCCACTGTTTCCAAGTGCATAGCCCCCTACAAAATCCAACCCATGCAGAGATCATTCAAGGGTTGGGAGCGGATGAGTCACAGGCATCTGGGAGGTGACATTGTGTGGGTTCTGATTTTAATTCTCATTGTTTTTTCAGCATACAAAATATACACAACTTCAACTAATTTTATTGAACACTGCTATAACAAACCCTCTTGTTGACTGCTCTCTGCAGAGGGCTTTAGAATAAAAGTTATAGATATTTAATTGTTTCACAGCTGAAAGAGTGCAACTGAGACTGATCTTGACTAAAGTGTAATTGTTTTCTGAATATAACTTTGCTGTGACTGCTGACTTCTCAAAATACACGCACCTCTAAGAGCTGTTGTTACATTTCTAGTGGCAATAGCATGTATTTGTGGTACTGAGTAGTGATGGGTTCCCTCTCCAAGGTTCTAGTTCTCTCTGCAGTACCCAAAGGTTTAGACCAGTTACCTAGTTATAGAGCCTCACGCTCTATATAGCATATATAGCATGCTATCTGAGATCAAAACAAATGCCAAGGTAGCCATTTGAGCACACAGAAAATATCTAAAAATAGGTTTACACTGCTAAACTTATATGATTCATAGGTGGGTACACCTACCATCAACAACTCTGGCTTTATTTTCTGTAACAACTCCCACAGAATTAAATACAGATCTAGGAGTCTGCCAAGCATGAGCATCATAACTAATTATTGCAAGGTAAGCTAGGATGGAAATCTACGTCATGCCTACCATCACCACTAAATGCAGGATGGCTCATCCTTTGCTAAGAGAAGAACAAAGGGCCTCATGCTTACCACAAGGTGAGATAATGCCGAGAGCAAAACACTGCGGTGGGGCTAACACAAGGGCCAGACCCTCACTGACTCTACTTATCTGAGCAACAATAACCAACACCAAGCGTCTCATTTTAATAAAATATGGGCCACGAGATCTAGTCCCAGATAGCTTTCCAAATTCTTTTCAGAAAGGGCAGGATTGGCCTTTGAGAGCATTTAATAGCATAAGCCAGTTGTACCTCCTTGCGTAGCGAATTTCCACGTTTTTGGTGCAGTATACAGGGAAGAGGAATACCACTGTCATATCAAATACACACCTTGCTTCTTACCCATTAATTACCAGGAGCAGTTCTAAACTCATTTTGTGCAGAAAGCAGTTTATATTTATGGGCAATTAACTTGTTCTTGATTTTATTAAATGTGGAAATATGACAAAACAGCCTACACCACTACTTCTCAGATATCTTTGTAAAGTGCTTTAAACATTTACAGCACCATAAATGCTAAATGTTAAATATCATGATGCCAGGTTAAGTGCTATTTGCCCAGTAGTGAAAATGGCAGCATTGTAACAT
The DNA here is from genome assembly GCF_030463565.1 of Pelecanus crispus. Lineage (NCBI taxonomy): Eukaryota > Metazoa > Chordata > Aves > Pelecaniformes > Pelecanidae > Pelecanus > Pelecanus crispus. The sequence goes on from NC_134643.1 coordinate 141,829,524, forward strand.
TCTCAGTGTACTGAAACCAATCACTGAAATATTCCCATTTGTTTCCACATAGCACAACTAAATGTGACTGACAACACACAGACGCATCTAGCACAGTATCTAGAGAATAAAGACAACTTTTTCTAAGTACTTCTGACTTCAAATTTCCGTACTCTGGAAAGTTTTCTTCACTGTAAAGTACTATTCAAAATTATATGCTATGTTAGTGGTGTCAGGTAAGCCCCTATTACTGCTGTGTGATTCAAATGAGAAACAGTGAGCTTCGCTTAGTACTCCATTGGAATACTGCTTACTCTGCTTCAGATTAATTTGCATTTAGGTGCAGGAATTTTACAAATGTGATACGACAGCTCAAAATATTACTTTTCCCGTACGGACAAATGTCGGGAAATTTATCCATCTGCATTCAGAACAGCACCCACTGCACTCTTGCCTCCAATAAGACCATGTCTGATGTCATTCAGACAAACATATGCATTCATTTCTTTCCCAGGGTGAAAGAAGAAATATTTGCAAGTAAGTGACAGCGTATTTATCACTCTGCTAGTGCTAGTTTCATCCTCATATCCTATTATTTTTCTCAAACTGTTCAGGTACGCCAATTTGAAACCCCGCTCAATAAGCATCTACGTTCCACACCACTTAATCCATCCAAATATTACTGGGGTCTTATTGAGGAATTTCCACAAGAATTAAATAAATGGAGGAAGTGCCATGTTATTACTTATTTATTTAGCATCCTAAAGAACACAGCTGTCCTGTACCTCGATCAATTATAATTCCTTAATGAAAATGCAGGTCACAAACAGGATGTCCAGTCAGACACAACTGCCTTCTAAACTAATCTTCTTTACAGATGAGTAAATACACTAAACCACCTGTTAAACAAATACCATCATGTTTACTTTCCACAATGCAAGAAAGCCAAAAGCTGAGAATCATTCCCAGGCACAAATAAAGCACAGTAATTACTTCTTTTTAAACAATTGTAAGAGCAATAATACAGTGTTTTGCATCTTTGACTACCTGTATTAAGCAATTAATGGTGCACAATAAGCTGAATGTCAAATAAATACTGCAGAATATTTGCTGCTGTTTATGCCTGTGCAATGAAATTCTGATTCTCTGCATATGTCCCATTCCATCAGGTCATATCAAATCATATTTTGTCAGTGTTTATTAGTTCAGCCTAAGTCCAGTCGCATGACACACACTTCAGTGCACTTAGCATTAAAAAGCAGTTTCTGTAATTCCAGGTATTTTTAAATGTGAATAGATACATCCAATTACCCAGTGACTTGCATGTCAAGTTTATTGCATTTCAAGCATGTTTTTACTTTAGGTGTTGAGCAGTCATTTAAAATACTGTTCCCCTTTACTTTTAAATTGCAGGCCACAAACGACTGAAGAGTTGATTTCCTCTCTGTGTAAAAGAAGTGACTTGCGCTAATGCTAATTCAAATTATGGAGGCATACTATTAAAGTATTAGACAGCCTTAAGTTTCCAACAAGACTAAGAAGTACTGCTGTGCCACTTACAGACTATTTTGTGAAAAGTAAAAGCTTAGCAAAGGCACATAGGCAAAATTTCCTACTACCCTGCTATGGTTAACTCTCATTTCAGTTGTACACATGGGACAACAAAAAATTAAATATGTACATTATGTTCTGTAAGCCTAGTTACATCCAGAAAAACAGGAAGTGAGGGCAAAGAAGGGGATAAGGAGAAAAAAAAAAAAGTTAACTGGTTTACCTGATACTGTACAACACTTTCCCAGTTTTGGAAATCCTCAGCAACTTGTTGTCTGTTGTGACATCATGGAAGTTTGCTCCCTTCTCATTGGCAAAGAATAAATCTGGCTTCCAAATAGAGTCCAACATGGAGGGATCCAAATCCAGGGAATCATCAGGATACTCGCTGTAAGCCAGACGTGAGTCGTTCCACTGCTGTCTCAAAAAAATGTTCACTCTGTAGTCCTACAGAAATGCCATGTAAAAAGGTTACTAAGCCACTTACCAAAACTGGAAGCCCACTTTAGCTTTCTTTATGCTCTTCGACTTACTACAGTACCAGCGTTACAGCAAAGATTTATTTTATCCTTTGAACGTAAGAGTTGTTATTTGAAAATAAAGCAGTCTAAATGTTGTATTGAACCAAACAAACACAACTGGTGCATTTTCCAAATCAAAATTGTGTCAGTGTTGAAAAAAAAGTTAACTGCAACCTCCAATATTAAATATAACCCTCTTTCAAATGCTATGGATTAAATCAGAGGTACTTAGAAAGTCAAAAAGCATTGCAGCTAGATATATACATTTTCAACAAAGATTCTATAAAATTACTAATTTAAATAAATTGCTTCCAGTACGTAAATCAATTATTTCTAATGTACTCATGAATAGTTGCTAATTCCAGTGAAGCCAGATTTGTATAGAAGAAATTAAATCAACACATCTTATTTACTGTTTGTATCCTTTTTCTATCTATGGTATGCTTTTCTCTGTATGTTCCTTCATTCACTCCTCCCTCTCTGCATCCCATTAAAATTGTTCTCATTGCATTCTTCTGCTCAGTGGTCTGCTAGTCACAACTGGGAAAGGCAGAAATTATTTAGAGGTTCATTTAGAACCAACATTAATGCTGTGTCAAGAACCGGCTATTAAAGGGGAGTGTGAAAAGAGCTTTTAGGGGCTAAAGTCTCTGGAGGGAATGGGAAGATGCTAATTCTTATTCTCCTTACCCTGAATTTCCAAGGTCAGCAAATAAGAGCTTCATCTCCCCCAGCTTTCCCTGCTATTATAGCATATTTACCTGAAATTACTACATTTAACTTGCTTGTAAACACTGTCTTAGAAATATATCTACTCTTCTTTTAAAAGGAAGATATTTAATAATATTTATATAAATTCTATTATCTGAATGAATATGTTAGCAAATAATTCTCCCAACTGTACAAACCCTTCACATTTAGGATTTGCTTCATGGTAGCAACAGCAATACTTTAAAATGGCAGCACTGCCCCTTTGACTTGGAAAATATATTAGTTGACCTGGGTTTAGTCAGACCACTGAACTGCATAGTCTAAAGCATTTATCTTTACTTAATGTAAATAAATATGCTCACTCTGATTAGAGCTGCAGAAAGCAGCTTGCCCAATATGCAGACTCTGTGAATGAGCCCCTCCAAGCCTCAGTGTTTCCCACCCTTCATTCAGCAGGTTGGTGACAAGGTGTGCTGCTGCCCTGACAGAATATTTCTGACATCCAAACTGATACAGTTTTTGAACCCTATGGGATGATGCTTTACAATCTTACTAGGAACGTGATTTTTCTTGCTTTCTTTTTCATTTTCATTTTGCTGTTGGGTAGAAGCGAGTCAAAACAGGAATGTCTACTAATCAGAGCAAGATAGACCTGAAAGAGGTCTCAAGAATAACACCTTTATTAAAGATACTTACAAAAGCCTGTATTTTTTTTTCACAAACCACTGTGCTTTTTATGATGGTGGTGTTTCATACAGTTAAAGATCAAATAGCTACTCGCAGTTCTGATGAAATGTCATCACATCTTGTGAGGATACACTAACCCTAAGCATACTTTCCCTTCTTTCTTGGTTTATACGTTTATATGGGACAGGTTTAGGTATAAAAGCAGTAAAGCACTTGATTTTCATTCTGCAGAAAAGGAGGCAAGACCTTTCATCAGCAACTGCTGATGACATTGCTACAACTAGTTGTGCAACTGCCTTTAATTTTTCTTTGAAATAAGATATACAATAAGATATACAATGAAATCAATAGAAAGCAGAGGATTTCTCCCCCCATGACATAGCAATTGTAAATCAGTCAAATCAGTACATTTTTTAGAAACATCTAAAAATAAATGTGCTTTCATAAACTTCAGTAGTTGGTGATTTAGATAACAAACAACAGTTTGAAAAATCCTTATTCATAGAAGAGCTTGCATATGGTGATATATATTATACCAAAAGCATAAATAATACCAAAAGGATTACACCATCTTTGTCAATATGTACCTCCATAAATATAGCAGAGCCATCACACTGATACACTTAGAAATGCTTTCTCTCTGCAGGCTTTGTTGTTAGAAGCAAAACAGCACTGAAACCTTTGTTTATGTCTGATAGGCTTTGCATATATATATATAGATATTTTAATAAGAAATTAAAATGGAAATATAATATAACATGCACCTCACAAAACCATCATTACTTTTTTTCTCCTATGCTTGCAGTATAAGCAGCTGAGAGGGATGTATGTTTACACAGTCAGGCCTAATCATGTGCAGAATTTTGAATTTACTTTTCCTGTGCTAACATTGTAACTATGTTCTGAAGAAAAATTCTCCTGAGAATGGTATCACAACATGGAGCTCAGGCAGACTACAGTATGTATCTTGCAAGTTCCTGAGGGTAGAAGTGGGTGGACTGTAGTAAAGCACTCCTACACGACCACGAGTACACCTACTCTACAAATTCTTTCTGACAGCACCACTGCTCTGAACAAGGAATGTGAACCTGAAGATTCAATCTCAGTGGCAACACGGATGCCAGCGATAGCTCAAGGCAACTCAGATAAACAGTTCTCCTCTGTTCTCAAGCCATAAGATCAGGGTAGTACTAACACACTAAAGGAATATTCATCGGATTAGTTTTAGTAGATTCATCTGAAGATTCAGGGACTCCATCCACAGATATACTGGTTTTGCTATAGGAATCTAGGGAGAAATGGTCTTTCAGCAAACCCATGGCCACCAGGTTCACTCCCCACAGCTTCAGCAAAGCTCTGGGTCCCTCTGGCCTCAGGCACTGCTGTGGCAGGGGAATGCTGGGGAGCCCCGCTCTATTTTTGGTGCTATTCTCTGTCTCTTGAACTGATGGTCATCTTAGATCTTAGCCTTCCTCCCATCTTCCCCTCCAACAGCATTGATCACCCAGGTATTGAGTCAGATGTCTGAGGCAAACAGCAGATTTAGCTGGCCTTCCATGCATAGGAGGGCCTCGCCAGAGACTACTCTCTCTCTCCAAATCCTAAATATGAAGGCTAACTGAAAAGCAGTGGTTCAATTATCTATTTCAAGGCCGTGTGACAGAAAAGCACTTGCTTACCTATGTACCTAAGCACACAAGGTGTCCCCAATGGCTTCAGCGGGAGTCTCTTATGCAGTAAAAAATGTACATGTGAATTAATCAGGATCTAACAAGCTGATTAGTAATTATGTTTTTTTCTAGTGGGAAGATAATGTCATACACCAGCCACAGCCAAGCTTTATTGCTCCTAAAATTATAAAAGCAACAGCAAATTTTTCTGCTCACATAAGTACACAAAACACAACTGGAGTTTGATGCATTTACCCCAACAGAGAACCTGCTGCACAGTGTCAGTCATTGATTATAGGGCATAACGACAATAATAATGTCCTCACAGTTAGTCATTTCTGTAATTAACAATTAGCTCGTCAATGTACAAACTGCTCTTAGCTTCTCCTACAGCTGATAGCTAAAAAATCCTGGTCATTAGCAACAGTGAACATCTGAATTCTTTGGGACTCTGCCCAGCCTGATGTAGATTACTCATCTGTGATACTCAACTGCAGTCATGCTGTACAGTGAATTTTCTGCTGAATACTGCATGTGTGAATGCTTCCAAAAATAGATACAGAGCTTACTCGCATAGCTGCTTTATTCAGTGAAGTTACCCAGGAACATCTTTTTCTCTTTCTTTGCAAGTTAGGGTTAAACAAAAGACAAGCTAATCAATGAAGAAAATTTCCAATGACCCCATCTTGACTCTGATCTGGCCTTATTTTTATTATTTTTACTTTGGTATAATATACATCATTCTAATATGGAAGAAAACCATTTATTTTGGAGAAAAAAAGAATTCAATTGTGATACTGTCCCATACGTGCATTACAGTGCAGAAAGACTAATACATATGCATTTTGTTTCCTTAGATTTTTGGGAAGAAAACTCATGAAGACTCAATGGAATTAATCCATTTGGAGATAGTCAGCACAAAATCCTGTTTTATTTCTGAATGAAGGGTTTTAGCTTTCAGAAGAATACACTGGACATAAGAGTTGTGCTGGCTTTTCACACAGGGATGAATTTCATTCGGTGTCCGTTCTAATCAGAAAACAGAAGCTACTCCTGCCAGTGTTACTGAGAACCTGGCTTACTGAATTTAGTAGGTCTGGGACTGTAATCCTGTTTGCCATGTTCATTTCTCCTACTGAAAGCTTCTCTAAACAAGTTTTCATTTCCCAAGTTTCCAATGAGCTGCTGTAGATCATCCGAGTTATATTCTGTTAATGTCCCTTCAGCACATATACATGGCTTCACTAAGCATTCCTGTCCTCTGAGACAGGAGTGTCTCTATTGAATTTACAATCCAGGGGTTTAGACGAATCTTTTAGTTTTATGTCAAAACCATCAAGAGCATTTTATAGGGAAAAATGAATCCTAGGAGTCAAACAAAACTCATTATTTATCACAAGTAATGCCAACATTTTTACCACATGACTACATCTGTTTCAGAAAGGCAAAGTAGATGGAACAGTAATGGATGCTTGCCTCTCAGAGTGGTTTTAAAACATCCTAAAACTAGTCATGCTAGTCATTAAAGAAGTGACAGTATTAAGAAAATCAATATCAAACCATTGAACAGCATCTAAGAGAAATCTTTCCACACTTTCAGCAGATATTATGAACAGAGCAAAATAAGAAATCCAGTAGTCTTTGTTTTCATCTACTTGAATGTTTGGCTGTTTTCAGCAGAATGTGTTAATGAACATTGGAAAGGTGCACATTAACATATTTGATAGAAGGTAAAATGCAATGAGGGGATTTAATCAAAGCAATGAAGGAGTCTAATTAATGCAATCAGCATTAGGTCGTGCAAATATTTTCATTGAATGCCATCTTGTAAAGCCAGTGACGTGCAGGTTTTTTGCTACTTAATGCTATTCTGATGCTTCTACATGCTAGGATCAACAGACATGGCTGGGCAAAACAGGCTACATTAATAGCTATCTTCTCAGACTCTTTTAAACATAGCAAAACAAATGAAGTTTTCCAAAAAATGGAAAGTTGTCTGTTGATAATTATGTTACATCAAGATATGTTTTTTCCTGTCATTTTAATATTTATTTTAGTTTTATTTTAAGGTGTTTTTAAGATATTAAAGATACATACTCTAAAGCATTAACTTATCTGTTTATTTTATTGCTCTGTATGTTATAGCTTGTCATTTATAGAAGAGTCTTTCCCACACTATTTAAGAAAGCAAACTGCCTAGCAATACCTCGCCCTTTATCTCTAGAAAACATTAAATAACAGGGTGGTTTAATAAATAAAAATATTTAGGAACAGAAGATTTGTATTCCTTCATTCCTTTGGCACCACCTTCTAAAATGATGGTGTGAATTACAATTAAATTTAAATGCAGTATTTTAATATCAAATAATGTTAAGTTGGGCTAAATATCTGTTCTTCCTTCATAATGCAAGGATTGCAAGGCAGTATCTATCCTATTTTATAAGAAAATAGTTCTTTGGTATACCTTAAGTCCTTTTGTGGGTAGCAAGTTCATTTTTAGTTACCAAGAACTCAGTCCTACAAGATGCTAAGTACCTTTATTGCCTCTGCCCTCAGCAAATGCAGAAAGACCTGGATGCTGTGTAGGAGTTGTCAGAAAACAGACTTGTGAAACTACACAAGTCTTGGGGCCAGTCTTGTTTAATATCTTTATCAACAATCTGGATGAGGGGATTCAGTGTGCCCTCAGTAAGTTTGCAGATGACACCAAACTGGGTGGGAGTGACAATCTGCTGGAGGGTAGGATGGCCCTGCAGAGGGACCTGGACAGGCTGGATCGATGGGCTGAGGCCAACTGTATGAGGTTCAACAAGGCCAAGTGCCGGGTCCTGCACCTCGGTCACAACAACCTCATGCAACGCTACAGGCTTGGGGAAGAGTGGCTGGAAAGCTGCCTGGCCGAAAAGGACCTGGGGGTGTTGGTAGACAGCCGGCTGAACATGAGGCAGCAGTGTGCCCATGTGGCCAAGAAGGCCAACAGCATCCTGGCTTGTGTCAGGAATAGTGTGGCCAGCAGGAGCAGGGAAATGATCGTCCCCCTGTACTTGGCACTCATGAGGCCGCACCTGGAATACTGTGTCCAGTTTTGGGCCCCTCAATACAAGAAAGACATTGAGGTGCTGGAGTGTGTCCAGAGAAGGGCAACGAGGCTGGTGAAGGGTCTGGAGTACAGGCCTTATGAGGAGCAGCTGAGGGAACTGGGGTTGTTTAGTCTGGAGAAGAGGAGGCTGAGGGGAGACCTTATCGCTCTCTACAACTCCCTGAAAGGAGGTTGTAGCGAGGTGGGTGTTGGTCTCTTCTCCCATGTAGTTAGCGATAGGATGAGAGGAAACGGCCTCAAGTTGTGTCAGGGGAGGTTTAGGCTGGATATTAGGAAAAATTTCTTCACAGAGAGAGTAGTCAAGCATTGGAACAGGCTGCCCAGGGAGGTGGTGGAGTCACCATCTCTGGAAGTGTTCAAAAAATGGGTAGACGTGGCACTTTGGGACATGGTTCAGTGGGCATGGTGGTGTTGGGTTGATGGTTGGACTGATCTTAGAGGTCCTTTCCAATCTTAATGATTCCTAGTTTTTACTTTCATTAAAAAATAATCCAGCCACCAAGCCAGGAAACATGAAATTATTACTCTACCCTTACTTGGTTTAGTGGTGGACTTGGTAGTGTTAGGTTAATGGTTGGACTGGGTGATCTTAAAGGTCTTTTCCAACCTAAACGATTCTATACATTTTAATTGTTTCAAAAGTGTCCATAGCTGTCCATAGAGTCCTGAGGCAATGAAAATAACTCTTGTAAAATTTCAATGAAGGTGAGAGCACTCAGCTTTAGTTTATTTTGTGGCAGCAGTGACTTGAAGAGTTCAAAGTCAAGCTCGGATTTGTCACTAGACTCTTTCTAGAATGGTTTTAACCCACTTCTTGTATATAAGCACCTGAGAGTTATTATGGGTTCATCGCATTATTATAAGAAAGGCGTCAAAACCCCCTCTCTGGACTAACCGCAGTAGTCAGGTGTATGTATACTTGAATAAATAACTGATCTTTTTTGTTCATTGTTTGAAAAAGAAGATTAAGAAACTCAGCATCTTTTTAAATGTACTCATAAAAAATATTTTTCTTTTTTCTTAGCAAATATCGAAAAAAGAAAATTCACTTCTAGACTAAAAAAGGAAATGGACTAAAATTTTCATTTCCATTTTTCTAGCTTCATTAATCCTAAATTTTGGGAATTTTTAAAAGAAATATCTCATCTTAAAATGAAAAATTGAACTATTTATTTTTATATATATCAAAATTAACACTGACATTTTCATTTTGGCCCTGTTTTTTTCACTGATAGTATTCTTTGAATTCAATCAAAATACACATTTCAGTCAGCTGGGATCCCATAATTTTCTCCTACCACCTTAACCCTCAAAATACCCAAGTCTCCTTAGAGCTATAAGTTTTAGTCATGTGACTCAAGTTATGAATTCACTTCAGTTACTGATGTGGTTGCAATTCACAGAGATTTAACTAAGTTAAACAAGACCATTCTGGTAGCTCTGCCAGCACAGTCTGCAGAGGCAGATGATTCAACAAGTGGTGTAAGACCCACTCAAAATATGGAGCACTTGGCAGGGAGCCCCACAGCTGATCTCCAGCCATTCCTCTGCCTCTTCAGTGCTAATAAAACCTGAGAAAGCGGGTTTGCACACACCTATATTTGCAGCCATCACGTCACTACAGACTATGGTGCAGTCTCTACATATGTACGTCTAGACTTGGTAGTTGAGTTTAATAATTTATATATCTCTTTATATAGTTATTTTATATTTATTTTATTTTAATTCAGCTGGGAGGTTTTTAGTAGCTTAATAACTTAGTAAATGTCCCCACATCCTGAGCATCTCTATTCTACATCACATCCCACTCCTTCACAAGATGGCTTCAATGACCAGTCCCACTCACCATTGTAGTTTCTGCTATTGAACCAAAGCTGTTGATAAATATGTTGCAGGTAACATTTACAGGAGGACCTGCAAGTTGAACAATAAATAGAAAAATTGACAGGTTGTGTTCATGACATATATTAAGTATTGTTGTTCTCTTGCCAATGGCATCATAGCACTTACCATTGTGGTTTCTGTGACTGATCCAAAACTGTTGATAAAAATATTGCAAGTAACGTTTACTGGAGGACCTGTGGAATGCAATAAAAATGTTGCAATATACATTGAAACAAAAGTACAGATCCCTCAGCCTCCGTACAATCTGGTACAGATGTGGCTGAAAACAAGTAGAAAGTGAGTTTTCCCAAACAGATCATGTAAATATAGATCAAAAGAAAAACATTATCAACACTAATTTAATTAACCTGTTTTCATTGGAAGTTGTTATATAAATACACAGAACTACATCCTTGCATTTAAGGATTTATGAGAAGAGTTGAGTGAGGGCATGAATATAACAGCTGTTTCTTTATCCACAGTACCAGCGCAGAATATGCTTTAGCATTGCAACCACTCCTCTCTCCCTTCCTTCTCAGACTTAAAATTAAAAGATTATCTCTCCACGCCTATTCCACTCTGTATGCAAAGGCTTGCCACTGAAATTCCCAGCAAGGGCCACTTTTCACATTGACTCCAGCCCACTGAAAATGGACTTACAAAGCAGTTTGTCGTGCACCTGATCTGGAGATGTCTGCCTTGCCATAAACAAATATTTTAGCAATATCTGTTCTGGCTTGACACAGCTTTCATTAAGCAGCTATTTGTAATCTTTTCCCTCCCACCTCCTTTCCTGCTATTCAGAAGTCACTGACGTGTAGCACAATGAACGGGGACTTAATATTTAATGTGTTGTCTGTTAGCCTCCTAGTTTTTTTTAGGCATGGTGAAATAAACAGGGGTTCTAAACATCAAAAAGGATTGATGCTAAATGCCTGAATTTCAGTGACGCAAAAGTTGATACAAGCATTGAGCACCAAGTACTTTCTCCTCTTTCTCATTATTATTTTTAATCACTTAATTTTCCTTATATTAAAAAAATGCCAGTGCACAGAATATAAATACCTACATTTGGTTTAATATTTAGATCTGAAATTGCTTTACAAAAGATGGAAACATTATTACTTTCTTTTCTTAAAAATGGAAAGATAAAGTAATGTGTCCAGTGAAACCCAGTACACTATCACTTTCCTGAGTGCTAGACCACCCACCTTTGAGGAAACAAACATGTCAGTCTTGGGAAGAAAAACCACAACCGTAATATGTCTTGAGGCTGTTAAATTCCAATTAAGTGTGTTGTTCAACTCAGTTTTTGCAACAACTGTTTTTAAAAAAACACACTTCCTTTATATGTTGTAAGGGTGTTTTCACTTTCAACACCAAGCTAAAATAAGCAAAATAATCTGCTATTCTCCCTCCGTAGAATATTTTTTTTTTCCCTTTTTACTTGATGATATTGCTACTAGCTGGGCAGCTTGACCAACATATTTCTCTACATCTAAACAAACAGAATCACTGAATCATTGAAGTTGGAAGGAACCTCTGGAGAGCACCCAGTCCCCCTAGTCCATCTAGTCCCAGAGCAGGGTCAGCTGGAGCAGGTTGCCCAGGACCGTGTCCTGTCAGGTTTTGAATATCTCCAGGGATGGAGACTCCACAGCTTCTCTGGGCAACCTGTGCCAGTGCTCAGTCTCCCTCACAGTAAAGTTTTTTCTTATGTTTAAGTGGAATGTCCTGTCTTTCAGTTTGTGCCCACTGCCTCTTGTCCTGTAACTGGGCACCACTGAGAAGAATCTGGCTCCATCTTCTTTACTTAGCCCCCATCAGTTATTTATGCCCATGGAAAAGATTTCCCTGAACATTCTCTTCTCCAGACTGAGCAGCCTAAGCAATCTCAGCCTCTTCTGGTATGACAGATCCTCCAGTCCTTTAAGCACCTCTGTGACCCTCTGCTGGGCCCATACCAGTAAGTCCATCTCTCTCTCGTACTGGGGAGCCCAGAGCTGGACCCAGCACTCCAGAAGTGTCTCACCAGTGCTGAGCAGAGTGAAGGATCCCCTCCCTTGACCTGCTGGCAATGTTCTGCCTAATGCAGCCCAGGAGGCTACTGGCCTTCTTTGCTGCAAGGGCAAATTGTTGGCTCATCTTCAACTTGGTGTCCACCAGGACCCCCATGGCCTTTTCTACAAAGCGACATTCCAGCTGGTCATCTCCCAGATTGTTCCTCCACAAGTACAGGACTGCATTTCCCCTTGCTGAACATCATGAGGGTCCTGTTGGCCCATTTCTGCAGCCTATCCAGGTCCCTCTGAATGACAGCACAACCCTCTGGGGCATCAACCATTCCTCCCAGTCTTGTATCCCCTGCAAACTAGTTGAGGGTGCATTCTGTCCCATCATCAAGGTAATTAATGAAGATGTTAAACAGTATTGGCCCAGTATTGACCCCTGCAGCACAGAAATAGTCACTGGCCTCCTGCTGGACTTTGTACTGCTGATCACAACCCTTTGAGCATGGCAAAATAGCCAGTTTTCCATGTACCTCACTGTCCATTCAGCTGGTCTGTTCCAATAGTTTATCTATGAGAATGTTGTGAGAGACAGTGCCAAAAGCCTTAAAAAGTTAAAGTTGAGATAAACAACATCCACTGCTCTCCCCTCATCCATGAAGCTGGTCAAGTCATTGTAGAAGGCTATTAGCATGGTCAGGAATGATTTCCCCTTCATAAATCCATGCTGACCCCCAGTCACCTTCCTGTCCTTCATATCTGGAAATGGCTTCAAGGAGGACTTGCTCCAGGCTTTGAGCTAAGGCTGGCAAGCCTGTAGTTCCTGGATCCTCCTCCCTGTCCTTCTTGAAGACAGGAGTGACATTTTTTTTTTCCCTTGATGAGGAACCTCCTCCAGTAGCCATGACCTTTCAAAGATAATTAAGAATGGCCTCACAATGCCATCAGCCAGCTCACTCAGCACTTGTGGGTGCTTCCTATGCAGTGCCATGGACTTTTCTGTGTCCAGTCTGCCTAAATGCTCTGTAGCCTGATTCTTCGCTGAGTTTTCCTTGATCCGGACTCTACCCCAGGTCTCAGGGACATGGGATTCCTGAAGACCAGTCTTATCAGTAAAGACTGAGGTAAAGCAGGCATTGAGTGCCTTGGTATTTTCCTATGCTCTTTGTCAACTTTTCTTTAATCTCCTGGTGTTGTCTTGCAAAAGCCACCATATGTGAGAACCACAGCTTTCAGTTCCTGAGGGCCAGCAGAACCTAGTAAACATGCTTACCTATATTAGGAAATACGCTACCGCACCACAGACTGCAGTTCAGATGTACACTAAGTAGGTACATTCTACAGCACTGTATCTTACAACAAAACAAATATCTCCCTCCATTTCTCCACTCAATTGTGTAACATCTTTTACTTGCCTTCTGCTGGTAGATGTGGAATAGTATAAGAACTCAGTAGACCTAAGTACTGCCATCAAAACTGGTCACGTTCTCTTCATCCTCAGAGTTTTCTAGAAGGAGCTTTATTGGTGAGATATCACCAATTCAATTTTTTCCTGATCATTTATATTTGTTTATAATCATCAAAAGTGTAATGCAAGATTTGCAACCAAATGAGAACAGAAGATACTTATCAGAGGATCTTAAAAACTAACATTTGATCATGTAACTTATAGATTCTAAGCTAAAAATCCAACTTTCTCTTAAAGTCAATCTGCTAGTGATGGGGTTTCTAAATGTGCATAGGAAACACAAGCCAAGTGAAGTAGATAAGAGAAAGATAACTGAGCACTGAAGTTTGCAATGCTTTTATTCTTTTTTTAAACGATTTTTTTCCCTACTGTTAATATTATTCCAGTGGGAAGGGGGTGTATAGGTGTTGTACATCTTAAGGAAGAAATGCACTTTAAAGAGGGCACACAACATCACTTTTTCCAATGAAACATTTCGCACACTCCATCCTATAAGATTTTTCTAATCTAATAGTTCATTTAAAATGAAAGCAGTAAACTTCTATGAAGTATAGCCAAGGTTTGAGAACATAATCTAAAACTCTTCAAAGACAATAGAAACATTTGACTTTACTGTTATAAGGTAACATTCCAGGTGCCTTTCAGGTACATTCAAGATAATCAAAGCGATTTCAGAGTCATAAGGAAAATGTCTGTTTCTTGAAAGTACTCAGGCAAAAAAAACCCCAAACCCAAACCAGGTAGCTAATGCTCAAATCCACCAGAAAGTAGATGTCTGGTATTGTGAGAAACAGCTAAGATATCACTTCTGTTCCCTGCAGCTCCCTTCCCCCTGCTTCCCAGGGGAGGCTGCTGATGCTGCCAGCTGATGGGACTCTCCAATACACCACCTTTTTGAAAAGCCCTGACATTATAATGTCTTATACACCTCCCGTGACTTTGGGGCACTTAGCACTTATAGAAAGTCCTCAGCACTCATCTGCTCACCTTACCCCCGAGAAACCCTGAAGATACTGAATATTACCCTGAAATTGCCGTGGTATATTGCCTCATAGCTCCTCTACCAAAGGTGGCTGTGACCTTGCCATCATCTGGCTAGAGAGTGAATCCTTTCATTGTCAGCTGCCAAAGGGGGTGAATCCATCCCAACGCATGGGGAAGTCCCTACGTTGAGTGGCAAGTGCTGAAAGATGTACACTGAGCCCCATCCAGCTGCTAGCTGCAGATCTTGTGAATATTCTTCAGTATTGAAAACACATGGCCCCAAAGCTTCCTTCATTTGGTAGGCTTTTGAGATTTGCTTGTACTCTTGCCCCAGAGATCATCCTAACTGCAACTAATCATATCTGTATTCTCACGTCCATCCCAACTCTGCCTTTTTGGTGTACGGTTTCCAGGCTGCACCTGGCAGCCTTTTCTTCTTCATATTAATTTCAGCCATATAGCTAAAATGTCCTCAGTGGGAATATTATAACCATACAAGAGATTTAAAATGATACCTGTGCACTTGCCAATTTTCTTTGATTTGTGTATTTATTAAGGGATTTTGTAAGGCAAACTAAAATACAGTACACACACACACACAGAACTGTGGGCAAAGCAGAGAGATGTGGAAGCAAAAATGAGAGATAGTGAGGCAGAACCACCTCATGGAATGACAGTGAAAATATTGGCCAGATAGTTACAGATCTGTGAGGAATCTTGTGTCTCTCTCTATACATAATATTTTTTGGTCCACCTTCTGACTTTGTCCCCTTTACCAATGGAAGGAGTCTTTTCCCACCATCGCGGATGGCTTATTTCATCCCATATACAGGGGAGAAAGGTGAACTTCCCCTTCTCTCCTTACCACAGAGAGCAGGATAAGCATCAGGACTGTTTGAAAAGACCAAAATCAGTCCCACCTGAGTGTAGGGATAGAGGAGGGATGCAGGAACAAGACCAAGGGGCAAAGTGAGGAGGCAGTGATCCCACCAGCGCCCGGGTGTCCCCTTGTCTGGGGAGCAGCAATTTCATGACTGAGCTTAAACGAGGGAGGCGATCAAAATTTGGGTGAGGGCAGGACAAAGACCCACATGCTGACCTAAGCACTGGTAACACAGATCCCAGGAGAGCAGAGGAGGGTAGCAGAGCTTGCTGAAGATGGTTTTTTAATTGCCAGTTCTGGAGGCAGCTGGGGCTTTAGCAACCATTCCTCCTGAACCAAACTGAACAGCCTCCAATGTCCAGCACAGTCCTCATGAGACCTAAAACAGAGCTAACCTCCGTGGAGGTCTCTGCTTTTGCAGCTGCAGCACTACAGGCACCTGAATTACCACTTCAAGAGCTTGTCAGTGCACCTCTTCATGGCCCTGCAGGCACATCCCTGTAAGTCAGACAGCAAGGCTGTACTGCTGGGACACCTCAGCTGGCCATGGCCATTAGGCAGGAGCAAGCTGTTTATCCTCCTAGCTTCCTCCCTGCTCAGAGTGAGGAAGGCAGGGTAAGGACTGGAGAAGTGTTATCAAAGGCAGCTCAGCCAGTCGTGTGGCCAGGTACCAAGGATAATGGGCCAGGGAGAGAAAGGCAGCTTTGATGCACTAGAAAAGTTCCTCTGAGCCACAGGGATCCTGAAAGAGTACAGCTTGCACACTTGTTTTCAAGGATCTGTATAACGCATAGTTCAACCCCTGATGAGAAAATTCACATGATTTAGCAAGTTTGCTTAAGGTTCTAGTAAGAAAGCAGGAGGTAGACCACAGGTAGTCTTTATTGCAAGTTCCTAGGTAAGCCTTCTCTCTTTCCCTACCATTCTGCCTTCTGGGCAAAACCAATGTTTTCCTCCATTTGAACATCATCACCTCATTAGAGTGTTAACAGCAAGGGAAATTTATCAGTCATGGGAGGCAAAATTAATGACACCAGGACAACATAGTTACCCTAAGGCTTACAAATCAAGGTGACATTTCCTGTTGGGGAGTGATGCCTTTCATTTATGAGGGTGTTTTTCTATGGGATTTCCATGGAGTGCATCACCCTGATTCCCTAAGTATAATCATGCCAAGTAAACAGAGAATTCCTTCTTCCTTAGAAGTATTCACCACAATCCAATGTACCACAGAAATTATTATGCTTATGTCACTTTTATTATTCATTGATGACAATTCTACCTACTAAACAAACAAACGAAAAACCCTCCAAATGCCAAAATAACCCACAAGGGCAGAGATCTCAGGAACCTCTGCAATAAAGTAATTGTATGGTACTTTGCACTGATGCAATTTGCTGGAAAAATCAAATAAAGACAAAATTATTGTTCTGCTTATCCACCTAAAACCAACATCCTCTGAAAGTTCATCTGTCATATATAATAACTTAGCTTGCTGAGAATGCCATGTCTCCTGGTGGGAATGTGGCAACACTTTTGGGTGCTTATTGTTGCATCTGAGACTGAGAATATCTGAGATATTCTGTGATATCTATATACATTTATGATCAACAGAATAAGAGCCACGAAGGCACTTACAGAGCCAGAGCAAGGCCTGCAGAGATGTTTAGGTGTCTAAATCTTTTTCAGGATTCTCATTCCCACTGATATCACTGAGCCCAAATACTACTGGGTATCTGAGGAATATATATCAGCAACACCACTTACGGCAATGGTATTTCCAGGCTGGAGGAGACACAATGTGACCTACTCAAAGCAGGTGAGGGACAGAGGCAACGCTGAACGGAATCAGCAGGAAAGCATTACAGATAGAAGAAAGTACAATTTTTCCCTAGTTCCAGCTGTCTGTTTCCAGAAGTGCACGTGCAGGCACACACACAAATATAAATAAACAAAATGGCATCAAGAGAACTCTTCTCTTACATCAAGATTTAAGCTGCTTCCCTTCACTTGGTTAACTTGAGAAAACATCCAAGCAAAAATATGGCCTTATGACATGACCTGGATATAAAAAGGGCATGTGACATTCCAAAATTGAAAGCTCTTCTTCAGCAAAATACCACTGAGGCCTCACAAGACAAATACTCCAGTGATTGTCAGTTCCAGGTGATTACAGAATGAGTCACAGAAAGAAAATGTCTGTGGAGTGAGTACAGCTAAAGCCATCTATATATATACATTGACATAGTCTGAGGTCAAACAGTGAGTAATCAATTTCTGAAGTGGTATGTGAGTTTTCGGCTGTGGGACTATTGCTGAATGTAATGGGAGTCATGCCAATAAAATCCTATCAACGTTTCATGGAAGGAGAATCCCTGCTAAGATGCGCTTTTTTGTGCCTTAAAGCGCTTGTGAAAATTGTTGGATTGGCATGCTTCACATTCAGTCAATGCCTTTGTCCACAGACCCAGCTCTGGAAGAGGAAGGTAAGTCTCACACTACAAAAGCTCTTCAGTTCTGCATTTGGCATTACAGGATAGTCCATACGACGTGTTCATTCTCCCCTGCCTCTTTCTGCTGAGGCTGATAACAGAAACATATATTACTGTCAGCTCTGGGGTGCAGTGGGATATTTCCACATAGGTTATCTAATAGACACTGCACAAGAACAATTTTCAGGCACTATTTTATTTCACTCCACAAACCAGGAGCTCAGAAATGAAAAGCCCTTTACACAGTTGACATGCTCCTGATTTACCCAGCTAACCTGAGCCAGTCTACAAAGAATATATAGCCATAGCAGTCACAACAGATTGTATAAATGCACTGGAGCTGGCTTTCACATAGGTAGTTGAGGGCTGCTACCAATGTAGTCGTGGCAGGCTGGAACTCACTGGAGGCCATTAACCTCAGGCATTATAGCTTGTGCTGAGCTCTGTATCATCTTGGTGTGGCACAGAGCACCTCTGAGCAAATTACTTGAAAGCTAACTCAGATATTTCCACACAAGCCTCAGTCATCCTTGTGACTGAGTGCAGCCAGTCCCAGAGCTAAAGTCTTCCATGTGTAAATGAGTCTGTGGAAATAAATCCAAAAAACAGTGAATCAGAAATCTTACATGTAGAAACTTTCTATTGGAAATAGAAGCCTATAGTGCAAAGTTACTTAGTACCTATGTCAACTTTGAAAATATTCAAACAGATGTTTTAATTCTTCATATGTCCATCAAACTATTTTTTTTTCTCTCTGCTCTCTACTCTTCTTCCAAATATTTCCATTTCAAGTCATGACAAGCACCTCACTGCAAGTCATCTCTTTCTGAAATCTTCCGTCCTCCAATGCAATAGAGCAATGGGTAGTATTTGGGGAAATTGAATTGTTTGCTTTTCTTATGATGTGCAAAGATCCAGGAACCTCCTTCTTCTTATCACAAAACAGTGCTCACTGAAGTGAGCAAATGGAAAGGCAGAGGCTCTCAGCCTCACCGGGAGCAGGTAGCAGAGATGTTCCTCGCACCAGATTCTGAGAAACTGCTCGGTTGCTTTGCATTAATGAAGACAGAGCTTTTTGCTGCTGATCGGTGTGTGAACTGCATAATGTGTGAAGAGGCCTGGGACGCTCCTGAATGTGGTTAAATAAAAGATGGTATTACATCCCTAGTCATGAAATCTGCACTCCAGCATAGGGTCAGTCAAACTCCTCCTGGGTAATCTTATTTTTAATAATGTTTTATGAAGTCAGTGTAGCCAACTCATCTAAGAGACTGCATGGAACCACAAGATAAAAAATGTTCACTGAGAAGAGAAGGCAGGAGGGAAGATCTACTTAATGAAAAGAAAATGTATTAATAACAATATTGAAATGTTGTCAGCCAGTCTAGGCTTCTATTTTCAGGCAGAATGAACTGCTTCATTCTGCTCGTCATACTCACCTCAAAACATTTATAAAAAAAAAAAAAGGTACTTTGTGCCTTTCTCTCTAAATATTTCTTACTTTGTTCCTTCTCTGTGATTCTGATCTTGTGCTGCAGAAATTAATGGAAGCTCAGTTATAAGAGTCAATAGGTACAGTCTCAAATACAGGGCTTGGTCAATACCTCTCTCTGTGGCCACAGAGAGGTCTCAGAATCGATTTTAACTCCTTCTTTTGTTCCTCTGAGCTCGGACATTCACTTTATTTCACAATTCTGCCAGCTTTTCCTTTAATGTCTCCATGATATTCTTTTCTTTGCTGTCAGAAGGCATATGCAGGACTTGAAGAAAAAGAACAGTTTGGGTGACTAACGTTACTGAACAGACATTGATTTATGGCTGTTGGGGAATTATACACCAAATGATACATAGGACACAGATAAACAATGGGATTTAGATAAACGGGATGGCTCAGGCATAGGGACAAATGACAACAGAAATGGTTAGGAGCTGGTATAGATGACAATCTGCAACTGGTCAGAGACACGAAGACATATATACTCACCACATCTAGCACTAATAAAATAAAATTTTCCTTCTATGCTGAAACCTTTCAGCTATTGGGAACTTCCCACTTTTTAGCACCTTATAGTTCAACTCATTTCCATACAATCTGCACAGAATACTGCTTTGAAATTGATTCCTCCCTCCTGGCTCTCAGCTTCAATGTTCCCATCAGCTGATTTGTTGCATGTTTAGCTCAGTCTCCTATCCTCTCCCCTTCACATATCCCCTCTCCCTTTGGTAACCTCCTATGTGATCTCTCACATCCTGAATACCGAAAAAGATTTGTCTTTTAACTCCAAGACATCCTTAAGGCACTTCTTGGGTGTCTTTCACCAACAATTTTTTCAGTCATCAGTTCTTCCTATGTATAAAATGGCTGGAAGAATGGGAGAGGGAATGAGAATTCTTCACTAGCCTAGAAAATAAGCATCTTATAAACCAACTGGCTTACTTTTTTGTTGATACCAAACCACCCGTTGTAAGGGTGGCTGTAAGCTCGTTGATGCAGGATGCTCACTGCATTGCTGAGAGGAACGTCACAAGGCTTTCACATAGGCTCAGAGCTCTGCTGACATAAAATGTGTTGAAGGCTCAGGGCATATTGTCTTTTTCTGGTTTCTACCACCAACAGTCATGCTGAGTAGGAGTCTTCTACAACGTCATCCAAATGAGACTATATCCACACAGAGGAGCTTATTGCCCTGAATTCAATTTGTCCCTAATTGTTTATAACTTTGACAAGACAAAGTTTTTATTTTATTAAAAAAAAATAGTCAAAACCTGGTTTTAACAGATTGTGTGTGCTTTACTCCACACAAGACACACCTTAGAAGTGTGACAAAACCAAAATTCTCAGGGGTATGTCGCCAAAGAGCTGCAAAATTATCCTCAGGAGTATGGAGCCAATGAACTGCAAAATTCTCCCAGATCCTTATTTTTAGGATGGCTTCTATAACCAGACAGACCAAAAGCTTTTAACACCTCAGACTGCTCCATCTGATGGGATATCACTGTCTGGAAAGGAATATTGCTGCAGTCTGAAACCCTTATGTGGAGTGGCCACATCTGCATTTTAGTTTGGCATGGGGGAGAGTATGTGCATGTGTTTATGCATAGGCAATAGGCTACTTTCACATCTGGTAAAACAGAAGTTTTTACATATGCTTCTGTTTCGGCCCCATGCATGTAATCTGCATGCATCTCTTCAACAACTGCTTTAAATTGCAGTGTGAGAGTTTATAGCAGCATTCTGGCCAAAGTGTTATTGTTATTTTATTTATTATTTAGGACTAACTCTTTATTAGACATAGTAAACAGCACAAGAAGAAAGAGCAATCCTGATAAGACAGTTTTATAGCCTAAGATGAAGACATAAAGACAGCACACATTGGGAATGTAGTCATTAGAGGCAGCCTAACATAATGAGTATCGATCTGGTAAATTTTAATCCTAGGTTTTCCGTGACTAACTATGCTGGTTTAAGGAAAGCATTTAGCCTCTTCTCATCTATATTTCCCCAAGTACAAAAGCAAGGGAGATAACACATAGACATGTTCCTAGGATGGAGGAAGAATGAGTTTGTTCACGCTGTGTGTATCAATTGAATATCATTTACTATTCTTTGAAGAAACGTTCCCACAATTCAGCAATTCGCAGAGGTGCCCAGTTGTTTCCATGCACTCCTGGGCTTTGGAGACATAGAAACACACAGGTAGGGGTTATTAACTTTCGGAGGAGTGAATCATACCACTACTGTGCTTCCCTGGACAGCCCACTGTTTGCTATAGCCAAAAAATTCTCAGCCCCGTGACAGGTAGAAGCAGTTGCAGTGTCTGACGCTTTAGTGCGCAACACCCAGGCCCTTGTGGAGGAACCCTACGGGCCTCATAGAGTCCATGGGCAGAGCACAGTGCTTCAGCACAGTGGGGCACCATTTGCAGACAGCAAGTAATTCATGGTAGGCTCTCTGGGGGCCCTCCTGAGACCCTGCTCCTCAGCAAGGTTGAGGTACCTCGCTCAGGATCTGCAGCTCAGAGCATTTTCCACCAAGTAAACACATACAACCTTCCTTTGGAAAAGCATTCAAGAATTTCAGTCTTTCCTTCTAAAACATAGCCAGCTGTGTGGCCCATAACAAAATGTTGAGAGATTTCATGCAGAAAGAGTCCTTTCTAGGATCTCATGCAGAAAGAGTCCTTTCTAGGATCTTCTTCACCTGCCTCAGATTGAAGGGATGCAAATTTGCACCTCCTAGGCTACAAGGCTGTGGGTTTCTTGGGAACTGGGATGGTAAATCTCTCACTGTCTCCTATTCAGAGGGGATGGGATTCATCCTGAAGTGCAGCTATGGTCACTTTTAAAAATATTTAATAGTTGTGGATAGACTAATGAACCCAGCAAGTTGTGCAGCAAAGCACTTAGGATACAACATTTGGAAAAAGAGACAGAAAGTGCACTCATGCACATTTGTGTCTTAGTGGTTGGGGCAATTATTAGGAAGAGTGAGAGAAGTGTTGGTTCCAAATCCCTGTCCTTACAACTTTTTCTCTAACAGTTACATCAGTTTTTTTGAATTCTTTGCTGCAAAATGGGCCACTCAATCATTGCTAGTCCTTTGGATCAGATACTGAACCCTTTAAGCTGAGGGGAAACTGGACCAAAAATCTATATGCTGTAGAGGAAGTCAGGCCACCCATAGACACTGCTTTATGTTTGTGGTTTCTTTTATTTTTTAAGTGATCACAGATCCATCCACCCTGAGCGGAATCCCTTTCCTGTGGAATATAAGGCAGGCTCTGAGATACCTGGTCTCTACAGGGAGACGGAGGTGGAGCAGTGCCTCATCAGAGAGCCTGGATTTGGCTGAGGAGTAAGGTGGGTGCTAAGCGAGGCAGGCTGGGGCAGTTCTGGGCACACTCAGGAGCAGAACTGAGAGAATCCGAGGAGCTTTAAAATAAAACAGTAGTGCGCTGCCAGCTTTACACAGCAGGTGGATGAGGGATTTCCAGGCAGTTTTGTTTGTTTGTTTGTGGACTTGTATTCCACCTGAGTCCTGTTTTAAAAGCTTCCTTCTTTTACTGGCTCATGAAGCCTTTATGCTTCCATTCTTCCTAGCTGCTGACACATAGCTGAGGCATAAGGAGTAATCAATGTGTCTTCATGCCCTTGCAATACGTGAGGACTGCTGGTAGGTGGCACAGTTCAGATAAGCCACTAGGCTGCTCTAATTTATCCCTTACAAGTAACTGAAAGCTTGGTGAAAGGCATTTCTCTCTCATGAACTGCACTGCCCACATCTTGCATGCTTTCCAGAATCACAGCCTTTATATTTCTGTAAATTTAGAATTTTAGCCATGGACTTGGCGTCTATGACATTGGCATGCCACTATTTATATCAAACATTGTGTAACCTTCATCTTAGAGCTGTTTCAGACTCCATACCACCCCGTCTACATAATTTTGTGGGCTCTTCTCTGCAGACTCTTAAAATCACTCATTTCTGTGAAAGATTGTGAAATGCATATGTGGAAGCTGAACCATCAAACATACATTTTCTGATGACTTAATCAGAGATTTATATTCATATTTCCAGAGGGGGAAAAAAAGATAATGAGTCTGTCTAATAAAACTGCACATTTCTGCTTTATGTATACATGTTCCTAGTTACTATATCACTGCATGTAACAGATTTGCAGTTTATAAATGTGTATACTTACAGTAAATTAAGTGCACATGGTTTTGTATATTCTATATATAAATTGCATGTTTTCTAAGACAGACAAAAAACAAGACACTTAATGAGTGACCCTAAGGCATTGGCTTCAACTGTATAGAAAATTTAAATCTAAACATGACACTGGATATAATGAAAACAATACAACGAAATTAGAACACAATCAGAACAATAGTGTCTCCTGCTTTGATATCGAAGATCTTTGGATTTGCTTTGACATTTGTTTTTCATAAATTCCATTGGCAGTTTATGCAGTAGCAGACCAATATTCCATGACAACAGCCAAATCCATTGATATCTCTTAATTATATCACTGGTTCTGAATAAAGGCAACACACCAACATGGTACGGATCACTGTGGCTAACCTCTTAAATATGAAAGACGACCAGGGACAGATCCTCAGCTTGGTTGCCATGTGACACTGGTTGGCTTGTGCATGTTCACAGCGTTTTTGACTTGCTTTGGAGGGAGCTGGCTGCAGAAAGCTCAGAAAGAGATCCAGGGAATGAGCAAGCAGCTAAACAGTGTAGATAATGGCGGGGGGGGGGGTGCTGCTTGAGCTTGCTGTCTGGCCCCATTTGTCTGGAAGCCTAGACACAACCCAACTGGCCATGCAACTCCCCCAGCCTACTCATGTTCTGGGAAAGAACCTGAAATTAAATAAAAATGGGCAGAAGGACAAGTTCCATAGCCCTGTTTACCAGCAAATTTGAAAGAAACACTATTAAAAGGATCCTTGCGTAATTGCGGTAAAAAGTTTTCTTTCATGAAAACATGCATACCTAGGGCAGGGGCTGAACATCATTCCCTTACCTACATTTTTGCAGTTGAAGAAAAATGAAACAAAAGCAAACAAACCTGGTATCCTGTGGGTGAGGAACCTCGTGCAGCATCTAACTCTGCAGTGAAATGTGTGTACACAGCTTCATCTGAAAGCAGCATGAAGTTGTAGATGTGTTTCAAGGCAGAAAATAAACCAGAAGTATACCTCTCCAATAATGGATGCTTGCACATCTCAAGCAAACTATGTTTAGGGAGTACAATGGCCTGGCCACATCCAAAAACTGGCCACATAGCATCCCTCCTCCTAGAATGAACCTTCAGCCCATGCCCTACAACAGGTACGCACTGATAGCGTGCGCTTCCTTTCTACACGCTGTCGTGCCTGAATGGGATTTGAGTCTCCATCAGCCATGGCCCTTTGAGGCTCAAACTGTGTGGAAAATAGCCCAGTACAGGATACTCACTGCATCTGACTTCATGGCCAGTAGCTGTTAGCAACTGAAGTCTGGCTTTGGGAAGGTTATCAACCACTGGAGAACAAATCACTGCAGCCCCACAGCCTATTTTAGGTATGCTTTTCAACTTTTTGTATGTATTTACAGGTTGGTTTTCCACCAGGTATGTATTGCTAAGTGTCATGTCTAGATTAAGGTCGACTTCTGCAGACAGTGCCTCTTAGCACGTACATAGAAGCTGCTTTTATTTATTAAGCCTGATGCCAGTAATTTCACCCTTGAATGTCATTCAGTGGTTTCCATTCATGCTTTTTTAAGCATTTCATTACTGGTCAATTCAGGGGCCAAATAAGTAAGCAATGGGCCTGAACATATGGGAAAAACTGACCCTTGCTGCCAAGGAGTTAAAGTATTAAAGTGCATAAGCCATTTCCTGTAACAGTTGTCAAGCTAATTTTCAGTAAATTACTTAGTCCATGTGTTTATTATTCAGATATAAACCCACTGACTCGGCATGAAAATGACATTACACCACTGTAATCACAGACTAATCTTTTACAACTACAGTCACTACACCCCCAAACTGCATCTCTCTAACAAGACTTCTCTGAGTTCAGAAACAGCAGCTTTTGAGCAAGTTAATTGACACTGCATTGCACCATCCAGTGATGAAGGTAACATTAATGGGCCCTGGTCCTGCACGCTTCCATGTAACTCCATAAAAATCAGAATATTCTTTAGCAAATAATGACTTAATGGGAAAGGATGCACTTAAAACATAAAATGAAATTCAATACAAAAGAAAATCATTATAATCTTCACTGTAAACATTTTCCATACCAAAAGATAACGCACTTCTGGAGCTTTTGGTGACAAACTCCCTTCTCTCCACGCAGTGCATGACAGCCAGTCTACTACTTAAAGTATTTGACATAAAGGACATAATAGTGCCTATAGGTAAACAGTTTTCTCTATCTGATCATTACTAGCTTATGTTTAGATTTTAAGTGAGTTTAGAAGATGAAGGTGTTAAACAGTGGAAATAATTTAGTAACCTCTGAAGGTCAACACCTGCTAGGGAATTTTAAATTCAAGCTGACTTCCATCAGCCCCACATCTGATGATGTGATTAAGTTGAAGACTGATCCCTTGTATCAGGGCACACAGTGGTCTTGAGGGAGCCTGAGCTGAATATACACAAATCTAAGACACCACTTCACCGTCCCTGGTTTCTACCAGCGAGAAAGCACATTCTTGGCTGGTTTTATAACACAGGTGCCCTACGCTGCTATTTCTGGTTTTGTTGAGGAAAGCAAAGTGAGCAGTGGAAACAGTACAAAACATCACTCTGATTTGTTGGTGGTGGGTTTTACCATTAAAAAATTTAAAATTAATATTAATCAGGTAAAAAGTACATCATGCAGGTTTCACTTTATTTTACAGAAACCATGCTCAACTGATGTTATAATTGAAGAAAAAACAGCAAGTCAACTCATAGGACCACGAGCGTATGTTTGCTGTCAACAGATAGACTCTCAGGGACTTCAGTTAGTGTTAGATTGCAGTCTTCATATTTACATTTAAAAGTATTCCCCTCTGTGTCCTTACACAAATTATTAGCCTATTCAAATTCAATAAAAGATGTGTAAGATGAAAAGCTATGCATTAAGTATCTGACAGACAGTGATTAAAGAAAGGCAATTTTGAGAGCTGTCACTCTGGCACTTCTCTCTGGCTGTTCATCAGGGGGACAGTCCCTCTCAGTGCCTGGTCATTGTGTATCCAATCACACGGTGTGTCAAGAAGAACCAGAAATCTGCTCCTCTGCTTTCAAATGATTGTATAAGACAGAAAGATAAAAAAAAAAAAAAGAAAGGATCTTTCAGTATACAGTGCTGCCATTAAAAAAAAAAAACAAACCCCAAACCCTGTTGTTGATGTCTATAACATTTATATATTCACCTGTTGCTCTCCCACTATCTTCCTGAATTTTCTAATTCACGAGAGCAAGTTAGACAAAAGCAGTAACTAATGATGAAATGCTTTATCTGGATAAAACACCTTGTTCCAGTAACTAGCATTTTCCTCTTTAGAATGTGCAGCCTCTATTCCACAAATTAATCAAATAGCTGCTGTTTTCCAGTAATTCACACTAGTCATAAAAGTGTATTTAATTATTGTATAATCAGTGGTATAAGATAAATGGGTTCTACTGAGTTGCCTTTCCATGAAATCAGACTTTTCTGACACTTTAAAATGCCCGTGGTGGACTAGGAGAAAGCTATGTAACTGGTCTAAAGCAGAAAAAGCTAGACAAATGCATGAGTAGTGGCACAGCTGTCTTGGTCCACAATGTCTTTGTGAAACACAGGAAACAAATACTAATGCCGGACTACATGCAAAGCCAAATAGCAGATCCCTAGTTTAAACTACTGTTCCTGCAGACCTCTTTTATGCTTAAAAGTTCTTGCCTTAAAATACAAAAAGTGTGATAAATTAGGTAACCATTCAACATTTCATACATCCATTCATTTATATGATTTAGAATATCAGTATTGTACAAAATATCCCCATATCCCCCAAAAGATCTCAAACAGATTAATGAATGTTAGAAACAGAAACAATTTGTATTATGGTCACAATAAAGATTCAGTACAAAAAATATCTTTATAATACTTAACTCCATGCAATATAATTTTTTTTTCCCCTTTGCAGCTGTTCTTATTTTTTAAAAGGAAAAAATATGCAATCTAGAACAATACATATTTTCAATTTTTTAAAAAAATTACCAAGACCTGGGCAACTAGAACATGGGTGTGCATCATATTGACTAATAAAAATGGTTATCAGCTGACAAGGTTTTGACTGGTCATGTGAAGTTCAAAACTGCATGACTTAACTCTCTAGTTCTGAACTCTGAGATATGAAATACCCTTCAGAGGAACATAGCAAGGAACAAGGAAACCTTTCAGACCCCTCACCAGAAGACTGAGCGCTCCAGGAGAGCTGAGAGATGGGAAGTTAACAAAAAAATGCTGAAGATCTGTTTATCAGTTCGAACTGCTGCAAAGTACCACCCTGATCCGGAAAGTGACTTAATAAAAAAATCAAAAATAAGAAATGGCAGATTCTTTGCCATTAAGGGCTCATAGGTGTCATCAGGCAGCAGATTCACTTTGGGAACACAAACCAACCATGGGACTTGGAGGGGAGCAGTGTCTGTCGAACATTTCTGCATTCACCATACGACGTTGTGCACACCATACCTGCTCCACCAGCTTGAACATCAGGGGAGCAAAGCTGTGAATCTGTCTCCTCCTGTGTTTTTCATGAAATGTTTTTAGACATGTACTGGGGAGCAATAAAGAGCTGTCTTTAAGTTGTCCTATGTAGAGGGACTGCTACTATTCCTGGTTTTATCTGAGCTACAAGAGATGAAGCAGAAGTCGTCTTTTAGTGTCCCTCCCGTACGAAGGGCAGGAATAAGTTCTTAATGATTGCTACCTTGCTCAATTCAGGCAATTTCTGCCTTTATTTGCATTCTCTAAAACTTCACCGATACTCATGCAAATGCACAAAATGAATGTGAGAGCCTAATGCAGTATTACTTACTACCAGCTAATGTGGACTCCAGTTCAGGAACTCAGTAAGCACTCTGAAAACTATTCTGAAATTAAAACTTAAGACTTCCCTGACTAGAGTTTTTTTAACTTGTCAGCTTTTAAATCTTTGGATCTGAAAGCCGTACTAGATTCCTCCTCACTCAGGCATAGGAAGCAGTCAAAAAAGGCACTTTATTCCAAATTTGTAATTTTCATATGTGGTACAGAGTGAAGAAACTGATCTTTGTTCTAAATTTAAACACTTTTCTCATTGATGTGTGAGCTGCTTCTTTCCTAACAGTTCATTCACTGGCTAAGAAGTGATTGTTTTTTCCAGTTGTTATCAACTTCCAC
Source organism: Pelecanus crispus (assembly GCF_030463565.1). Lineage (NCBI taxonomy): Eukaryota > Metazoa > Chordata > Aves > Pelecaniformes > Pelecanidae > Pelecanus > Pelecanus crispus. The sequence continues at coordinate 141,858,377 of NC_134643.1, forward strand.
AGCACTGCTAACAAGGCTTAATAGAGGAAAACATGCATTTTGGTGACCAAAGACAAAAGATATGACTGCAAATGTACATTGGTATCAGATGTTTTGTGGAAGGAAGCATTTTATCAGTTTTCAAAGTAAAACCACATTCTGAGCCTTAAATTGGCATAGAAAAGCCAGTTTTGGTGGAATTATAGGACTCTCCAGAAATGCTAAATATTTGCAATGCAAACTCCTCTCCCAACTCCTTTCATTCAAAGCCACATGACATTCTGTGCTCACTGCCATAGGAATTTACAGGACTACAGCACAGAAAACTTCCTGTGAATAGTAATGGTTGCAAAAGTCCTCCAGTCCACAGCCTTCTTTGTGCTGGAATGGTGGTGGTGACTCTCCACAACTCAGTCGAAATTTTGGAAGAAAAGGGAGGAGTCATGGAAGTGACAGAGTATGGCTTTTATATTTTGTAGGGATCCTGAGAAATTGGTTCTTATCATTCAGTCAGCCTTCATAGGATAAAATCTGCTGTGTGTATACCTTGAGTCCTATCTCTCTACTTTGAGGAAGAAGGTTTTACTTACTTCAAATTGAACAAAAGCATAGACCTTGTCTTCAGACACTGCTATAAAGAAGACAACAGCTCAACATGGAAGTGTTAAAGATATTGTCTTCATGGCTTAAAAATTTCAGGAACAAGTCATCTCAATTTCTTTTAGTGTGGAACCTGGAATCCTGTTTACTACATGGAATTAGTAAGGTCTTCAGAAGCAACCTCTGACAACTAAACGTTATTGTCACATGAAAAGGGTTTTCAGGCTCTGAACCCTTATTACCTACACTGCTCTCCTAGTCCTCTCTATGGACCAACTGATCTCCATGACACTGTCACACCGGAAAACTGAAGTTATTGAAAACAGAGTCAGAACCCAGAGCTAAAACCCTCAAACCTATAATTTGTCCCAAACATAACCAATTAATTAATCAGAAGTCTTAAAAAAACTTACCTTTAAAATTTGGTCTGATTCTAGCATCATAGCCCGATGTCCTTCCCATCAATTTGTCCAAAAAATCTGAAGGAGATAGGGTCTGTGAGGGGGATTTTCCAGATCTTGAATCATGTTCTTTACAGAAAGTCGCCCTAAATAAATTATTAGCCACCATTAGCTAATATTTAGCTTGTGCTGTATTCAAGTCATGGAGAAATTATAGCACCAAATAAAATTGTCTCAATTCAGTGAATGTAGCAATTAATATTATTGTAGAAACATACAGTCTATTTTTCACCTGAAAACTTTATTCTAGAAATAAAAATGAGTTTCAGGTAGTATGCATGGACACAATTTGCTATTCAGAAAAAAACTTCAGCTTTAAAAAGAATTTTATTACAGCTTTAAGACTTCAGAAGATTCAGTTGACTCTTCATCTTAACGTGTAGAACAATCTTACAGGGACTTTGATATTCTATTTCATGTCATTGCTTTAATTATGTGTATGCTGTTAAAACTGTATGTTAACACCGGTTTAAGGTGGTCTTAAACAGACAAGAGCTGGCAACACTCACCAAGCAACACTGAAAAATAATTGGTTTTGTTAATGTTGGGAAGGGTATAGATGCAAAAAAATGTTTTTTACAGATGCTACTCAACAAAGATTTAAATCATGCTAGTGAATGTCGGGATTCTTCCCCAACATGGCGAAAAGGGTTCCAGAGTCAGTCACATCTGATCTTAGTGTTTTTTTACCAATGGACATAGAATAAAATTTATCAGTATTATCACCAGCTGGTATTTATATGCAAGCTCTCGGGACACATGTCTGTTTTCAGGGTTTCAGAGCAAACTTCTGGTACCATATCATATGCATGTGAAACACTCTGTACATAGCACATTACATATATTGCAAGCACATTAAATATTGCAGAGAAAGAGAATTTAGGAGTTCCCCATGGTTGTTCCCTAGGGAAAAAGAAACTAGAATGAAATGGTAATATTTGGTGTGTAGAGACACAGATTTCATCATAAAGCATTATCTTGATTCTTAAATAACCAATTTCATTCTATCTGTGTTTCAACATAATCTTTGAGCCAAATTAAAAGTAATTCTATGGCTGTATCTTCTTAACCACTCTCTGTTTAAATATTTGCCCAAAGGGAACTTTAGGAGTGCTTCGTGGGGGTTTTTTGTGCATCTATATGCACGTATAAACGAATTAGAGATTACATGTGAGCATCTGAAATGAGAAGCAAATATCAAATCCTTTATCCCTTTACAAAAGCACCAGAACTGTTAAAAGGGAAGGTGATAGTAAATTCTCATGGTGTGATTCCCCACATTTTTTCAGGTTCCATTTACAGAGGGTGGTTTCTCTTTTTGCTTTTGTCAATGACATGGTACCATTACAAAATATCTTTAATTTTTAATACATAGTAGATGATTTTCCCCACTTAAACACTAAAAACATTCAGTTAAGACAATAAAAACTGGAAAATTGATCCAGTGTGCTTATTTGGGATGTTTCTGTACAAATTAGTTCTGTTTTAATTCAGAGCCCACTAGTTACAAGTTGCGCTGTGATCCCAGACTCACAAATAGATACACTATTTCACTCTGTCACTGTCTATGTACCTCATTACTTATATAAAAACACTTTATATGTGTACCTGTAGATGCACAGCAGTGTACTGTATAATAACGAATCTCAGCTAAAATGGTGTTTTGGTTAATAAGACTGACCTGTTTGCTTTGTACTGTAAAAAGTCAATAGCTGAAGCAAAAGCTCATGAAACATTAAAAAAAAAAATTAGAAACAACAATCATATGTACTGGTACTTTAAGTGAGCACAATACTGCTCTGATCCAGGGTTTTCCCAAAATCAGAGGACCGGTTCTCTAATTGCAAATAACTACATCCCTGACAAAACTGGTTCAATCGTTTCCAAAGCTTGAAGAGGAGGGAACCAAAGCAACTTCCTAAACAACCTCCGGTGGGCGCAGAGAATTTACATTTTGGAAGAAAAACTGAAGAAAATGGTTTTAGCTATATTGCTAGTCAGTGAAAAAACATGTCTTTGAATCAGAGAAATGGAAAACAGATCACCCAAACTTGAGATTATGATTTTTTGTGTTTGTTACCAAGCAACGAGTCTCGGAGCGTAAAAGGGATAGCCTATATAGAATGAACATGAAATACTCTCAAATATAGCAAACAAACTAGGTTAAGGTGACATAGTATCTTTATAGTTATGGTTTCCACAACCTTTTGACAAAAATCACCGCATAGAGTCGTATCACCTACCTGAAGTGGTTTGTCTCTAAGAAAAATGCAAACAAGGTTGTCAAAATTTTCACTAGCTGCCGGTTCATTCCTCCTGCTTTCTGTGATGAATTGGAAAATATCCCAGAAACGGTTCCAGAGAGACGCAGGGAAAAAAGTAAGCTGGTGCTGCCTAGATCCCCAAATTCAGCAATAATTTAATTTTCTTGACAATCGGGAAGAGAAGGTCTGGATCTCTACAAACTGGGGGTAAAAAAGAAGTGCCAGTCCTTGGAATCATGGTCAGGTCAAGCCTAGGCTCATCTCCAGCGGCCAGCACAAAAGAGACAAAGCATCAGACCTGGGTGTACCCCACCTTGCTTTTGGTGATGGGGGGGGGGGGGGGGGGAGAAAAAGAAAAGAAAAAGAAAGGGAAAAAAGGAAAGGAAGAGGAAACCCAACTACCCGAGGAGCATCACGCAAAAGGGGGTAGCGCTGAGAGCAGTTCTGTTGCCGCTTGTGTTTTATTCCCCTCTCGCTTTGAAAATGAGTATTTATGAACGGTGGTGGGGGCTACCGGGTCGCTCTGCTTTCCCCCTCTTTGGGCAGGGAGGCGTCGGCGCTGCCGGGGAGGGATGGCGGGAGGGAGGGAGGGAGGGATGGAGGGGTGGCGGGAGGGAGGGAGGGACGGGAGGGCGGGCGGGATGGCGGGCGGGGGCCGCGGGGAAGCCCAGCGCCTGTGCTGGAATGAGGCAGGCGGGAGCGCACGGCGCGAGACGCTCAGCGCTCGGACAGCTCCGCCGGACGCGCTGCGCATGCGCACGGCGGCGGCGGGCGGGAGCGGAGGGGACACACGCACACACACACGCACACACGCACACACACACACGAGCGCGCGGCCGGGGGCTGTCTGCGGGGTGCGTGTTTCTGCGTGTGGGAGGCGTGCGCTGTGTTTCTGCCGCTGGGGATGCGTGAGGGTGTTTGCTGCGGGAGGGGGGGGGTGGTGTTTGTGCGTGGCTGTGCGGTGTGGCGCGTTTCTGAGCGGGGGGGGCGGGGTGTGGGCGGGGGCGCCCGTGGGGTGGGGGCGTGTATCTGCGCGGGGTGTTTGCGAGTGGGGTGGGGGGGGGTGGCAGTGCGGGGGGGGGGGTGCGTGCGGTGTCTCTCTTAGTGGGATGGCGCCGGCGGCTGTGGGGTGGGAGGTGGGTGTGCGTGGGTGTGCGTGTGCGCACACGCCGCCGGGGGCCGCAGCCCGCCGCCATCGGTCCCTCGGCCCGGCCGCCGCCGCCGCCTCCCGCCGGGCTGGCGGCCCTCCCCGGCGGCGGGCGGGAGGGCGCCATGTCGCGCCCCTCAGGGAAGCGCCGCCCGCCCGCCCGCAGGTGTCTGTGGCGAGGCCGGGGGGCAGAGCTCCCCTTGCGTGGCGGGGAGAGGGAGGAAGGAGCCCCCGCTGCCCCGTGGCGGAGCGATGAGGGCGGAGAGGGATGGCCCCCGCCGCAGGAGCTGGCCCCTCTCTCGGGAGCTACTCCGTAAACCCCCGAGCGGGTGTGAGGAGGCGGGAAGGGTGGTCTGTGGGGAGTTTGTGGAGAAGCCAAGGGGGCGGAGGGCGGATTGCGTAGTCTCCAATTGCCGCTTGGTTTTATTCCCCTTCTCCATGTGGTGGAGAAGGCGATAACGCCAGGCAGCTTGCTAGGGGGTGTGCCCATCTGCAGACCCCAGTGTGCTGCAAGGAGATAACTTCTCTTTTTACACATGGGGAGTGGAAACAGGGGATGCAATTACCCGAGACCCCGCAGATGGCCAGTGACGGAGCAGGGGTGAGGCCCAGCGCTGCCATTTTCCAAAGTCCCAGTTGTGTGTCCTTCCCCTAACGCTTCCCACAACTTTAATTGCTCAGTTACAAGTCCTCACTGTCATTGAGGTGTCACATTGTTCAAGAGAAGGAAGAGAATAACTTGCCCCTCTGGAGCACATATGGTGGCTGATAGAAACGCTGCTCAACACACCACAACACTTAAAGCATTTTGGTAACATGGTTTTAAATGGGCAGCTGGGGAATCTCATCTCGCGATGTTCAGGGAGCACGAAATGCTTTTTCGTCTGCTACCACCATGGTTTTCCCTCCTTCCCTCTCTCCCACCACCATTACTCTCTGGTTCTGTGTACTCTGCAACACCCTGAGAAGAAGCTGGATGCTTCCCCACCAGTGCGGTTGGAAAATCCTCAATTTTGTGTAAATCACAATCAAATCTGTTTCAACAATCTGGAAACCAATTCCTGCGAAGAAGTTGTCTTTTTTACCCATCCTGCACTCCCAAAATAAACAAATGACTCTTGTTCAGTTTTAGGTCCAGCTATATTCTTCTGCCACAGAACCAGTCCACCTGAATACTGCTTCACTTCCACAACAGTACTTGCACACACACCCCTTTCTCATATCCTCAAGTAAACAGTGACAGATACTCTTACCATGTTTGTAGTCGTCTTCAAAAATCGCTTGTGAAAAGTAGTTGTTCTGTTCCCACGTTAGCAAGAGATCAAAGCCACTTACCGTTCATTAAATGAAACTCAGTTGTTGCATGGTTTTTGTTTATTTTACTTTAATACTGTAGGACATGCCTGAAAAAAGTCTACCGAACTACCTATTAAATTACTGGAAAAAGCACTCCAAATACGCAAACATAAGTTTAATCCTTTATTGCCTAGCCTGCTGAGTCTGTGTCAGTAGGATAAAGGAAGGTCCAGCAGAAGAAAAGCCACAGAATTTGTGTTTGTTAAAACTATCAATGTTTAACAGTAGACACTGAGGCTTGATGCTGAATCCCTACCGTAACATCCTTTAACCTCTTCAGAAGATAGGTCCTCCTGCTAACATATTAAAGAAGAGTGGTTGTGTTATTTCTCTTACTGCAGTGTCTTGTTCTGAGAAATAAAGCTCACAAAGCTGCATCTGAAATAATGGAATAGTTTTGAATCAACAAAGACATACATTTCAAAATTTGTGCCTGTCCCCATCTAGATAGGAACCCAATAACACTGCTATATATTGTTATATTGGGTTGAGATAAACGGAGAAATTGGAAAGCGACAGTTTCTATCAGCTGCAGGAAAAATCTATGTCTTTTTAACCTACACTGCCACCTGCTTAAAAGTGTGGGGAATCTCAGGACTCCTTGCAGAGTTCCTAATGCAGAAATCACTGAATACGGCAGGTATCTTTCTGATGAGGCCGTTCACATGGATTTTGTGACATGACATGCTTTTAAAGACCTATAAATGTTCATTACCTTTTTTGGTGGAAGAAAGTAACTGAACATTTCTGTAAGTTTTCTAACTAGAGAAAAACTACTTGAAAGTCTGCTTTCCAAGATTTAGCTGCTAGCGGCCATTTTCTGCACTTCACGGCTATTTGAAATGCTATATTACTATATCCCTAAGCTAAATAAAAGTTCTTCAAAATAACCTGCCCTTAATTGGAGTGGAGGTTGTAAAAATGTGGTGAAAGATGTAACAACGAAAATTTTGAGTACCTGCTCCATCATTCCTTACACCTCCAAATGCCTAGAGGCTTCAGTGACATGTTACTCAGCATGGTGGTTGCATGCAAGTACCAAACAAAATTTGATTATTAAGGGTTCAAAATAGTGCATTGCTGGTACTGACTTAGGTAACAGCGTTTGCTCAAATGGCTCTCTTCTTGAAACTCTGAGGGGTCAAAGCAACCATTTCCTCTGACCAGAGGGTTCCAGGTCAAGCTCCCATCTGTATTTGGAGGGAGCAGATTTCAGTGCATCCTTCACCTCTTTTCCATGAGTTAACACATGCGTGAAAAAGTTCCTGCTTTCAGCCATTCTTGCAACACAGTCTCTCCTCACCTTTGTCCCATTTAAAAAAAAAAAAGAAAAAGTTGTTTATTGTTGTTTTGAATAGTGTAAGTCTCTAAGTTGTCATTCATCCACAATGAAACAGTGTCTATAAAATGCACACCCGATGGTGAGGGATGATTCACAGCTCTGCACACCAGGGGGAACCATTTGGAAGCAGTGCACCTGGGTGTACCCGGCGCTTCCCCGTGCCCCCTTCCTGTGCAGGAGCCAGAGCTGCGAGGAGTACAGCCATCGATGTGCAGCGGTTTCCGGATGAGCTGTGTACATCAAGTTGCACGGATGTGGTTCTTTCCAGTGTCACTCGTCTGTTATCTCTCACAACACATTTCTGACAGCAGCAGAAGTGTGGCAAATGAAGGATGAGACGGGAAGGCTTGTCGTAAAATGGCACAGGGAGGTGAAGAAAAGTGAGAGGGAAATGCTGTTCTTCCGGTGAAAAGGCTAAATAACACATCCTTGTGGTTCCCCAGGCAAGCACCAAAGCTTAATAATCACGCTAAATATGATCTATTATGTCAAGTATGAACTAATTCAGTCATTTCTCTATTCCACCTGAGTTTCTTGAGCACTAACTGCTGGGCAGAAAATAGGACAGAATCACCTTGTTCCCATGTAAATGGTTTCATAACAGTTGATGGCACATGATTTATATTTGTTTGCACTGTGTGTATGCATTTTTTGAAACCTAAGAAATGGAAGAAATAAGGTCATACCGCTTTCTCAAATTATGATAAGTGATCCAGAAGCATGCTTCTGAGGAAACAAAATCCATCATTTCAAATATGCAATTAGTGTCTATAAGAAGAGAAAATTCAATATAACTTTCAAAATGGTGTATCAGATTATCATAATTGCTGGGTGTTTGTTAACAATGCCAAGTGTATTTCAATATGCTGCCAAATATAAATTAATAAAGGGTACAGTCTATGTAAAAGGTCCAATTATTGTGAAGATAAAAAAGCTAAAACAAAAACCTGAAGGTAACCTAACATCTGCATGATGAGCTGAGGATAAGAAACCAACTGGCCTGTTTCTTGAATTGTACTCTAACAAACTGTGTAAAGGATAAAAAAATGTAAACAGATCCTGTTTCTCTTTAATGTTGAGACCTATGTTAGTAAGAAGTCTCTTTCAGTGAGTGACAGTGATAGCCTTAGTTATGAGAGGACAAGGCAGTAGCTAGTTGTTCAGCTGTCCAATAGGAAATCAAATTATGTATTTCAAACATTTTTATATCTGACATTAACAGATATAACAAAGCATTTGTCAATACAGCTCCATTTTGCATGTATTCAAAATATTTTCACATCCTCCCTTCTTTTTTCTTAGTAGTTGCCTGAGTCTCTCTTCTCTATTACATATTACCCAAGGCCTGTTCAGGTGATTGATAACACTTTACGCCTCATGTGGTACCAGTGAAGCCATTACAGAATAGGCGGGCATTTCATACAAACAAAATGACAACATCTGGCATTTGGAGTAAGATAATGTTGGAAATAAGGGAAAATATGAATATAATGTTATATATACTTCAGCCTGTCCAGATCTTCTTTGGGAGTAGGAAGAGGAGGAAGAAAAGTTAAAATGAGCAATTTGTTCAGTCCTTGACCTTCAGTTCCAGTATGTAGTTCATACTGGGAGGGGCTGGTAGATATCCAAACAGGAGAAAAAGTAGTACACAGAAACATCACAAAATTGTTCATTCCCTTCCTTCCATATTGCCTTCCAGCAATTTAGGTATGAATCTGAACCATTCCTAGATCTTTGGTGTCATTTATGATTTAAATTCCTTAAGACAACATGTATTACATATCACAGATTTCAAGAAAGTATCCAAAGCAAACCCATCCACCAAAGGCAGCCTCTACTAGTGATGAAAAATCAGTCTTAAACTTTAAATTGTTGCCTTGCTCTTTAAGTCTTCTCTTGTGATATCAGAACCTCCTTATTTAGAAATACTTGCTGGCTTAGTGGAAGGGACCCCAGTAGCCAGAAGTGGTTCCAGACTGTTCCAGCAGTGGATTTCTCCCTCTCTGCACTGCGCTGCTTCAGTTTATGGTAGCCAGGAGGCAGAGAAGATGGCATGAACTGACAGGGTGCTGTCCATTGCCCGCCTTCGTGTAGAGTCCAGGAAGAGGGCAAACAGCAAATAACCTCATATACTGCTGCATGCTTACATCCAAAGTATAGTTAAGTGAGTTGCAATAAAATTTCTTGTTCCTTTGCATGTGTCTGGACTTTGAATCACCACCATCAGTTATCATTGCCACAGGAAAACAGTTTACAACTCTTGTTTTAATTTCAGTTGAATGGAAACATCATCAGTTACAATTTCTACAAAATACATCACATGCAAATTGAGATTACTAAGTGGGGCCACCGAAAAGAAAAATCAATGATGTGAACTATGTTATTTTTCAGTTTGCTGTATATGAACATGTACTCAACAAATTTATTGTAAATACATGCTCCTGCCCACTGCCTTTGTTTGCTTTACCTGAGCTAACCACAGCTATGACAGACAAGTTTTCTGCGGGAAATCAACAGGCCATTCATATCTTAGAATTTGGTAGCCAAACTCAATGCCTGACCAACATTCATTCAGCTTTAGTATTTCAAATTTTGTAAGTTCTGAGAGAAACAGTGGCAAGAAAGAACTATACAAAAGATTTATCTAATGTATGTCTGATAGGATGACTAAGAGACTTCTGTTATATTAAGGTGATTTATCTAGTGAACACTTGCTTCCTTTATATATATATACACACACACATGAAAATTCTGTCACACTTCTTGATTTCATTTGGAGTAATTATTTTGTTCCAGATGTTATATATTAACACAATGAACAAAATATCTTACTTCTACTGTAGATTAGAGACTTCAGCAGACAGCAGAATTGTATAGTAATGATGACTAATGCTGCACATCATAATCAGTTTAATCATGTCTTCCCTTAACGCTTGTAAGCCAAACTTGCTTCTGTTCTGATGGTATTATTTTGTAAATTTTGGTCTTTGATATTTAATCAAGTATGCATTCTTCCTGGCTTGCAACAAAACAATTTTTTACCCCATTTAATGCTTATCAAGCTTATTCAAAACAACATTTTTAAATAGACTTTACAATATGCCATCTGATCTAGCCATAAGGATGCTGAGATCCGAAGTGGTGTAATCATGTATGCAGACTGAAGAAAAGCTGTAAAGCTTAATTTATTTATAAATGGATTACAAGAGTTTGTTTAAACTGATCTTTTAATTTTACATGCCTGGTGAAGAGCATGATGAAAACAATCATAGTACAAGATACAGATGATTTAGATAATTATGTGTGTCCTGCTTGTGCTGGTTCTACCTTACCAGGATTAGCCATTCCCTAGCAAATCCAAAATGCAGGCACATATTCATTTTCAATACTGTTAAAAAATGTAAAAAAAAAACCCCAAAAACCACAACAAAAAAACCCACAGAATAGAAAGGGGGAAATACTTCCTCCCAGGTGATATTTGGACACTTACCTGTGGCATTTGCACTACAAAGTTCTTTAGTTGCTGTCATTCATTCAGTCACTATGTTTCCCTTATATTTGTAGTTGATCTACTGCTATTGAATCCTAGCTAATTTTATATTGACTTTCTTTTTAACACAGGTATACTTGTCAGGTGTTGGTGTGGTTTAACTCCAGCCAGCAACTAAGCACCACACAGCCACTCGCTCATTCCCCCCGGTGGGATGGGGGAGAGAATTGGAAGAGTAAAAGTGAGAAAACTTGTGGGTTGAGATAAAGACAGTTTAATAGGTAAAGCAAAAGCCATGAACGCAAGCAAAGCAAAACAAGGAATTCATTCACTGCTTGCCATCGGCAGGCAGGTATTCAGCCATCTCCAGGAAAGCCGGGCTCCATCACATGTAGTGGTTACTTGGGAAGACAAACACCATCACCCTGAACGTTCCCCACTTCCTTCTTCTTCCCCCAGCTTTATATGCTGAGCCTGAAGTCATATGGTGTGGAATATCCCTTTGGTCAGCTGGGGTCAGCTGTGCCAGCTGTGTCCCCTCCCAACTTCTTGTGCACCCCCAGCCTGCTCGCTGGTGGGGTGGGGTGAGAGGCAGAAAAGGCCCTGACTCTGTGCAAACCCTGCTCAGCAATAACGAAAGCATCCCTGTATTATCAACACTGTGTTCAGCACAAATCCAAAACATAGCCCCATACTGTTTACTACAAAGAAAATTAACTCTATCCCAGTCAAAACCAGCACAGTCACAGAACAATGGGCTGTCACTATAGAGTGGAGTATGCAGTAAGGTATCAACATCACAAAAGAAATACTGATCCATGCTCTGAAAAGTTCATTTTGTGGTTTTCCACACCATAAAAGTGTCTCTCACTTCTATTTTTTCCTCTGGCGTTTACTAGAGGGGAGTATCAAGAGCAAACGTGTGAATATGTGTGTGCATAAATGCTTTCCCCCATCTTTTCCACGGTTCTAGCTACTGGGAGGTAAAGTGCTTTTTCTACCTCATCTGATGATCTCTTCGGTTTCTCTGGTGCAGCATAGAGAGGGAGGGATCTCAGCTTCTGCATTCCAGTGCCTCACTGCTAGCTCTGCAGCTGCCTGGTAGCAGGCAGAATTTGGGCATTCCTGTGATAAGGACTCTATTGAACTTCAAAAGCAGAGGAAAGACCCAAAGATGTTTTGATTCCAGACTCACAGGCTACATGTTATTGGTATGCATATTCACAATCAGGTTTTTTTTGTGAATAGAGGTATCTGCAAGGTATCCTCTAAGTCATTAGCATTATTAGAGCTATGATTGTTTCTTAACTTTAGAGCATCTGTTTGCCTATGACAGTAATACATGCTGTGGCAGGGTCAGGTTCTTTGGACCTAGAGGAATTAAAATGCTGCTGAGTTATGTCTCAGTCACCTGTAAGGCTGTCTGAGATCCAAAGATGAACGGTGTTCCAGAAAGGGTGATTTATTTGTAAATTTATTGAGCAACGTTAGCATGCTATGTGATTTTATATAAAAGACTTGCTTGGATTTTTCCTAGCATACACTGAATAATAGATAGCACTAAAAAAATTGTATAAACCAGTATTTAAAACTTGTTGAAGAAAATTGCATTATTCAAGAAGTAGTATATGGTCATATAATTAAAGGCTATAACATAATGCATTATTCATTATGGGGTAAAATGAAGATTGCCCATACATTTCCTGACTGGAATGCTTAACCGTGCAGGTTTATATTCTCTCATCTTGCTTTTGTATGAAATTTTTATTAATCCAATGTTTGAATGATCTTCTCACATCTGGTGGTATTCACTGACAAAACCAGTACTGAGTGACAGAGAGATAATATAAGGAAAAAATTTATTACAAAACATATCTTTGGAAAGTAATTAAGCAACAAGTTTCTATTAAACATTTTACCTATATTATTGCTACTGCCCAACAGGAATTTGACTGATGCTTATTAACTCACTGCAATGAACAGTGGCCTATAGAACAGTTGTAATAAGATTTTATGAAGAGTTACCAATTTAAAATTTCCATTCTCTCCCAGTGCATGTGCATAATTACTATCGACACCAATGTGAGTTACACATTCATTACACAGTATGTACCGAGAGGAGAAAAAGGCTCCTACAGAGAATGTAGATCTGTTCATATCTATCTCTCAATTGTTTACACTCTAGGGAATAAGCAAAGGTCATTCTCCCAAGCTTTTCTCCTTTCCTGACAAAGTATGAACCAAATTAAAGTCAATTGGAGTTTCACTGGAGCTTTCAGACATTATAAGTATTCAACTTGTTAAACAGGTTTGCTTCAAAGCTCTAAATGAAAAAAAAAAAAGCCTGCTTTGTTTGAAAGTAAATTCAGTAAAGGCTGCTTATGCCAAGGTTTAAGTTATCTCCACAGTTATATTTTATAGTTAGGTAGTTACTGCCTCTTCTAAAATCATCTGGGTGGTGGTGTATCCAAACAACAACATCCCAGAATCTGCTATTCGTAAAGGAATATATTTTGGCAGAATTGGAGTGTTCAGCTTTTGCTGCTTCAATAATCACTAGTATACAACAACAACAACAAAAAAATCAACAAACTCAAAGCCTTCCTAACAACATAATCTTAAAATATTAAGATTGTCTTGCAGCTGTTGATATCTGTATTAAAAAAGACAAGAACACTACTGATTTTTTGAAAGAAAGATATTAACCACCCACTAGTTAAAGCTGTGGTGTTGTGGAATTAATCCTGATAGCAAGCTAAAAACTGACACCCATACAGAAAGACAGCCTTCAAGTTTATTTAAGCAAATATAGATCCAGGAGTCATCAGCACCCAAGGCATAGCTACAGACCCTTCATGATACACTTAGAACATTTCCATGGTCCAGTTAGAGACACAGGGACCCTGGACGGCCAGCATCCTCAGGTTTTGTCCCTTTCTCATAAACTTGTGGTCTTCCAAGTTAAACCATGCAGTTTTCTGTCTAATGTTGAGTGCCTCAGTCATATGAATTACACAGGAGTTTAAAACCATGGGAAAACATTTTTAGAATAAAAAAAACCAAACCCTATAATTACATTTTTGTTAATGACACTGAGAAGAAGGCATCAGTAAAAAAATTACCCAGCCTGCATAATTTCCTTTTTTTTGTTGTTTTTTTAAGAAAATCCTCCCTGTAACATGAATAAAAGTTCCGGTACAGTGCAGGATGCCCTCCAAATATGATCTGGTGAAACAGGATGCAGAAAAATGTTGAAGCCCGTGAAGCTTTCACTGAGACTCAGAAATCAGCAAGTTATCACCCAGGAAAAGGTAGGAACTATCTTATGTCCTCTAACCTCTCTCTCTTGGTGCAAGTTGTCCTGGTTTCGGCTGGGATAGAGTTAATTTTCTTCCCAGTAGCAGGCATAGTGCTGTGTTTTGGATTTAGTAGGAGAAGAATGTTGATAACACACTGATGTTTTTAGTTGTTGCTAAGTACTGCTTGTGCTAGTCAAGGACTTTTCAGCTTCCCACGCTCTGCCAAGAAACTGGGAGGGGGCACAGCCAGAATAGTTGATCCAAACTGCCCAAAGGGCTATTCCATACCATATGACGTCATGCTCAGTATAGAAACTGGGGGGGGTTGGCCGGGGAGCAGCGATCGCTGCTCGGGAACTGTCTGGGTATCGGTCGGCGGGTGGTGAGCAATTGCATTGTGCATCACTTGCTTTGTATATCATTATTATTATTATCATTATTATACTGTTACTATTATCATTACTATTTTACTTTATTTCAATTATTAAACTGTTCTTATCTGAACCCAGGAGTGTTTCTCACTCTTACTCCTCCGATTCTCTCCCCCATCCCATCGGGGCAGGGGGAGTGAGCGAGCGGCTGCGTGGTGCTCAGTTGCTGGCTGGGGCTAAACCACGACACAAGCCAAGGCAGCTCTTGTGCCTGGCTGCCAGATCTGATATTTCACCAGTTCATCAGCACTTCTAACTCTGCTCTTTTGGATGCCAACCAAAAATTAGTTAGGAGCAGGGTCAAGAAAAAGAGTATTTTTACTGTAAATGCAGAAGAAATACCACCACCACCACAGCAAATGTGTCATTCTTACATAGCATCTCCTTAAACAGATCTTGAAGGAGATGACGATGGACGTGTCAGTTTTCCCAGTATTTAAGCTCAGAATTGCAATTCACTTGCATGTGAACCCTTTGGGCACCTGAAGACAGCCTTCTAGGAAACCTTCAGATAACTCAAGTTAGCATCAGCCTGCCTTACCCTCTGTCACCTAAGCCATTACAAACAGGGAATTGCAGCTGCATCATGTGAATCCTTGTGCACTCCAAGATGCAGAAAGCTCAACCGAAGGTGTATGTGTTCTACAGACAACAGCTGTCTTGGAGCTGTGGGACTGGAAATCTACAATATTTATTGAGAAAGTAATTAATGCCTCTGAGTTAAACCAAAAGCTCATGTGTTTCAGTTCCTTCTTTCTCTTTTGAGAAAATTTTCCTGGGATGCTGAGGTCTTCCTTGTGACAGTACGATTATTTGGAATCTTTTAATGCAGGGATATCCTCCGATATCTGTTGTGGGGATAGCACAAAGTAAGTGGAATGTGAAAAAAAATCACCAAATTAAGATAAATGGTAATCAGTGCATAATTAATGAATAATCTTCCTATTGTGTTTAACCCAGGAGGATAATCAAATGTGCTTCAGGCCGAACTAAAGTGTGATATACTGTACCAAGTCCTGCTAGGAGGTAGGTAAGTTGCTTGCAGACTGTTAAAAACTTAGATTTATTTCTCTAGTGGACCTAACTAGTCCCTTTGGAGTATTACTGAAGATGTTTCTATGAATTATTCATACAGCCTGGTTTTAGTATTTGAAGGCTTATAGGATATCATTGATGGTGCTTTTTGTAAATAAGCAGTGCAAAGAATTTAAAAGATTTATTTCATGTATACTCCGGCCATATCCTTCTGTGACGCTGCTAACTAATTTCAGTGCTGGAAATGGAAACTACCCTCAGTCCACAAGAGAAGTTTTACACAGTTAAGTTCACTTACATAATCCATATTAAGCTCATAAATGTTGGCCTATATCAAGGTTGCTTTTTTTCTTTTTTTTTTTTTACAGAAACACTGCAAAGAATATATTTTAAATTTTCTACTTATTTTTGGTTTTGGTTTTTAAATCTAAATTCTTTTCCCCAGTCTTCATCACTGATTTCTACATGTCTTCATATAGAACTCATATCGATATCAAGAGGAATTATGACTGTTTAAGACTTGATTTACCTCCTAATGCAATCAAAACAAGTCTGTGTTCTGACTTCAGTTAGAACTCAAGTTCATTGGGAAAAAAATGAATAAATATGCAGAGAAGGAAAGGGAGAGTTCAGACCTTTGCTTCCTTTTCATTATAATTGCTTTTGAAGCAACTTTTTAGAAATGTGAAAATTATATCACTCTGAATAAAAATGCTAGTCTTTTCCATTTAGCAAACTTCAATCTTTTTGTCCTGTATTTTCGCTAAAGCACAGTCTTCCTTCATTTAATTTCCTTTCTTGTGACGGAACATTATTCATGATCTCTCTGATCCTTCACAACAAATTCACAGAGCAGTCTAGTCTCTTCCACATTATTTATTTGCTTTCATTTTTTAACGTAAGTCCTCAAAGTAACTTCCCACTTAGTCATGTGCTAAACACTGGTTCAGTCCCACAAAAAACACTTTTCTCTAAAATATCCTTGACAGGAAAGATTGCCCAGTTCCTATGTGGCCATGAACTTCATCTAGGGCTTCCTGCCACATTACAAAATTCAGAACATTACTGAAACCCTGATTCACTACATGATTTCACCAAGTGCCATCTATGTGTAATAAGAAATGCCCCTTTTCCCAACACAGAGCTGCAAGACACTTTTTAGGATGACTCCCCATGAAGACAAACCTAGACTTACTCTACAAACAAATATCTTGAAAAGAAGATGGTGTTCAAGCCAGAAGGGAGCAATCTTATTTGGATAAACAAGGTAGTATCATTTATATGTGGGATGCTGTGTGGATCTGGGTAAAGATCTAAAAGTATTATTCAGATTATGTCATCACTAAGTCTGATGAACACAATCTGACTGAAGAGCAGTGCTTCCAGGTTGTCAGTGCAATACTTGTCTGATAGAAATCTTGTTTCAGGAAAGCTGCCTGGGAACACTAAGAAATCCAACACAGGAGGGCTGTCACCTATGCAGAGTTTTCAGGACCCTGAAGCATCCCCAGGCTTCAGCTTCACTTGATTCCATGGGGATCCATCTTAAAACTTAGCCTCTATGGCTGAAGAGAAAGTAAAGGAAACTTTTCTGATTTAGAGGTGAATAGTTTTATTTCACTTTGCAGACACCTTCTGGATTTTCATTTTTTGTAATTTTAAACTTAGCCATGGCAGTAATATCCTGTTTTCTTCGCCTGGTGGAAGTGATGAAACACCTCCTGTTTATCTCCATATCAAAAAGTTACATATAGTCTTGACTGACTGACAGTCCAACTACAGAAATTTCTGTTTGACTTCCTCTCTCACTTGTGTGAGGAAGATGCCTGAGTCACTGGGGACATCTGAAGCACAATGGTGAACTGAGTTGATTACCTGACTCAGCTACCTAGACCAACAATGAAATATGGGTCTAAGTTTCCATGGAAATTATACAAGTGAGGTGAAAAATTATATATACCAACAAGTGGATGCCAGATTTGTTGAATCTTCTGTAGAGTTATAGAAATAAAATGTTATTCATACTTTTTTTACACAAGCTGACATTTACTGCAAGTATTTTGGAGGTATTTGCCAGTTGTTCTTTGTTCAGTTAAAATTTCACTGAGAATTGGAGGCAGGGGGGTTAATGCCACCTTCAGAGCAGGAGGTGGTAAGATGCCTCATGAACCATTGGAGCTAATTAAAGAAGTTTTAGATGGCTGATTATTAAGGACAACAGTATTTTTCCTCACTGATAAAACCTCTTCCATTCTTAAAGATTAGCCCTCATTAACCTAAAGCAAAACAGCAAGAAAACTTCTAAAATTTCATGTACAGTCTGCCGATTTCCAGCTAGAAACCTGTTGTGGTTTAACCCCAGTCGGCAATTAAGCACCACGCAGCCGCTCACTCACCCTCCCCCCCGACCCTGGTGGGATGGGGGAGAGAATCAGAAGAAAAGTAAAACCTGTGGGTTGAGATGAAAGCAGTTTAATAGGACAGCAGAGGAAGAGAAAGTAATAATAATCATAATGATAAAAGAATATACAAAGCAAGTGATGTACAATGCAATTGCTCACCACCCACTGACGGATGCCCAGCCAGTCCCAGAGCAGCAATCGCTGGCCCCAGCCAAATCCCCTCCAGTTTCTATACTGAGCATGACGCCATATGGTATGGAATAGCCCTTTGGTCAGTTTGGGTCAGCTGTCCTGGCTGTGCCCCCTCCCAGTTTCTTGTGCACCTGGCAGAGCATGGGAAGCTGAAAAGTCCTTGACTGGTGTAAGCACTGCCTAGCAACAACTAAAACATCAGTGTGTTATCAGCATTATTCTAAATCCAAACCACAGCAGTATGCCAGCTACGAGGAAGAAAATTAACTCTATCCCAGACAAAACCAGGACAACATCTCAGTGACACTTGCAGTACTTCTAAAAAGGGGAGGGCTGTATAATCACAGCTTGTCAAGAACTGTTCCATCCATCAAATAAATTTTTTTGGGCACCTCATCATATCTCTAGAACAATGAAGTGAACCTCAAGTCCTTTACAGCTTTTTTTCATTAAAATGTAGTAGATTTCCTAAGATGTGGCAGGAAAAAAATAACCATAAACATCTGACTTTGTATAAGACAGATAAATTAGTAGCCACATATTGTGTTCCACGGAAGAGATTCGTGGAATTTCCACACTGAGAACAAATGAAGTTTTAAATCCAGTGTTTAAAAAGATACACACACATATATGTTTAAAAGTAGTGTGATAGAGCTTATGTATTAATGTTTTTGTTTCTCAAAGAACATTGAACATTTTTCAAAATTAGAAGACTAGATGCATTGCTTTTTTGTTTTTATTTTCTGCCATGCCATGACCACTACTGGATAAATCCACATATTTACTCAGTTTATGACATTGTCAGACTCTCATTTGCAAAACACTAACTTCAAGACCAAATGCTCTTCTCTGTCAAGAGGTGGAATCAAGCAGTGAAATCACAAGGGAGAAAATGACTGCCTTGCTGAGACGTTTCAGACCATTCCCTGCTGCAGGCTGGTGTCCTGCGATGTCCCCTCTAAGGTCTTCCTTGCGTTTGGTGAGCAGCTTCACCTCCTGGCTCCTGGGCTCTCTGCTGCCCTGTCTTTTCTCTCCTGCCTCCCCAGTTGCAGCTCACAGTACTCTCCCCTGTAGCAACCTCTGGCTCGCTCTGCCCATGTGTATATCTCACAGTCAGGTGTCTTCTGGTCTTCCTTTTACCTGGACTCTGAAGGGCTCTGGTGACTGGGTGCTTAATACTACAGGAAGAATGAATGAATTACTACAGCTGGTCATATGAAAGGATTGAAACAGCCAACAATCAGCAGGCAAAAAAAGACAGAAGAAAACTCTGCACCAGATTTTGTATCAAACAGCTTGAAATGGTCAGTAGATTTATTCCTGTGTACAAAGAAAATAAATCTCCATAACATGAACTGAACTATAGCTGTAAACACTAAGAATTTTCTTATTTTATACTAAGTCCTGGAAGTTATCTTATCCACATTGTTGGTATAGGTATTCGAAAATGCCAACACTGTGACACACTTGTTCAGGCTAAAACTTTAGTTTGCCTTTTATGCCCACAGGAGACAGCAAGACCTCTGTGTTCTACATCTCTTTGCATGAATGACTCCATAACTATTGTTGTATGAATGACAGCCCACTGGCGTCTGTGTCATGGTCAAAAAAATGTGGTTTCAGTTAAAAGTTTGAGATAAAGAATGCCCAGTGGTCCATGAAAAGTTGTGAAAGTTGGTAGTAATATAGCCAAGGACTCTGAGGATCCCTGCCATAGAAAACTTGTAAGATAAATGGGAGGCTTTGCTTTTGCCTCACAGTTGAGTAGGATGTGCACGCTATCAACACTCCGGCCATTTGATGGCTTTCCTGCTCTCCTTAACACAGCTTCCTTCATCTGTACACCTTAGTAACAGCATGTACCTAAATGTAACATTGCGTGAGATGTCTCATTTAGCTTTACAGCCACCTTTTGTCCTTCTGTTCTTTAACTGAGCAATAGTTCTGCATCTTTCAGAACAGGATTCATTAGACATGCTCCATTCTGCTGTAGATTTCTTGCAGACTGGCCTCTCAATTTCCCCTAGTCTCAGTTTTCCTCATGGAGGAAAGCATCCAATACCTACTAATCGATTTGAAGGCCAGTATTTCACTGTTTTTTACCACAGTTTGAGGTAGAAAGAGCTAAAAAAAGTTTCTATGAGGCTTCATTATTTTAACTAATCTGAAGTGATCCATCCTGTGCGTAGCACTCCTGAGGCATTCCTAGAAGCATTCATTTAAGTGGTAGTGTTTTGTTGGTAGGGAAGGCAGCCTTTCAAGGCATCCTCGTTATTTCTAGACGTCCCTCGGAGTATGACTGTTAACAACTACATTTGGTTGCAGAGAACAGAGAACAAAAATTACAACATAAAAAGTACTGTAGCTAATAAGGAAATCCAACCAGGTACAGGAACTATGCATGTTTTTAAAATTCTTTGCAATCAGTAGGGAACTTAATGCAGCCTGCTGTTCTTTCTGATAACAGATGACAAAACAACATCTAGGATTTGCAATAATTAACCGAAAATACATGCTAAGATATTATTGCTTGGTTACAAGTATCCGTTGCTGCCCTTTCAGAAAAGATCATATATTTCTCTAGGACAGGGAGGCATATAGTAAAGTCCATGTTCACATTTTCCTTTGAAATACAGCCCTCATGAGTACCACAGCATTGCAGCCAATGGTCTCCTATAATTTCTGTTTGCTGCTGCAGAGAACTGTATCTCACCAAATGGCATAATGATAGCAATGTGATAATTGGAAAATGTTTGTGAACTTTCAAATTGAGGACAACACTTTAAAATGCTTAAAAAGCTGAAGCTGAGTCAGTGGTATTATGCTGTTTTTAAAATGGTCAAATTGTATCATGATCTACAAAGAGGAGCATCATTACTTAAACAGTTCAGATAATCTCCATTCTGCTCAGCACTGGGAAGGGCTCACCTGTAGGACTGGGTCCAGGCTGGGGCTTTGTTTTCCTGAGATCCATTGACTAGAGAAGGTTCAAAGGAAACGACAAGAATGATCAGAGGTCTAGATGTCCTGTAGACTGAAAAAATCTGGGTTGCTTAGTCTAGGGAAAAGGAGCCCAAGGTGATGTACAGCTGTCTTCAGCTATAGAAAAAGTAGCTGCAAAACAAAAGATTAATTAACCAGTCTTTGTCAGCACTGGATTTAGGGAAAAATATAATCTGCTTAAATTACATCAAAGAAGATTTAGATTTTATGTCAAGAAAAAATTCCTAATAGTAAGAATTGTTGGACACTGGAACAGATTTCTGGGAGGCTGTAAAATTGTCTAGGCACAGAGAATATTCCTAATACTTCAGTCCTGAGAAACAGGAACAGGTGACATTGCACTAGGAGAGGAGGGACTAAATGGCCTCCTGAAGCCTGTGCAGTGCAATTTTCTATGCTTTTTATGTTATAAAAATACACCTGTTACTAATGTAACTGCATCTTCAGGTACCTGAGTCTGGAGAAACAGCAACGGACACTATTGCACATGGAGGTAGAAAATTTATCAAAGCGCTGTCAAGAGGGTCGTATGAATCAAGTGATCTGTCTTGGGATCAGTGCACTTCTGGATAATTATTTTTCCAAATGCATCTCACAATGTTTGTATCTTTAAACCTCTTGGTTTACAAACATTGCAAGATGTATTTAGAAACCAAAAGGTTTAAAGACCAGAACTCCAAGGAGCAGCTCCAGTGACCAGTGACCTGCTTTTCCCAGAAGCATCAATTGCTTGATTAACAGGAATGACTGAGGAGAGATCCATCCTGCTGAGTTTCAAATACTGCTCAGCCCTACAAACACCAGACAGAAAGCACGCCAGGGACACCTCTCCTTGTTTCCCCTAGTCAAAGTGTTAAATGTCATTACAGCCAATAGAGATAATACAGGTTTCATTTTAGCTGCATAACTTTCCTCCACAAATGAAAAAACTGTAACTAATAATTTTGCCAACTTAAATGGTCAACTAGATCGGAGCCTGGAATTTAGGAGCGCAATAATATGCATGACTGGCATCCAGCAATCAAAAAGGTTTCCTTAGAGCCTTCCTGTTCCTTTTCAATAATCTCTGTAATGTAAATATTAACACCACCACAGAAAGTAAATGTTCAGCTATGGGGATTTTCAAATTTGCAGTGAGAGTATGAAGTGTATGAGAATTATTTCTAGTTGGATAACATCTCTGTGTATTAAAGATTAGTTGAGTTAGGAACTGAAACTTGTCATCTTACCTCTCACCTTGAGAAGCATAGTGTCCTGATTTTCAGTGTAAAAGCAAAAGTCATCATTACCTTCATTGAAATTTCTAGGCGTCTAGCACTTTTGGGATGCAGTTTAAACCAAGTCAGTTCAGCAACATGTTTGTCATAGACGGAGCCCAAGCAATAGCCTCCATTCTTAAAAAAGATCTGGAGATAAACACTGCTACAGATTGCCTTGAAGTCTTCATCATTAGATTCAATGTAGGCAAGATAAATGTCAGTTAGGAATGATGAAAGGTGAAATCTTTCTCCCTGTTCTTTGGGAGAGGGATTGGACTTCCTGCCCTTCGAGTCTTTGATGATATTCTCAATGCATACAGATTTGTTTAATGAGGCTTCCTTTGCCTCATAGAAAGAAATAAAAAAATTAAATATTAGGTTATTCTGGAATTTTCAGCTTCCTAATTTGATGTGTATTCTTAGAGTCACTCTTCAAAGTAGTCTACTGTTAATATTGTACCTTTTGCAGAACCATAGTCTAGTCCCAAAGAGACAGAATCAATTTGAATGTACTTATTTTTAACTTGCAGAATACTGAATTTGTGAAGAACAGTTTTGGTATTTTTAAGGAACTGGAGGTATGCCAACACTACCGCTACTAAGATTTTTTTTTTCCTAATTACAATGTTGAACATCGTTAATTTCATACCAGTCACGAGATTTTACAATAGGTTGTAATATACTGTGAACCTACACTTCCACATTATATCAGAATCAGAAGTGATAATTGCATTGTATCTTCCCATAATAATGGTCCAATTAACCTATCATACTCTGCTCTAGTAGATTCCATTTTGATTCAGTAGCTTTGTCTAGTCAAAAAAAAAAAAAGTAGTAGATTATGTTCACTCTAAGCATTAAAGAAGTAGATAATGCCATACTTCCTATGCCAGAGACAGCATTAAATCCTAAATGAAATTACTATTTTTCTCCTACAGTCTGGGTTGTTCAAGGAAGGGTACCTTGGGGTATTCTGGAATATCACCAACAAAGGTCTATCTGTGATGAGGATGAAGTAATTAAACAGAAAAGTCTTGCTGGCAGCCTTCCTCTATTAGTCTAAGGTTCATACTGAAGAAAACATGTTGGTTTTCTACAGCTGCTACGAACATCTTGAGTTTGGGTCCCAGTTCCTCCCACAGAAACCTGATTTCCATAGACCCATTTCTTGGCATTTTCCCATTTCCTAGTGATATATTTCCCTTCTGGGTTTTCTGAAGTGCACTTATATTTCAAATGTACTTACACTAACATGAAGTTTCCACAATTTGCCAGAAGGTCACAGTGAATCATGTGCAACATAGCTATCATGAGGTCGCCCTTTGATCAGTGCTTCCACATTCATTTATGGCTACACCTAAACAAGTGCTTGTTGAATATGTCCCTTACATAAAATTATCTTGACTTTTCACTCAGCAGCCTGGTCCTGCACCCGTTAGAGCTGCCATAGGTAGAGAAGAGAAATTACTTTGGAACATCTTTTCCAATGGATAAACATAGAATGAGAGAACCAAAACAATTCAGTTCATAAGGAAAAACGGATCTGAATCTATATAAAGCCATTTCACACTGAGGAAGTCACGATAGACAGACATCTGTACAGTGTGGCACAGGTGTAGTGGGGAGAAGGAGTGGTGACCTCAGTGTCCTTTCTGTGATTTCCCCTCCTCAGGTGACTTCATGGTAAAACTTAAAGCTATCCTGCTTGACCTGGACTATTACAACTATTATAACTGTTATATTATAATCCACCCCTGTCTCCATAAGTGGGATGGGTTCAAGGAAAGGCTTCAAAAGCATTGACTCTTTTTCCAACAGGGAGCTGTGGGAAGGAATTCGTCCTTCTGCTGGTGGGACGCTGTGGATGACTTTCACTGAAACCAGCTCTTTAAATGGTTCCTGATATAAATGCAGATCTTCTGGACTCATTTGAGGACAATTTTTTTTTTTTTTTTCCTGTCCCAAAACTTAGTGGAACCGTAGGAACTGAAACTTAGAAATAATTGGCATAAAAAGGGTGAGAAGTCATTAGGGGAAGATGAAGACTTCTACAGAGGTAGAATAAAGAAAAATGAAACTGGCATACACTGGAAGTATTTTGGGGAAGAGTTAACAGATAAGACAGAAATAAAAGGGAAAATATTTAAGAATTAAGCATGCCTCAAAAGTAGGCAAATTAAGCTGTCCTACTTAAAATGAGACTTAAAAGACAAAAATCATAGAATTTATGCTTTAAAAATGCATACTGACTTGAAATGTGGGAAAACGTTTTCTACAAAATAGAGATGATAAACTTGTTTTTGTTATTACTGTCACTAAACAATATCTAAACTCAAGTTTGCAGAGTGTAATTGACAGATTTCCACTTATGCCAGTTTCTTGTTTCCTTCACATTTCTGTTCCTGGTATCAGCAAAAAGAAGTGTTAATTAACCTTAGCAGCAAAGCAATGTAAGACCATGCTCTGAATTCAGAATGTCTTCTGACAGTAGACTGCAATCTGCAGTAAATTGTAAGTAATGCTGGCCTGTCAATTAAGCAGGACAAGACAGGGAAAGAGGGCAGAAGATCTTCATATTGTTTTCTTGAACTGAAAAGATCAACAACTCAGTCAGTCAGAAATAATTGTTTGCATTACTGCCTGCAATTACTTTTAATAGGACTGTGATAATATCTGCACAATGTGCCTATACAGTACTTGTAAGCCAGAGAGATGAAACGGTGTCTATTCAGGTTTTTGAAAGAGATGAATCAAGGAGAGATGTTTCACTGCAAAATTGTAGGTGTGTTTCAGAAAGAAATGCACAGAACAATAATGTTCTGTACGTTGTCTGGAAACAAACACAACAAACTTCTGAAATGGGCCAGAATTTTTCAGACTTTTATATTAGGCTTGGGTTACAACAGCAATGCTGTGCATGGGCTGGCCAAATAAAACTAACTTGAAGACACTTCTGTATAATTGCTTTTTTTGATTTTTTGTGATTGTAACCATTCTTATGCTCTTGAGCAGCTACCCAAGTTCTAGGAGAGGAGTCATCATGCATAAGAAGCGCTGCCTTTCCATGGAGGGGCAATTTCAACTTCAGTGAAAAACTTTTGATAATGTGGATGAAAACTGGCAAAGACCTGTATGTTTCTTATCTGTTGTTTACTAAGTAGAAATGGTTTGTACTTTGACTTTTTTTTAGGAAAACAGATTTTTCTTGATCTTCTTATAGGTTTGGGATTTTTTTCATATCTCATTAGATTTTTATGTGTTTTTCATAAGCAGTCGGTGTTTGCTTGTTTGTCACCTGCTCTTACAAAGTTCATACCAATCAGAAAATGGAAAAATAACATTTCTGGAAATATGGTTCCCAAATTCCAATGATATTTTCAAAATGTGGAGTCAAGAATGACTGGGGCATGTGAGGGATTTTTGTTTGTTTGTCTGAAGTAAATAAGCATTTAATTACAAGTTTGTTAATTTATCAAATTAAATATACATTAATTAAAATTTAACAGCAAACTCAAAAAGATGATAAACACTGCAGGCCTCCTTAGTTTTCTAATAATGAAAGTTTCATACACACAAACAAAAGTTTTTTAATAAACACATGCACAAAAGGGGACAATTACTGATGGCATACTTCTCTATGAGTTAAATAAAAATGTCACCATGAATTTCAAGGGATTTGTGATTTTTTTGCTGTGGTATTTTCTTCTTTATTCTACTGAGGTCTCTTTCCTTAAAGAATCTACTGCTTGTTGTCCAAATCATCTCATGATTTTGCTAATTAATAATAAAAATATCTCTTTGTGCCAGTAATGAGAAGAATTTCAGTTCTGAAGCTGAAAATTATTAGTCTCAGTTCTATAGAGACAAGTTACTCCAAGAAATTTTTAAAATTCCCATTTACTGACCAGTGTGCTCTGTTTTCTCAAGGTTTTTTTCCACTTGCTGTCAGAATCAAGTTCTTCCACCTTTTACTACACTTTGAGGAATATATTTTTTCCTGTGGTAAGGATGTTCAGTGTAAACACAGTCTGCATAACATCCGTGCACTGAGTTTAAGATTTCTCCTAAGAAAAATGATCCAAGACCCCTTGTACTGTTTGACTGCTGCCAAAAACACACTCTGCTTTTTGTTGTCAAGGCCCTACCTCTGGGTTCATATTAGAGGTATGAAGAGAAATTCTTTGCCATACATTAGCTGAAAATAAATGCCTTCTGGCATTCATATGACCACCCCAATATCTTACCTTTCAGAAACAATTTTCTCATGTGTTTTGCAAGAGCAAGGAAGCATGAAATGACTTGTCCCTAGCATCATAGCAATGTCAGGAGAGTTCCCAGCTTGTGCTAGATCTATCATTTGTATTTCTAATTTAAGCAGCTGAATTCCAACACCATCAGTTCTTCCCCAGAAATTATTTACAATTGCCTGCAAACACTTGTGGGTTTTCCTCACTCTTAACACAAAGGTTTATATATATATATATATATATATATATAAACTGTTTAATATAATTTCCAAGTTGCAAGTACTGCTCTTTTGCTCCAGTCACTTGGATGCCATCCAAATAATACTGTGTAGAAGCTGCTCTACAGTGATTTGAAAAAAATATGGTGCTGCACTCCTGCATCACAGGGAAATGAGTTACACTGGAATAATCCTGTTAATAACTGATGGCAAGGCAGGTTGACCAGCCAGCACCACCTTCCGGTAAGCAAGGACAAAGCTCAGTAAACCCCTTTCCTCCCGTGACATGCCAAATGAAGGAGGCATTGATCCATGTCTGAGGAAAGATTAATTGCTACTTTATAATCCTCATGAACAAGTATACCGCCATCTGTTTTCACTACAGTAGACATATAGCAGGGAAGATTATCCTTTCATTTTCTACCTCTCTGCACTGCTGTTTCACAGAGACTCTTCTGGAACCTTTTGGGGGGCTTTTGTGTGGATTGTGGAACTGCTCTGCTTTTGGACTTGACTTTTATACTCAACTTTTGGACTCAGCACTGTTAACAGAGCCTGCTCCTAATGTGAGCATAGATGTTTGCTCAATGAGCAGTTCCCTACTGACTGAGCACGTTGCCTCATGCCCAACCTCTCAGCTTCTGAGTCCAGCTTCTGTAGCAGACTCCCATAAAACCCCCCACCTATTGCTACTGCCTAATGCCCCCGTATCTACTGTCAGTCCCCAGCAGCTGGCAGACCAGTACAGGAGGGTATCTGAAGGCTCCAGCCTAACACAACAGTGCAAGTGCACCCAGCTTCACCCAGGTTTATGGCTCTGCTGAACTACGTGGGGTTGTACTCCCTGCAGTGGTAGCACAGTTCTGCCAAAGCATGCTGAAGGTGTGCACGTGTATACAATACCTGCATTTTCTGTTGTACTGTATTGCTACTCACTTAACTAGGATGACCAATTTTTGAAATAAAGAGCATGGGTAACACATTTCTTTAGAGAACTGAAAAACGGCAGTCTCTTCAAAGAATCAAGTATCACAAGTACTGAGATTTTCTTAAACCCAGATGGTGTGGCAAACTCTTTGGCAGTTATGTCTTTGCTCTGGCTAACTGAGAAACTGATGAAATGGCACATGTCTAATGATATTCTTATTTTCAAACCACAGTTCTAATGTTTTTCAGGGTCATAACAGATTGTGCTATTCCTTTTATATGCAACAGTGCGTAAGGAGTTGTTTGCTTTCCTCTACCTAGAGATCTCATGATCTCTATTAAAAAAGTACATCTCTAGTATTGAAATAAAAGCGGCAAACTTTCAGAGTGTCTCATCATGTCCAGGTATTTTATTTTCAAGTTAGCTGATCCCACCCTGCAGAGGTGACATTTAGTTACAATTAATTTAAAAAACAGAAAAAAAATCCAACCCAAAACAGATAGGTCTTCAACTTGTGTGTGTGCCTCAAGTAAGGAGAAGGCATAGACAATCCAGGCAGTTGCTTACAGGAAAACATACAAATATACAAATGCTAGAACAAGAATTGCCTACCTAATACAAAATAAAATGAAAAAATTAGGAGAGGTAACTTAGAAAAACATTTGTGAAAGGCTTTAACAACTCACTTTCAACACACTCTAAACAGACTAATATTGCCTTTATTTGATGGCCACAGATGCAAGTAACAGCAGTCAGAAGCAAAGCATAACGGGGAAGGCCAGCTTTTAGGAATTTTTAGGTGAGAAGAAAAGAGGAGCCTTTAACACAAACTACCTTCTATCCTGACTCTCTCTGATACTCTCTCTTTTGTTGTTCCTTTTCAGCTATTAACTTAGCTCTGCAAAAATTACTCTTTACGGGGAATTTCACTATTTTTCCTGATCTTCTAAATCTGAACACTGGTGAAATTTGTCCTGCAGCAGCATCTGACTCCAGATGTCTCTATCGTACTGCCATAGCACCCAGCGGCAGCCTCAGGAGCTTCCTGTTCACCATTAGCTAGTTCAGCCCTCAAGGCATCTATATGGACGCCTCTGAAACCTACCTCCCCTTGCCTTGTCAGTGGACCCAGCAGGGCCTTTGTGAGATGATCTGACTCTTTTTCCTGTGGCGATGTCCTCGCACAGACATGATAGCTTTTAGGAGAGATTGGAAGGGGGAAGATGGGCTCCTTTCAGCTGCACCCTGAAGAGCCATGCTACTTTTCAGCCACAGTATAAAACATATACTTTTATACACTGGCCCCAAAGAACAAGAGAAGATCATGAATAATCACACCCCAAACCAACAGGTCATCACTGAGGGCCTGACGCACCGTGCACTAGGTTACAATATAAAGCATACTGAAATTTTATAAATCCTGCTACAGAGAAACAAGACTCATTCCCAGTTACTTCTAGAAATGTCCTTCCTCTTTCTAATTGTTTTGTTCAAAACTTAACCCATTCTCTACACAATTTAACAGTAAACTTCCTTTCCTATTCCCAGGACAAGAAAAATTGTACACAGGAAGAAAGCAGATGCTTGAGACAGTCAAGCCTGAAATACAGGTCAGCAGGCTTGAGCAAGAGACCGGAGCTAGGAAACCACTGAAACTACCTGTGCAGGGAAAAGCCTTTATGATTACACAGGCTTAGGATAAACCATTGGTTACAGGAGTCAATTTTACCCCTTTCTCTTCAGTGGTCTGGAATTTCACTTCTACTGTATACAGGAGAAAATAGCTATCTATACATTTTACTTGTTACCAGGAAATTCCTATGAAACAACACTATCTCCATGCCATATAGATAAGTGCGCTGGCTTACTCTTCTCTGAAGTAGATACTTGTCTATTAAGCAGCACTAGCAGGGCATGTCTACCCCAGCAAACATAATGGACCAAGGCCTCTCCTAGGCTGAGTCACAGAACAGCTTGCGCCCTACACCTAAGCTTTCCACCCCACAAAAACAGAACAGCCTTATCCACATCATCTATTAGGAATGGTCCATGGCCCATGCTGTTCCATAAGCCACCTTTGGCCTTTTATGAAGAGCACTTGTTGACCACTGAAACTACCAGAGAACATGCTAACAGTTCAACAGAATTGGGGTCTACTTAGCTGCACCACGCCCTTACTTAGTGGACACCATGCCCATGGACATAGCCAAATGGACCCCAAGATCATGAAGTGCAGCTGCTGCCAGAATACGGCAACTGCGTCTTACAGGGCTCTTATTAAACTCATTGTTCTCCATTTTAAAACCAGCATGGGCTTTTCTCCCTCAGATGCCGAAATGGCCAGAGACCTGAAGTAGAAAAACTGCCTTCTTCTGAAAGTGAGCATACCACAAGGCTTTCAAGCTCTACAATTCATGACCAGATAGCTCTTTAGTGTGTAAAATTCAAACTGCTGTAGTTTGAAAACAAGCCTACAGCCAGCCCATGGTGGGAAGGCGTGCCCTTCCTTCCAATCCTGTTTTCCTGGCCAGAAGTATTTTGTGGCTTCTGGGCTCCAACAAAACTCTGGCATCCAGATCTCTCTCTTCCACCATCTTTGAGACTTGTCTGTGAGTCTGTTCCTTGCAGAAAGCAGCCACTTGCTTCTGTCTTGTAGTCTGTCCCTGTGACACGGGCTCCCTGCCTGCTCTGCCTCCTCCTCCAACCCCACCAGCCACATCTTGGCTCCAAAAGCTTCTCCTGACCAAGTCAGCCCAGCAGTGCTCAGGGTGGAGGGAATCTCCTCTTCCCTGCAACAACTTTGCCAGCATGGAATGACTAAGCAGCCTTCCATTCTGCTGCCCAGCCATGTGCTCTTTAAGAAAATACATAATACAAGTGCTAACAGAGTAAACCTCCATAGCCTCTGTTGCATACTGCCATGTCCCATCTGCAAGGCTGCTCCAGAACCTCACTGCTTTCCTAATTAATCCAGTTCTTCTACTGATCAGCCTAAGGTTAATTCTTGGTCTGTTCACATTCACTTGTTTTTGTGCCAATATTATGTACCAGGTGGTACAGAAGCACCAGACACTGGACAAAATTCATTTCCTGGAGTCTCATGTTGCCATGAAAATCTCTGGATGCTGAGGAACAGTTGCAATGGTTCTTGGCCATTTTCCAACCAATCTTTCTGAATTGAAATGGAGCTCATTTTTTGGTGAGGACCTCCAAATCTGTCATTATCAGAGCAATTTCTGAGCAGACAGCTGCTCAGCATCGGCTTGTGAGCTATGGCAAAGTCCACTGCAGACGGGCACCTGCAGAGGAAAGGCCAATAACCTGGTCTGAGAAGTCCACAGTGTGGATCTACACAGATTTACCATCTTGGACCTGAAAATAATACACCTGCTTTTGCATAATTCAGCACCCAGTTAATGCAATCTTCCCTGGGCTGTTAGACTGGGAAGAAGTGGTGTTTGAACACGCCTTCTGCTTCCAGGGCTGAGCTGTTTCCACATTGCACTGCCCACTGACTCTGCTATGCCCTAGATGACTGCAAACAGCAGCAAGGACCACTTTGTCTCTTCTCCAAAACCAAGCAAGAACAGGTGACCAGACCAAATGATTCATCCTTCCATCTCTTCAGATTAACTGGATAACTGACTCCTCACCAGCTGACACAATAAGTGTTGATACTATTTAGCAAAGGTGATGAAAGCTGGGGGGGGATGAGTTTAAGAATTTCAGCATGAAATAGAAAAAGATCTGTCTATAATGTTCTGCTGGAAGAAAAAATGGCATTGAAAACCCTTTCTCATGCCTCTGTGTGCTATCATAAAACAATGCATAATCAAAGGCATTCAGAGTCAGCTTTTAAAAGATTTTAAGCTTTATTGCAAATTGCCCTAAAGATACCTTTGTATGACTTGGCATAAGTTTGTTGCCCATTTTAATTCCTACAACATGACAGCTTGCCATACCGTCTGCAGTGTGATTCAAGAATGGAACAAAGTGCAAACAAATGTTAATGTGCCATATGCAAACAACATTTAAATTTGCTGTTGGAAGCTTAATTCAAAGTATTATTCAGGAAACTTCCAGCCACGAGCCTTATTAAAAATTTCAGTCTGCAGTGAAGTGTTTGTATGTGTATGAGAAGAAATAAATATGCCAGCTTTTTAAGATTAGCTTTGATTGGGGTATTCTTAAACTTTTTTACTTATCGCTAGTGACACCAGCATACACCTTCTAATCTTGATAAAACCTACCTTTATTAATAATGTATTAAATCATATACTTTATACTGTGAACAAGATGGACTTCATTACAATAGTTTAAGGACCCGAATGTTAATTTCACTTATAATTTCAGAATTTTACATCAAAATTGAGAAGAGTTAGCTCAAAAAGAGGGAGATCTACACTAAGGTTAGCCACAATCCATGTAATCACTTCATGTTAAAAGGACTTTTTGTCCAGGAAATATCACCTAAACCAACACACTGCTGTAAGATGTCTGACATCTGATGAAAGTCCATTCCAGGAGAAAACTTGTTGCAACTGCAAAAAATATCTTGAAATAGAAGAAAGACCTGATATGTTAGTAAAACCAGCAGAATATACTCTCTTGAATGCTTTCTAATAAGACTGAAGCAATTAATTCTGATAACCTCAAATAACAATATAAATCAAGGTCCACAGAATTCAACGTACTGAATGCTAAACTAATAAGGCAGGTTCCTGGGAAAACTGTGGGGGAGGATGATCCAGCAGTTGTAACCCTCTTTTCATATCAAGCAGCAAAA
The DNA here is from genome assembly GCF_030463565.1 of Pelecanus crispus. Lineage (NCBI taxonomy): Eukaryota > Metazoa > Chordata > Aves > Pelecaniformes > Pelecanidae > Pelecanus > Pelecanus crispus. The sequence goes on from NC_134643.1 coordinate 141,890,819, forward strand.
GATAGGTCCCCAAAATACTCAGCCCTGTCTCTCCTCTGGCAGCGAGGGTATCACCACACCCCTAATAAGTATTCTGCTAAATGTAGCTGTTATAATACACTGCACTGGTCAAATACCTACCTTCTGATGTCATCAAAACAAGATTTCAGTCTTGTCAAGATAGAAGGTAAATGTTTATGTATTTCCCAATAGCTTTTGATGACACTGTAACTATATATAGTGTCATCACTGTACATATATGTGTATATATCCTATGAGCTTGTGTATATGTGTGTGTTTCATCCAAGGTTTCTCAAGTAGCAATAACAGGACATAATTATCTCTCTTTGGTCAGATTCTTCTAATGCTGTTTTGTTCTACCTAAAAACAAATGCAGCCAGCACACTTAGTCCCATAAATATTCATCACAAGTGTCTGTATAATGTTTATTCCTAACTGGCTATGCTTATTTGTTTTGTATTCATCAATGTTGTGGCATTATAAATTAGTATTTAAAATTTGGCAAGTTTATATAGTTCAAGTGGGTTTTGTTCATGTTTATGATGGTGGAACTTTAATTACATTTTAAGGTTTTTCACTATACTGGTTTCAATAATGTGATTTTTTTTTTAGGGAAAAGATGATGAATTGGTGTTCAGTATTATCATTCCAGGTAAAAGCACAACATCCTAACAAACATACAGTCCTCAGTTTTTTTAGTCTATGGCTGATGAACCCATTTCCATGAATCAGGTCAGCAGAGCTGGACACAAGATGACCTGCATTTATTGATTAAGGAATCTCATGCAAGAGAGATCTTCATAGCTTAGTGATTTGAGATTCTAAAGGTTACCACCACGTAATATTAACTTTGATTTTTTTGTTGCCCAGAGAGAGAGGGCAGATGTAAGCACCATGGAGGAGTAGGTATGAGAACAGCAATGGGGTTCAGACCCTGATTCCAACACTTGGTGGAAGGAGAAGCTGGAAAGCTGCACAGGCAACCCACACTGCCACCTTCCCACTGACAATGAGCCAAGGACAACTCCCTCAGGCTAGGGAAAAGTCTCAAAAAAAATAAACCCTCAGGTCACTGCAACTGAAATTCTTTCAGTCTTTGGAGAAAAAAAGTGGACAAACTAAGATTTCCATATGATGTAAGGACTGATACTACTAGGAAAGTTTGGGGACATTCGGTCACTGAAAAGCATCCAAAAAAAATACTGCCTCTTTTCAACAGAGCACTTTGTCTGAGAGAGAGGCGGTAGATAGCCTCTGGGAGCTGAGGCTGGCATGAATGGAAGAGTTTGAAATGAAGGAATGAGGGTGAAAGTCGGGAGGTAGTTGTGTAATTGCCATACTTGGTCCTAATATACAGTAAAACAAAACCCAATTCAAGTGAAGGCAGTAAAAAAGCATCAAAACTTAGAGGTTGTACAGCCTGAAGAAAGAAGCTTGTAATAGTGGTTAGAACTACAGCCAAATGTGCAATCTTCCCAGGCAGCTATACATAAAATCTTGTACCTCATCTGCACAGATGCATTAGGTCAGAACATGCATTAGCCTTACAACGTATTGAATTAATTTGTCCAATTGCTGCTCATAATGATCATATGGTCCTTTATGTACATTATTCTTGAGAAGCCCTAAAGCAACACAGTGTTCTAGCATAATCTGTGCTTTTAAAGACAGTTTCAAAAGCCTGCGGTGTATCCACTCTCTATTGTTCCACTTAGATGGTTAGGAACAGATAGCTGAAGCTTGCAGGAATTGTCTATTGTCTTTCAACCAAGCAATGTATATCAGATGTCATCATTTATATTCTAGCAACAAACCGTCTCAGGGCACAAATGCCTTTGATGCCTGTAACTTCCAAGTTTATTAAAATAGGTGAAGAATAAAAAACAATTAACCAAATCACAACTCGGGTATCTGGCAACTGTGACAGATCTCATGTCTCATAATATATCATTTTTCTAAGTGACCTGAGATCCATGCACACATGAAGCATGCCTGTTCTGTGATCCCCCAGTCTTTGGGAAGGCTGTACAAACAATTCTTTGGACTTTCATTTGCATGCTGTGGTCAGCATCTGCCATTATGCAAAGAGAGTAGGTGTTTCCTGTTCAGTAGGTAGCATCCTTTCCATTCATCTCTCCCAGAGCTCACCTCAAGACCTGTGGGAGATGAAGGCATGTGAAGCTGTTCCTCTCACCACAGGTAGGTGAGCAGGTAAGTCCCTTCACGTCCTTAGATGTATCCCGCATGGACTGGAAGACAAGTGACCTGGATCCCATTCTCACTGGCCATATTCGTCTTTTGTTCAGACCTTGTACTTCTGGCAAGTGTTTGTTTGTTTTTAACACAGCCCAGTGATGTTTTCAGGTTCCATTAAACTTCACATTGAACCAACTCTTTGTTCACACACTTTTATCTTCAATTTCTTCCCACAGGATGTACGAACTGGTAGATTGATCAAGGATCAAAGTGTCACCTGGGTTTTCTGTTTGGGGACAGAAAAAGACCCTTGAAAGACTCACATTTTCACCAGAAAAAAAGAAGAAAACTTTTTGGTTAATGAAGCTGGGGAAACGATTAATAGAATTGATGAAAGCAGTGGAAAACTTTTTCCATGGACAACTGTCCCTTCACTTCTCATGAAACATTTCAATACACTTATTTTTGTGGCCATGAAGTAAAAGGTGGAGGTCCAAAGCTTTCTTTTCACATTAGAGGATTTGTTCTAGAAAGGAAAAAAAAATATCTCTGCTTCTCACTTGCTTAGTTCAAGTCAACTGTTTTGAAAAGCCTATTTTTAGATTTCTGATTAAAGCCTCCCTAAAGTTCTTAATCAATCTGAATCTTTCTTCTTGAGTTGCAATTACTGTTCTCCTTATTTAAAGGAAATTTATTTAAAATTACTCCACCATTTCAGAAAAAAAAGAATCTGAGGTTTTGGAGATCAAATACCTGAAGTGAAACCCTGCCTCTCTGCAAGTCAATGGGAATTCTGCTGAGGTAGAAAAGTTACCGTAAACAGAAGAATGAACAAGGATTGTTTGAAACTCATCCCTCAAAGAGATCCAGAGGAGCGCTCTTCCAGGTCTGCTTTTCAGCCTTCATTTCAGGAACAGAGGTTGACACTCTTAGACACAGAATATCTCAAGTCTTTTTAAGTGAACATGATGGGAAGAGAGGTGACCTTCTGAGTGCTGTGTGAACACATGCAGATATTTGTTATTCCCATTCTAGGTAGTCCAGGATTACAGATTGCACACTTTAGTTTTACTTGCTTCAATTTTTGTAACTTAAACCAAAGTTGTTGTCAAAATAACCTACCATAAAACTTCCTTCATCTTATTTCTGTGTCTCATTATCACTCTTGTTTATCTCTCTGTTCCCTTCCGAGAAAGATGATGCATTTTATCTCCATTAAATCTAAACAATGACTCAACCTGCAATGACAACACAAAGCTAGAAAATTATTTCTGAATCCATCCTCAATAACATGCAATGGAGAGATCTCTAGTAGCTGTAAGAAGGCAAGAGCACAAAGAAGCCAATTCGCCTGGCAGTCAGAGGACAGGGCTGCCACTGTTTCCAAGCTGATCCCTATTTAACTACAAAATGCTTTCTAAACAAGAAATTCTACCAAAATGAATTAATACACACTTTAAAACAAAACTAAAAATGGTCTGCTTATGGCATTTCTTCCACTTCCTTTCTAGCATGCCCTGGGGTTTTGGCCTTGGTTTCATAAGGTTGTCAGGCTGCATGAAATAATTTTGACTCTTCAAAGGAGAAAGTTTGTCATCAGTGTCAATCCAAAGGTAATTTGAGCTGTTGTGTCCTGCCTCTTTAAAATATATCCAATCAAATATACATAGTCCAGCACCATTTTTTTCATATCAGTTTCCTGAGTTTCCTCTACCACCCATGAACATTTTTAAACATCTCAAATTATCTTACATTTGGTAATGACTATGAGCTTCCCCTTTTAGAGATACTCCAACAACAGGATCCTAAATATAATCTGGGTTTCTTGCCTCATCCAAGAATCTTGTAAACAATCAGTTTCTTCTCATGGGAAATCAGCTTAAAAGAAGCAACTGCAGAGAAGTTCCTTTTGGATGTGTAGGAAGGTGTTCTGCAGAAAGAAAACAGTAACCTCCCTTTTCTCTTAGCTGGAAGGTAGTGGAGTTTGCAACGCATGAATAAAGTGCTTGTGAAGGCTCAGCCAACCAAACTCATATTCTCTCATTCGCAGTTACGGCTGTGTCTGAGGGAAAGCAGGTCAGCTCTCTCAGTTCCTCTGGCAGGTGAACAACTTGTTCCCTCCTTTTTCTGTTTGTTTGGAAATCAAAAGGAACAATTTTTTGAGAGGAAGCTGGTCGCATATGCATTAATCATAGCTGTTTGTGGGGTAATCTCCTCTGAGGCCGTACAAGGAAAGGAAAAGCAAGCACCTGCTTCAGGAAGCAAGCCCTTAGGGAGATACTGCAAAGACAAGTCAAGGCAAACAGTTGCCTTGCTGGTGAGGGTAGGCTGAGGAAGACTTTGCTGTAACGCACACCAGCAGTGGGACGTGGAGGAAGCTATGTAGGGCAAGACTTTTCAGAATATTTCAGCACATAAAGATGCAATCAGGGGCTACTGGGATTTTCCAAAGTGTTGGAGCAACTCAGGTGCTTTACACCCACTTACTAGAAATCCCTGTCTGGTTCTTCTGGTGCTCCAGAGCTTGCAAATCTGGCTGATCAGCTGAGCATTACATACCCTCAAATGCCCAGAGGTAAGTGGGAAAGAGATGGTCCTAGAAACCTTCCTTAGACCTAGAGCCAAGTTAACAGGCCAAACTGCAGCAGAGGGAAGGCAGCTCTCTTGGCCAGGTGCCCCCTCTGAGCCCGTTGCCACAAGCCTTGTATGTTGTGGCAGGTGAGCGGACAGGTTGAGAGGATTTGGAAAAGTACTATCAGTCCATGCAGGGAGTGAGGGGAGGGCACAGCACCAGAAGAAATGTAGGTTTTGAGTAGGTATCAGCAGCTTACAAGTTAAAAATTGAAGCTAAATTAAAATGGAAAGCTGAATATGCCTATCTAGGCTCAAGAGGTCTGGGTATCCTACTCTTTCACATGTCACATGCAAGCATAGTCGCATACCTTCTAACATCAAACAAAGCATACCTAAGTGGTGACGGCCTCATTTTTGATCACCTGCATATAACTTTTCCATTCACTCTTCCATATCTCTGCTATGTTGCTCTTGCTCACCTTCGCTTCACCCTTTGGCTTCCAAGCATGTTTTTTTGCCAGTACCATAGAACAGCCAGAAGGCCCTAAGCTTAGAATAATGCAGTGAATAGTATTAATGTTAGGGGCTGGTAAAATGATGGTTCAAAATATGTTCTCTGGGAGCAAGAAGTGGTTTATTTTCTGCCATCATCATAACGGACAACTACTCTCACCTCAAAACTCCTGACTACTGAGAGGGATGCCACCACACTATATGCCCTGTGGAGTCCCCTTCCCACCACCCTGCACCGACCGCAATGGAGCATCCTGCAGCAGTGCTGCCAAGCCACAGAGATCCAGTTTTGTCTTGGACTTCAGAATACCTTCAATCCACCACAGCTGCAGCCTGGAACTCAGAGCAAGTCAGGAAATGTCCCAGGCACTCTGATTTTTAAGAGAATTTCATGTTGCTCCTTTTTCTTTTCTTTCTTTTTTTTAAAGAAACGTGTTTGAAGATGCCCTTGTAATTGTGCATGGTCACATATAACCACTGCTTCAAGATTGCTGTGGTTCCATATTACCATTAATCAATGCAACACATATTAACTAAGTACTTCATTCTGCTCTTGCATGATTTATTAGGTCTTCCTTCATTAATGTGTTTGATCAGAAAACTAATTAAACAATGAACTGTGGCAGCAACACATACTTTGCATCAATTATTAAAAGCAGGTTTCTTGGAATAAAAATGTGGTAATGAATACTTGAGTTACCATGGGTTACACTTTATGTCAAATTATCTGAACTGTTAGTAGCACTAATCCTTGGCTTTCCCATTTGTGAGCAAACTAGATATGACAGTGTTAAAGGCAAGCATACTAAGTTTGTTTCCAACACTGATACTTCAAATATTGGCAAATAAGGAATTCCTAGACTTGAATTACTATACAGATATGTCCTATATATTAACATCTGCTTTTTTGAAACAATTGTCGTGGTTTAGTCCCAGCCAGCAACTCAGTACCACGCAGCCGCTCGCTCACTCCCCCTACCCTGATGGGATGGGGGAGAGAATCGGAGGAGTAAGAGTGAGAAACGCTCCTGGGTTGAGATAAGAACAGTTTAATAATTGAAATAAAATAAAGTAAAATAATAATAATAACAATATAATAATAATAGTAATAATAATATACAAAGCAAGTGATGCACAATGCAATTGCTCACCACCCGCCGACCGATACCCAGACAGTTCCCGAGCAGCGGTCGCTGCTCCCTGGCCAACCCCCCCCAGTTTCTATACTGAGCATGACGTCATATGGTATGGAATAGCCCTTTGGTAAGTTTGGATCAACTATTCTGGCTGTGCCCCCTCCCAGTTTCTTGTGCACCTGGCAGAGCATGGGAAGCTGAAAAAGTCCTTGACTAGCATAAGCAGTACTCAGCAACAACTAAAAACATCAGCCTGTTATCAACATTCTTCTCCTACTAAATCCAAAACACAGCACTATGCCTGCTGCTAGGAAGAAAATTAACTCTATCCCAGCCGAAACCAGGACAGTATCCACCCCTTATTCTATACCATCTACGTCATGCACAGGCCCTCCCCTTTCCAATGTGTTCTAATTAATCACCACCGCTTTCCCTATCTTGATATACACACAGATATCATTCCCTTCGTCTATGGCCCATCCCTCTAAAATGTCCATTGAGTTCATTTAGCCCATGACTTTGGGTTCCATCTGTCATCACAGTCTTTCAGAGCAGGAGAGGTGGTGTGCAGTGTTGGACTGTTGCATGCTGAAGTCAGTTCTCATTCCAACATGGTTTCATCAAAGTTCATTTTCATTAAGCTGGGCAATTCTTACTGCAATACCATTGATGTGGCATATAGCAATCATAATATACAGTATTATATACTTAATATTAACCTCCTATATTATTATATTAACATGCAGTTAAGAGATAACATACAGTTAAGAGATAACATACAGTATTATAAAGCAATTAATATCATACAATTCAGTTCATTAGCTATTTTCACCCAAAATCAAATTCCCTTGAGGTACACATTGGGCTTCCCCATCCTTTCGCATCACCCACCAAGTGCACCCAGGTCCTTGAGCAAAAGCAATCCCACGAATGGGTTTGCCTTTGCCAGAGGGGGAAGTAACCCAGACTGTCTTCCCCAGCATATTTTTCATGTGCACAGGAACTTTATCTCCTTCTACAGTACGTAGAAGTTTTGATTGGGCAGGGCCAGCTTGATTGGCAGATCCCCTGGTGTTGACTAACCAGGTGGCTTGTGCTAAATGCGTATCCCAATGTTTAAATGTCCCAGCACCCATTGCTCTCAGGGTAGTCTTTAACAATCCATTGTATCGCTCAATTTTCCCAGAGGCTGGTGCATGGTAGGGGATGTGATACACCCACTCAATGCCATGCTCTTTGGCCCAGGTGTCTATGAGGTTGTTTCGGAAATGAGTCGCGTTGTCTGACTCAATTCTTTCTGGGGTGCCATGTCGCCACAGGACTTGCTTTTCAAGGCCCAGGATGGTGTTCCGGGCGGTGGCATGGGGCACGGGATATGTTTCCAACCATCCAGTGGTTGCTTCCACCATGGTGAGCACATAGCGCTTGCCTTGGCAGGTCTGTGGGAGCGTGATGTAATCAATCTGCCAGGCCTCCCCATATTTATATTTCAGCCATCGTTCACTATACCCAAGGGGCTTGAACTGCTTGGCTTGCTTGATTGCAGCGCATGTTTCACACTCATGAATAACCTGTGCAATACTGTCCATAGTTAAGTCCACCCCTCGATCACGAGCCCATTTATACGTTGCATCCCTTCCTTGATGGCCTGAGGCGTCATGGGCCCACCGAGCTATAAATAATTCACCCTTATGTTGCCAGTCCAAATCCACCTGAGCCACTTCAATCTTAGCAGCCTGATCTACTTGCTGGTTGTTTTGATGTTCTTCAGTGGCCCGACTCTTAGGTACATGAGCATCTACATGACGAACTTTTACAACCAGGTTCTCTACCCGGGCAGCAATATCTTGCCACAATGCGGCAGCCCAGATTGGTTTGCCTCTGTGCTGCCAGTTGCTCTGCTTCCATTGCTGCAGCCACCCCCACAGGGCATTTGCCACCATCCATGAGTCAGTATAGAGAGAAAGGACTGGCCACTTTTCTCTTTCAGCAATATCTAAAGCCAGCTGAATGGCTTTCACCTCTGCAAACTGACTCGACTCCCCTTCTCCTTCAGCAGTTTCTGCGACTTGTTGTATAGGACTCCATACAGCAGCTTTCCACCTCCGATGCTTTCCCACAAGACGACAGGACCCATCAGTGAACAGGGCATATTGCTTTTCATTTTCTGGCAATTTATTATACAGTGGGGCCTCTTCAGCACGTGTCACCTCCTCCTCTGGTGATATTCTAAGGTTTTTTCCTTCTGGCCAGTCCTTGATCACTTCCAAGATTCCTGGGCGACTGGGGTTTCCTATTCGAGCCCGTTGTGTGATCAATGCAACCCACTTACTCCATGTAGCATCAGTTGCATGATGTGTAGAGGGGACCCTCCCTTTGAACATCCAGCCCAACACCGGCAGTCGGGGTGCCAGCAGGAGCTGTGCTTCAGTACCAACCACTTCTGAAGCAGCTCGAACCCCTTCATATGCTGCCAGTATCTCTTTCTCAGTTGGAGTATAGCGGGCTTCGGATCCTCTGTATCCCCGACTCCAAAACCCTAGGGGTCGACCTCGAGTCTCCCCTGGTGCTTTCTGCCAGAGGCTCCAGGTAGGGCCATTCTCCCCGGCTGCAGTGTAGAGCACATTTTTAATATCGTGCCCTGCCCGGACTGGCCCAAGGGCTACTGCATGAACTATCTCACGTTTAATTTGTTCAAAGGCTTGTTGTTGCTCAGGGCCCCATTTGAATTCGTTCTTCTTCCGGGTCACTTGATAGAGAGGGCTTACGATCTGGCTGTCATTTGGAATATGCATTCTCCAAAACCCCACAACGCCTAAGAAAGCTTGTGTTTCCTTTTTGCTAGTTGGTGGGGACATAGCTGTTATTTTGTTGATCACATCCATTGGGATCTGACGACGTCCATCTTGCCATTTTATTCCTAAAAACTGGATCTCCTGTGCAGGTCCCTTGACCTTACTCTGTTTTATGGCAAAACCAGCCTTCAGAAGGATTTGGACTATTTTCTTTCCCTTCTCAAAAACTTCTTCTGCTGTATTGCCCCACACAATGATGTCATCAATGTACTGCAGATGTTCTGGAGCTTCACCCTGTTCCAGTGCCGTCTGGATCAGTCCATGGCAAATGGTGGGGCTGTGCTTCCACCCCTGGGGCAGTCGGTTCCAGGTGTACTGAACACCCCTCCAGGTAAAAGCAGACTGGGGTCTGCACTCTGCTGCCAAAGGGATGGAGAAAAATGCATTAGCAATATCAATTGTGGCATACCACTTAGCTGCCTTTGACTCCAGTTCATATGGAAGTTCTAGCATGTCTGGCACGGCAGCACTCAGCGGCGGTGTAACTTCGTTCAGGCCACGATAGTCCACTGTTAGTCTCCACTCCCCATTAGACTTTCGCACTGGCCATATGGGACTGTTAAAGGGTGAGCGAGTCTTGCTGATCACTCCCTGGCTCTCCAGTCGACAAATCAGGTTATGGATGGGAATCAGGGAGTCTCGGTTGGTGCGATATTGCCGCCTGTGCACAGTTGTGGTAGCAATCGGCACCTGTTGTTCCTCAACCTTCAGCAACCCTACAATCGAAGGGTCCTCTGAGAGACCGGGCAAGGTGGACAACTGTTTAATTTCCTCTGTCTCCAAAGCAGCTATACCAAAAGCCCACCGGTACCCTTTTGGGTCCTTGAAATACCCTCTCCTGAGGTAGTCTATGCCAAGGATGCACGGAGCATCTGGGCCAGTCACAATGGGGTGCTTTTGCCACTCATTCCCAGTTAGGCTCACTTCAGCTTCCAGTACAGTTAGCTGTTGGGATCCCCCTGTCACTCCAGAAATACAAATGGGTTCTGCCCCTCTATAGTTTGATGGCATTAGCGTGCACTGTGCACCAGTGTCCACTAGAGCCTTATACTCCTGTGGGTCTGACGTTCCAGGCCATCGAATCCACACAGTCCAGTAAACCCAGTTGTCCCTTTCCTCCACCTGGCTGGAGGCAGGGCCCCTCTAACACTGGTCACAGTATTTGCTGTTCACTTCCTGTAAATGTGAATCAAAAGTCCCCTGATCAAGGTCGGAAGTAAAATTAGCCCTCTTACTCTGTCTGGGGAACTGCTCACTGGAAACTGGAGCTGCAATTTTCCTGGGAGAACCGCCTTTTCTAATAGTTTTTCCTTGCAACTCACGCACCCGTGCCTCTAAGGTTGAGGTGGGTTTTCCATCCCACTTTCTCATGGCCTCTCCCTAATCACGCAGGTAAAACCACAGGGTGCCCCGTGGTGTGTATCCTCTATATCCTCTCTCTTGAGCATAGGGACGTTGACTCCTAATGGCTGAGACACTGGTCTGTGCAGGTGGGGAGTAGGACAGATCCTCTCCGAGTTGTTGGAACTCTTGGCACATTTTTTCAGACAGTTTTTCCACAGCCGAGACACAGGCCCGTAGGGAGGAAGAGAGCTTTTCTTCGTAGTCCCGGAGTTGTCTAGCCACTTCATCCACCGTTGGTGCCTCGTCGTCTTTCCAGGCTAGTATTGCCAACAAATTGGAATACAATGCTGGTGTGCTCTGTACCACCTTCCGCCACATGGATTGTGTGCACCTGACTTCATCTGGGTCTTTGGGTAACTGCTCATCATTCAGGTCACTGTAAATCACCTCCAGCACGCCTAATTCCCTCAGGTACTGGATACCTTTCTCTACGGTGGTCCATTTGCTTGGGCGGTATAAAACATCCTCCTTGAAGGGATACCTTTCCTTCACGCTTGACAGAAGTCGCCTCCAGAGGCTGAGCGGTTTTGCCCCTTTTCCAATTGCTTTGTCAATGCCCCCTTCCCTGGAAAGGGATCCCAGCTGCTTGGCTTCCCTACCCTCTAAATCCAGGCTACTGGCCCCGTTATCCCAGCATCGGAGCAGCCAGGTGATGATGTGCTCGCCTGGATGACGACCAAAATCTTTTCGCATATCTCGCAGCTCACTCAGGGATAGGGATCGGGTGGTCACCATCTCATTTATGGGTTCTTCCTCCTCTGGTTCTCATGATGGCCCTGGTTCATCTTCATCCCTTACTAAACGAACTGATTTCCTCGTGTATTTTTTCTTCTGTATAGGGGCAACTGATACCAGCGCAGGTTGGTTCTCTGGTTTAGCCGCAGTGCCTGCCACTGGGGTTGGAGTGGCTGCAGTACCTGTGGTGGGTGTTGGAGTAGCCGCAGTGCCTGTGGTGGGTGTTGGAGTAGCTGCAGTGCTTGTGGCTGTGGTTGGAGTAGCCACAGTGCCTGTTGTTTTGTCATCAGATCCAGAGACCCTCTCTTTCCCTTGAGGGTACTGAATAGTGTTGAACAGGGCTCTATAAGCATGGGCCAGTCCCCAGCATGTTGCAATGAGTTGTGTCTCTTTGGAGTTGCCAGGGTGAGAACATACTTCTTCCAAATACTTTACTAGTTCTTCAGGATTCTGCACTTGTTCAGGGGTGAAGTTCCAAAACACTGGAGGTCCCCACTGCCCTAGGTACTTGCGCATACGATCCCACACACCCTGCCACTCATAACTCTCCAGCCTTGGGGCAGATCTCTGGATGATATTCTTAAATTGCTTACTAACCTTTGTCAAAACCAAAACAATATTCCCAAGAAGTATCAATAGAAGTATCTTAACTGCCCAGGGATGTTCAAAATACTGAAAACTTTCTGTAATGAGGGAGGAAGCATTATAGAATAAGGTAATGAAGGTGCCATTCTGTAGTTCCTCCACAACAAACGTCTCCGAGGGAAAGGTATAATTGCTAACTCTCTCCATGAGGTGGTACCTGAAGTACAGTAATGACTTGTGTATAAAACCCAGATACAAAACCATGCTCAAGGTCAGGATTTTGATAAGGAACCTCCCAATCAAAACATCCTTAATCACTACAGAGCATAGCGCAATGCACAGACCAACACCAAGCTTTAACATGCACAGCCAAGAAAAGAACATGGTACAGATCAGATGAACTAATATCATGATCGGCAACTGTTAACAGATTCCTTAATACACTCTAGTTAATCTGTTCTTATCTCAAACCCTTTGTGCCCCACGTTGGGCGCCAAAAAGGACTGTCGTGGTTTAGTCCCAGCCAGCAACTCAGTACCACGCAGCCGCTCGCTCACTCCCCCTACCCTGATGGGATGGGGGAGAGAATCGGAGGAGTAAGAGTGAGAAACACTCCTGGGTTGAGATAAGAACAGTTTAATAATTGAAATAAAATAAAGTAAAATAATAATAATAACAATATAATAATAATAGTAATAATAATATACAAAGCAAGTGATGCACAATGCAATTGCTCACCACCCGCCGACCGATACCCAGACAGTTCCCGAGCAGCGGTCGCTGCTCCCCGGCCAACCCCCCCCAGATTATATACTGAGCATGACGTCATATGGTATGGAATAGCCCTTTGGTAAGTTTGGATCAACTATTCTGGCTGTGCCCCCTCCCAGTTTCTTGTGCGCCTGGCAGAGCATGGGAAGCTGAAAAAGTCCTTGACTAGCATAAGCAGTACTCAGCAACAACTAAAAAACATCAGCATGTTATCAACATTCTTCTACTAAATCCAAAACACAGCACTATGCCTGCTGCTAGGAAGAAAATTAACTCTATCCCAGCCGAAACCAGGACACAATGTAAGGCCTTGTTTGTCATCTTCATTACCAGTCACTGAGTATACTCATACCATATCTAGAATTTGCTATGTGGAACACTGAAGGTGTTAGTAATGTCTCCATGGATAAAGCAAGATTTAGTTTCCCTACACAGAATTTTAACCTAACAAATTTCAAAGCTATTTGCTTACTTGCTCTTCAAAATGCATTCTTCGTGTACCATTGTGGTTCATTTTCCCATGGTTTATTCAGCCTGGTTTATGCCAGTCAGATTACCCATGCTGTTAGTTATTCAGATCTTACAGACAGCAGAGCCACTTACCTGCCTGAGCCTCATTCCACTCACATTCCACCTTCATATACTGAGAATTACGTTCACGGGGCATAGTCCATATTTGTTTCCCTTGTGGTTATTTCTGAGGCAAGTGTGTCATATATTTGTGTACTGGAAGGATAAAAAAATAGAGTAACCATCCCATATCCCTAAAGAGGGAAGCACTTGGTACCACTTGTCATTAAATGTCACACTGCTATTTAAGTTCCCTCTCCCTATCATAACTGGGGATTGAGAAAATAATCCAGCAACCACTTTAATTCATAAGCTTGATGGGTTCCTCAGACCTGGCACCCAGATTATTTGAGAAATACTGCAACCCTAGAACCATGCATTCATACTGGCCTTATTAAAATGTACCATTTTAAGAACAGTTTCCCCTTTATTCCCTGTTAATCACACTCTAGCTTCAGCCTTCTGCACCATCATAAAGTACTTGGAGTGAATTTCCTCAGTGACAGTTTCAGATATTGCTCAGATCATCTCCCAGATGTGGCTGGACATGAGCTGATTAGCTTCTCACCAGCAGGACGTTTGGAGGAATATATTTCTGTAATGGGTTTTAGCTTGTGCCAGGGGAAGTGAATATTTCTGTGAGTGGGAGTTTACTGCCTTTCCTGAAATCGGCTTACAGTGTACTGTTGCCATCTGACTTACAAAAGGCACTCTCGCTTCCATCTGGATGAGTTAGTAAGTTGTCTGCCTGCACCTATCCTTCACTTCTAGCTGACAACCACACATTATGCAAATCCCTGCACTCTGGTGGAGAACAAAGATGAGCAATAAGAAATCAGAGGTTTTCATAATCAGTGTACATTTCTTACAAGTACTGTGTTCCCGAAGAGACCTCCACCTTCCCCAATGCAGTCAGCTGAGCATAGCAATAATCCTCCTCTAAATAACTACTTACTCTCTTACTCTCACCAGCTCCTACTTTCCTTTCTTAAATTGGTGTCTCGCTAACAGAAAGGTGCATCTGTCTTCTTTCTGCCTTATGCAGAAGCCAGAGCACACATACCCCACACATGCAAGAAGTATGTACGAGCCCATACCTGCTTCTGTATGCGCTAAAAAGAAATGGGCTGTGATTTTGAACAAGGGAAGGATTTCTAATTTAAATTTTTTTGAAATTCATTGATTCATTTTGGTGCTACTCCCATAACTGTTAAGCTTTTTCCCATCATAAATTTAAAAATATGTATATTCTACACATATTTTCAGTATCACATGGAAATTTTAACAAGGTGCAATCAATAACACAGCTCAGCCCAATTTTCATTACACTAGAAAAAGGCTTTTATGCGGGGTTCTTTAACAGATTTTATTGCATTAGACTACAGAGTGCACGTACCAGGATGTTCTGGAGTATTCTAATGTTATACTATAACAAGCTTAACATTCATGTTATGACTGCCAGATAAAAACACTGTTTCAGTTAGAAAGATTCACTTTAATCAACCTAGCTTGGAGACTCCTCAACAGGCAGTATGGTAAATATATTATACAAGCTTTGCAGGCTGACCAGAGCTTGATACAGCCTCACGGCTCCCTGATTTTGCATATTCTAGGAGTTGTCATTAATTGTGATATAGATAAAAGGACACTATTATCTGGGGGGGAGGGAGGGGGAGGAACATGACCCAACCCAAAAAATCCTTAACCTTTCTGCATGCAAAACACACAATCCTTTTACTCAAGCAAAGATAATTTAAGGACAGTGATAGCCTTTATCTGAGTTAAAGACTTAAATGGCAAGCTGCTATGAAAAATTAACTCTGATAAGTAGGCAGACATGCCTCTACCTGACCCACAGCACCTTCACTTTTTTCACCTTCCCCACGATTTGCTGTGATGCTAACTAACCCTCTTGTTCTGCATTATCAGCTCCCAACCTCGGGCTGAGATTTCAGGCTCATACCGTTTGAACACCGTTGGTGTCATACTTCAAAAAGTTGCCTTCTGTTATCTCAGGCATTTCGTGAAAGTCCGATTGTGGATGTTTTTCCCAAGTGGGTGCTACAAACTGAATGCTCTGCTTTATCATGTGCCAGCTTAGTTACAGCACGCACTCTCTGTGCAGATCTCAGAAAGGGATTTCAGTTTGTTATACACTTTAGAGCTCATTCAGAGCTCAGAGGCCACAGATCTGCTCACTGTCCTACAGCATGTGTTTCTGTCAGGGGTAATGCTGCAGTCCCCTTTAGGTGACATTTATGTATTTATACCTTTACTGCAGTGCCCATGTTGCCTTTACTGCAATTCAAGGCATGGACCTTCAGAGCCAAAGCAATTTCACATTGTCCTGACATTGTCCAACCTTACTGAACTGTTAAAGCTTACAAAGTGCTTCTAGCTGCCTTGGGATATGGTAGAATGAGTTGAACGGTGTTTCAAGGGAAATTCTAATGCTGAATATTTAGTGCCCTTTTTAGGATTTGGCAACAAATTCCCACACTACAGATGGGATGAAGAAAGACATTATATGGAAAAAAATGGTCACTTCAGAGAAGAACACAGGTGGAGGTCAGATCATGACGGAGTGCTTCTGCCATGCCAATTGCCCCAGAAGAATATCTTCTCCAGAAGCTTGTCTCCATGGGAGCATTTTCCTCTTCAAGCTGTTTTAACTCAGTAGGTTTTTGTCCTAGATTTTGTTTCTCTGCCGGTACCCAAGCTGACCATGCAAGAGCTGAGTGCCCAAAGCCACTAGAACAGGTGATTTATCCTTCCTTTGTCCCAAAGAAAAGTTTCCAACTTGCTGATAGAAAATCACAAGTGGAATGTGGTTTTCAGTTATAATTACATTTTGCTAATTACTGCAGCAAATTGAAGCTGTATGGCTGGTGAAACAGAGGAAAGAGCAGTTTTAAGACCCATTCATTATGAAGAGTGATTGGAGAGAGACCTCTTCAAATGAAAGAGCAGAAGCTGCTAGTTTGCTAGGCATTACTTTCAGACAACTGCTTGATAAGTCCTTTTTTTCCCCCATAGCATTTGCCAAGGAGGTTTAAAACTACAATGCTTCTGCCAGTGATAACTCATCTCCTCACCCACGGGGGACGCTACTTGGTGCCTCTCTAGCTATTCAATATCCCTCTAGGGTGCCAAATTATCTGTACAGCTGAAGATTCGTGGATCTCAAAGATCTCCCATACCCTTCCCCTGCTATATGTAGCAGGAAGAATGGGAAGTGTCTGCACATTGTTTACTGCTTAACTGTCAGGCTAATTCCTTGTCTCTGAAGACAGGCAGCTCAAAACTACAGTAGACTTGCTGCTTCTCAGAGATACTCAAGTAGCAGTCTCACCCTCAGTTTGCATCATGGTGGCAGAGCAAATGTCTGTACTTTTTTTTTTCCCTCTGAATCAAAGTACTGCTTGGGCACAAAGGCAGCCAGCCTTCTGTCACTACGCGGAAGATACCAGGCTCACTTAAAAACAAAAAAAAGCCCAATTTTACATGGCACAGAGTTATTTGCAGGAACACGAAGATCCCATCGATATAACCCAGCTGCTGTACACTGATATTTCAGCCTTCAAAGAGCTCTTCCTCCTTCTGTATTGAGTCACTGGTATTGTGAAATCCCATGCTGGGAAGCTTTAGATGGATTACTTATGCCTTTCTAACATCCCTTTAGTTCCCACACCCTTGTGTACTACAGGAAGGAAAAATTGTGCCAGTTTTGGGGTTTGACTATTTTTTTTTAAAGGTTTGAAAAAATAATGTTCTGCAAGAGCAGCATTTTCTCACGCACTGAATTATCCTGAAGCTTTGTGCTGCAAACGTGACTCTAATTAGACTTTGCACTTTTCCAGTCATTACCTCTCCATCGGCTACTCAAGCATCATTGAAGGCAAAAGGCAGATGTTGCTGGGTAGTGCCTGTATTCTTGAACACAGACTTGATCCCATCCTTCTTACCACAGTGCAATCAAGAGGAATGTGTGCTTTTGTCTCTCAAGTAAAAGTGCCAGCTTTCATCCCAATGAACAGTATCAACACTCAAGCAAGTTTTTTTCATGCAGACCATTTTATCAGCCATTTTTCAAAACTGAAAAAAAATGACGAAAGCAAAGCCTAGCACTCAAAAGTGAGAGAGACCTATTAGACAAGCAGTAAACTTAGAAACCCAGAATAGTTTCTAAAGCTAAACATACTTCATTTGACCCAAACCAACCAAACCCCCTTTCCCTGTCATTTCTGTGCACTTCTGTAATGTACTCAGAGGGTTGTGTATCCTAAAACACATATAAGTAAAATATGTATAATGCCATCACACAGTTGTTGGAATTATTTAGAGACCAGAGAATGAAAGACCAAACTAAAGAGGACACATTCTAGGCTGTGAAAACTGAAGCGTGAAGAATTTTAGGTAGATATCCACTGCAGGAAGAAATCTGGCCCCTGAGAACTGGTCTTTCACCCTGCTGTTAATTTCTGAGACTGACAACACCAAAAAGACACTTGTGTATTTTCTGGACCCATTAAGTCTTACTAGACTACCGTCTCTCCTGTCTGGTCCTAGGCAGGGTGATGACGTTTCTATCCAGATTCACTGGCTATACATGAAACAACTGAGAGGATCAATGAACTGCACTTACTACCACCAGCAGCTGAGAAAAAGAGGACCATAAGGAAGAGAGATATTTTGCCAAGAGGCATTTTAGGTCTGCCTGAGATAAACACATGAACGCAGAGTGCTTGTGCCTGAAAGTGATGCAGCAACCTGCCAGCCTTCTGGCACAGCATCCAAGGGTAGGTCCAGCACTTCTCCTCCTCCTCCTCATCAGCTGGTTGTATGCTTCTGCAGCCCTACACAGCCCTGCATCACACCGGATGACCACAGGCTGCTCACACAGAAGACTGTGATGCAAAAGTAAAAAATGAACCTGCAGATTGCATGCAGCAAAAAAATTTCTTTCACATTAACATCAAATGGGCTCTGCCGAGTAATAGTTGAAAGGACAACCCTGCTGAAATAGGCAACTGATCCCAAGCTTGCTGCTCAAAATGTTTTAATGTGTGCCTCCTTTTAAATTCCTTCCCCTCATTTTGGAAGAATTTGTATCACACAAATCCCTGATATTTTCCTTCTAAGTGTAGTGTAATTTTTCTTGGGTATATGGGAGGGTATAGCTTTGTTTCTGCTGCTGTATTTCACTGAGTTTGAATGACTAAAAATATTCAAAGCAAATTTAAATTATCTGAAAACATTTGGTCAAATTATAGGTTTTTCTGTACAGTCTTCTCATACTTTAAGGAAAAATATTGTTTATCTAAAATTTGCTCAGACAATTAACTTCATTTATCCTCACCAGGTTGTTCTAATAGGTACTTCAAATTTTCTTCAAAATCCCAAACTCAGAGAATTAATTGCAAACATCCCAGGCATCTCTTCACATTTGATGTTCAGGAAATCATTCTTTCCTCTGAGTGTTGTACTGCAGATATACCCCTCAAAGGGATTAAGGAGTCCTTACAAGGAGTCCTTACAGGTCTGCAGGTGCTTATGGTATTGTCAGTTGTACAGGGTTAAGTGCTGAAGTCTGGACATAAGCAGTAGCTGGAAAAAAGAAAAAAAAGGAATATTTTCCTAGTGATTTTCTTTGTTTGTACCTCTACAATTTTCACAGTCCCTCATAAATTATTCTTTTTGGCTCTCTGCCCATTCCTTTTGTAACTATACTACAGTTACAATAACTATAGCTACTTTTATAACTCACCAAAGAGCAGTGCAAACACAAATTAAGAATAAAAGTTTCCAGTCAATTGCAGCATCAAGAATTTCTCATGCAGGCTGCTGCCAAAGGTAATTCTGAAAGCTCTTTTGTCAGTAAGTGCTTCACAGCATAATAAAATGAAATCGTTTAAGGCAGGCAGTCACAGGTTGTAAAGGATATCACGTATAACACAATGACATTTAAAGAGGCTTCAGAAGTTCTGTAAGTGCAACCTGTATCTAAGTCAAGGCATTATGTCTCAAACTTGCAGCTGTACGTTTTAGTATTTTGCTTCAGTGTGACATTAACTCCCTTTGGCATATTTCGAAAGCATAAATCCATACAAATCAAAAGTTTAAATATTGTCAAGATAAATAAAAGTGTAGTGATGTGCCTGGAGGGACTCTTAAGGTCTTTGATTCCTTTTAGAATCTCTGTCACCAAGTTGAGGAGAGGTTGGCATGATTTTCTGGCTTCTGCTATTGCTGAATATTTCCAGAACTGAAGCTGCAGGAATGGGAAATGCACTGCTGAGTTTACTGCCCTGGTTAGCTCAGTGTATGTCGTTGTTCCACTACACTCAGTTCAGCTACTTTATGTTGTTTGAATATGAGTAGTTCTGCACAAGACAACAGGAAAAGGAATGAAAGACCTAAGGATGATATCTCCATATTGTCCCCATAGTCTCAATTTCCCATGTACCAAGTAACTACCTTGTAACACTCAACAGGCTCAGAGTTTACCTTGCTACTGTTTAGCGACAAGGTGCAGAGGCTTGCTGCAGATCTGGAAACACTGCCTATACTATTCAGCCTGCAGGATTTCCCCTGTCAACAGATCAAAAATCTAGATTCAGAATTGCAACTGTTCCTCCACTGAAATGCCAACTTTTTTGTTTTGATCTATTTCTATGAAAAGCTGGGACATCTAAAGAACACATCTTCATAAAGAGAAAAAAATCAGAGGGGGGAGGGGTTATTAATCAGCTCCAAAGTCAGGCTATTGCTCTAAGTGTGGTGTGCTATGGCAGAAGAGCGGCCTTCTTACTTTTATGTAAAATACTTAATGAACTTTTCATGCTATATTGACAATTAATTAATACAATTAATAATGACACACTGACAAGTCTACTGCTTTTAATGTCTTATAGAGTTTGCAGCTTCATTCATGTGCCACTGTACTCAAGGGACACCAAACAGATTTGTATCAGACCATTAAATATTGTTGATTTTAAATTGAACTAAGTCCTGCTCAGAGATAAAAAGTTCTAGGGTCTTGAAGGAGATACAGAGTTTTCTCTCTTGTATGGACCCCCTCACAGTACTAAAAAGGATGGGAAAGCACACAGGTGTGCACACACACACATACATCCATATACAACTGCATGCGTATTTTCTTCTGAATGTGAGAACTGAGAGGAAACTGTGAGTGACAGTAAGAGCGAGTGAGAGTCTCCATCCTTGGACATATTCAGAAGTCATCTGGACATGATCTTGGACAATCAGCAGTTGGTGTCCCTGCTTGAGCAGGGGGTTTGGACCAGACGACCTCCAGAGGTCCCTTCCTACCTCAGCTATCCTGTGACTCTGTGATTGTGTGAATTCTACAACTAGGAATAATAACAGTAAAAAAACCCCGCTAAACCCTACTCTGCTGAAATAGGAGGTAAAAATCACATTTTTTTTTGTCCTTAGCAGTATTATTGGTTCAGGAGCATTAAGAAGAGTAAATGTGGTACACAGAAAAAGTCCATCTCTCCATTGATTCACTCATCAGGAAAGTGCTCTGACAGCACTTGTCTCAGAACATGGAGGGCATGTAGGGATGTCAAGAAGATGTCTTTTTTGTATTGTCTTTCCGGCCTGCCCCCGCAAGTTAAGATCTATCCCCAGCCACACTTTAATGCCTTGGTTTTCTTTCTGCTCTGCTTTTGTGCAAGTGGGAATTGAGTCCTTTGTCCCAAGCTGAAATGTCAGCCTTCCCATAGTTGCTGTGCACATCAGAGGAGTCTGCTGACTGCCAGTCACTGCCTTCAGTTGTGCTTTACTTTGATGCCATAATTGTCTCATGAAATACGAAGTTTTACAGTGCAGAAGTAAAACTATTATTTTTCAAGAACATCTACATTTCTTCAAGTGAATTTAAAATGTACTCTGTATCTGTCCACACCTTCAATAACCAAAAGTTCAACCTGCAACTTATCAACTCCAAGAAGAAAAGGATCTTAAACTGAAATAGGAAGATCCTCTGAGAGTGTCCTTGCAAATATCGTTGTTTGTGGCACACAGCCATTAGAGCTGAAGGCTATGTAAACTTCAAGTGAACTCACCTGTAAACTAGGACTCTGTTAGCATGTCTCTTGGGCATGAGTACTAAATATTCATGCTTTACCCCCCACAAAAAGAAAGGAAACAAAGCATCTGCAGGAAAAGCAGATGAGCAAAAATAAGCAAAGGGCAGAATGATGCACCAGTGATGCAGACAGCTGCTTGTATTAAAGCATCAGAGAGAACAAGGTCATGAGTGAGAATGAAGACCCTCAACCCCAATCAGCCTTATGCATCAGCATTTCAGAAATACGATGTTTGCTTTATCTTGCTTATGGTACCTAAAGGTTAGAGGATAATCAAGACTGTGTAGCGGAAATGGCTGGTTGAATACAGTGTGTAGGGATGGCCAAGCCTGTCAGAGCTGTGATTCATCGACTTCAATAACCTATTTCCAAGAGCGGTGAGTACCACATGTTTCAGAGAACACTACAAAAACAGTCTGTTGTGGACAATTAAGGATATTACTTCTTCATGGAGGGAATCATCTTTCAGGCCCTGGGTCGTAATCAACAGAACCAAGGATTGATCAGTGAATCCAATCCTCTGCTATTTTAAGCAACCATGTCTTATAATGCCCTTCAGGAATTGATCAAAAAGAATTGGTTAAGCCCTGAAGTGTGAAAGTTTATCTCATTACTCTAAGTGGATCTGTCTCCAATATAACTATGATACATCTACACATCTCTTCCAGCCTTAAATTACTCATATCTCTAAAGTTTTATGACAAAATACAGCATAGGCTAATATCTTGTATTTGTTGGCAGGCTTTAATTTTACAGCCTTTCAAAGATTTTTAGATTGGATATTAGGAAAAATTTCTTCACAGAAAGGGTAGTCAAGCATTGGAACAGGCTGCCCAGAGAGGTGGTGGAGTCACCATCCCTGGAAGCGTTCAAAAAACGGTTAGACATGGTACTTTGGGACATGGTTTAGTCTACTCTACCCTTAATTGGTTTAATGGTGGACTTGGTAATGTTAGGTTAATGGTTGGACTGGATGATTTTAAAGGTCTTTTCCAACCTAAACGATTCTATGATTCTATGAAGAACTGCAGCCTGTGGGAAGGACTCACATTGGAGAAGTTCATGGAGGACTGTCTCCTGTGGGAGGGACCCCACGCTGGAGCAAAGGAAGAGTGTGAGGAGGAAGGAGTGGCAGAGGCAACACACGATGAACTGACCGCAACCCTGACTCACCACCCCCTGCGCCGCTCAGGTGGAGAAGGGAGAGAAATCAGGCACGAAGTTGAGCCCAGGAAGAAGGTAGGGGTGGGGGGAAAGTGTTTTAAGATTTGGGTTTTATTTCTTATTATCCTACTCTGATTTGATTGGCAATAAATTAAATTAATTTCTCCCAGTTAAGTCTGTTTTGCCCGTGACAGTAACTGGTGAGTGATCTCTCCCTGTCCTTATCTTGACCCATGAGCCTTTCATTGTATTTTTTCTCCCCTGTCCAGTCGAGGAGGAGAGTGACGGAGCAGCTTGGTGGGCAGCTGGCATCCAGCCAGGATCAACACACCACATGCTAACCAGTTGCCTCAACCACCGAGTGCTTTTCTCTAATTGGCATTTTGGAACAGAGTAAAGTGTTTCTTAAATTACTGTGGCATTGATTTATATGCCACAACATTTTCCACGCGTTATCTACAGCTGCAAACATGATGGTGTGCCTGAGCCCAGCACTCAGAGGACCTGGACAATGTTTAAGCTGTGGGTGATTCCTTACTGACTGGCTGCTGCTCATGCAAAATTCCACAACGTTACTGTTAGCAACTCAGGTGGCCGAAGAAGAGATATTTAGCTTCTAGGGCAAGCTCTGCTTAATGGAAGCACTTAGAAGTTTTAAATTAGCAAATGATAGCTAATTTCTAATACATGTGCTTCATGTGGGTTATTTTATATTAAATGCTTGACAGTTTTAAGACTGAAAACTATATTCACTGAGCTTTTCTTGATTTATAAGTCTCAGAGTTATGAAAATAATGATTACTGGTGCCTGAAATTCTTGGTTTTAAGGTTTTTTTTATTTATTCAAACAGAATTGTTAAAGAATCATATAAACAGAGAATTCATTTCATGACACTAAGTTATTTTAGAAATCTCTGCATTGAGCAGTCTGAAAGTGATAAATCATTAAAAAAAGAAAGTTTAGAGGAGAAGCTAAAATCTGTAACTAAATCTCTGAGTGTAAATTCATATCTTGCATAGTCTGTATGGGTGTCCTAGACAACTCCATAATTTTCCTGAGAAGGGAATTCCTCAAATAGGACATTATAATGATGAGAGAGGTTTTAAACAGTGAGCGATGGAGGGACTGATGAGGAGAGAGTAACAAGCTGTGGTGTGTGTCTCAAGTTTAAAAAGGTGACGAGTGTATCAATCTACACAGGGGTTGAAATTTTCTGATGAATCTGTTTTCAGCTTCCAATGGGGTTTTGACAAAATGTATGCTTTCCACTTAATAAAGAAATAATAGCAATACTGAAGTGATTTGGAAATCTCTTTCTTCTAGTTGAGAGAAATTGTACTTCAGTTGTGTCTTGTCCTACTTCTGCCCCACTGACTGCCAGTTGTGTCTTGTCCTACTTCTCCCCCACTGACTACCTTCAATGGCTCAACTTTGTCTTCAAGCCATAAACATCCACGATGAAAAAGGCCCTCCTCTCCCCAGAAAGGTGACTCTTGCTTGTCGTTATATGTAGTTTAATCAGAAGAGTCATCTACAGAAGAATGGAAATTCAAGGTAACCTAACTACAGCCTCCATGAGACATGATGGAATTACTTTCAATTTGAGGAGCTAGAAGCTCTTAGGATGTGTCAAGGTTTAGCTCCAGCCACCAACTAAGCACCACGCAGCCGCTCGCTCACTCCCCCTACCCCGATGGGATAGGTGAGAGAATCGGAGGAGTAAGAGTGAGAAACACTCCTGGGTTCAGATAAGAACAGTTTAATAATTGAAATAAAGTAAAACAGTAATGCTAATAATAACAATACAATAATGGCAATAATAATAATATACAAAGCAAGTGATGCACAATGCAGTTGCTCACCACCCGCCAACCGATACCCAGACAGTTCCCAAGCAGTGATCACTGCTCCCTGGCCAACCCTCCCCAGTTTCTATACTGATCATGACGTCATATGGTATGGCATAGCCCTTGGGCCAGTTTGGGTCAGCTGTCCTGGCTGTGCCCCCTCCCAGTTTCTTGTGCACCTGGCAGAGCATGGGAAGCTGAAAAGTCCTTGACTAGCATAAGCAGTACTTAGCAACAACTAAAACATCAGTGTGTTATCAGCATTATTCGCATCCTAAATCCAAACCACAACACTATGCCAGCTACGAGGAAGAAAATTAACTCTATCCCAGCCGAAACCAGGACAGTATGAAACTGGGTTTTGGCCAAAAGATTTAAATTTTTGCTTGAAACAACATCAGCACTTTAAAATCCATTTTATTTTGGCAACATCTCGAAATGTGTATCAACAGTAATGCATTTGCATAGCCCAACATCAGACAAGTGCAGTAGCCACTCAGCATTCTAAGTGCAACTTTTCTACACAAAATGGAACAAGGTGTGGCTCTAAGTAACTAAAAGTAGTAATTAATGAACAGTCATCCAAAGAACAGAGCTATAGCTATTACAGCTACATGCTATATGGTGTTGTAATAACACATAACTCTAATAGCCCTGCCTTTAAGTAGCACCAAATGAACCAAGAAGAAATAAACTTTTCTGGCATTCACACTCAGTCACCATGAGCACATGTACATCCAGGGATCCAGACAGGTTTAGTCAAAGGGCTGAAGAGAGCATCCTCAGAACCAGCAGACAGGCATTACACAGGGCTGAGAGGTCGCGCTTTCACAGCTACAATGTGCTACAGTCCCTAGCAAGCTCTGCTGGGTTTACACTCCTCCAGAAGCACACAGCAGCCATCAGCCATGCTTAACTAGACAGGCTTGCAGTTGTTTGGCGTTGCCAGAATGATCTGAAGACATACACTGAACATGGCCATCAGCCCCAGCAAGTTACCTTTCTCACATTGTAGCAAAAAGTATAATCACTTTATTTGTATTTGCTTACAAAAGGTCACATTTCTTGCCCTTCATTGAAGAAAAGCATCATGAAGAAAATACACAGGCCCAGCTAGGGACCCAGGAGTACCACTCAGTTATTATGCAAAACCGATGAGATGCACCTGGCTGCCCTGGCAAGTTTCTGGGGGCTCCTTAAGCACAGAGCAAAGTAAGAGCCAACAGAGAGACTGAACCCTCTAAAAGGAAGGCTCTTCCATTCCCATGCATTACATACAAAATTGAGGAGAGAGAGTGGTGCAAGATTCTTTTCCTCTCAGTCATGGTCCAGTCCCAAACTGACACAGCAGAGTTTTAAAGCCATTTCTGTTTACAAGCCCTGAAGACTTGCAGCTCACAGCAATGGAAAGTACATACATAATAAAAGTAACGAGGGTGTCACAGCTATAATATCTGTTCCTCTGGAAGCTGGGCAATTTTCTCAGCACAGAAACATCAAACTTGCAACCTCAGTTCACTGCAACCCTATGATCTCTTGGTTCATTAACCTGCCACCATGGCTTACTTCCATAAACTCAGATTGAAATTGCTTTAGTGCAATCATGTCTGGTCTATTAACTCACAAATTGTCTTGATCCTTTGAAGATGGCAGCAGTTGCATGTCCTCAACATAGAACAGTAAAATAAAAAAAAAACCCTCACTCTTCTAGCACACAAAATCTGTTAACCTACTGCACAGTATCTGAAATGAACTCTGCAGCAGAGGGAAGGAAATCTCTGTTTGGTCTGTTTGGTAAATAAACCCAGAGCTCAGAGCATGGCTGAGCCACAGGGACAGGTTTCTAAGTCAACAGATCATAAGGTTTCAGGGAACAGAGGTGCCAAGTCTGATTATCTGATGAGAAAATTTCTTATGGAGAAATAATTTAAATTTGCTTTAAGTGAATGTTTGAGCAAGTTTCAACTTCATTTTCCATAAATGCTTGTGACAGAAAAAAAATAATCACATATATCTACAGAAAGGGAAAACAAAAAAGGTTATGAGAGGTTTTATCTGAAGTTACAAGAACCAAAAGCCCTCTCAGTAAATACTGTTATAAGTTTATTTTCTTCAGTAGTTACTCAAGACCTACTTGAAGGCACACAGTAGGCAAATAGGAAAAATAAAGGAGTTTACATACACTTACACAGGTCATTCAGCCACCATAACACAGAAGAAATCAAGCTATTATTCTCTTTCTGTATTTTTAAATGCAAGTGCAATATTCACAATAGCAACCAAAGAGCAAGAGAGAACAATGGCAAGCACAAAATGGAAAATGAGATTAAAAGAAGCACCACGGGTAATACAAGAATACCAGGAAAATTTTAAAAAGGTTTTCCTTGTCACAGTTTCCAGAGGAGAAACAAAACTGGCCTACACTCTCTCCTCCAGGCTGATTCCTGTTGCTTGCTCCTGATACAACTTCTTTCCTGTATATAACATGCATAGAGAGAAATAAATCCTCCCTCTTGCTCCACAGGCCTGCAGACATTTTTACAGTTAGTTCAACACAGGGGGGAAACAGGAGGTTTTCTCCTGTGACCATGCTAGCTTGCCTTCCTGCCCTCTTTCCTCCTGGCAGGCAACTGAAGCCAGGCTGCTCATCTTTCGCGCAGGACAGCACACAAACACCAACACACAAAAACCTCCTCTGCACCCTCACACAAAAGCCTCTCGCACCCGCTCCTTGCGGGCGGTCACTCGGGTGGCTCAGGGCTTGCAAGGCTGCTGGCCTGGGATCTGTGGACGTGCAAGCAGAAAGACAAAGCTCAAAGCACCAATATGCAATAAACCTTACTGAGGCAGCTCATCCAGCAAGCAGGCTAGGTATTTCAAAGTGTAAGAATTGACAAAGCTGTTTGCTGGAAAACAAACATTAAAAAGCTACAGGCAGACATTAAAAAGTTAGATACATCCCGCTGTGGACCATTCTGTGTGACTTTTAAGAGTAATATGTGTTTGCAGCTTTTCAAAAATGGGAAATATGACTTGTCAGAAGTTCACTCATTCATTTTTCCATGGTTGCTGTTTGTTTTCTCAACTGAGAATCTGACAATGGTGTGTGACATATAATGTCCTTCTTTATATGTCTTGGAGATTAATTTTTTAAAAAAAATTAAAAATTAATTAAAAAAAATATAAAAACCTTTTTGTTTGTTTGTTTCTCCAGTTGAAATTCCCCCCAAATATTGGGCTTGAAGTTACACTGAAAACTCAAAAAAGAGATCATGGATAACATCACTACACCTTTAGGGACATCTATTGGCATAGCGGCTACTTAACTTATATCAGCTGAAGACAGAAGTGATAAACTTTGTAGCAGCTAACTTAAACTGAAACCTTCTTTGTCATTGGATAGAATAAGAAATAACTTTCCTGGTTTTCTAAGTTCTCTTCTTTACTTGCGTTTTCCTCTCTCCCAATGCTTTGTCCAAAACACACATCAAAGATGGAGCCTGTGATAATAGATATCTGGTGCGATTCTTCGCAGCACTTGCTAGGGTTTTCCTAGCATCTCCCAGTTGCTTCCTCATGACTGTATTCATTAGTGGCCTTCAAAGCATTTCCACAGACCTCCCTTCTCAGCAGGATCTAAGAATTCTTACACAACCTCTACTGTGCACTGGCAAAATCTGCTCAGGACTGTCTTCACCAATTTGTGTGAGCAGCAAAAAATATATTTCATCTATTTCTTAGACAGTTTTGAAACTTAAAGAGTAACTGTGGTTTATTCAGTATACACTCGTAATTAGTTCCCTCCTGGTTCTTTTTTGCCTCTCATTTCAAGTGGAAAATAGTCACTTGGAGACACTCTTTGTTCTAATTTAAGAGCCAGGCTCTTCCAAATCACCTGGAGGAGTCACACTGTGTCTGGATGAGTCCGCCTTGAAGGAGAAGACCTTCCAGTTTTCTTTCAACTCCTTGCCAACTTTATTCTGCACTGTTGATTGTTTAATTATGAATATTTACTGATTAACACCAATGCACCAGGGCTGAGTTCCAAGTTCATCAGCGAGATGCTCAACCTCCACGTGACACCCCAAACTTTCCTAGTCAGTCAGCCTTCCAGTGCATGGTCAGACCACCCTTCCCCACAAAGGAGAAGGCTCATGCAACTGCACTGCTGTTCACATTGTTTTGTACCTGTAAATCTGCTTGCCCAGCTGTGGAAAGCTAAAACTAAACTTCTCTCAGGAAGCATTTACTTATGCAAGTATGAGAAGGGTTGCAGAGCAAAATGCCTAGCTGAAGAACCAGGGCTGCCATCTCAGTTGTGATGGGAGAGGACGTTGCTATGAGATTTTACATGATGGAAGTGTGTGCGGTGCAGCAAAGCTCTTGGAATAAAAGATTTTTAAGAATTAATCAGCTTGTTTTGAGGCATGTTGATGGCAAAGGATTTGACTTGAGGCTACTCATGTCTGACATTGTCTTTGCTTGTGCTGAAACTATTCACACGGAAAGCAGCGTTTTGCCCAGTGTAACTAACTCACAGAGACAACCAAGAAGGGTATCTCAGGCTGAATTCCCCTCACTCCTCCCATCTCCTTTGAATAAATGAACTTCTTTACACTCTGACAGACTAGGGAGATTAATTCAGAATGTGTGTGCACAGTACACCTGGCAGACATGATAAAGCCTGGCTCGAAGAGCTAGGATGAAACAGAGGCATAAATAATACCGGAGAAGGATTTACAAAAGGACAAAATACGGGCAGCCATTTAGAGGTGACAGTAATTACTTAAGTAAATGTCAAAACTCTTCAAAGAAACAAGGGGGAAAATATTCATGAATATTTAAGACTGAAACATGTGAGCATGTTGATTTGCCATTTGGAAGGTTATGTTCCTGTCTTATCTTCCCTGTGATAGCTACGGGAATGGATATTAAAATCTGTTGCAGGACAAACTCCTACTGTCTGAGGGAATATTGATTCTAGATGTACAGAAACCAATGGTCTTTTAATTTACTCAGCGTCTAGAAAAGGTTTATACTGTTCCTGAGCCTAGTCATGAGGACAAAAACAAGTAAATAACAGAAAGAACTCCAGACCCCTGTAAACATGTAGAGGCACTTTCCCTGCTATAGGCAGTATCTCCTGAGCACAGTGGGACAAAAGAAGTTCACTGGACCTCATTATAATCTTTTTCTCTCAGCTCCATCCCAGCTTCCACCATCAGAAGCAGAGGAACTGACAGGTGATTGTACAGCTAGCAAGAGTGCCCACAGCCAAAGACAGGGTGAAGTGCAGTGCTGCTCTGCCACACGCTTTCCTCCACCATTAAATGGCTTTTCTGCAGATCACCCCGATCCTCGGCTATCACTGCCTGACCATGAGTGTGGGCATACATAAAGAACATACCAAGCAGCTGCAACAAAAGAATTCACAAAGACTGAACAGCATCGCCAAAGATATGCATTAGCTGTCAAGACTGGCAGAAGAACCTTATAAAGTCAAGTGACAGTAAATAAAAAGGCAGATGAAATTCAATATATTGAATTCTATATTCAAGGGATGCATGTGGAAAAAAACCCACCTACTATAACTCTGTGCTTAAAGTGATGGGCTCGGGGATGTCACAACACAGTAGAAAAATCCTGAATTTATAATAGACAATTCCATGAAAATTTTGGTTCAGTACCGACCAAAACAGCAAGTCAGTGTTAGAATTAATTAGGAAAGAAATAGAAAAAAGGGGGGGGAAAAGAACATTATTATGCCCCTATGTAAATGCATGGTTTGCTTGGTGCAGTCTTGGTCCTTGTATCTCCAAAGTTATAGAACATAAGTAAAGAACAGCTGAAGAAGGGCAAGAGGGGTGATCAGAAATAAGCAATAGCTTTTACATGAAGAATAACTTTGTACATTAGATCTTTTCAGCACAGTAAAGGGATGGCTGAGGGGACTATGCTAGAGATCTATACAATCATGGCAGGAGAATAAGGGGTAAAGCGTTACATGCACCCATTTTCTTGCTCACTCCCCTGGATACCTGCTTTTGACTGACACTGGAAACACTTTATGGGCTAGGAAGCTTGGATCTGATTTAATTCAGTCAGTCTTAAGTTTTTACCTAGCATTTTACATAAAATGTAACAGCTACAGAAGCTACAGAGCTTAATGCTACACAACAGAATTATGCAGTGTTTAAATTTTGTTTTTCTGCCCATTTGATTAGTTCATATTTAAGCCATAAACAAGTCTACCTAAATCCAGAGAGCCACATGTGGAAGAAAAAGGGAAAGGCTATATCACAGCTAACCCAATCTCTGAGGCCATCCTTGACTGGTATAAATGACATGTTCCTCAGTATTCTCTCATTTGTGCTAAAGACAAAAGCAGCAGCCTCACAGATCCCCAGTTAGAAGGTAATTTTACCTCTCTGCTTCTTGTTAAATTGTGCTGAGCACATACATATCTACAATATGTCACGTCTCCAATAAAGGCCATCAGGAGATGACCTTTAAATCCAGAAAGTGTTTTAGACTCTTTTATATTGCAGACATTTTTCAAATATGATATAGACAATGCTGATCACAGAGGTATCCAGCTAGTTTCATTTAATGCTGCGATTTGTGTCAATTGCCACTTTTACCTAGACTAAAATTAGGCAATGAGCTAGCACTCACTCACTTGACATATCCTGGTAAATGCTGAACAGCAGGACATAGGCTACTTGCAGTTAGACAGAAGGTCTCTTCTTTGTCCTCACATCTGACTAATCCGGGTTGGATATCAAGGGAAATCATTTGAGTTATTCTATGTTGGAGAAAGAGAGCCTATTTTAAGTAAAGGTAAGTGGGAGAATTCAATCTGATGACAACTGAATACTATTAAATCCTATAACCTGCAACACAGGACAGTATGAAGAATGTTTCATTCTGAAAAACAATGAGACATTTTTATTCTAAATTATCACTGGTGATGAAGGAAACTATGGTTATCATCATCACCAGTAAACATCATCAACATCAGTAAACATGATGCTAGCTTAGGAAGTTACCAACTCCAGTCAAATATACCAAGAATTTATGTTTTTTATATAAATTGGAAATAGGACTACTTCTACAGAAAGAAAAGAAATGGTATAGAGAAGCCCTGATAATAGGCATTAAAATGTTTGTCTGTACAAGGTATTTGCTCTAGTGTAATGAGCTATATCCCAGTGACACTCATAGGAACTCAGCACTGGAAGGGGCAACCTGATCACCAATGACAAGGACAGTTTTCTGCAAGTGTCAACAACCATTAAGTACAAAAGGGATCACAGAACATCTGCTACCCTTAATGTTTGTATTGACACAACACCCCCACCAGCCTGTGTTAATCTGAAAGCCTTCTCACTCCTTGACTATATTCTAAGTTGTCATTATGAGGAAGAGATATTATTCTTTAAAACAGTAACAGGCTAGTAAAAAACATAGGAGTAGAGGCAGTCTGAGTGCAGAAGAAAGAA
The DNA here is from genome assembly GCF_030463565.1 of Pelecanus crispus. Lineage (NCBI taxonomy): Eukaryota > Metazoa > Chordata > Aves > Pelecaniformes > Pelecanidae > Pelecanus > Pelecanus crispus. The sequence goes on from NC_134643.1 coordinate 141,922,789, forward strand.
ACCAGTAACTTTCAGAAGAAAATGGTTTTTTTTTTTTCCCATTTAAAAAAAAGTCCAAATTTGCAACTGAGATGGCAAATGTCTTTGGGAATGAGAATTAAAGTCCAGCTCACATTGATCATAGAAGGACCAGAGGTCCAACTGCCAGCTCTGCATGGCACCGTCTGCTGCTTCCACCTCTAACATAATTCACGGTGCTTTGTGGCAGTCTGACACGATCAAGCAGAAGGTGGATTATTGCACTGACGTTGGGTGAATGGTGGCTTTGATCTCAGATATCCATAGTCCCAGGTTTTTCCTCCTTCTGTTCTTTATGCCTTTATTGCCAGAAAAGAATAATCCACTACGTTCATAGCCAGACGAGAATACTTATTTTCTTGCATAGGTAAATGCTGCCTAGCCATTTTCAGACAGGAACATTCCATATTTCCTTAAGCTAATGCAAAATCTGACCTCTTTACCATATGGTTCCAGTCTGTATCTCAGGGCTGGTTGTATCTGTCATTATTTTATCTTCCATTTTCATTCAGAAAATTGCCATTCAGAATCCTCAGTCACAGTGGGGGGAAAAAAAAAAGTTTAGACACCACCACCCCGATCCAGTGTGAAGGACTCCAAGGAAACCTGCTGTCATCATCTGGAATCACAGAGAATCACTAAATTGCTTCTTTGTGTGCCTGGGATCTTTTAACCCTAGAAGCTAAACTTTTCTCAGAAGAAAGGAAAAAAAAAAAACCAAACCCAAAAAACCAACAGAAGAGGACTATTCATTCAGTGAATTAAGTGTGCTGATGCTAAGCACAACTCTCAGAGAAACTGGAGTTCCCAGGAGACAGATTTCCGTGGAGGTACTAGGGCTCTTAGGGCCTTGCTTAGTCTTGTAAGTCCTTCAAAACTTCTGCTTCTCTAGCAACAAAGCCAAGTATTGCTCCACAACACCAGGAGGTTTTCTGCACACTTGGAGCCAAACTGAGCTGAACCAGTGTCCTCCTTCCCAGCCAAGGTCTCTCACACCTTCTGTTATTGGCTATATTATTGTAGGTCCAAGTGTGCATTTGTGTTTTCTACTAAGTACCCAGACATTCTATGATTCTATTATTTTATTCCAGGAAACTAATTACTATTACCTTGTCTTCTCTTCCATAAGCTGCAGCCTCCAGCATGCACTTCATATATGCATTTGGATGTGGGTAGTTTTGTCCATGTTTCAATGAAAGATGGACGTGTTACTAATATTCTGCATATATGGTGACAGCTCCTTTCTCTGTAGACCCTTAGAGGAACTGAATACTTCTACCTTGCTTCTGCAGGCTACTGTAAAGACTCAGCTGTAGTAGTTTAACAGCCTATCGGATGGGCTTACTAAAATTAGAGCATTAACACCTAGTTATTCCATACTACTTCATTTTACTTCCTCAGTATAAGGCAGGATTAGGACCCTCCAGGCTGGAAAGCAGCACATAGGTCCACCTATCACTATTTAGAGTAATAGCACTGTCAACATGTTTGAAAGGAATTTAATTCTTCAGCTATGTGAGATTACCATTCCTTTCACTCACTGTCTCAGGCTGTACAATCACCTTTGAAGAACACATCCAGCTTCATTTGATGAGAACTCCTTGTGTCTTTTCCTCTGTATACAGAGCCCATGCTCCAAGACATCCTGTTCTATAGGTTCCAAGAACAACTGGTCTGAGGAAATACCCACCTCAACTTCCTTAATTCCTGGTGCTAACAACAATTCCAGTGCTGTTTATTTTTTACCCTTCATTTCACAATCACTTTTAAATGGCAAATTTCTGATAAATTACTTGTTCCATAGAACATATTACAGACCTCCAATAGATGATCCATTTTACATTAATATACATTTATGTATTTTGCTTCTCTCTCAAAAAGTGAAACTTGGTATGGTAACAAGATTCAAAACATCTAGATTTAAAACCATGTTCACTCATCAGAATTTAAGGAGCTTTTCTACTCTCTGATCTATGTATTGATTCCACCAACTCCTACAGCTTTGTTCACTTTCACTTTTTCTCCCCCATTTTTCATAGTAGCAATTAAAAATGTATAAATCAGGCTCTCTCTGAAATGGGAATATATTCAATTCTTTTTTTTCTTTATCGTATGATGAAGCAGAAGAAAGTCTCTAATACACTGCACTTGCCATAACAAGCTGTCTTGTGATTTGCCCCATTCTTCAGAAGCTCTTGTAGTGCAAATACTATTCATGTATTTGCATAATATCTACCACAGTCTAGCCACAGACTTGATGTATGCTGTGAGTAAAGACGACACTCATGTCTTCCACACTGGCTATGAAGGTACAGGATAGAAAGATATCTTGCTAGTTTTTGCATGACGAATTAATCTGCATTGTAAAAAGCTCATATTCAGGTTCTTCCCATCCAGGTTAAAAACTTTGTGCTCATTTGCAAGGACTGGTGAAACCTGGGCCTTCTGGATCTGCTTGGCTTCCAGGTACGTAGACACTTCAGCTACCACCCATCTTGATGTCCGTGTGGAACTGTGAACTGCAGAGTGCAAGTACAGGCCATCTCCAGCATTCACCCAGTAAACAGCACTCACTGAAATGGCAGCTTGTGGACACTGACCCATGATCAGGTGGTGTCCCCAGTTTCCCTAGCTTCTCATGACTCAGAGCTGTTCTAGTGTGCAGGTGCAGTCTCAGACTATTTAATTCATGTATTCTGGCTCCAGAAGGATGAGGCAAGCTCCTTGCACAGGTTCCCCAGAGGCGTCCAATTCCTCTGAGAGAAGTTTATAGATAGAGCAAAATAGTGTCAGCCTCTCCCAGGGTCTGCAATCCTCTTCAGACAGAAACACTAGGGCTCAAATGGAGATCAGTATTGATGACAGCACAAGACGACTCAAGAAAGTCAAGTGGGATACTTCACTTGCCCTCTGTGGTCTAACGCATCTTTCTCAGTCCTAATAACAGGGGTGTTGCACTCACAAGGATGAACTCATGTGGTCAGTGAAGGGCAGACTCATCTGGATATTAATGGGAGGAAATACTTCCCAAAACAGCCATCCCACCTCTGGGCCAGTTCAGTCCTGTGTCTCAAGGATGATAGACAGTTGAGCCCCAAAGGATGAAAATGGAAACTTGGCTCAGCATTCCAATGGATACTTAAAATCACAGACACAAAAAGATTATTTTGGTTCACTACTATTTACCCCTACCCTCACCTCTGGTAACCTCTCACTTCCACTAGTGATAATTACCTGCCTTTCCTTCCATGTCACAATGACTAAAAATCTTAACTTTTCTTCCCCTGCTAACATCCCTCTCTGCTCCAAAGGTACCAATCATCCTTTTCTCTCAAGTTTTACATGGATTAACATAATTAACTTAAACTCAGTTTTCCCAGTTTGCTCTTAGCTTGAAGCGTGATGCTGCTCCTCCTTCAGAGCTCAAGAAAGGCTGTTGTGTTCAAAAGCCTGCGTGTTTTTGCAAATCCTGTCAGTTGGGAAAAAAAAAATACTACCTGTTTCTTCAAACTTTGCCTCCACAAAGCCCTGAAAGTATTTCAGTAACATGATATTTACACGGCTGACCCTTTACCTGACTGTGTTCTGGCTCGGTCTAGGTGGACCTTCTCTTCTTGCCTATTTCACCTTGCTACGAGCATATCAAAACACAGTGCAGGAAGCTCATGTTGACAAAAGCAATGACAAGGCCTAAAGCAGCTTTTAAGACGGGTGTTCTAAGGTGGGAGCTGTTTAAGAAAGAGAAAAAAAAAAGAGTATTGGAAGAATTTGTCCCACAGCACCCCACAGAAAAATTCCCAGAAAGACTCAGCTGTGTGTATCACTCAGGAATTGGGGATACACCCCACAAGCACCAATTCTGCACACCAGTGTGTCAGGTATCGCATGGGTACAGATAGGTCTCCATACACATTGCAAGCAGCAATGGGGACAGGCAGGGGATAAGTTATATGATATAAAGTTTAAGGTTTGTCAACAGAGGAATAGATATATACCCATACAAGTACAGCCTAATAAATAGTCAACCAAGTAGTCCAGAAAATGGAAAGACTTTATGTTTTGTTTTAGGTCAGTGGAACATAGAAGGATGTGTGGTTGTTGGTAATAGCGGCACTCATTATCATGGGACTAACTTGTCTTTCAGTAGATGTGAGAAAATAATGCAATAAGGAAAAGATGTTAAGAAACTGTAGATGCAGGTGTTAAACTCAATAACAAATTTAAAAATTATCATAGATGTGTATTTGATACAAATTTGTAGTGACAGACAGAATGCCATTATCTGTCCCTAAGGCTCATCCTGGTGTCTGTGGCACGTGTGAAGACACAAGCAGAAGTGAGGAAAGAAGAAACGTTTTCACTGTGGTCAAGGTTGGTTCATTCTGCATTGGGTCTGCAGAACGCCATCAAATGTCTTGGTAAGGGATGAATGGGGATACATTTTCAAAACCACTACATTTGGCAAACTGTTTGAAAAGCTAAGTTTACACAATCAAAGCTGCCTGAAGCATAGTAGCAGATGGCATTACAGACAGATGCTAGGGAAAAAAATGTTACTTTCTGCAAACATACATAAGCACTGAAAAGCTGTTCAGATGAAAAGGTTACACCCTCATGAACAGGTTGCTACCTGCTTTTTCAGAAACAAAGGCACAGATTTAAACTTTTCTTTTTCATTGAGAAGTGGGTAAGACAAAATAAAACCATGTTTTAATTTATGCACTCAAAGGAGGTATTAAGAGAGAAAAATGAACAACTTGGTCTTGAGTTCCATCTTAGTTTCTCTCTCTCTTTTTTTTTTAACCTTAAAATATTGTATTAGGAAGAAACACTGCCTTACCAAGTTTAAGAGTGCTAGCTTATGCCTTTGTTGAAGACTGCCAAGTATGTGAACACAAACAGATTAGAACGCTAATGCTGCAGAATATTTCTCATTCTAGGAAACCCCATCTGCTACAGAAGTTTATTTACATGTTTCTCTCCTGAAACAAATCTTGCAATTAAAGCCATACTGAAATGAGAGTCAAAATTTTCCACAGAATAAAACTCAAAGTGCTCTCAGCCCAAAGTACCAAATTTATTTGTTAAAATTTGAAACACTTTAACAATGGAATATTATACATATATAATTATGTTAATGTGGTGTGTATTTCAAGTTTACTGTTAACATAGAGCATACAAAGCTATATACATTTTTAATTGAAAATAAAGTTGAAATGAATTTATCTTCAAAACTTTCTTCATGAAATCCCTGTGAAATACTCTTAACAATCTTCATTTTCTAATGGAAGATGGTTCCATAGTGGTATTGACTGGACAAGATGAATACTTCATTGTAGTAATTTCATGGCTATTTTTCACAGCCTTATGTAAAGACATCTGCTTTTCTCTTCAGTCCCCTTCTCCCCAAAACCAGACAAAAACAAAAGCAAAAACAAACAAAAAAAGCAGTGTATAGACAGAAATTGAATTAACATCAACCTACGCAGGTATCCAACATCCATTCAGGCAGCAGATTATTTTTAAAAGTAATTCCTCATGTGAAATATATCTCTGACCTCCAGAAGAAATCACTGCTGTGTTTAACAGCTGTGTCTTTAAATACACCTATAACTGCAGAGTACATTGTTTTAGAGGAAACATTAAAACCTGACCCCCTCACTTTTAGGGTCTTGAGGGAGCAAGCTTTCCCCTCCTGCTGTTACTCTGTGTAAGCAATCAGTTATTGGCTAAAGGCTGCTCAGTGACAAAAAGCCATCATGCATGTTTTAGTTTGTTTTTCAAGCTTGCCATTTTAAAACACAGTGATGAAAATACTATGCCAAGTTCTTTCAGTGGGTTGCTGATTTTAACACAAACTGAAGTAGTACAGTGGATTTTTCTACAAAGTAACTACGCAATTTAATTCTAAAATGTATTAATTGTATTTTCTTGTCGCAGCAAGTAGGAGAGAGAAAGTAAAAACTTCAAGCAAGCTTAATACACTGTTAGGAATCAGAGGACAATAGTGCTTCTATTAGTAAAAGGTATCACCATTTAGGGAATTAAGCTTTTTGTTACAGCAGAAAAATCAGTCTGACCTTCACATTCATCTACTCTCTTTGTATATTTTAGTACTTTTCTTGTAAATACCACTGCAAAAAAGAAAGTTTAAGGCAGTTTCAACGGATGTGGGGAGTTTTAAATAGTCATTCCATCAATCAGTGCCTCTTACTCTGTTAGAAATCAACAGGAGATAAACTGGTCTTAAATCTTTCGGGGGTAAACATCTCTAACCAGTGGTCAAGAGGAGTCAATCCCAGTACAATTAAGCAGAGAAATACATGAGATCTACTCATTCTGGGAGTGAAGCAAGCCTTCTGGTTAATATATGAAAGATGATTCAGAAATATAAAAGACATTTTTAAAGCAAGTGACTTATGCAGGTCAAAAGTACAGTTCTTGAGAAGAGCTATGAACTAAATGACAAACCACCATAAATTCAGTGTCAAAATACCAATATGCATTTTTGTTAATTTACCTTGAGATACGTAGCAGCCTATCAGAGTCAGGTATTTTAAGTTACATATTTTAGCAACTCTATGGCAGATGTTTGGTTTTCATGAACCAAGCATATGCCTCACATTTAAAATAAAGTAGGTGTGGCTCATGCACAGACTAATTATACTGCAAAGCAAAACTAGCATGTTCCTCTACATAGAATTACCAAAGCCATCGTCCTTAAACTAGATCTGGCTACTTAATAGTGTTCATTAGTTGGGAACGGTTCCCAGAGCAGTCTATTAAGGCCATTTCCAAACCACCTTGTCCTAGATTAGGAAGGAAAATTAGCACATGTCCAAACAAAAACTTCAACAACTTTTTCTGTTCCCAGAAGAAAAATGAAACGAACGCACTCGAATTATTCTCATACATGACATGAGAATACAACACAAATATAATAAGCAAGCAAGTAAGAAAACAACAGCTTCATTGCCCATGAACTGTTCTGTAATGAACATTTCCTTCATTTGGTTCTATCAAATAGAGAACCGTAGCATAACCAGTCTGCCACTGACTCTGTGTCAGTGTGAGGATTAGAAGAAACAGTAGAGAAAAATGTGTATTTTTACAAATAAAGGTAAGTCACTTCATCAGTTTTGCAACACAGTTTACTTGCTTTCATGGAACATCTTTATGAGCAACCCCCACTTCGAGCAATCCTCTTGAAGTACAAAAGAACACCTTTCAGTTTCTAAGGCCAATATATATCTGCATGAGTGCTCGCTCACAAAGTATCCATGGCTTGATGCGGTCAAGCTTCCTCTCCTCCAGGCCATGACTCATGTAGGGAAAGAAGCAAGTTTTCAGAGCAAATGTGGCAAGAACAACTCATATTCTATATGCTGAAAGGCACACTCATAAAATGCTATGTAAAACAGGATGAGTTTTCATATTAGCACCCATGACAGAGGTTCGGGCCATCTTCTCTAACCTACAAAATACATTCTGTGAATGTATATACATGAGCCTTCCTTCTCTCCTCTCTGTCCTGCCCTTTCAACCACAGGGCACTCACCTGAGAGGCGATTTAGAAAGGAATCTTCCAAATAGACATAGGACATCTGGTGCCAAGTAAGCCTCTCTAGCTTCCCACTTGGCCTACAACTTTCTTTCTAGAAAGGGTACAGGTCTCCCATAGGATCCATTACTTTTCTGCAGCCTTATGAATGTCTCATGTGCCCCAAGGCATCTCAAAAAGTACTAGACACTGATGCATAAGCACCTGAATACTACCCCATGATTTGCAAGGTAAAAATCTCAAGAGAAACATGAGAATGCTTTCTTGCAGGAACAGCATCTTCAGGCTGTGGTTCCTCTCACCAGTTGTTTCATACTTTCACCTGTATCAGTGTTCTTTGGCCAGGAGGAGAAAAAAAAAAAAGGCAGTGGTGATAAATATCCTCCATTTCTAAGCCCTTTGCGAACTGAATTTCTAGCACAGACTGGAGAAGTCTCAGCATAGCTCTTTCCAAGTCACACCAAGTTGCAATTGTGCCAAAGGACTGCCACCCTGCATCAAAGTATCGTCAGAATACAGAAACACCCTAGATAGACTTCCTTTCTTTTAAGCCAGAAGGGCAGTATTTTCCATATTATGATACTGGTTGCGACCAGAAACAGCACTGACAGCTTCCAGAAGGAGCCAAGCCAAATAACAGCAGCTTGAATTATGGAACAAAAATTAAAAGAGAGAGAGAAAGTGTAACTGAAGGTTCCCTGATACTCTAAATGCATCCCTAGAAACAGGAACAAAACAATGCTTGTAGTAATGTTGGGAGTAGCACAAGGAAAACTGCATTAAAATAAGTGTCCCAGAACTTATTCCTATAACCTTGCTCTTTGCAAAATTACTGCTTGCTGATAGGACGGCTCTTGTGCTGGATCCTCTTTCCTCTAGATACATCTGTTAGAGAATTAATTTATTTAGGAACTGTAATCAATGGTAAGTAAAAGTATGAATAAATGATAGCCTAGAGTTCACAAAACAGGATAGCATTTTTTCACATAAAGACCCTGCTGAACAAACCAGTAAAACATTTTTTTAATTTGAATAGGCATTTAAGTTGCATTTACATAAAATACGTGCTCTAGTGATAACTGTAACGTACAAGCCTACCTGTATACCCCAGTGAGCCAAACTGTTAGAAAATTGATGGATTGTGTTTACTGTAGGACTAATTTTACAGGTTGAATTTGCACTGTATCCTTCCTGCAACAGTGAATTATGAAAGCATTTAGCTCGATATTTTGAAATTCATTTGCTCATGCCAAGTAGCACTGTGAATACAGATAATATTAATCAAGTATCCATTCAAGCGGCAGCCTGTCAAGACAGATAGAGTTCATCGCTATAATTTTTTGGCTGAATGTGCACACATACTCCTATGATTTCATCAGAGCTGTCAAATTACGTCAGCTTTAAAATATAGAGTATTTCCTGGTTTCAAGTTTCCAGCATCAGAGCTCTCTTTCTTCCTCCTTCACACTGCTTTGTCAATTTTATTACATCATCTGCTTCAGATTTATTTGGTAGCAGTAGGAAGAGATTGTCATATCTTTGTTCAATTCCTTCTTTAATGGCTCATTGAAAAGAGAAATGGAATGTACACAGAGAAATAACTGTGACTGTTGATTACTTTCTAAATTTTTCTAGAAATATTATGTTTTCTTAATCTTTGGCTGAGAAAAAAAAACCCATATTTACTTATAGGTAGCATAGTTTCTTCCCTCAGATTCCCTGTCAATAAATCAACCTCTCATTTGGAAAAAAAAAACTATGTGGAAGGTTCACTTATGTATAGATTGGAAGCCAATTCGATACTAGACTTTCCTGCCAATGCTAGGATGAAGATATCTTCTTGCCTTTTAATTAAAATGGTGGCTTAGCATTTTGGACATTTGTTCTCCAAGAGTAGGGTGTGTAGAACAATAATCACAGTAACCAGAGACTTTAGTGAGCAGTACCAAAAAAATGTAATTTGGAATAAAATCCTGGCCCAATTCTTATATACCCATTCTGTGAGGGTACGTGCCTCATTCTAAACAGTCTGAAGGTAGTTGCTTAAAAACATGAATGAGAGGTCATTTTTCTTTCCAGTATCGGGCCATCAGAAAATAAAGCAACAGTCATCTCTGACTGGGAATTGGACCCTAATGTAGCCTGACCCTTCACACTGCAACTTTACAAAGCAGTCATGAAGCAAACTGCATGTGCAACATGGCAGACGAAACTCACTGCAGCAACAAAATGTGAAGTGCTTAAAATATCAGTACTAATAGATGTGTAGATGTGGCTCTTAGGGATATGGTTTAGTGGTGGACTTGGTACTGTTAGGTTAATGGTTGGACTTGATGATCTTAAAGGTCTTTTCCAACCTAAATGATTCTATGATTTTATGATTCTATAATTGGAATTTGCTGAGTGTGAATGTTTGCTCTCAAAGCTTTAGCAGAAGGAGTATTTTAATATGTTGCAAATGTTCAGCCCAAATAAGGCAACAAGAATCAGTCTAGAAGACAGAAAAGATCAAAAAAAGTAATTTTAACAAAACCAAAGATGTTGAAGAAAGCAACTGTTTGTGAGTCATTTCTTAGGGGTCATCCTCTATTAATATTTACACACCATATTCCATTGGAACAACTACTTTCCCATTCACAATTAATAATACTCCATATTTCTGCCTACAAACTATTCCTTATGCTTTTGTGTTCAATTTTTTCCTTTCTTGAAACTTGGCCTTTTAGTCAATGTATTCCTGAGAGTAAACGCTTCCAATTTCACTGTGAAATATGGTTTTATTTTTGCTTGTTGTTGTTGTTTTGAAAGATTCATCTCTAAGGTCTGTGCTTGGGCAAGAAACTTGGATGTAGAAAGTAGAAAACAAAGAAAAACTGAAAAAAAAGGAGGCAGGAGGCATTCCCATGGGCGGGGTGGGGGGAATCCCAAGGGGCTGACATGGGGTCCTGGGCCATGGGCAGGGTGGGGGGAGCACAGGAAGGGTGGGCAGGGACAGGCAGGGCTGGTGGTGCCCTTAGGACCCAGACATTCCTGCCCTGTGAAATATCTAGAAAACTTATTCTTCAGTATATCTTTATATTGCTGTAACCCATGATGAGGGTTGTACGTTATAGGAAGCACTATGGCAGGAACCACTCAAAGCAATGGAGGACGAGCCTCGCAAGAAGCTGGGCTAGTGCAGCAGTGACCAGACCTGAGTTGGCTTTGCTGCCCAAGAACCCCACACAACACACTACCTCTCCAGTCCCCAGCAACCATCATAACAGATGGAGGCCAAATAATGGACTAAATAAACGCAACGGACATTTTATGGACATTTTGACACTGTTTCCCACAGCAATCTCCTGGAGAAACTGGCTGCTCATGGCTTGGGCAGGCATACTCTTCACTGGGTCAAAAACTGGCTGGATGGCCAAAGAGTGGTGGTGAATGGAGTTAAGTCCAGTTGGCAGCTGGTCACAAGTGGTGTTCCCCAGAGTTCAGTATTGGGGACAGTTCTGTCTGATATCTTTATCAACAACCTACATGAGGGGACTGAGTGCACCCTCAATAAGTTTGCAGACAACACCAAGTTGGGCAGCAGTATTGATCTGCTTGAGGGTAAGAAGGCTCTGCAGTGGGACCTGGACAGGCTGGATCGATGGGCCGAGGCCAACTGTATGAGGTGCAACAAGGCCAAGTGCCGGGTCCTGCACTTGGGTCACAACAACCCCATGCAACGCTACAGGCTTGGGGAAGAGTGGCTGGAAAGCTGCCCAGCAGAAAAGGACCTGGGGGTGTTGGTCAACAGCTGGCTGAACATGAGCCAGCAGTGTGCCCATGTGGCCAAGAAGACCAACAGCATCCTGGCTTGTATCAGGAGTAGTGTGGCCAGCAGGAGCAGGGAAGTGATTGTCCCCCTCTACTTGGCACTGGTGAGGCTGCGTGTCCAGTTTTGGGCCCCTCAATACAAGAAAGACATTGAGGTGCTGGAGCGTGTCCAGAGAAGGGCAACGAAGCTGGTGAAGGGTCTGGAGCACAGGCCTTATGAGGAGCGGCTGAGGGAACTGGGGTTGTTTAGTCTGGAGAAGAGGAGGCTGAGGGGAGACCTTATCGCTCTCTACAACTACCTGAAAGGAGGTTGTAGTGAGGTGGGTGTTGGTCTCTTCTCCCAAGTAACAAGTGATAGGGTGAGAGGAAGTGGCCTCAAGCTATGTCAGGGGAGGTTTAGATTGGATATTAGGAAAAATTTCTTTACGGAAAGGGTAGTCAAGCATTGGAACAGGCTGCCCACAGAAGTGGTTGAGTGCCCATCTGTGGAGGTATTTAAAAGGCGTGTAGATGTGGCACTTAGGGACATGGTTTAGTGGTGGCATTGGCAGTGTTAGGTTTACAGTTAGATTTGATGATCTTAAAGGTTTTTTACCAACCTAAATGATTTGATGATTCTATGATTCTGTTTTACAGGGTCACCCATAGACCAAAGGAATGATATCTGTATATATATCTCAAAGGATGGAAGGGTGGGTATTGGATAGGAAGGATGTATTGGATAGTGGGGCACGTGAGCATGATGTAAATGGTATTGAATAAGAGGTGGAGATAGTACTGGGTCTGGCACAGATGGAGTTAATTTTCTCCATAGCAGCCTGTATGGTGCTATGTTTTAGACTGGTGACCGAACCAGTTTTGATAACACACATTGTTTTAGCTATTGCTGAGCAGTGTTTGCACAGCATCAAAGCCTTTTCTTTTTCCCATTCTGGCCCCAGAACAAGTTGACTAGGGGTGGGAAAGAGGTTGGGAGGCGACACAGCCAGGACAGCTGTCCCAAACTGACTGAAGGGATATCCTATATTATATGACATCATGCTCAGCAATAAATTTTGGGGAAAGGAGGAGGAAGGGGAGAACGTTCGGAGTCATGTCATCTGCCTTCCCAAGTAACCATTACGCATGCTGAGGCCCTACTTTCCAGGAACTGGCTAAACATCTGACTGCCGATGGGAAATAGAGAATAAATTCTTTATTTTGCTTTGCTTGTGCATGCAGCTTTGCTTTACTTACTAAACTGTCTTGATCTTGAACCCTGAATTGTTTTCACTTTTGCCCTTCCAATTCTTTCCCCCATCCTCTGGGAGAGTGAGCAAAGAGCTGGGTGGAGCCTTAGCTGCCAGCTGGGGCCAGCCCGCTATCACATTCATAAATCTAAGGGCTTTTAAATAGAGCAAAACAAATAAAAAACTCTTCTCCTCATGATGTTTCTTGCTGTGCTTAAATAAATGTCATGAACTGGGAGGCAGGAGATAAAAGATTCTTGTTTTCATGTGTGGTGTTGAAGGTGCAGCATACTGAAGAAACATTTTCAACGCTCTGCCTACTGACATGAAACTGCATCGGACAACAAAGGGCAGACTCAGTAATACCATATGCGAGCGTTCAAAACCCATTTGAGTCAGCCACAATGCCATCAGGTCACAAGCTACACATGATTTCCTCTGGATAAACCACTGTTTGAGTAACTTTGTAAAGCTGTTCTTTGTAATTCGGGACAAAAACTAACCACCCTGAAGAATGCAATCTGCTTGAGCATCCCTGGGAAAGCATAGAAGGACATCTCTCCCCATCTGCAGGGACTGCTGCCCTTCAGAGGTGACGCACAGGACATGTCAGAAGGCACAGAGGGGTGCCTGGGAGAGGGGAAAGGAAAGCGGGTGCAGAAGGAGAAGCACATGCAGCCTGTCTCTGCTAGATCCAGCTCAGAAATCTTTGGTGGCTTCTCCCCCTCCCCAGGCTTCTCCTCCCTGCCCCAGGCTTCTTGTTTTCGCTAGCCAGAATTAGACTTTCTCTTTTCTCCTTCCAGCCAAGTATTACAGCTATCCTAGACCTGGCTATCACTTCCTGACCAGGTTTTTAGTAAGAACATTTATATCCCCCAGAAGTTTTACCAGTTAAAAAACCCCATGCACTTACAAAAGAATTCCTAGTCAGATCCGGTCCCTCTCACTGTGTTTTCCATCTATGCAGGGATTGTATTCAGGAAAAATCCACTGCATTGGCAAGAGCCCTTCAGAGCTGGCCTTGCTGTGTTGTGTCTCTCCACAGACACAACTGAAGAGCAGCAGCAGTATAGCAGTGGAGCTGCTGTGACAGCAAACCTATCTCTCTTTTCCGTCCTTTTCATGGGCCAAAATGAGACGAAAACAAAGAGCAAAATTTTGCTTTCAGTTGCACCTGGTCATCCTTTCCATTGAATAGGCAAAATAGACCAGTGAACCTGTGTAAGGAAAAACAGTTGTCACAAAAGACCAAGTTTCAGGCTGTGTACAACAAAAAACACAGTGCTTCTTTGGATCAGGGCAGGAAGGAAACTTGGTACGGAATGTATCAGAGATGGGAATAAAGCATTACTAGCAAGTGGAAGCCAGTTATAGAACACAGTGCCAGAGGAGACCAGAGCTATCCACAGTATCATCTCAAAGAAAAATGCTATGAAACTTCCTGTTCAAAAAGCACTGAAAAAGCCAAAACACAAACTAGCAAGACATTGACAAAGTATCTTCTAAAAGCTGATGTTCAAAACCAGTTTAACTCCAAATTTAGCTGGCTGGTGTTGCAATGCTGAGAAGTATAAAACCCTGAAGGTGATGAACTGGGAAGTCTAGTGTCAGCAGAGCCCGCTGCAAGCAAAAATGTGCAATGTGCTTGGGCACCTTTCTCAGGAAGAGAAAGACTTCCAGGCCAGGCTGGTCATCTCTGCGGGTGATTTGCCTACCTCATTTGTGCAGCTGGGTGCTGACCCTGTTTTCTGTTCTCAAAATAAATCCTCCTGTTGAGCTGGCCACTCATAACCACATCTCAGACACATTAAAGTACCTTGTTATCCAGTTGCTAAAATCTGCTAGCACAGCTTCCACAAGGCTTGCCTCATATTGTGATCAGGCATGGCTCTCATCTTCCACAACTGCTTTTCTACATTGATGTAACTGTAATAGGAAAATAGGACAATGGGTCCAGAAGTGAGCCTCATCTTAAAACAGTTATAGTGCTACTAGCATTCAAACCCCTAAGTGGTCCCCACAATTTTCTAGAATTCATATCAATCAGAATGAAAGGATGTGGCTTTTACTTACTGCTGTTAAAAAATTATTTTGGTTAATTCTTACATAGTATTCATTTTATCATTTGCTGCTACACGTTTTGTGCTAAGGGGTGAGTAACTGAGCACAGGACTCTGCATCCTGGTGACCTTCTTCCCTAAGAAGGAACTCTACCTCTTATGGATTGTTTTAACAAATCAGATTTTGTTGTCTGATTTTGTCACTTCAGCCCAGCATCTCCTTTTTTTCTTTCACTGGTTGTGCTTAACATGCTTGTGCTAGATTCTGTAAACCAGCACTGCCAATTTCATCCCTTGTCAGTCTGGACCAAGACCTCTCCTGGTTCCTTTCTGCTCCTGACACAGGATTTGTGACTGAGATTACAATTTAGGATATTTATCCCCAACTTGACTCTATTTTCATTTCTGAGGAATCATTTTTTTCCCACTGTGTTTATAAGCCTGAAATGCAGTTGAGGACTTTCAGGCCACCAAACAAATTTAAATTTAATTGTTTCATGAAATAAAGCTGCTCTCTTGAGAAAACACTGGCAGAAACCCCGCCTGTGATATTAAACAAGGATTTGGATGGGAGATTCAGGAGCATGACTGCAATATGATCTCAGTGTTAATATAAATAATTGTTAGACAAAGGAGGAAAATTTACACTGCCTTTAGAACCCATCTCTGTAGCATGAGAGGAGATGGACTATTTGTTAGACAATGTAAACCCTTATTCCAGCAGCAATTTCTGAAATATTCCATTTCCTATTTGATATTTTTTACTGAAATTCTCTAGAAATCATCCCAACTGCTTTGCTGCTATCATTCTTGGCTTTATCACAGACTGAGCTAAGCACTGCCTGCAGGAACCACAGGTGTGAAGATGCTCCTTGGCTCCACATCATTCCTAGTCCTGCTCTAAAGCACAGACATCTATGCCTCTCCCTGGGATATCCATTTACACAGGCATGGTTATCACAGAGCTGACCTTAGCAAAAGTTTCCAGAGCACTTTTCCTTACCCCATGAGGACAGGAGTCATGTCTCCTTCATCCTTCAGTCTAATGCTAGCAAGCCTAGCAACTACGCCTCGATCACACACCACATCTCCCACGAAGACAGATACTTCCCACTGTGAAGGGAGAGGTCCGAGCAGAGACCTGGTCAGATGCACATGTATCCAGTCTTTAACAGTGATAAACATGAGGACATATCCTGGTTAGCAAGGGATCCACTCATAAAACTAAGCTTAGTTTGGTACCTCATTTTTTACTTTCTGTCATTTTTTCTACCTAAGCTGGAACTCAAGGAGGGAGTTGTCAATGTTTCTTGAATTTTCAAAGGAGCTGCCTGCCTAACTCGGATTTTGAACAATGCTTTTTTAACCATCACTGTTTATAAATGCTTTCAAGCCTCAACATCACCTAAATCTTAATGTTTTCCTTTTACCAGCTGTCCCTGATTCACACTATCATGCCTCAGTTAGGTATACCTGAATAAAAGGTGTAGCTAAATATTTAGCACAAGCACATGCTGGGACATCTTAGGGTAAGTAATTCACGGAGGCAATCATGTGTCAGGAGTATGTGATGTGAATCTCTAGCTTTTCACATAAGACGTTTTTCTAGTACAACAGTTACATCCATCGATACCTGGCAGATTGCTAGATTAATCTCTGAAAGAGATATTCTAAACTGCATAAAAATAGAACATGATTTCCACATGGGGGACAGAGTTGTGACAGAATGTGAACTGGCAACAAACCAAATATGAATGCAGAGTTTAGCTCAAAAATGCCCATGATACATATCCCCTGAAACTGTCTGTAGGACACTCGATGAGGAATAAGACCCGAGCTATATTTAATCTTTTTCTTTTTTTTTCTTTTTTTTTCTTTTCTTTTTTTTTTTTTTTAATATATTTTCTCTCCGGTCTGGAACTTAGCAGCGTTTCACTGCAGAACCCTTGTATTCATGTGAGGCCAAATTATAGCTCATAGCAGCTTGTATCTCCTCCACCCTCAGACCATTTATTCTGACTCTTAAAACCAACTAAAGGGACCAGAGGGAGAAGAAAAGGTTGTTGGGATGCAGGTTGCAGATGCAAGAGTAGATATCCACATATGTAGAGAACACCCTGACTCCTAGTTTTGCTGGAAAATCATCTCTGTAAATTCCTGATATCAAAGCTTCATGGAGAATGAGAAAAGGAATATGTGTTTGAGCTTCAAAATATTTCTCCACCTTCCTCCTACTAGTTCTCTGATAGCACCTACAGTCGTCGCCATTTCAAATCAAGCCTGCTGCTCTGACTTGTCTTATGGTCATACACTTTTTCTGTCTGGAGTCCCAAACAATTTCTCTGGTAACATTATCTACTGTGAGAGAAAAATCCACCTGATACCTCTTCTGACACCCTGGATATGTCTCAGCTCTCTTGCAATCTGTACCATTTGACAAGTGCATGCCAGGTCAAACGACCCCTGGAAAGGGCAAAGGATGAGAAAAATATGTTGTTACAGCTCTATTTGAGAACAGCCTGCCAGCTCTGGAAAGCAGAGAGCAGACTCATTATCCTCGAAATTGGATTCACATGCTATCTTCTGCCCTCTTCCATTAGCATCAAGAAAATTCCCTGGGTTTGGCTCAGGAGTCAGCCATCCAAACAGAGACAGCCCCTTTCAGAACAGGAGAAAGAAAGGTGACCCTAATACTTATTATTTCAAAGAGAGTGCAGCTATTTAAGCATGATATGTAGGCCACTGGTCATAAACTACAGTTTAACCACATCTGGTAGGATAAGTCATACAACCCAGTTTTGCAGCAACCTGTTTCTTAGTTAATATTTTTCTATGAGGTGATGCCTTGCAAATTCTGATTAAATGTAGGAGCTGCCACTTTAAATATACTACAGTATCTTTTGCAGAGAAAACACCTTCCACTCTTCCTGAGCAGTAATGTTAATCATAATTATTTTGTTAAAAGCAGGATTCATTCCATACTAAGATCCTCTTAACAAGCTTCCTGACCTCCAATATCTTACTTCATGTCATTCAGTATTGTACATACACACAAAAGCACAAAAAAAAAAAACAAAAAAGAGTTTGCATGCTTTCTTTCTACTTGATTTTGCATAAAGAAGTGCAAAACTTGAATAAAGATTTTTCTTTACCATTCTTTTCTTATTTCTGAGATATAATCTGCTGCCTTCTCCAATTTTTAATGTCTTCCTAGAGGACTGAGAAAGTGGTTTAGTGTCGGGCACGTGCTTGAGTTAATTAAGAGGCAACAAAAACAGACAAGGGAAAGAGTTTTAAGCAACCTGGTTAAAAATCCAGGTCCTCTTTCTCACTTCTCACTGCTTTTGTGTTTCTGATGATATAGATGTGTGAATTCTTCAGTTATCCAGAGTCCTCTGGGGAAAAGAGAGTAGACAGTGTCTGTATTTCTAGTGGGAAAGGAAACTGGAAGACAAATAATCTAAAAGAAAAGAACAAAATAAATATTCCAGGCTTACTTTATCTAAATAAAGAAACAAAAAGGAGAGCATATGACCTAGACATAGTGTCCTTTTAAAAACCTTGTTAAAATTTGAAATATTTGAAATAAATTGCCCTTGTAAAGATTTTCCTCATGGTATACATCCATGGCAGCCTTCAGCTGCAAAACCAGCCTCCAAGCTGTTAAAAAGGGCCTTTTATCCATGCTTCCTGATGGTAGAATTGGGACAGGTAGGGGCCCGAGTGTGGTACTGCAGCGGCCATGTGGCCTGTGGTCCACGCACGCCATGAACGGGGATAGAGACATCAGAAATCACAGGCAAGAATCACTTCTTCAATAGCTTGCCTAGATTTGTTCTGGCAACAAATCATGCAATAATAGAATCGTTTAGACTGGAAAAGACCTTTAAGATCATCAAGTCCAAACATTAACCTAACACTACCAAGTCCACCGCTCAGAGGTCTGATGTGTATAAAGTTATTTCTCAGCAGCACAATATGCAAATCCTGGACACATTTACCAGTAACTGAGGTTGTTGCCTGACTGCAAAACCTCACTACTGCCTCCAAAACTTCACTGTTGGCTGGCTTGGTCCAAAACCCAATGTGAATCTCCTCCTAGATGAATCCTGTGGGGAAGAGCCATGCGCTTTTCAGCTCTCAGTCCTCCCAATATCACTGCTTTCTTCCTCCAAAATAAGTAATACTGCTGAAAGGGTTACTCACAGAGAGCTCAAATACTGTTTTAGACAATACATGCTATGGCTGACTACATACGCAGGGCCTCCAGCAGAAAAACTTTCAGGAAAATTACATGGAGAAAAGCTATGAGGAACATTTTTTTCTTTAACTAATGAAGTAAGCACCCTGACAGGAGAGCTGTGTGCTATATTTATTCCAGCAGCGCCGAGTTATCTTCTTTAACACATGAGGCACCGGGGAAGGCAGAGAGCAGATAATGCTGGAAATGGTAATAGGTTGTGGAGTCAAACAGCAGCTGAGCTCATGGTGCGTGTTCCTCCTGGATCAGCTCAGAGCCCGTGGTGGGCCTGCCTGGCAGGGACACGGGCACAAAAAGTCATCAGCCCCCCTCAAACTGTAGGAAGTTTAGAAGAGACATGCAATCACAGCCAGCCTAAGCTTTTCAGAAAGATGTGAAGTCCTGCTTCTCCACTGCATTGCAAATCACCGTACGTCTCAAACAAGTATAAGCACGCTCTGCTCCATGGGGTACGTGTTGCTTTGTATTCACCTGGTATTTCAAGGGCTAGGATATCAAGGCAGTGGAGAACAGGGGGCACAGGGCCCTTGGCAGGAGCACTGTCTGCCTCTCTAATCCTTCAAGGCTTTCTTGGACAGACTGAAGCACTGTGGCTGCTTCCCCAGGCATGCTGAAGCTGTATTCCTGCAACTTAGATGAAATGGGTTCCCCTGCCTCTCCATGTCTGTAGTTGAAAACAGTAGTAGAAGAGCATAAGATTTAGCTGAATTATTCAGGTAAACATTGTGCCTGAAAGGGGAAAAAAGTAGAAGCCAAGTGGCTTTCCTGCTGCTCAGATCACAGTGCATCAGGTCTCTGTTGACGGTGGCCCCTGAGGGCTGGAAGAAACAGGGAAACAAGGCAGGGAAGGCTTGATGTCTTCTTTGTATTGGACTTATGTGTGTGCCATAGCCAAGGGTGAGCTGGGGGCTTATGTGCTGGCTGCCTCAGCCCAAAAACTAGTCTCTGGGGTCATTACACCCATGCCCATGGATACCACATGCTACCAGCAGACAGATCAGTGGTACACTAAGTGCAGAGCTGTGGAGAATCAGATGGTCTTTAACAGTACAGCAGTCTAAATAGTTATACAATAGTCAGTGTAACTTTGGCTGTCAGGAGGTTGGGTTTTTTTCCACAGATAATAATTCCTTGAAAAGCAAAATCATCCAAGCTCCAAAATGATCTCATGTCAAAAAGCAGAAATCGGTTTAAGAACAATGCTGCACCAGCAAGCGGATGGTCTAGGAGGGTGACCTAATGCTTCCTTTTCCCAGCAATTTTATTTTCAGACGGTCTCCAGCCACAGGCAAATAAAAAGTGGGTCCTCTTCAGGCACAGTGAACATCTCAAGGGGCTTTTGAACCCTCCCACACCTCCCTTCACCCCAAAAATCAACTGAGCTGCTGACCCACAACAACTGCTCTGCAGGGACAATGTGTGAACCATCCCACCCCATCCTGCCAGTTTTCCAGGCATTCCCTTCATCTATCATGTATTGCCTCATCACTGGAAACTGTAAATATCCTTGCTGCTTTCAAGGTCAGCTTTTACTCCACAGTGTTATTTCTGAGAAGCATTTGTTCCCTGAGTAGAATCCTCCTTGTCAAACAAAAGACTTGTATCAGGAGGGTACACGATCCTACAGAGAAGGTGGATTTGTTTATTAAAGAAGAGATACACATTAAACCTCCTCACGTTCCTTATAGCCAGGAAGATAGATTATTGTGGCTGTAGGAGAGGAACAGCTGTACTGAAAGAAAAAGAAGCTCCAGCAAATTTGTTCCAGGCTACTAAGAAAGCCAAGGAAGCGATCCTCAGTTCATCATAAGACAAATTCCTCCCACTCATTAGCAATATAATTCCTCTATTGTACATACTTTCAAAAGGTTTTTTTCTAAGAAATCCCATGGACAATGTCACAAGAGCAGATTTTGAGTGATGCTCCAAATTACTTCATTTTCTGAGAGCATCAGCGTTTTTCTGAGAGCACTTAACCTGTGGTATTTCCTTCAGAAAGGAAATACCTTTAGCCTGCAGCTAAAATATGCGGGATCCATCCAGGGCCCACAGCTCTGTTCTGCCTCTGATTTACGAGGTGCCCCTGAGCAACTTTAGCAGAAGGATGGGGTGAAATCCTGCCTCCCAGCTGGCTATATGCAGAGCTGACTGATGTTTTTTGATAACTGCTTCTTCCAGATCTTACTTTTGTCTGAACAGATTTGCTCATCCTTGATGTGAGTGAAAACAGACAACCTCTATCTAAGGTTTCTGAGTTTGGGAAACAGGTTGTTTATGAGAGAAAGTTCTCCATGTGGTGACTGGCAATGGAAATAGCTGAAATGTTCACAGTGTCTGAACTCATTGGAAGCCTCACAGCATAATCTAGATCTCTCTTCCAAACACAAGCTCCACTGTTGCAATTATTCAGACAACGTATCTGCACAATTGTACAGAGAGAGAGAGAATAAAAGATAAACCTTAAAAGAAGACTAAGCTATAAATTATGGAGATCCATATTTGCATTTGAGAAGTAAAGCGGCGTGCATATGATAAAACCTGTCTTCCATCATCTTTCCACAGAAATTGGACTGCATGTGACTGCACCCCCTGCTGTGCCATGCCACGAGTTATACAGGAGCACTGCTGTGATTCTACTGATCTCTGAAGTTCCTGGGCCCTCTGCGATTTTCCTTATAGATTTATAAATCTATAAAATGATATCTACATGGAACTGCACAAACTTGTTGTTTTCAGGCTGCAGTGACAATCAGAGAAAGAAAATGGCAGGGAAGCTGACTCTGAAGGGTGTTAAATATTCCCAGGTTCTCATAGGTCCAATTTTTCTTTAAAGATGCTTTGAAGAGTGTAAAAGTAGCTGCCCTCCCTTTAAAGATGCATTCAAATCCAACAGCATTAGGATAAAGACGGAGGCCCATATGCCTTAATAAGCACTGAAGTACTCATTACCTCCCAGGCAGCCCTTAGCCATTTGTATAGTCAATCCCATAGAACAAGTACCCTGTTGGATCACTCTGAAGGATGCGGGCAGCTTTCTCTCAACATGCTGCAGATGTCTCGGTTGTCTGTGCTCTTGTTCAGCGATGTTTCATCCAAGGAGGGTAAGCCCAGAAGCTTTACATTCATGGAATAGAAATGCCTTTCAGAAATACATAAAGCATGAAAACAAGGCACATCACTTCAAATCTGTATTAAAAATTTGCTTGTTCAAATTAAATTTTCACAGAGTTTAGAACTCAATCCTTTTAAATGGGTGTTTTAACATGTTTGATTGACTGCTCCGGGCATATGACAGATAACTGAATTCATAAGGTATTATTCCCATATTTTAAGCTAAAGAATGATGAATAACAAACAGCAAATTTCTTGTTTGTGGACAAATATGCAGCTTCACATTAAATCTGTATGAAACCAGCTATTCCCAAAATGCTACACAAATAAAACCATATTCTCTGCTTGCTTGCAAATAGAAAGTTGCAAAATATCATCAAGCCTGGCAGCTATCAGGCATTTAAGTGAAGTTGTTATAAACTCTATTTTAGATTTATAAATGAGGTAAAAAGTGCCAAAAGTTGGAAACTAACCGTAGTCAGTGGTTTTATCAGCCTCAGTGCAGAACAAATATATGCTAACACATGCTTAGCTTCAGGCCTACTGATCTCTGGGCCATACTCGTCTGTACCAAGCTAAAGTTGCCAACATTCCCTTTTCATCTCTCCTAAATAAATCAGGCTTAGGAGCAATTATATCAATAAGGTTACAACATTCAACAGAAAAGTATGAGAGAGTAGAGACAGTCTAGACACCAGCTGCTACTCAGAAAGGTTTTCCTCTAGAAAAGGTTTCTATATAACCTTTGATAAAATGGGAGTTTGTGTTTTGTGTGATCCAAACTCCTTACATTTTTATTACAGTAACACAATAATAACTGAATTACTTGGGTTTGCTCTTTTCTTAAAACACAAATGTTCTACTATGTCATTTCAAAACATTGCAGTGTTGCCCTTTGTAGGCAGCCTTTCCTGCTTTGATAACAATCTTGGATTTTGCTTTCTAGCACAATTGCTGTTGCACCACATACAGTGACAACTTGTTATCCCTGGCTCAAGGGACATAAACTTCCTTTTTTTGGTCTTCTAATCCACCACTGAATCACTGCTGCACTCCTGAAAGAAGAAAGTAATCAAGAATTTTCTGTTTGTTCCACAGCTTTCAATTGCTGCATGGAATAAAATGCAAGATCAAAAAATATGTAAAGGGGTAAAAATTATATGTTATACAACATTGCATCTAGAAATCATATGTTTATGTTTTTATATTGTCAGAACAACAAAAAAAAAAGCAGTATGGGGGTCCAAACGCTGGTGCAAAATGCTTTGTTACACACTTTCCTTCTTTAGCATGGCTTTTCTGCTTCCATTTGGGAACTTCACAAAGACCTTTCTCAGCAGCTGGCTGTTTCCGCTGATGCGAGTTACACAATTAGAAGTATTTGTGGTGTAGAGCAAAGGTTTCAAGCAGACAAACCTTCTTATCTAGAGCTTGGGCATAGAATGGAGCTGATCCATGAGAGTTTCTGTCTCTAAATGATTCTTTGATCAATGTATCTCAATCTCTCAAGGACAGCTTTCAGATCACAGAGGTAGTAGTGGTGTACAGAGATTTCACTTACCTTTCATGTGTGGAGTCAGTAACAGCAAGTCCATGTTTCAAGCATGTTTGAAGAATGGTCTGCTCCTCCTCCTAGTGCCACTAGGATGCTACCCTGCAGGTAGCAGTCACTGAAGGTTTGAAAAACCCCATCTTTTTGGCTAATTGTGGCTGAACATGTGTCTTCAGCTTCGCTGTGTTATTGTGTAAGGATTTCAATGGCAGAGGAGCAGCAAAACCCTGTATCCTTGCAGTTCTGCAAAAAGCAGAAACAGGCAGAGGCTCAGTGAATACAGAGCATTGAAGAGTCATGGTTGCTGATACCTTTTTTTTTTTTGCAAGTACTCTTGAACATAAGTCCTGTTGTAGATATTCACAAAGGAAGATGAGACGAGGGACCATCCATGGTTTCTGCTGAACACTGATTATTGTATTGCCCTGCTGAACTTGGCACCTTACCCAGTACCTAATTCCAGTGCATAACATTCTGTAAAGATTAGTGACTTACACCATGTCACTACTTTGAAGGTTTCTGATTTGGCATATTTTTGAAACCAGAAGAAAATGACCTCTGAATTCTGCTTCAGTCAGCCTTGCTGTCTCACTGGAGAGCTACACCAGCTACACTGTTATACAGTCTTCAATCCATACTGATATTCTTTTGGGATGAGATAACTTGACCTTTAGAAAATCCATCTACAGCTGAATGTGCAAGAAATGACAGCCTGGAATGGTATGTTCTTGTCAGGGTAATAAAGCCAAGCTCCAAAAAATATCTAATGTATGCAGATCCCTTTTCTTTCAATGGTGACTGTAATTTCAGGGGAAAGGCGAGCAGGTGATTGATTTGTTTATAGGGAGTCATGAAAGCACATCGGAGGTGAGTTTCAAGTGTGCTCTCTGTTACAGCTGTGGAATAATGCATGTGTTAAAGGGTCAGTCACAATGCTTGCAGCTCAGTCCTGGCTACCTGTTGGGGTTCAGAAAGATAATTTAGAGTGAAAGGATACGATGAGCATTCTGGGAAACATTCAAAAAGATAACCCATAAGATGTGGGAGGACTGAATAGTTAAAATTGTAATTCTTCTTTGGAAAATTTTCAATACCAATGATAAAAGAAGACTGAGCGCAACTGCACCATCCAAGATTTCTGAGAGACTATATAAAGCTAAATAAATTATGAGGGTCTCTTTACTGTGGTAAGTACTTGGCAATTTTACAGTGATTGCCTGGAGGAAGCCCACGTGTTATATGGCTGCATTTGTTGGAATCACTTCCATTTGAAGAATTTGTTCTCCTGGCAGAGGTTTTTCTGATCTGCCACACAATTTTCTGGACCTGTGAGAAGTATTTGCTTACCCATCAGCTGTCATGCCTTTGGGTCTGTGTATATCCATGGTACTGAAAGACAGTGTGTGGATATATTAAGGCCCGCCTTGGAAGTTGACTATCTGATGTATATCAGTCAGCCAACACTGCCTCAAGTCAGCGTAAGAGTAGTTTTTCCTTTTTGATTCTAGAAACTATCCTGGGAATTGGGGAATTCATTGGAGACACTGGTCTCTGTTTCGCTGGAGGAAAAATCAAACAAACCCATGACTCGGGACTTAGGCTCCCTCCAGAGGAGAAATTCAGACATTTCTTTTAATGCCAGATAACACATAAACCTATCATAGGGGATTCCTATGAAGCATCAACCCTTCATGACTGCTTATAGACAATCTGCTTAGCAGTTGCTGACGTTAAAAATGAGGGGCATAAGAATTTTTTGAATACCTATGCTACATATCATGGTGACGATGGCACAGTGGCACCCATTTTTCAAAACCAACCTTATGTGATTTATTGAATGTAGAATGTGAATTCTGCTGAAATAACACTCCCAGGCAGATAAAGAAAGGAACTGGAGAAAGGCAGTGATGCCAGCACAGGAACTGGAACGGAGTATTTATGGCTATCTATGACCTTGCAATGGACTCCTACCATGGCACAGGCATCCTGCTTGTTTGTGTTTCTGCTGATAGCACAGCCTGAAGAATGTTGCCTAGACAAACTAAGATAATGGGAATGGGTAAATTATTAATTCCAAAGGCATATCTGCTTGAAAAATTCTAGAATGATGTCTTATTCATAATATCAAGTAAAGTACAGATCTTTTGTCTAACTGTCATCTCAAAATGACAGTGAACTAAACCCTTGGTAATGAGCCCGTTTATCCAGCCTGGTTAAATTCCAATTTATCTTTCTAATTTGCACTACAGCATCACAGAAGGAGCAGTTCTTAGGGTTCAGCATGTTGCTGTGAATTATTGCATGTGAAGCTGCCAAAGCTTTTTGTATCAGATTCATAGTATATGTTTGGCACAATTCTGTATTCATTATTGCCAGAAACAACAGGGTATAGATATTAATTAGATCAATTAAAATCAATTTGTACAAATGAAAGATGACCTTTGTTCTCTTTCATAATTTTGGTAAACTTTTCACATATTGCTGACAAACAACCAAATATTAATGTATTTTTTCTCTCACACAGTTATGCACACTTATTACTTCATTATACTCCCAGAATCCTACAATAATAATGGATTTTTTCAGATTATTTGCTAAGAAGTATATAGTGCAGTATCTGGGGCTGATGTTCTGCCACAGATAGTATTCCTATAAATAGCTCATGTGAAGAATCCTGCTTACACCCAAAGGGGTGCTTGGTTAAGGAAGACTCCCTCTCGCTGTTGTAATCCGACATTTCTCAAGCCTGCGGTATTTTAAATGCAGGAGAGAGAATGATCTAAAGAGAAATTCAGCATCTCAGGCTTTATTTTGATTACACTTACACCCTATAATAATGCTATATTTTCTTACCATGAGGCCTCAAATCAGTTGAAAAACACATCCAGCTTCCATAGAACAAAATAATATCCTACTGATTTTGGACTTGCAATACAGGGCACTTCTTGGCGTACAGCTGTTTTATGTAGCTTTTAAACAGGTGCTGTTCTCAGATCTTCCATCAGCCTGTGAGGGGCCAGAAAAAAATCTCAGGTTCACAGTGCCTCTGTTTCTCCATCTCTGAATGTGATGTGTACTCCTCTTTGCCATTTTGTCACTAGCCATGACAAGCAGCCAAGACCCATCATTGCAACTCTGAACAAAGCTCTGGTTGTGCAATACCTTTTTGGGGACAGTCCAGGGTTTTGGGTTTTTTTTTCATTTTGATCCCAAATGCTTAGTTTATAAACATTGGCAATAAGATATGCTAGATACCCATTAAAGCATGTGGTTGCTACTACATTCTCAATACAATTACCAGCTTTCTGGCCATGTGGAAGTTTCTTGTGTTGGCAACAGGACATGTGCAACGTCTTGCTTTGCTAGTCTCGATTGAGGAGGACTTTTGCAAAATTGTATGAAGTCCTGTTTTGAAATTCCAATCGCAAGTGTGATGATTGAAACCAGATTTTTGCAAAAGAAAATCCCACTCAGCCTATTTGGTAGGGTTGTGTAATACATCATTTCATATATAAAATGAAATTTGTTTATGAGATACATCAGAGAATACTCAGTCATTCAGGAAGCAGCATCTGATCAAATATATAGAATGTGTTCTCTCTGTGCTTATTCTTATAAACATTATTTTTAGTGGAAATGATGTCCTGTGTCAAATTTCAGCACATCAGAGTTTGCATTATATGTGGAATATCCACTCTGGAATATATTTATTTCTCTGAAATCTGTCCATATTGCAACTGACAAGGTAAGGAACAAGTTCAAGCACAAGCTGAATCACACATATCTTAAGCAGATGATTTACATGTACAATATTTTGAGAGATGAGGGATAAACTGAGATCTGTGAGGTTCCTGTGGATTATGAAATATTTCCTACGGTAGCTACTTTCCTTGAGAAAGCAGTATTTTAGTCATTGCAGCCTACATTTTTCCCACACACTGTGCCATTAACACATATTTTCTTTTCGCTCAATGTCTTAAATGTAGACCAGCAAGAAGAATGACTGATATATTGTACTTTCTGTCCACTAAACATATGAATGCATTTGCAAGCATACCTGTATGCACAGGAGTGTAGAGCATAAAGACCCCTCTATTTCAGACTGACTGGAGAGCTAAAAAGGAAAGAAAGACTACTTACAGCCGCCGGTACATGCAGTCTGTTGGTTTAAATGAGCTGCAACATCTCACCTCAGCCGAACCAAACTGAACCTGCACCCCGCAAAGACTCAGCATCTGGGGGAGCAGACAGAGCCAGTGCCAGGTCTGTGCTGAGGAGCTGGTTCATCCTCTCACAGATTGCAAGGGCCATCTGCAGGGCTCCCTGGGGCAGAGCCAGCCCACAAAGAACGCTGGGGTCTCAACAAGATGATTTTTCCTCCACTCCAAAACATGGTGGTAGCACAGAGCAAGTTTGCAGCCTTCAGTACACGAAGCCCTGTAAGTATATATTTAAATAAACTGAGCACAGGCATTTGTACATATGCCAGGCCTGCTGTCCGGCTTTTCCAGCCTGAGTGACAGGGAGAGCATCTGTGCATAACGGTAGTAGAGATACCATGCCCTGAGGGCTGGAGTGCTTAGTCCTGCTGAGCTCTTACACTGCTCCTTTGCAAAACTATTCTTCAGTTCCTCTGGTCTATAAGAAATCAACAGACCCAACTTTTCTCCTGCTTCCACCTCGCCAGGTCCCCTTTTCTTTTGCTGAAGGAAGCGAGATGTATTGAGTCTCTTATGGATCAAGAAAGTGAGTGTTTAGAAGCCTGGCCTTTATGCGAGTTGGTTGTTCATGCCTTTCCTTGGTCTTGTGCCATGACAGTGGTGTCTTCTCCGGGTGCCTTCCCTCCCTTAATAGCTTCTCTCTTACCGTGCCTTGACTCTCCATCTGCTCCAGCAAATGGCAAGACTCACAAGGCTTCCCCCAACCCCCCTTTTTGAAGCCAGCATTCCACTTCCAGGCCTCCTCTTCTGCCTTCTCACAAACACCCACAGATTGTCACGCCTATTTAATTCACAGACATACACAAAATCCCTTGTTTGGAAATATCATGTGTAAATGCTTTCCATGATGGTTGGTGGTCTACAGAAGGCATCCTACAACAGCAACTTTTGCCACAATATAATCAACCTACCTTGAACCTGAAATGCAACATGAAATGGAGTGGGATATAGCACTATCAGTAAGTATTAAAATACTTTACTTGATTGGGTTAAATGTAACATGGTAAAATGAAATACTGAATTGTAAGTTAACTGCAGCCACAACAGAGAAAAGTTACGATATAATTCTAACTATGGCTTCAAAGAAAAAGACCTTAGGTACCATCATACTAACAAGACAATGTCACTGCCTCTGAAAAGGGATGATTTGGGGCTTAAATTAGCTCTTGTGTGTATCAGTAGCATTAGTCCTTTGTTTTTCAGCTTGCATTTTGCATAGCTCACTCCTGCATAGCAATGGATTGCCATTCTGTTCGTTTTAGATTGTCAGTCTGGCTTGATTGCTCTTCATTTGCTTGTGAGCATCACTAATAAAACACTCAGAAAGCTGCCTGGTTTGTGTGTCAGGGAATAGCTAGGTTCTTTTATTCTTGTTGATAGGTACTTACCTGTCTTTTCACTAGAGTACCTGGAGTGCCTTGTAGCACACAAAAGAGATTTAAAAAAAAAAAAAACAAAACAAACAAATACTTAAAAGGCCAGTCCAAAGGGAGGGTTTAGGAAAGCAAATTATGTTTAAGCAGTTGATGGTATTCAGAGATGTTCCCTTACTCAGGACTGGCAGAGTTGTGAATACAAACTGCTGCAAAACGCAGAATAGGCTGGAGAGTTCATTGTCTCAGTTCCCAGAAATTTTAAGCTCGGGCACATACTGAAACGGTGAATCTTTATACTTCATGTTGAATGCACACATGGATCTGACTGGACCAAACAGTGTCCACTTCAATTATGCAACTAGTCCAGTTAAATTCCACTGGGATACTGCCCAAAACATCAAGATGTGCCAGGATGAGCCTTCTGTTACAAAAAAACCCACAGAGGCAGAAATAACAGTCAGCCCCAGCATTTACCTACCAGCGCAAGCTCATGCCATGCAGTTTGTTGTTGATCAGAATTATAGATACGTGACACAGCTAAAAGATAATTGATTCATGATTTTAAAGGTAAATTAAGGCAAATCAGACTCTGAGGGTGTTAGGGAGCCACTAATTATATCTGCCAGAGGGAAAGCAAATAGTACTTAGAAAGCATTAAATCAAATGTGCTCTTGAGGCTGCAGTTGTGAGCCCTTGTTCTTACAGAATGCTTAAATTAGTCACATAAAAGCTCACCAGCTTCTGTAGGATTTTATTTTAAACTAAAATTAATTTAATTTTAAAACTGAATAAATTTGTTCAAAACTAGAGTTGTTACATTAATATTACTATATTTAATGTTAATAATATTCATTGTTATTAATAAAGTATGTGGCATCTGCTAGGGCCAGCAATTAATTTCTTACTCGTACATATCTCTCCTGTGGTTCATGCCAAAACGCCATGTCACTCTGCCACCATGGCCTGCCTTTCAGCTGATAGCAGTGCCTCCACAATCTATTCGTTCTTCATTTAGTGCACGGGTTTGGCTGTGACCATAGCCAAATCAAGAGCATTTATGCTTATTCCAGGACCTCAGGCCCATGCACAGTGCAGAAGTCACTAAGGCAGGCCAGGCCATCAAAAGCAGCTCTGATGACAGCAGTGCCTTCCTTAAGTGGCCATGGATCCATTCTGGTCCATGCTTCTTGCCAACAGAATTAAGTTTGGGGCTCACATGGACTAGTGAGCACAGAGCAGATCCAGCAAGTATCCCTAGGCCAGGTAAGGCTAATGCCAACAGGCACTACAAGGCGTCGTGGTACCAGGAGTACACACAGGCAGGTGTCTCTTCCTGATGCTGCTGGGCAAGATTTAGGGCTGTGGCTGGCAGCATCTTCCGGATGAGTGCCAAGATTCCTGGCCCAGAATTAAGGTCATTTGTCCTTAGGAGACTAAAGACATAGGTAATGACATCGACATCAGTGTTATCCCATGAAAGCTTGCTCCAGTATCTGGGGGAATTTTTCCACTGACTTCAACAGCAGCTGGGAGAGTCGCTACTGCTCCTGTCAAAGAAAACTGAAACTTTGCTCTGGTTATTGAGAAACTCTAATATAAGATGGATATTTCTGGGTCTCAGAACTCTTAATATGCTAATTTCCCATTGATACCTTGATAAATCATTAAAGTCAAAAATCCTCAGTAACCCTCCCCTTTTAATTATCGGACAGTGACATATATTAAGTCTATTGACTCACAGTAGTGACTTGCATAATGGAAATGCCCTTGGAAATGCATGCTTTTGCACCTTCATGTTTCCCTATTGTAATTCCATAGATTTATACATCATCAATGTGCTATTTTGGGCTAATATATTGCAAGGACATCGGGGTGGTGGCAGTTTATCCATGACTTTTTGTCCTCCTTTTTTTCATTAGTGCTATTTAAGAAGGCAAGCTATTTCTGTCAGGAGCTCCCTATAAATGTAATGGATCTTACCGCATAACCATAATAGTGCAGTATTATGCCTGTCCCCTCCTCGTATTAATTATGATCATACTTGCATTCAGGATGCAACCTTATCTGAATCCAATCCAAATTACTATTGGTGCTAGAGAAAGGCTCTAGCACAGCAATTGTTGGAGCTGTCCCTGGAGGTAATATGACACTACTGCATGTGCCCTTCTTGATCCACACAAATATATCTCAAACAACAGTTCTCTGGAAATGGAAAATGTGCATTGTAATGTAGATTTTGGGGTTAGTCTAGCTGTCTCTTTTTTTCCCTGTACATTACCTCATTGGCATTCAGTCAGTATTGTGTAAGACCATAATGAAGTCCACCTCAACATATTTTCTTTTTCAAATCAGTCAAAATAAGCAGTAATCCATTTTTGATACATATTACTTTTACTAAGAGAGATTTGAAGTTCCTCCTTTGATGGGGATCTACCCAAAACAGCCTGGTATTTTTCATCTACTTACTTCACAAGTGACAGATAAATAAGCTTTTGCTTTTTCCTGGGCTCCTAAGCCAGCAACATTAATTCTCAAAGGGTCCCACTCTGAGAAGAACTCAAAAGGCACTTAAGTACATTCTTAAAGCCTACTTATTCAGTGAGATTATAGCTTATGTCCATTTCAATAAAGAAAGTATTAACTCCATCTTCAAGGCCAGATAACCATGCGTGCTTGTATATAGTCTCAATTAACAGACTATTTCTCCTGTTTAAAACACATGCATAAAAGCCCTGCTAAATCTTGACTTTTGAGTCATATGTGTACCAGAAGAGCAGGGTGCTGCCTGGAAATGTGACTGTCTATGATGCTAGCTGCTGAAATAAGCAAATCAGAAGTTCATTGACTTCAAAAGTATATAACTTCAATAATTTTTTCTGTTTCATAAAAGAGAGCAGTATAGGCTATGCAAAACTTCAAAACATTCAGTCCTTCTGCAATCTTTGCCCTTGCAAATGAAAAGCCAAAAGAAAATCTGAAGAAAAAGCCCCAAAAGTAGCGAGTTGCCTTCTCCAGAGGAGATTTATTCTTTTCTTCACTGGGTTATTTTTTGGAAAGGGGCATTTTAAAAGGGTTTAAACACTTTTCTCCTTGATACTGTATGCGAGGTGGAAGTTCTTGGGTAAGACAATGACTTATGGTGTGGATGATAAGTAGTCACAAAGACCCTTACAAAATAAAGCTGCCAGATCTCCTGGGGCCATCAGAGCTGATGTATAAAATGAAAAAGTGCAGATTTCTCTTGATTTTCCAGGTGAACCCATTCAACAGGTATTGGAAAAGCACCTTGTAGATCAACAACTAGAGACAGTCCTTATAACAGGAGATGTCCCACCATGCAGCACACCACTATCAGCTGTGAGAGCCAAGAGGACCCCTCAATGTGCCTTACTAACACAGCAGCCTGTGGGACTGTTTCCCCTCCCAGTGGATTTACAGGTAACATGGTCTTGCTGCAGCATCGTTTGGGACTTCTCCACCGTGCACAGGTAAGAGAGGGGAGGAAGGATAAAATGCTGTTGACATTTCATCAAAGAATTATGCACGGCTATGTTTACAGTTAAAACCAGGGCAAATTCTGAAAGAAAATGTTAGAAATATGTCCAGTCATACTGCTTTGTGTAAGCTGAAGATCATCTCGCTACAGCAATCTGATTTCCAAGAGCAAACAGTGATACATCGAGTGTCAGGGCCCTAGGGGCACCAACAGGGCCTGAGTACCTGCTCCCCATCACCACCACCACCACCACCTTTCATGGGCTCAGAAGTCCCACTTCAAACCAGCCCAGGACCATCTGTCTCTGTTCCAGTGATGCTGCAGCAGCGCCAGTCCCTCGGGGAGCAGCCAGCCCTTGCTGCCCCCGGCAGTAAGCAGGCAGAGATGTCAAGAATTAGATCCCTAAGGAATATGTGTGTCTGCTGTGTGGTGGACACCTGTCCATCAGAGCAGTTTCCCCTGAAATGGCACCTCTCTTTTGCCATTCTCATTATGAACCATCAGAAAATGCTCAATTGCTAAGGACCTCATGGTTCTCTAATGTACCTTTGTAAGCTGCACACTGAGGAAATTAGACCTGAGGGACAGACCCTGAAGACACCAGTTCAATGGCTTCAAAATATCACTGGAATTTTCCAGCTGCTTTTCATTAAGTATCCATTCATAAGCTCATCACTTAATGAAACAAAATGGTCAAATGGGAAAAAACATTTTCAGAAAATTATATATAGTACCTGTACTGATTGATAATAACAGTTTTTAAACATTTTAAAGAAAAAAAAAATCTCATTTTCTCATGTGTATATACAAAGACACACACACACACACAGAAAATAGACAAGCATAGGCAAGTGCACTCAGACTTTCTTTTCCAAACAACAAACCAGGCTGCTTGAGGCTTTCCAAATTCAGTTAGATGCCCTTTGCATTGCATGGCTTCCTGGACCCATCTGTACAAGCTTCTGTCACACAGCCATCCTCAAAGTGCATGTATTAAAATTTAAGCTAGGTTGTTTACAAAATAGTTCCAAGACTGTCCCTTTGTGGAAGTACTGGTTTGCAGAACATCTGTTGCTTTCAATAGTCAATACAGAGCCATTTGTTTCATCTGAAACCAATGGCATTTCCCTGTGCTATAACCATGCTCCCATGAATCAAACAAAATATGTTAAGACCATTCAGCCATTATTAATCTTTTATCTGGGGACTCTGTCTTTCTCTGATCACATATTTATCAGCATTAATTTTGGCTTGATTTTTAATAGCATGTTCTCTGTGATCATTTCCACTAAATAGGAAGACACTCAGAATCTGAATGGGTAGAATGGCTCAGTGCGGATTTATCAGTGCTTTTGGCTTCATTTCTGTATGTCCAAGTTGATCCATTGTGTTGAAAAAGCAAATAACTAGCAACTGTGTCAGATTCCCTTTGGCTAGCATCAATTTATCTGAAAAGGAGTTTCAGCAAGCAACGCCAGCCTGGCCCATACTGGTTTACTCCTGTTTTTCTTAAGACTTGCTCTTTTTTTCTCTTTCAAGTTTTGTTGGTGTTAGTCAGAATTCCGTATAAACCTAGACAAGGTTTATATTAAGAACTACTTAAGTTAGATCACTGCAAAGACAAGGCAGGCTAAGGGTCAGATGAGCAAAACGATTCAAAAGCATCATTACTGAGATCTTTTATTTACAGATTTCTTTTTCTTACCCATATTACATCTCTAGAAAGCAGCAGGATTACTGAAGATGTCTGAAAAGCATGAAATTAAGGGCTTGGTTTTTCTCTTGGACAAGTTTGTGGAGAAAGTATTGCATTGGTCCATTCTGACTTGGTAGACTTTCATGTAACAGATCACCAGGTTGCAAAGCAGTGTGAGTTCAAGTATATTCCAGTAAATTCTCATTCTAAAAGCTACTGCAACTTCTAAATTCAAAACATCAGGACTAAAAAGATGTAAAGATGTACAACGTTGGTAAAACAACAAATATTTCTAGTTCATGTGATGCTCTCAAACTCTGCGCATCACATAAGGATCATCAGAAAAACTCCTAATCATCATTTTTATGAAAGTTTTAAATTTTAGGTTTAGGAATTAGCTGGGGTGAATGTGTAAACAGATTATATGGCAGGAAATTCCCTCTAGCTTCTGAGAGGCATTAGTATCTCTGCTTTTACACTTTGCAAGAAATGCTTTACATTCAGGGAATAATGAATCAATAAAAGAATCAATTTACAAGAAGTCTATGAGAGTCTGGGGAATTCCTCCTGACAAACTGCACAAGCTGAGACTGGATATCCTATTTCTTAGGAGGCATGGCCACAACATCTTAAAAGATGGATGGTAGTGTGAACTAACCTGCTAATTTTGGTCACTCAGAAGACAAGTCATTGTAACATGTTTATGGTAGAGATGCCTGCAATTAAATGACATGGGGACAATGTGTTTGAAGGGGAGGGTTCTTGACCTTACCTATCACCAATAACCAAATTTAAAAATTAAAATATAAATAGTTCTTTTTAACAAGAGCTTTGAGAAATTCCTTTTCAAAAGTATTGCATTAAATTAGTGCCCTACTGTTTTGATTGTCCCCATTAAGAATGACATGAGAGCCTACATTTTCTACTTGAAACTGGAATGCCTATAGCCCTTTCTGAGTCATATACACAAAGCCAAGCTGCTTTGAAATACTTTATTGGGATATAAAAACAATGTATAAATTATTAAACTAACCGTACATGCCTGCAGAAGATAATTTAGAGTCTGGAAAACTTCATTGGAGAATCAGATGTTTATTCAACCAACACTTGTAGATGGACGCAGCACGTGCACGTGTGTTCTCATAGGCAGGTTCAGCTCTCCACCTCTCTTCCTCTTTCCACAAAAATCACAGCTGGCTGTTCTTTTTCCACTACAAAGCAGTTGCTTCAGGTCTCCAGTGAACTTACATTGCATGAGAACACCACGCTCTTGTGCTGAAACATGGTACTGAACTAAGCATTTAAGGTATGCTAATAGATTTTGCAGAGGTACCTTTTAACTTTTCACAGCCCTAGATGATTAAATGCACAAAAATGGTATTAAGGCAGTGGTCACACAATTAGAATAATTAAATAAGGGCCTTTAAAAGTTACAGTTTGAGCACTTACATTGGTTTGAAGGATTCTTGCTGCTGTAGTATTTTCTGCTCACTTGACTTCACAATGGAAATCCTAGTAATCATCATTCATTTCAGCTGCCCCAGTCATTTCACCTGAAGCATAGAGATTGTTCTGATTGCTCTCTCATGTACATACCAGACTGCAGAGGCTGTGAAAGGAGTGCTGTGTGATTCCACCAGTAAAGGAGAAGAAACAGGATACCTGGAAGGAAACCCGAGTTGCTTCTTGATTGGAACAAATGCTAAAAATATGTAATTTCCACCAGCCAATAATTTGGAAGAAAAACAGCCCATGAAGATTCTGTTTCAACTTGTGAATTTTGATATTTGTTTCTAAACTACTACAATTTAAAATGAATAAGGTAATTTTTCACTTAGGAATGTAAAAGCAGGAAGACTGCCATTTCATACATATATTTATTGAAATATTTTTTCCAGTGAGAAAACCTACCAAAGCCAACTCACTCTTGTGGCCAGTATCCTTCTTGAAATACCAGCAAGAAAGTCAGTGAAAACAGTTTTGCAGGAAATTTGCAAATTTTATTTGGAAAAAAACACTACTTGGATTCCCTTCTTGACAGTAGCTCAATTCCTACATGCTCTAGACTCAGAAAAAAAATATTAGTAAATACCATTTTCCAGTGGGAAGAGATTAATCCAAGGGAAATGGCATGCAAAGCAGATTCACACTTTGTGTAGCATGTATAGTGGTTACAATGTAATACAAGATTGCAATACAAATGCAACCTCCATTTCCTCATGAGCACAGATAGCATCTCTCATGGATGTGATGAGGGTTGAGGATGCAACATAATGAATATTGGAGCATTCATCCTTCCTGAACAGCACCCACTCTCTGACTGCCTGTGAAATTATTTAGCTTGTCAACTGCTTTTGCAGGGCAGCACCTTGCAGGCATCATACAGGAAAGCATTTACCAGACGCAGTGTAGGGCAGGTATGCTGTGATCAGTGAGCTCCCAGAAACAGTCAGGGAAAATCCTGAGGCGCAGACTGTTGTTCTGGGCATGTTCAAAGCAGTTAATTAATAAAGCTGAGCACTGCAAAGCTTCAGTGTTTCAGAATTCTGAAAACAAGATGACCAAAAGCTCTTTCACTCCTGCTTATTCATTCAAAAAGTTAAGTTTCTGTTTCTAACTTAAAAATGTCCAAAAAGTCAGTGGCTTTCTGCACTAAGCTTTATTTTTCAGCTGAGGCCCAGTGGCAGAAGTGCAAACTGAATTAAAGGCTAGTAGGAGGAATTAACTGTCTTCATGCTATAACCATTTGGATTTGTAGCTACAAAGGCCTTTCCAAGAAAACAAAAGGTAACTTAATTTATGATTCATCATATTATGATGAAAGTGGGGAGAGAAAGAAAGTGATAGCTTGTTTAGTTTTCAGACTTCCATTCGCAGTTTTATTTTGTTGTAAATATATCTCTTTCCTACATCTGGCTTAGAAACCATGGCTCAGAAACCAACTTGTTAAGTACTCAGAATTGCTGTAGGGTAGAGAAAACTGTAGGTTATAATGAAAAAATCCCTTGTGGGTTTCTCTTGTTGCCAGGAATAACAAAGCTAGAAAAATAGATCTCTTAAGCTAGGGTTGAGGTTCAGAAAGTATTCCCATCTAGATATAAATACAAGGTTGCTTTACTCTTAAAAATCACAAATATATGTGGGTTTCTGAATAATTATAACAAAAGGTCATCAGTAATCTTGAGGAAAGTTATCTAATATTTTACACTGTAGAGCTACTATACAAGTAGCATTACTGATTCTCCACCTGGATGAACAGGTCCACATAGAAAGATTTAGAGAAATTGAACAAGATAACCACCTTCAGGACCCTGTAGCAATCCGTAAATCCCAAAACTGGTTTTCTGTGTGTGTGGTTTGGGTAGGGTTTTTTTTCTTCCTCAGTATTCATCCTTCACCTTAAAGGCCATTGTCAAATGCTTTGAATTTTTTGCTGTCTGTAGTTGTTAAAGCTGACTTCAGAGTTACTGCTTTAAACACTTCATGCTGGAAGATCTCTCATTTCCTCATCTCCTGCTATTTCCTCTCCAGTTTCTATTGATGAAGTGAATACTGATCCTTAATTAACAAAAGCACCTTTATTGGAGTGAGCAACGTGGTTTCTAGACAGCTAATGATTAGTTGGGTTTTCCCCAGATCTTTATTTAAACTTGAAATCTTCTTGTCATAACGGAAGTACCTTATAAGTTTATCTTCATGGATAAAATGGTATGATGAACAAAAAAATAAAATACATGATGAGTAAAAAAATAAGACAATATCCAAGGAAATTAGCTGGGTAAGTAGCAAAGTTTAAAATCTACTGAAGTGCAGTTGGCCTCATTCAGAAGAAAGAAATCTGACCCAAGAGAAGTCAGCTAGGAAAATAGCAAGCCACCACTGGTAATGTGCAGGAAAGAAGATAGAAGAGCAAAGAGGGAATATGAAGAATAACTGCCAGATGTAACACAAACCTGATTAAATTCTCTAGCTATTACAGAAACAGGAAGTCATGAGTGAATTAGTAAATGCCGAGACAAGATGATCAAAACCTAAAAAGATGCAACAATAGAAATGAACAAAAAGAATTCTTTGAATAATCCCTTCCCACCAGTTCACAACAAAATAATACACTCGCTAATCCAGGATCAGAAATTTCAAGTAATGAAGGTAGGCCATAAGCAAAGACTTGAGATAGAATCATAGAATCATAGAATCATAGAATCATCTAGGTTGGAAAAGACCTTTAAGATCATCCAGTCCAACCATTAACCTACACTACCAAGCCCACTCTAGACTAATCAAGGGTAGACCAGACTAAACCATATCCCGAAGTGCCACATCTACCCGTTTTTTAAACGCCTCCAGGGATGGTGACTCCACCACCTCTCTGGGCAGCCTGTTCCAATGCCTGACCACCCTTTCCGTAAAGAAATTTTTCCTAATTTCCAGCCTAAACCTCCCCTGGCACAGCTTGAGCCCATTTCCTCTCGTCCTATCGCTAGCTACTTGGGAGAAGAGACCAACACCCACCTCACTAGAACCTCCTTTCAGGTAGTTGTAGAGAGCGATAAGGTCTCCCCTCAGCCTCCTCTTTTCCAGGCTAAACAACCCCAGTTCCCTCAGCCGCTCCTCATAAGACTTGTTCTCCAGACCCTTCACCAGCTTCGTTGCCCGCCTCTGAACACGCTCCAGCACCTCAATGTCTTTCTTGTATTGAGGGGCCCAAAACTGGACACAGTATTCCAGGTGCGGCCTCACCAGCGCCGAGTACAGGGGGACAATCACCTCCCTGCTCCTGCTGGCCACACTATTCCTGACACAAGCCAGGATGCTGTTGGCCTTCTTGGCCACCTGGGCACACTGCTGGCTCATGTTCAGCCGGCTATCTACTAACACCCCCAGGTCCTTTTCGGCCAGGCAGCTTTCCAGCCACTCCTCCCCAAGCCTGTAGCGTTGCATGGGGTTGTTGTGACCGAAGTGCAGGACCGACGAACAGGAGTACAAGAAGAGAAGCTGGAACAAACTGGCAAATTGAACAGCAACAACTCACTAGGACTGGCTGGTACCTATCCAAAAACTCTGCAGGTGCTGAAGACAGAAGGGATTTAACAGCTAACAAAATATGCAATCTCTGGTTAAAATGAGGAGCTATACTTGAGGCCTGCAGGGTAGCAACTGTTCTAGGTCTAAAAAAGGTAGTAGGGATCTGCGGAATTAGATCACAGAGCTTTATTTCACTATCAGTTAATCTTGTCAAAACAATAATTAAAAATAGTCTTTTAAAAAAATAGTCTTCTAAAACACCTCAAGGAACATGATAGGACCAATGTATGGTAGAACCCATATCTTTAATATGCATAAAATCATTGAGAGAAGATGAGAATGGTGAGGCAGGCAAATTTGCAGATGGCAGAAAATTATTTCATTTGACAAGACTAGAGAAGATTGTAAGGTGTTCTGTAGGGAAGTCATAAAGATGTGCTAGTGAGAAGCATAATGTCTAAAAATCAGTACTGGCTGATATCCAGGAGCAACAATTGAAATGAACAGCTTAAACTGTTTGCATCTATAGTTACCCTGAGCAATTTGCTGACCCAAATTGGTTTTGGAGCCAAGAAATCCACAGGATTTTTTTTTTTTATTTAATGAAAGTCTGTACACACTGTGGAAGACCTATGAGGATTATAAGATCTTATGGTTTAAGGTATAGAGCAATTATTAACGACCAGGAGCTACAGAGCAGTAATCTTTGTAGCAAGTCTTAATCCCTCTTCAAGAAGGTCAAGCAGGAAGACCCAGATAACTAAATAAAAGCTGGTCAGCCTCACCTCAGTCCCTGGGAAGGTGATGGAGCAAACTGTTGTCATCAGTGGTGAAAAGTCTAGCTGGCAGCCAGTAACCAGCAGCATCCCTCAGGGGTGGACAATCCCTTTATTACCAATCCCTATGGTAGGCCAGAGTGTGTTCTTAGCAAGACTGCAGGCAAAACTAAATCAGGAAGAACAGCCCATACGCTAGAGGGCATGGTTAATACTCAGAGAAACCAAGACAGGCTGGAGAAATGGGCAAACAGGAATCTCATGAAGTTCAACAAAAATGTATGCAAGAACTGGGATGGAATAACCCCATGCAACAATACAGGCTGGAAGGAGACTGTCTGGGAGGCAACTGTCTAGAAAAGTACCTACAGGTCCCAGTAGGCAACAAGCTGGACATGAAACAGCTGTATGCCCTAGCAGCAAAGAAGGCCAACTGCATCCTTGAATGTATCAGCCAAGATTGTGGCCAGCAGGTTGAGGGAGATGATTATTCCACTCTGTTGAGCACTGGTGAGACACATCTGAGGCACTATGTCCAGTTCTGGACTCCCAGTGCAAGAAAGACATGGACATACTGGAGCAGGTCCAGCAAAGGGCCACCAAGCTAACCAGAGCACTTGACATAGGAGGACAGACTGAGAGCAGACTTTGTTCATCCTGGAGATGACAACAAGGGGAGACCCGTATTGCTGCCTACAGCTACCTGATCAGAAGATACAGAGAAGGTAGAGCCAGAGTCTTCCCAGAGGTGCACAGCATTAGGAAAAAAGGCAGTGAGCACAACCTGGAACATGGGAATTTCCAATTAGATATAAGGAAAAATATTTTTACCATAAGAGTGGTCAAATACTGGAACAAGTGTCCAGAGAGGTAGTGGGATCTCCATCCTTGGAGATGTTCAAGACTTGACTAGGCACATCCCTGAGCAACCTGATGTAATTAGACATCCTTCAAGCAATTAATTGGAGTAGATGACCTTCAGAGGTCTCTTCTAACCTAAATTATTCTGTTTCTGTGCTTCTAATTGCTTTCAAAACTGTTCACCACTAGTAGTCATGAACCTTCCTTTGAAGCATCTGATACCCAGCTGTGTAAGACATGGTATACCAGCTACTTTACACCTCTTTAGATCCCATAGCCTGCTCTAATTGAATGAGTAGTGCAGGGCACAGAGGCATGCTAGTAGTTTGCCTACATGCAAAGGTAGGCAAGGTATGCAAGGTGCCTGTGACTGAGCATGAAAGAGTCCACGTGGAGCAGTGCACTGACAGTAAGATGGCTTTAAAGCTTACCTCAAAAGATAGTAAAGACTTAGCCCTAAGGCATCTTCTGTCTAATCCCATATGGTTGTTCCTGTCTGTTTACCAGAAAAACTCTTCTGGCAGGATTTTTAAATGAACAGCAAGGTAGTTTGAAATAAGGCAAAAGAAATGACCAGGCACAAAGACATTCAGATATTCACCATTTTGCCCAGATATCATTTGATGGCCCTTCTTTGATGAAGCTGCTTTTGTTGCAGCATCTCAAGTTGAAAGTGTATTAATCCTATTATTGAAAAATCACATGTACATTCTCAAAAGTATGGAGGGTGAAAGGGAGAAAAAGTTGAACTCATTAACAAAATTTAAAATATATATATTAGCAAGTTCTTTGAAGACGATGTCTCTGTTGTACTGACATTTCAAGTGTGATATAGTTGCATCAATCTGGAGAACCAATTTAGAGCTTTAACATTAATTCCTAATTAACTGGTAAAGTTTCCTTATACCTTTATGAGCTCATTTCCACTGATATGCAATTGTTTATCTGTATTGGTTCCTGTCATGACACAATTCAAAATGTTTCTCTGTCTAAAAATACAGGGTAATAATCATAGAATCATAGAAACATAGAATTGTTTTGGTTGGAAAAGACCTTAAAGATCATCAAGTCCAACCATTAACCTAACAATACCAAGTCCACCACTAAATCAATTAAAGGAAGAGTAATAATTAATTTAATGTTTCCTGGCTTGATGACTGGATTATTTTTTAATGAAAGTAAAACTACAATAGAATCATTAAGGTTGGAAAGGGCCTCTAAGATCATCAGTCCAACCATCACCCCAACAGCACCATGCCTACTAAACCATGTCCCAAAGTGCCACGTCTACCCATTTTTTGAACACTTCCAGGGATGGTGACTACACCCCCTCTCTCGGCAGCCTGTTCCAATACTTGACTACCCTTTCCGTAAAGAA
Organism: Pelecanus crispus; assembly: GCF_030463565.1. Classification (NCBI taxonomy): domain Eukaryota; kingdom Metazoa; phylum Chordata; class Aves; order Pelecaniformes; family Pelecanidae; genus Pelecanus; species Pelecanus crispus. The sequence continues at coordinate 141,965,219 of NC_134643.1, forward strand.
ATTTTTCCTAATTTCCAGCCTAAACCTCCCCTGGCGCAGCTTAAGCCCATTTCCTCTCGTCCTATCGCTAACTACTTGGGAGAAGAGACCAACACCCACCTCACTACAACCTCCTTTCAGGTAGTTGTAGAGAGTGATAAGGTCTCCCCTCAGCCTCCTCTTCTCCAGGCTAAACAATCCCAGTTCCCTCAGCCCTGGGCCTGTGCTCCAGACCCTTCACCAGCTTCATTGCCCTTCTCTGGACATGCTCCAACACCCTAATGTCCTTCTTGTATTGAGGGGCCCAAAACTGGACATAGTATTAGAGGTGCAGCCTCACCAGTGCCAAGTACAGGGGGACAATCATTTCCCTGCTCCTGCTGGCCACACTATTCCTGACACAAGCCAGGATGCTGTTGGCCTTCTTGGCCACATGGGCATACTGCTGGCTCATGTTCAGATGGCTGTCAACCAGCACCCCAAGGTCCTTTTCGGCCAGGCAGCTTTCCAGCCACTCTTCCCCAAGCCTGTAGTGTTGCATGGGGTTGTTGTGACCCAAGTGCAGGACCCGGCACTTAGCCATGTTGAATCTCATACAATTGACCTCAGCCCATTGATACAGCCTGTCCAGATCCCTCTGCAGAGCCTTCCTATCCTCAAGCAGATTGACACTCCCACCCAGTTTGTTGTCATCTGCAAACCTACTAAGGGTGCACTCAATCCCCTCATCTAGGTCATTGATAAAGATATGAAACAAGGCTGGCCCCAAAACTGAGCCCTGGGGATCACCGCTCGTGCCCAGTCACCAACTGGATTTAACTCTGTTCACCACCACTCTTTGGGCTCGGCCATCCAGCCAGTTTTTAACCCAGCAAAGAGTACACCTGCCTAAGCCATGAGCTGCCAGCTTCCCAAGGAGAATATTATAGGAGACGGTGTCAAAAGGCTTTACTGAAGTCCAGGTAGATGACATCCACAGCCTTTCCATCATCCACTATGCAGGTCACGTGGTCATAGAGGGAGACCAAGTTGGTCAAGCAGGACCTGCCTTTCATGAACCCATGCTGGCTGGGCCTGATCCCCTGGTTGACCTGCACATGCCTATTGCGTGTACTCAAGATGAACCGCTCCATAATCTTCGCCAGTACCGAGGTCAGGCTGAAAGGCCTGTAGTTCCCTGGATCCTCCTTCTGGCCCTTCTTGTAGATGGGCGTCACATTGGCAAGCCTCCAGTCATCTGGGTCCTCCCCTGTTAGCCAGGACCGCTGATAAATGATGGAGAGTGGCTTGGCAAGCTCCTTTGCCAGCTCTCTCAGTACTCGCTGGTGAATCCCATCCAACCCCATAGACTTGTGAGTGTCCAGGTGGCACAGCAGGTCATTAACTGCTTCCTCCTGGACTATGGGGGGTTTGTTCTGCTCTCCATCCCTGTCTTCCAGCTCAGGGGGCTGAATACCCTGGGCATAACTGGTCTGGCTATTAAAGACAGAGGCATAGGCAGCATTAAGTACCTCAGCCATTTCCTCATCCTTGGTGACAATGTTCCCCCCCCTACATCCAGCAAAGGATGGAGATTCTCTTCGGCTCTCTTTTTGTTGTTGATGTACTTGTAAAAACATTCTTTATTATCTCTTACAACAGTGGCCAGATTGAGTTCTAGCTGGATTTTTGCCTTTCTAATTTTCTCTCTACATGACCTAACGCGATCCCTGTACTCTTCTTGAGTCCCCTGCCCCTTCTTCCAAAAAAATTGTTCCAAAGAGTGAAAATTATTATAGTTTGTTTTGCATGGAATGGCAGGTTAGGGGAAAAATGAACTTGATGAAGGGCTATAAGCAAAGAGTAGCAATATTGACAAGGTGTCAGTATGGATCAGAACAAGGCAGAGGCATATTCCAGCTGGATGCAAGAAATGTTGCTCAATCATTTGAAATCTTCCATAACTAGATGAAACAGTCAACAGCATGTTACAAGTTATATTAGAATAGAAAACACCACAATCTCTAAATAAATGGAGGGAGAAGGAATCAAGAAGGATGAGAGAGAGAAAAATGAGGTCAGGTTTTACATATGTAGACTGATGCCTATGAGGGGAATAATTCAGAGCATAGATATTGACTTGTGTGGAATATTTTAAAATATGTAGAGTTAAAAATATTCTAACTTGTGCCTGACAATCAAAATAGATATCTTCCTGAAAATCAAGATAGATATCTGCATGCAATGCAATATTGCTGTATAAAACACTGTGACTGTGGGGAGTGATAGCCTTGTAACACACGTCAAGGAGGTAAAATCTTCTGTTTATGACAGTGGCAAACATCAGCTACTACACTGCATATATATCCAAGCACTTCTGCAGAAGAAAGGTGTCTGTGAAGGATTTCTGAGAAGAGAGGAGAAGAGGAAGTGATTTGGATGCTTCTATTAGGTGAAAAAGCTGCTGAGAGCAGAATACTGTTAATGTGTTTTATAAACCCTCCCCTGTCTTTGTAACTGGAAGACATGAGGACACACTAGGGGACATGTATTTCAAGTAGGGCTACACAGCTAGGTGTGCTTAAAATAAGAACCCTTCTCTCTCAGACCTTTGACAAACACAGAATTAAACCTGGACTCCACATGTATTGACATTTTTAGTTCATGAACAAATATTTCTTAAGCATATATTCCATCTAATATGAGACAACCTATCAATGACCTTTCTTTATTCCAGTGTCTTTTCAAAACCCCAAATTTTTTACACTATTGTCTGTAGAAACATGTAAGAGAGTTTGAGAGAACTGGTTTTGTTCAGTCTTAAAATAAGAAAGCTAAGGGGAGAATCTTATTACTGTCTTCAACCAGCTAATGGGAAGCTAGAGAAAAAACAGAGCCACACTCTTCTTGAAGATGCGTAGTGAAAAAGATGAGAGGCAAGAGAATCTGTTGCAACAAGAGGCATTCTGATTAGATGTTAGAAAAAACTTCTAACAGGAAAGGTAGTTCAAATTCTAGAACAGGTCCTTCCACAAAGGCTGTAAGACCTCTTCCTTGAAGATATTCAGAACTTGACTGGTGAAGGCCTTGAGCAATGTGATCTAACCTGTACCTGAGTTTAGCATAGGCCCTGCTTAAAGCAGGGCCTCTAGAGAGGTCCCTTCCATCCTAAGTTATTCTGTGGTTCTAACAAGCATCTGGAGGAGAAACCCACACACCTGATACCCTTCATAAGCCAACAGTGTTCACAGGGTGAAAATGAGTGACATATCTGGGAGTAGACATGGCACCGGTTCAGTAAACAAGTACGTCAATCACTGCACCTCATTGCCAGACTGCATTTGCCATGACTTTTTCATTAATGTATTCAGAGTAGGATTCTTTCTTAGGGTTCTGTCTTTTTGCCATGGTGATGGAACAGGACTTGAAAACTGATAATCAAAAGCTAAACTATCTCCACAGGGAAAGAGGAGCACTCCTCTTGCTGTCTGTCTTCAGGCTTATTTTGCTTATTTTTAATAAGAGCTTCTTGACTTAGAAAAAGAGTAGTTTGACAAAGATATGGTCTGTTTTCTCAGTGAGGACTTCCTATAACCACTTACAGCTTACTTAAGAATATTCATTTTTTATACTTCCTTTTTTCTCCTACTGATAACCTTTTGATTTGCAGGGGCTCAGCTGCAGTAAGGTATTATTAATAAGAAGATTCACAATGCACATCTGAGATACTTTTGCTGATTTGAAGCAGCTTATGGCAGTAGCAACAGCAAATTTTACTCACGTCATAAGTCTAATATACAATCATAAAATTAGCCTCTCCTGCCAAATGGCAAGGGGTGTGCCTGGTATCAGGTTGAATTCAGCACAATACTAAAAAGGACTTTGCAGGAAAATGCTCTAAAACAGATGATTACAGAAGTATTAAAATACAAGCAGGTGTTCTATACAAAAGTGGATTTAACAAAGAGCAAGAAAAACTAGCAACTCCTTCAGCCACCACATTCAAGGACAATTTCTATCACTCACGTATAAATACAAATGCTCATACTAAAATAAGGGCAAGGTTGATTCACAAGCCCATGAGGATATTTGGGTTATACTGGAAGTGAACTACATGGATGGCATGGGCTTAAAGCAGCAAATAAAGTGATTTCTGTGACATTTTTCTAGCACAGTAGGGGTTTGGGGTTTGTTCCTTTTTACCTTGTGCAGCTACAGCAGCTAAATCCTGTGTTGTTCCCACCACCACAGCAGGTACATAGACAAGAATTTTGCAGTGGTTCCCTGCCAAACCCAGCCTCCCACACCCAGAGGTGGAGGGACGGGGCTTGGAAACTCCAGGCACATCTGACAAGAGCTTATGATCACAGGAAAGGGAGAGGAAGTTCTGCTGTCACTCCTCTGCTGCTGGAAACCTCTGGATATTAGAGATGGTGGAGAATGGGAGCCAGGGTCAGACATTTCATGCCACACCTTCTGACATGGCACTAGGTACCCACACATCCCTGGACAACTATCTTGGCAGCCTCAGTTGCGCCTTGTAACTGCACTGTGCCAGCCAGGGAAAAGGGGGAGAGACAGGCACAAGGCATGTCTTTTTTTCCACATGGCAGCACCTCAACACAAGCTACAGAAGCAGCAGAGGCAATCAAGAGCTGAAGAGGAGGGAGGGTGCAAGGTGAATGGGACTAGGAGGGTAGCAAGCTTAGGAAGCAGGACAGCAGCATGAGGTGAAGGATCTGATTACTAGAAGAAGACAACTGCTGCATCGGAGGGAGGCATTGGGGCGGAGAGGCTGACAGAAATGCCAAGCTTGAGGTACCCACCATGAGGAAAAAGTAAGTTTTCATGGCAGCTGTTGATGATGGCTCAATGTGTCAGACCTCAAGGCTTGCTATTTAAGCAGTGATCTGCTGACTGCTCTGAGAAGCTCGAAAGGAGACACTAAAACAGCACCAAAGTAAGGCACAAGAATGAGGAATAATAAACCCAGCTTTTGTTAGAGTATTGTGAAATATTCACCATCTGACATAACTGTACTCTGGATGAATAGCTCGATATGTTTCTTATCCAACCAGTATACAATCAGCCACTCTTATCATTAGTCCCTTTCATTAGTCCATGAAAACTAATTTAAAAAAACCCTATGAATCTGTCAATGTTCTAACAAACAAAGAATAAGATGAAACATTGAAAAAAGATTGTGGTAAAAGCCTTTGTTGGCTGGATTCATAAATTTGCTGGCATTTCTCTACCTCTTGTACATACAGTATATACAGTCTGGCTCAGAGCAGCCAGAGACCTGTGATGCAGGTGTCTGCACAAAAAAATACTACATTGGCAGGAATCTGTAAGAAGGTTTTCTATGTCCTTCCACATGCCTAAAATACCAGTGAAAAGCCCCAGGAATCCTCTAGGCAGCACACGGATGAAAGAAAGGGGAGCCAAGTTATACTTCTGCTAGTCATGCTGTAAATTCTGTAAGATTGCTTCTTCCTGTGTTATAAAATAGGGTTGTACCTATGCCACTCTGCCAGACTAGTTGGCTTATTAGCTCTGAATCAGGGAATCACAACCAGTTTCTTGGCTCTGTGTTTTCTCTTCAGTGCTGCACACACAGATGCATCTGCATGCAGCTGGGACAGGATGGGAAAGGTAGCCTTCAGTCAATAGAGGAGAAAACAAGGGGCCTGCTTGGTTCCTATAGAAATCAGTGGGAATAATGACACTGACTCCAATGGGCCCTTAATTATCAGGAAAAGAAGATAATTACTGCTACAGGTCTCAGAGTGTTATTTAATTACCCATAATGGAAATCATAGACACTATGCACCACTTCATTCTTCCATTCTATGGTATATATCAAACACTTCGCAGAACTATGAGCACAGGAACAAAACACAAACAAGGGTAAGGAGGTCTAATTAGTGAGCTGATGTCTCAATCACTCACCAGGCTGATCATTATCAAACTCGGTAATTCCCCTGGTTATTCTATTGCATTTTCCAAAAGAAAAAAAAAAAAAAAAGAAGAAAAAGTACACAGTGTCCTCAAAACAAGGGACAGATTCTGTCACACTTACTCCTACTGAATAATACCATGTCCTACAAGTTCTTCATGCAAGTCAACTGAAAAAAGGGATTTGACATTTCTTACAAGTAACAGGGGCTTCCATACAACATGTGCCTAGCAAAGTATAACACAGTGTGAGCAGAGGTGGAATTAAAAATCCAGCATAAATCTAAATCATGCTTAATGACCTCTTTTACACATGACAGCAGTGATCTCACTGGCCACCTAGACATGTGATATGCAAATTCAGAAGTGTGCGAACACCAGGTCTTGATTGCAACCTGTCCTAATACTTGACATGCACAAAAGTGGTGTCTCTCTTTGAAGCGGTGGTATGACATAGCACAATTTATAAGATCATTTCAACTGCTGCATGCCCGGTTTGACTTTGTGAGTGAAACAGTGACCTCTTTCACAACATTTTTACATCCCACTTAAGGAAAAAGAAATGTTTTTCAAGCTCTGAATAGTTATAAGTCTGGAGAAAACTAGATCCTCAAACTAAGGTGTTTCATCCTCCAGCTGATTCCCTAATTCAGTCTTATTCATCAGTTCAGAAGGATCCTGAATATCCTGCTTTCATACGGAAGATAATTTCCTCAGCATTGCAAACAGAGCATTCAGAAGTCTCATTACAAAGAGGCTTTCTGAGCAGCGGAGCCTGTAGCCTCACACAGAATCTCAATTCCTTTTTCAGTCTGTACAAATAACTGAAAACCTTTCAGGCAACAACTTTCAAATTTTTTCTCCTTAGGTATTCCCTCAGCTGGAAACGTTAATCTCAAAACTCATATGTTTCTATTTTTAACATCTTCTGGAGGGTTGGCTTTTTTGGTAGGAGCTTCGGAAATAACACCTTTTTACCAATTAATCTTTGAAATTGTTTTCCCAAAGAGTCTCTTTTTAGATTTCTTGCTGTTGTCAGTTTCATTGTAACAATATCCTGATTTTAATCTGCAACTGTGCCTTCTTTCTAAAGTGATGCTTCAGGTTATATCACTAACCACTAACCTTTTCAATATTAGGGAGTCAGAGGTAGGAAAACGTAGGCGCTGAGTCTCTCCCTTATTTTCTGACATTCTGACAGCAGATAAATCCAGATTGCTTCTTTTCCTCATGGGGAAGTTTGGGATACTTAGAAATTCTTCCAGGTATCAAGGATTAGACTCTATAAAATAAAAAACCTTTCTGATTCCCCTTTGGAACCAACCTGAGTCTACTTAGGTGCTTGCAGAGCTCACCCCCTGAGAAAATACAAGAAGAGAGGAGAATGAGAGGTCACATTCTTTATGAGGACATCCCACTCGGACAGTCCAGCTTGTCATGACCTTCATCACTCCCACCATGTTTATACCTCTGCTGTTAAATAACAATGCCACTCAATGGATCTGGGTAGGGCTGTTTGGTAGTGAGGTGAGTTTAGACTGGGGGCACGTGATTGAATAAGATTCCTAAAATCCTCAAGTCCCCACAACATTGGGTTATAAGAAATAGGTACAAAATTACAGCAAGTAAGTCCACTGAGTCCAGTGCTCAGTAAAGACTCAATAGTCAACACTTCTAAAAGTCACTAAGTCAGCAAAGCCAGATTGTATTCTGCGTGACAAGGAGTGGGAATTTAGCCCTTTTCTGTTCTTTTTAGTAACTGTTCTGGCTGTTGCAGAGCATTCATCCATGGGCTGAGTCATGTATATACAAATCACACAGAGACTGCCCCAGCTCCTGACAGCTCAAAGTCTAGGACAATGCAAGAGTAAAAGGCAGGTTCCTTTCCATTAATGAAAAGGCAAAGGCACACCACTTATTACAGTTTAAACTGCTCAGCACCAAATGGCCTGACCACAAAATATAGGCCATCCACGGTATGAACCTGCACTGTCAATGTGGAGCTTCTCTCTTTACAGGATTTTCTTTTGAAATATAATAGCTGTCAGGTGACAACTTCTGTCTCTGTTTCCAAGGTGCTAACAAATCTAGCCCAGAAAATACCCCTAAGCACAGCTCAGGTCCTGCTATCACGTACCAGGATTGACACTTTACCACAAGTCAAGAAGACACTATAGGGCGGCCAGTTTCCAGAGCACTAGCCCAAAAATGTTACTGACATTTAAAAGTCTACACTAATTAAAAGACCTGTTTTTTCTAACTTTCTGCAGTAGTAGTCTGTTTTTCCCACTGACATTTCCTGGGAATGGATGGAGTTCCTCCTTACACTCAGGGTCTTCACACCACACTTTTCAGGGCTCATGAGCCTGGGTTTTGCACTGGTTTCCTAGATAGGGCCAGCAGCCCCACAGCTGTTTGATAGTAGAGCTGATAAAAGTTGCAAAAAGATCTTATGATATTGCCAGGGCTTATTTGTATGTGCAAACTTTTCAGAATACACATAGCATTCAGGTGGAAGGTTTCTGCAGCGTCAGTCCAGCACAAAACCTACCTGGTTTTAACACAGCTAAGGCTACTAGCACAGTGGTATGGGGGCTTAATAAAGAAAAAAGTCAAAGGTAATAGGTAGCTATTTACAGAGCTGCTGAGCGCTCACTGACTTCTACCAATGAGGCACCATTAGTTCCTCTTTTACAACAATAATTTCAAGCAGAAACACACAAACCCCACACCCTCCATGGACCTAAAAAACCTATACTAACATCCGGATATGTAAGGCAATGGCCCACAGATCTAAAAAAAGTTATTTTTCCTTATCTCTGCATATGTTTCTTGCTGGGCCACATGGATCAGAGGAATATCTGATCAGAGGAATATCTAATGGGAATGTTGATTGAAAAAAGGCTGGAGAATTTCCCTTTGAAAGGAAAACACCATTCTGCATTTTGGAAGTGAGTAATTTCAGTATCAACACCATTATTTACACATACTCACTGAAGAGATGAGTTTCTTGATATCTGAGTTCTGTCAGAAAAGCTGATTTGCACAATTTTACGCACCCTGAGTTCCCAAATACACTGTGGAGGTACATGTTTATACATTCTTCTTACTGAAGCAAATGGCTAAATATATCTCACTTTTAAGGAAAAAAAAGGAAAAGGTAGAACTTTTATTTCATCAAGTAAAAATTCCCATTCCAGTTGTCTCTGTTTAACCAAGGTTTTCACAACTCTGTCTGAATACTGGGCAGATTCACTGGTTTAATTAACGTTTTAAAGGGACAGTGTCTGACAAAATAATTTTCTTCTTTCTGAAGAATTCATTCTGCTTTCTGACCTGGAAAATGCTCCTGTATTCTCAGAATTCATACCTGCTTAGCCTTACTATTTCTGTTTGTCTTTATCCTGGCACCAAATCTGATGCCTCATTGTTCTCGTATTGAAAAAGACAATAAATTACGAATCCATACCACTGGTGACACCAACATTGGTTGAAATGTAATTTCATTGCAATTGAAAGCTTAATAGCACCCAAAGTTTTCTTTCCTGCCATGGAGATGTAATGAATTATGCCCATTAATGAAAGAAATGGGCATAATTTTTTCCATCTGGGAGGCCAAAACATTGCAAATCTGCCTCCCCAAAGTCCTCATACCCTGCATAAGATAGACGATGTCCATGAGAGTCAGCACAGCTTTGGGTATAAACAGGGTAAGTGCCATTCAGACAGAGACAAAGGAATATAATGATTTTCTGATTTTGCTTTATCGACTTCTTGGGGAACAGTGGTTTTTGGCCTTGCCAAATTCCAGATGCAAATTTGTTCTGAGTTCTCCAGTGCAGTCCTCCACTCTGCAGCACAGGTATGGATTCGCGTTGAGGGCAGAACTTACCAAGGCCATGGGTTCTGCTGAATGCCTGAACAGCTCTATGCCACCAGCTGCTTAAAAGCACTTAAAAATTGCTGGCCTCTTCACAGAGATGGCTCTCCCTTCGTATAGGAGGAGACCTAGTAACCATGCTACTGGTTATTACACCTTGAAAAAAATATTCTATTTTCTTTTATTTTGACTGAGGGTCTCTACTACTCTAAATATGGTTTATGTCTTGCTGATACCATAACATTATTAAACTTCCCTAGTCAAACTCGCTGTTGGTGTGGATGTGCTAAACCAGTTTTGTTGCTGTTTGAGAAAATGATACACATTTGTCTATACATTATGAAAAAGAAATGTATATACTTTTTTCTATTAATTTTCCATGAAAATCAAGTCTACATTTTCTGGTATGTTTCTCTCATCTGCAAAGTCATTGCAGGATATCAGTGATGTCAAAGGTTTTGTTTTTGACAGCTGACCTCTTAGTAACAGTCCCTGCCCCTCCAGACAGATACTTTCCTGCTTAAAGGTGCTAAAATTTATGCTTAGTAAAGTAACATGTATATTGACACAAGGGGGGGTGACTGATACTCCAACCTACAGGTATTACATTTCAGGCCCAGTGAGTTTTGAGAAAGGCAAGGAAATTCTTCCCATCTGACTATGAAGAAAGAAAATTCGCACACAAGGGCTTGCAAACTAATGCTTTCAAGAAAAAAAAAAAAAAGTAAAATCCAACCCAGATAACTACCAAATGCAGTACCCTTCCACCCACTCTGGGAACAGATCTCCCAAGGTAATCATCATCATAGAAGCACTTTAATGATGTTTTACTAGATTCATATATTTTTGCATTAATACATTCCAAAAGTATTTTGAATGATTATTCCAGTTCCTTGTGCCCTTGTTGGATCCTTTTGACATTTAAAATTTAATCTCTGTTGAGAATGCACACAGATGAAGTTTCTTACATAACGAATATGAAAGGCAATAATGCTCAAACATATCCCTACCATGTCTTTATCCTCAAAAGGGAGATTCAGATCAATGTAAGGCAAGGTGGAAAATGTTTGCCAAATACTAAGTGACAAGACCACTTCCTCTTTAAATAATTTGGCAATAGATGAAACTAATTCTTGGGAGAGGCTTTCTGTTATTTACAGCAATCATTTGGGACTTTTTTTAGATCAAAACAAATTGATTTGGACTCTAATTGTTGATACTGGAAAGCATGAAAATATCCTTTTCTTGGTTGATTTCCACACTGCTCCACTGAGTTAAAGCATTAACACAACACAGGCAGGGAATACAGAAAAGATTAGTAATGTTCTGCCAGAGTTTTCATCCACAAAGAGCCCCAGTCTGATTCATCTTTCATTTTAGATCAAGGTAATTTAACTAGGTGAAAAAGTAACACGCAGAAACTGCTAATAGGACTAACTGCTATTCTTATCAGCCTCTTTGCACAGTCCTATCATCTGCCATTGTATCTTTGCAAACCTCAGTAGTGCAAGAGCCTTCAGCAAGTCTTCATAGGCATCAATAATTTTCATTATGTTGAATAATTTTATACTTTCATCAGATTTTGTCACCTCTCCATTCATGATATTTTCCCAATCATTTATAAAAATGTTGAGTGGCACAGATCAGTGGGAACTCATGCTCAACCTTTCTTTCTGCTCTGAAAATTATCCCTTTTTGTTGTTTGTTTGTTTTGTTTTCTGGCTTTTAAGGAGTTATTAATTCATGAGAGCACCTTCCTTTTTCATTCTCTGACTGTTTCATTTCTTTAAGAGCCTCTACTGACAGTCCTTGCCAAAGCTTTTTCAAAATTCATGTACACTAGATAAACCAGAACGTCTTTTTTGTTGCACCTCTTAAGCCTTTCAAAACTCTGAAGATTTTGTAAGTTATTACTTTCTTCTACAAAATTCTAACAGACTCCTCATCATTATATTAATATTTATTTGTGTGTCCATTCATTTTATTCTTTGCTATTATTTTTACCAATCTGACAGATACCTTCCTTTCTAATGTGTAGTTCTCTAGAACATCCTTAGACTCATTTTAAACAAATTAGTACCGTTTTTATCCCTTCATATTTGTGTGGTACTGAGATTCTTTTGACTAGAGATAATATACTGCTATCCATTGCAATCTAGCAATTCTCTGTCTGAACCCCTTTCAAACCCCTGAGTAAACACCATCTTGTCCAAGTAAATTCTTAACATTTTTGACAATTTATTCTAAAGTATATTCCACTGATGCCTAAGTTTTGAGTGAGTTCTTCAAACTCCTGTCCCACTAAAGTTTATAACCCATTTAGGAGTATTACTAACTTTTTGATTAACAAACACTGACACAGAGAATTCATGACTACTTTTTGCTCTGGCCTTATTGTCCTTGAGTAATCCTTCTATGCTTACGCCAGCTATCAGCCCCATGGACTTTCTGGCAGACTTCCTGCTTCCGATGTGTTTTTTAAAGTCATCTTTTTATGGCTATTTTAAATGCTTTCAGCAATTTTCTCATCAAAATCTTTTTTGGCTTGCCTTGCTATGAATTAACTTTTAACTTCCCAGAGTTTATGCCTATTTCTACTTTCCTCATTTGAGCAGACTTTTAAAGATGTCGTCTTACATTCAAGACCCTCTTTTAGCATGGCCTTTTTTCTTTTGAAGATCTTCTTCAAGTCCTTTCCGATTTATGATACGCTTACTCTGAACCTAAAACATTGATTTGCAATGCACATTGACATAAAAAATTAGTCTGAGCCTTCAAACAGTCTCCATGCTGTCTCCAATATTTTTATGCTTTTAGCCACTTTTTAGTTAATCATCTTCTCACTTTTCGGTAGCTTTACTATCATGCCAGTTTGAGGGGTTTTTCACTTACCAGGATATTGAATCTGACTACACTGTTACAGGCAGCTAATAATTATGTCTTAAACCAGTCCCTGTACCTTGTCCAAGATTAAATCAGGAGCTGCTTTTCTACGGGCGGGACAATGTGCTCTAAGGATTTTATCTAATGATGTTTGAATACTTAACCAATGCATCATGGTGTTATAACTTTTCTGAATCTAAAACGGACCAGGGAAGTTACAAACATTTGATATTATTCATGTGTTTTCTTCTTTGCCTCAGTCTACTGACAAGGTCTGCCAGGCATATGGGGAAAGCCCTCATACCCTTTCTGGGAAATCAGCATATCCGAGTGGCCCTCTGAAGGGCTGTACACTACTGCCTGCACCATGGGGAACAGAAGGAGGAAATGGAGGTTTGTGTGCAGTTGCAGGCTATGTGGTGGAATAGCTTACACAACTGGAGTCCTTCAGATAACTGAAAGAAACGTCACATTTTCAGACCCTGATATCTGCTGAAGGGATGATATATTTTGGCACAAACAATCCAGGAGACTTCTGGAGCACATTGATGACATCCCAACACAGGTGATCAAGAGGCCAACAAGCGAAGATACCCTCCTGGACCTCATACTTAGAAACAAGAAAAAGCCAGTCAGGGATGTGAAGGTCAGGAGCATCCTTGGCTGCAGTGACCATAAGATGGCAGAGTTCAGGATCCAGAGGGGAGGAAACAAGGCAAAAAGCAGGATCACAACCCTGGTTCAGAGATGTGCTTGGAAGAATCCCATGGGATACAGCCTTGGAGTGAAGAGGGGTCCAGGAGAGTTGGTTGATTTTCAAGTATCACCTCCAAGCTCAAGAATGGCCCATCCCAACATACAGAATATCAAGGAAAGGTGGCATGGATGGATGAAGAAGGAGCTCCTGACTAAACTCAAACATAAACAGGACATTCACAGGAGGTGGAAGGAGGGACAGGTGACCCAGGAGAAGTATAGAGTCACCGTCCAAGCGTTCAAAGGATGGGATTAGGAAAGCCAAAGCCCATCTGCAGCTGAATCTGGTGAGGGATGTGAAAGGCAACAAGAAGGGTTTCTACAGGTACCTAAGCAGAAGAAGGAAAATGGGGGAAAATGCGTACCTGCTGCTGAATGGGGCAACAGCCCTGCTGACAAAGAACACAGAAAGACTGAGGTTTTCAGTGTTTTATTTGCCTCAGTCTTTCCTGCTAACACTGGCCTTTAGGAATGAATCCCAGGCTCCTGAGACCAGTAGGAAAGTCTGGAGCAAGGAAAACTTACCCTCAGTAGAGGAGGATCGGGTTAGGAAACATTGGACATACACAAGCCAATGCGACCTGATGGGGTACACCCATGAGTGGTAAGGGAACTGCTCAATGTCACTGCAAGGCCATGCTCTACTATCTTTGAAAGGTGGAGCAGGTTGCCTTGATAGGCTGTGCCATCTCCATCCTTGGCAGTTTTAAAGACTCAACTGGACAAAGCCCTGAGCAATTTGGTCTGACCCTAGAGGTGGCTCTACTTTGGGATAGAGACCTTCTGAAGTCATAGAATCATAGAATCATAGAATCGTCTAGGTTGGAAAAGACCTTTAAGATCATCCAGCCCAACCATTAACCTACACTACCAAGCCCACCTAAACCAATCAAGGGTAGACTAGAAGACTAGTAGACTAGTAGACTAGTCCCTTCCCATCCAGATGACTCTGTAGGTAACATTCCATGGTCCCTGTCTCTCCACAGTCACTGGCACCACTGGTTACATGGGCTGTCATTCACATGGCTGTCACGTTCTGCTCTGCCCATTTAGGTGTGGAATTTCCACCCACAGGAATCCCATGGTACAACTCGTTATATCATTTTATTTCATTTAGGTTGTCTGATTCTTTCTGTAATTTATTCAGCCTCTTTCCCAGTGGAAATATCTGCTCTGTCATTCCTATATAATTTGTGCACTGTTAGTAGTGTCCTTCTGAAATTCTGACTTCCACCTACTTTCTAAGATGCCTAGAAAGTCATTTTTGTTTAATCCAGGCATCTTATTTCACCCATTTTAACTTTCAGACTTACAGTCCAAGTCTGTCATCTCAAAAAAAAAAAGCCATGTTTAGGCTCTAAAAATTGGTCTATGTATTTCAAAATACCTCACAGATGCGCATGGGAGCTGCTGACCATGCTAATGAAAACAAATTCTTCAGGCACTTAGCTATGGACATTAAGCATTCATGTTTAGCATAACAGAGAAAACCAAACAAAAAATGAACAGAGCTTTTGTGCACATTGTTTTGCAGAGAATACCACTCTTCAGGCTAAGCTGTAAACTTGGCACACCATGGGCAATAAGGAGATGGGCTCTATAAAACATATGACTCAAAACCAGCTCCCACAAGCCTAGTTTATAAGACTTTATGAAGCCTTGCTGAGTTTCTAGCTTTAAAAATGGATGTGCAGCATCACCTTCCCAAAACCAGGTTTGCTCATCTAGAAGTGATAAGATTAGTAGGCAGTCAATAAATACATAGCATTTAAATATTTTTATAAAGGAAAAGGTTCAACTTTTTCACCTTGAAAACACATGCACAGTTGAAGCTATTGTTTACATTTAAAAATAAATTTCTATAATATATATTGTTTACAACAGTACTTGTTCATGTAAAACTGGACTTTGTTAGCACAAACATAATACTGTAAGACAATTGCAAAAGAGAAAATATTTTAATGGCAACTTAGCAGTAGTACAATATGCATAGAGCGCCTGTAGGTACCAACACGCCTGTAGGTAAAGTTTGAGTGTATGGGTTCCAGGAAAATGTGATTATAAGACTGATCAATATATTGTTCCAATAACTAATCAAACCAGATATTCCTTTCTGTGGCTGGCATAAATCAAACATAATAATTCTGACCAAGACTGTTGTTGTTGTTGTTTGAATTCCTTATACCATACCATTGTGTTGCCTGACAAATACTTAGTGTGGGAGTCCAAGCCTGCTGTGATTTTTGTCTTTGCTTTGGTATTTGCTTATTTTTTCTCACACACTGAGTGGAAGAATGCAGACTCACAGGAACTAGTGAGGTAATTTGTAAACCTGGCAGCAAAAGACATGAGAATTAATCTAGTGGTGGTCTGGTGAAAGGGGAGATGAGGATTACAGGGGCCTCATTTCACCACTGCAGCAAAATCCTTATTTCTGCATCAAGCCAGGCTCTTACTTGCATAGACAAATGTCAGAGCTTGATGTTCTTGCTCTGCAGGAACACATGATTTGCCAGCCAACATGCATCCACAGGAGGCCTGAAGTAACACCTGAATTCCCTCTTCCCCTAGATCCCACATGAAACTTCCACATTTGAGCTGCATATTTCCCTCTTTGTGCATCCTTGCCAGTAGTGCTACAAAGGGTACAAACAGCAACAGATGTGATATTCCACCTCCAGCACTTCTATTCTTTGCTTGAATGTCTGCTCGAGGCCCCCCTGAAGGAGTCTTCTCAAGGATGAAATTGTGCCAAAACCCATAAGGGTTGTTTATTGCCATATTACTTTTATTCTATATGATTCTTAGCAACAATAGCATGGTTTTGAGAATGTATTAAGTGACAAAGCCGGACTTTATTACCAATGTTTTGTGTATTTTATTTTCTTAAGAGGAACCAAGGAGAGCAGTCCATCATGCAACTTCCTGTTTGTTAGTTTTATTCTGCAGGGAAGTGAGAGGGATCTTCTACATCTGTTGTTATTCTCTGTTTTTCATGGTGAGCAAGAAGTCTTGCTGGCTTTATTTTTGCTCTATTTTTCCTACTCACATTCTCAGGAGAGACATCTAGGGAGAAGGCTATGAAAATGTGTGGAAGCAGGAACACTATGAAAGTCAAGGGAGGTGGTTTTATAATAACCCACGAGGACAGCTTCCCAATGGGAAAACAGTCTTTGGAGGGAAAAATACTATATGAAACTTAAACGATCAGGATGCTTGGATAATTCTTGTCTTACTTGTATTATGAGTTTCCAGGTAATTCATGAGCTATTATGAATAAGACCAATCTGTTTCATTGTTCTATTACCTGGCATGCTTTATCAATACCTGGTTACACGGTCCCACACTGTTGCTGATCTCTGCTGGCTATCTGATGAGTCATCAATGCCGTGTGCCAAGCAAAGGGCCATTGGGATAACAATAACTTTTTACCTTGCAGTGGCCAGCCGGAATTGAGTTCTGTTTGATCTTTGCTTGACACAGATGCTCAGATCCTTTGTGTCTCATGGTACAACCACTGTCTCTCCTAAAACAAGCTCACCAGAGACAGATGAGACTTCCGGAGTTCTTAGAGGTTTGAATGACAAACATACTGTATACTTGAGTTGACTGGTTTATTGACAGCTCTCAGAAGAATGCTTAAACCCCGCATCCCATGCCATATTCTCATTTTCTCAGTTCCTTGAAGACTGCCATAATAATAAAGATGAAAAAAATATTAATCATTATGATTTAATAAGAATCTTCACATCTGGTTTATATTTTAGAGAGAAGAAAGCTGAAGAGTTGATCCCTTGCCCTGTAAAGAATAAGTACATGGGTTACAGCTGAGGCAATAAGTTTTTCAAGGATAAATCTTGTCAAGCAAACCAAATGTGTTATCGCAGGACAAGGTTTTGGGGGTAAAAAAGGAAGCAGTGGTTATCATATAAGTTAACTTTAGTAAGGTTTTAAGGGCAGAATCCAGAGGAAAGCAGTAAAAGCCTTCAGAATTCTAGAAAACATGACCTTCAAAGAAGAACTGAACAAATTCAGGTTTCTTGGGACTAGGAAGAGTACGTTGAACAAAGTGTATGAGAAAAATATAAAAGTATATGAAAAGCTAGTGCAAAGAAGAAGGAAATAAACTGTTTCCCAAATACATAGTCAGTAAGACAAGGCACAGCTTAAACTTCTATGCATAGAAGAGTCCGGGCAGACATGAGATAAAATGAGAAAAGCAAGGTTAATTAAACACTGGGATGTACTGTTGCATGGATAAATGGCATTTGTATCATCAGAGAGTTCCAAGAACAGGTTATACAAACAGTGGTCAAGAATGATACATCTTCATCCTGCCTTCCAGGGGGCTGATAGAGTAGATGATATCTTAAAGGCATCTCCTGACCTCTTAGTTGTATAATATATATCATTGGCTTTAGGTACTGAAAATAGATGAACTCTTTTTAGTAGAATACACTTTTCTTAAACAGTTGTGAGCTGATGAAAAATATCTTAAGATGTCCTTCCCACCAGATAGGTTATTTAATTAATTATGCCTTCTTGCATATTGTTATTTTGCTTTTGTTTAACCATCTCATTTTTCAAGGGTCAGGTTGCTTTTAAGTAAGGAGTCATTTTCCAGTCATTACTAAAGCTTTTAGAAAACATTTTGTATAAAATTATGACAGTAAAATCACCAGCTTCATGTAGGTATTACAGGAACCTGCCTGGAGCTTTTGTATCTGTAATTTCACTTATAAGAAAGTTTCAGAGACCTTAGGAGTATTTTTTTTCACCCTGAAGAAGTCATGCAAGGGCAGTGAGAATAAAAGTTACCACAATAGCATCCTGCTAATTAACTGCCACCTTGTTTTAAAGACAAGGTGTAGTTCAGCTACTTTGCCTATCCTGTTCATTATCTCTCTCCTGAGCTTGTAAAGCAATAGGATAATTATTTCATTTGTATGATGGTGATAACTGTCCAGCAGGAGCAAGTCTGAGACCATCAATTAATTTCCCAAACCCATCCATTACTTAATCATAATGACTTAAACACTGGGATTCAGCTGAGTCAGACACAATATTCATATTGTGCTGTGCTGTCTGGAGTCTTTATTGGGCAATGTTTGCATTATTTGTACATAAAATTCTGACTATCGTGTATCATACTTCTACAAACACTTTAAATGTGGGCAAATATTGCAGAACAATATCTGTAAATGTTCATTCGATAAATTGTTCACTTTTTTATATGCCTTTGAAAGTGCATTTCATGGCAGATTGTGAGTAAAAACTTTTGAAGACAGGGCTGCTTACATTCTCTGGACATGAATTTGCAAACAGAAGCTTACACAAATATGTAGGCACACTGGAAACATACACATCCATCTTGAAAGCCCTATGTGGATTTAATGAGCCTTTGAACCAAGGAGCAAATACAACACATGTGATTTGGATTATCAGTGACACAGTATGCATTAATAATAAGGCTGAGAGTCATAGCAACTAATTTAAAGGAAACTCACAGCTTGAACAAGCACTGTGTCAAAGCCCACTTCCAGATGATTCTTGAATAGAAGAGAGTGAGCAGGTCACAATCATTGTCCTGTGAAAAAAGTTTGCCAAACTGTCTTACTGCAGTTCTTTTCAGCCTCCCTAATTCCCTTGTACCTCAGTTCCCTTAGTCACAGCAAGGCTCCCCATTATCTCCAGTGCATGGACCTGAAGAGAGATACTGGTGACTATAGCTTAAATGGAGCTCATCCATCATAAATGAGAAAGGATAAAGCTGAGAAGAAGCTTAAAGCTTGTGGTTATACTACCTGATTATGAGAACAGAATTTGGATGAAGGTCAGCAACATCTACAAAAGAAAAAGATAAAAGCAAGAAAGAAAACACACTGGATTTGACAGAACAACCAGTCCTACAAAGTGATCAAAAGGAATGAGAATTTACTGATATAAGGAGAAGTTTTGGATGAGAGATATTTGCAACTCATTCCAATATAGTCAATGAAATGAATTGCAGTAAAAATATTCTCATCAGTTTGAATCAAATACAGAAATTAACAATTAACAAAATTAACAACTGATACAGTGAGAGGCAAAAAAATTATCAAAAACACTATCTATGTAAAGCTGTATTTATAAAACCTAACTAGAAAGAGGTAATAATATGGAATGCCACAGTAAAAGTCTGTTTATCTTTGTAAGAAAATACAATAGTCACATTAAGACCTTAAAAACAGAAAAAAAAAAAACCCCAAACATTGCATAAGACCTGATGTGAGCAATCCCATTCTAATACACAGGAATACTTATGTGAGTAAAACCCCTTATTATCAGCCTTAAAATTGTAGTATTTTGGGGAGTATTTACTCTGGGCTCTCTAACCCCTCATATTTTAAGTTGTTTCATCTGCTCATTCAGCTTCATCAGTATTAGCAGCAGTAGGAACATCAGTTGATGTGCTGTAATATCACTTGTCCACACTTTTTGTGTTCTTCTATGGCAAGCAGAGGAGCTGCTGAGCTGAGGTGGTCCTATGGTGGATGCCCAGAGCCACCAGGAAGGGTCCCCTGGGGTGCAGTCATTACTACCTGCCAGACGGCATCTTGGGGACTGCCTCTGGTATCCTCATGTATATCAGGCTGTTCTCAGACTTGGGGCTGGGAGAGAGGTACCCCAGCATCTACACAGAGAGGTTGCTCAAGACACTTGTCTCTGATTTGGGTATGAAAGATGCCTAAGGAACTTGTGTTTCTGCCCTTGACAGCCTCTGCCTGTGCTTGAGAGTTGTCATTCTGTCTGCATCACACTCAGCCAACCTCTGGCAGGCTGTGCAGGCTTGGGTGCTTTCTCTAGCACAAGTGTAGAGAGCTCATCTGATGACCTCATGTTGCCAGTCGGGATTTTTTGCCATTGCATACCCTGCTTGGCACCATCTTCCCACCTGCTCAAGGCCTCCTTTGTGAGGAAAGGTGTGAAAATGGGGAAGGATGACCTTCCTTCTCACAGGACCATCGATGTTTGCATGCCTTAGGCTTTTGCTGTCTGATTGTCTAAGATTGACTTTAAGGGATGTAAGTGACAACTGAAGCAATGCACCCTGACAGCACCATATTTACAGAAAGAATGAATAACCTATAGGGTGAAATTTGGGGGTTGGGTAAATGTATCTCTCCTTATTTAGAGTTTTGTATACTTTTCCTCAGCACTCTGTCTTTTCAGCTGTCCTTTGTCTCCTGACTGCTATCACGAGTATCAGAAGTGCCCATTCTGTGTACCTGTCAGTATCTTCTCCCTATGCTAGTTCCCTTCCAACCTTCACAAAAACACCTGCTCCATCTTAAAGATGTCTAACCCTAAGGTTCCTGTCCTAAGCACTGAAACTATTTCTGTCCTTTCTCATCCGCCCTCCCTTGTATGATGTTGTTACCTTTTCCGCCCATGAGACCATTGTCTTTGATCTTTAGGTGTTGAGTAGATATGTGTAATATAAGTTGCAATGACATTTAAATGAATGTCCAAATACATTTCTGAGGAACCAAAACAGGAAGCAGAATCTTCACTTTCTTATATGAGAAGATCACATCAGATTATTTGAAGCAAAAAAATAGCTGAAGAAATGTTCCCCACAGCTTTCACCACCACAATGTCAGTGAAAGTCAGCAAAGATCAGCAATCCAGAGCGGAAATCTTGGGGGAAGAGTGAGTAAATCCACTTGTAGTGAGAAAAGTCACTATCTTTCCCTGAGCAAGGAGACCCAGGAATTATTCTGCATCTGAGAGTAGCTGTGGGGTGAGACCACACCAACACTGGGGGATCTGCATGGAAACCAACGCCTTACAACATTCCATGTATAATGTCCCGGCTCCAGTCCTACACAACAGAGAAGCCATGAGGGAGAAAAGCATTATAAAGGCAGAGAACATGCTTATGGAGAGCAAAAATGTTCAAAGGAGGCACAGCACAGGAGAAATAATACACTGAAATCTCCACTGTTCACCTGTAGGTGATCCTTTGAGGGCCAGTCTAGCTACCCTAGACTAGACTGGGGTACTTCTCTCTCACTTTTCTTTCCACCCTCTTATCATTCATCAAAGCAAATGTGCAAGCTTCTACTCCCTTTGCAGTATGTTTTATCCCAGAGACTTGAGTCATGGAGTGGCTGTAGAGCAATCACTGCCATAGTAAGGGAAGCTCCATTCAGAGACAATTACAAGGCCAGACTCTCCAAAGGCCATCTGTCTCCTCAGCCCCATCACTCCTTGCCCACAGTGTTGCATACCTGAGCTGGCTATCAGCAGGTAGCAAATATTCCCCAGCTTTTCATCCCTTGAGATTGCAGGTCAATGTGATCCCCACTGAGCAGGCAGGTGGTATTTCTGACTCCCTCTCACTGCTCATACAGAGCCACCATGAAGCAGAGAGTGGCACAAAGAAAAAATTGCTGCCACAATCCACCATGAAGTCCACTATTCCCTTGTTTAGCACCTGCAACTTGTTTGCAGTTACGTGGGGCATCACATCCTCTCTTGTAGGCAAACTACCCAACTCCCTTTCACTTTTTCCTAGCACTGTCTCTTTTAGCACTCTTGCCCCACTTTTTTCTCTTTTGAGGACTCTTGCCCCACCTGCCTTGATGGAGACTGGAGAAAAAGGTAATGAACGGAGGGAGCACACTTACAGTGTTTGGTAGAGATTTAGGGTGCTTCCTCTCATTTCTGCCATTACCCTGTGTGGGTAAAATCAATGATACTTTCTCACTTGGCAGAAGCATCTCACAACATGATATACGGAGATTATTGGCTCCATGTACGTGATCTGAACTCGAACAACTGCATTTCTTTCCCCTTGCTCCTCTGCATCACAGCCAGCTTTTATTTAACTGGTTGACATTGTGTAGTTACAGTCAGAGCAATTGTTCTCAGTCTGTATTTACCTTTGAAGGTCAGTACTATCTCAGCAATATAAAGCTGGGGGAAGAAGAAGGAAGCAGGGGGGACGTTCGGAATGGTGGTGTTTTGTCTTCCCAGGTCACCGTTATGCATGATGGAGCCCTGCTTTCCTGGAGATGGCTGAACACCCACCTGCCGATGGGAAGTAGTGAAAGAATTCCTTGTTTTGCTTTGCTTGTGTGCGTGGCTTTTGCTTTACCTATTAAACTGTCTTTATCTCAACCCATGAGTTTTCTCACTTTTACTCTTCCAATTCTCTCCCCCATCCCACCAGGGGGAATGAACGAGTAGCTGTGTGGTGCTTAGTTGCCGGCTGGGGTTAAACCACACCAACACCTGACAAGTATACCTGTGTTAAAAAGAAAGTAAATATAAAATTAGCTAGGATTCAATAACATTAGGTCAGCTATAAATATATGGGAAACCTACCGTTAACATCCCTGGCACCATAATGTAACAACATTGTAGTGACAGAGATTTTTTATTTTAGGGAAGTTATGATTAAGCTTTATTTCAGTACAACCAAAACTGTATTACAGACTTGATGAAAATATATGGTGGAACAGAGGTCCTCCTCGGTGCACTTAGTGTCTTGTACACACTTTTGTAGATGGAGTATCTCAGGGATCAACACTGGGGCCAATATTGTCTAATATCTTCATTAATGATGTTCATGTTTGGACAGAATGAACCTTCAACAAGTTTGCAGGTGATACAAAACTGGGACAAGTGGTTAACATACCAGCTGGGTGTGCTACCATTCAGAGGGACCTGGACAGGCTAGAGAACTGGACTGAGAGGAATGTCATGAAAATCAACAAGGGGGAATACAAAGTCATGCATCTGGTGAGGAATAATCCCAGGTATCAATACGGGCTGGGGACAACAGGCAAGGAAACAGCACTGCAGAGAAGGACCTAGGGGTCCCTGGGGACAACAGGCTGACCATAATCCAGAAATGTGCCTTTACAGCAAATAAGGTCAACAGCCTCCTGGGCTGCATTAGGCAGAGCATAGTCAGCAGTTCGAGGGAGGGGATCCTTTCTGTCTACTCAGCACTGCTGAGACACACCTGGAGTGCTGGGTCCAGCTCTGGGCTCCCCATTACGAGACATGGAGCTACGGGAGTGAGTCCAGCAAAGGGCCATGAAAGTGATGAAAGTACTGGAGT
The DNA here is from genome assembly GCF_030463565.1 of Pelecanus crispus. Classification (NCBI taxonomy): domain Eukaryota; kingdom Metazoa; phylum Chordata; class Aves; order Pelecaniformes; family Pelecanidae; genus Pelecanus; species Pelecanus crispus. The sequence goes on from NC_134643.1 coordinate 141,988,768, forward strand.
ATCTGACATACGAGAAGAGGCTGAGGGAGCTGGGACTGCTCAGCCTGGAGAAAAAAAGTTTTAGGGGAATCTTATCAATGCATATAAATACCTGGTAGGAAGGAATGAAGAAGAGGGAGCCAGATTCTGCTCAGTGGTACCCAGTGACAGGACAAGAGGCGATGGGCACAAACTGAACACAAAATAAACTGCATCTGAACACAAGAAAACACTTTTTTACTGTGAAGGTGATCAAACACTGGAATAGGTTGCCCAGAGACATGATTTAGTCTCCATCTTTGGAGATATTCAAAATCTGACTGGATGCAGTCCTGATAAATCTGCTGTAGCTGACCCTTTTTGAGCAAAGGGTTGGACAAGATGATCTCCAGAGGAAGTGCCCTTCCAGCCTCAAAGATTCTGTGATTCTATGATTATTCATCTGAAAATGTCTGAAATTCCTCTTTTTGGTACTTTGCCAAGAAAAAATAGTGGATGTTCCCACATCACATCATTACTAATCACAGAATTTCTCCTCCTAGTAGGATAAAAGGATTTAACACCGAGGGTTTTATTTTTCAAGGCTGCCATCTTGTAAGCAATTAAGCATCTTTGTTTTGTATGAAAGGCTACGTTCATTCATTCTGGAGTTTACTTTAAGAAGTTTACTCCATACTTTGTAACTGAATCACTACAGTAGTGATTCCAGCCTCACTCTAAAGGTAATGCTGCTTCTCTTGAGTGGCATGAGATCTGGCTCTGGGAGTTCACAAACCACATCTGCACACTAACTGAAACTACAGGACGCAAAAATTACTTGCTAATTTGTTCACTTGCATGACACTCCCAGATCAAACCCTCCAAGTGGACAGAGAGAATATGTTCCATCCCCTCCAGTCACTGGCTTCTGCGTCCCACCATCAGACAGCATGTCAGAAAATCCATGCAAGTCTCAGAAAAGAGATGTGGTGGAACTAGGTTCCCATGATGGGGTATTCTGCCTAGCTCTTACTGAGCTGTCTAGTTTTAACTTCTTAATCTATTAACTCCACTCTTTGGACACATCATGCTCCCAGTAACAGCCCTACAGCAGGACCATGTGTTTCTACTATGCCCTATCCTCCATTCTCCAGGAGATGTCCTTCACGGTCTGTCTGAGGTCACCTGGGGCTCTGCTGGTGGCAGTAGGTCCTACCTTTTGTTGAGTCCACATGTTCTCCCTTCACTACCATGACACTGATACCTGAAGCTTGCATGATGCTTAACAGAAGGGGCAAAGCAGAGGGAGGTAATGGTTACTCTGAAGAATTTGAGTACAGAAACGTTCTGCAGAAAATTAGGTCCTTTTTGTTATCTCAGGTTAACATCAAAACATAAACAAATACAGAAGTGCATCTGCACTCTACCTAACACGTCCTATGTGTAAGTATGGATGTGCTTTTTAACTATTTCACATTTTTATCTAGGTTTAATGACCTCCAGATTAACTAGGTGTGGGATTTTTAGGTGTGGGATCTGAAGCCATTGTTGCTATCAGCATGTGAGGAAAAATACAAAGCACTCTGATCTGAAATAATTTTAAAACTGTCTACCTGAGTGTAAAGGGAATGAGAAAAACATCAAGAAGACTCAACTTTGAAAAACATTTTTGTAATACCATAGAAAGTAAGATGCAGGTGATATTGTTTGTTATTCAGTATTATGCAAAATAATCTCATTTGCATTACCTACACTAATTTAATGTTGTTTGTTCAAACTTGGCCTTCAATGCTGGTCTGCAGTTGTCCACAAAGTCTGATGAAATCATTAGGGATAGATTCATGCTAAGAGATTTGAAGGCATTTCTCATCCAGGAGGTCTAATTGGACAAAATACTGTGCACCTTATCTCCACCTTTAGTCCCTTACTCTGATTCCCTGGGAGAAAAGCAAAGTGCAGAGAACAGAAGGCAGCAGCAAGACCTTAGCAGTCTTCAAGCATGGATGTCTGAGGGACCATGGTTGTGCTAAGTGCCCACAAAGCCACTTGCACTCTGGACATAATCTGTGAATCTTTCCTTGACTTCAGTGACTTGACTTTGGATAGGGCATTCACTCTTTTAACTACTGTTATACTTGAAAACACTTCAGATAATTATAACTAGTACAGCTGGGGACAAAGGTTTAGTATAGCTTGAACTCACAGAAAACAGGATTGCTTTTTAAGTCCTCCTCAGCAAGACATAGTCACTACAACATCTGATCAAAGTTATCAAATGAAAAATCAGTTGATGTATATTTGCTGCCATTTTTCCAGCCTGAAAAGTTCACTGTGACAGAACAACCAGCTAAGACTGCAGATAAGCCTTTAAGAAATTAGTTTAGGAATTACTGCGATATGAGCAAGTTATGAAGCAACCAGAAGCACTAGTATTTGGATTCAAAATGCGTGAACGCACTGCTTTCTCTGCTAATGTGAAAAATCTTAATATACCAACCTACTTGTTTTTTATGTGTCTTTCCCACTTTCACCACAGAGCTCACAGAAGTCATTAGAGATCATAGAGATCATTAGAGATCTCTCCTTTCTTATGTGACCACCTTCTCCATGAAATCAAGTACTTAACTGCCCCCTCTATATTAAGATATGTTGTGGCAGAGAGGAAAATGCTTGGGTACTTTTTTTAATAGAACCTTAAAAATATGGGTTTTAATTCACCTTCATGATTTGTTAACTTTTAGCACAGGCATCATTAATAACTCCTTCATAATTTTCCTAAATACACCCAACTGTCCCAACTAGTCTTTTATTGCTATTCTTTTTATGAAACCTAGGTTTAAATTAAATGGCTGCAAATTCATGTGTTTAAAGCTGAAGAAAATGCACAGTGAAAACTTCTGAATTTGCCATGGAGTCACATGAAATGGAGCCTGCCGCCACAGCGGTAGAAATGCACGGCACTCTGGGATATGAGCAAGTCTCTCTGTGTGGTGAATATTGACAGAAGGGCTATACTTCTCAGACAAAGCCATTACCTCAAATCCCAATATCTTCATTTTTCAAGGTAAGGGAGATTAAGAGCTGACATTTCAAGACCAAGTCAGAGAACCTACTGATTAAACACTAATCCAAACTGTCCCTTCTCTGCTATCGTCAAGGAGGAGAGAGAGCTATATTAAAAGGAGAGTATAATTCTGTTGATTGATTTGCTAAGTCCTTGCATATTTCTCAAGGTTATGACATTACAGATTGCACTGAAACATGGAAGTCTAGTTTTGGTTTGTTCCAACATGAGAACAACAGAAAATACTAGATACTCTATTCTAGTGATAGCTAGTTAGTTTTGTACATGTAGATTGCTTATGTTCTCACAAATTTTAGTCTTCAAATATATCACCCATTCACAGATCTGTTCAAGGAAACCTTGAAAAGATATTTGTAACCACAGTTAGGCTGATTAAACTAGTAATATTAATATATCTTCTTTTCTTAAAGGTAGGATACAGCCCTCCTCTGATGTAAGAGCACCTTCTGGTACATTAATTGGTACACCTAGTTGATTAACCTGTAGTACAGCTCTGTAACTATTATGGTCAGCATTCTAGTAACATTAGCCTAGGGATTAATTGTGCAAATAGTAACATTTTGAAAACTAGATGCTAAAATGACTCTTTGGCTTCACATTCATGATACATAATGTTTAGAAGTCTCTCAGTTGTTTTCCATTAAATGTATTTTCTGTTCTACTGTTTTAAGAGAGAAATCCAGATTTGTTGCAAAATAGGTGCTACTTCTGTGCAGAGCTGTCCCTTGCACTGCATTTTAGCAAAATGCTTGGCCAGAAACTTACACTGTTTGGGGACTTACAATAGATTAATTACTATAAAACTAAGCAGACATGAGAAAAATGCCAGCTCAAGATATTTATAGAATCATAGAATCGTTTAGGTTGGAAAAGACCTTTAAGATCATCCAGTCCAACCATTAACCTACACTACCAAATCCACACTAAACCAATCAAGGGTAGACTAGACTAAACCATATCCCGAAGTGCCATGTCTACCCGTTTTTTGAACACTTCCAGGGATGGTGACTCCACCACCTCTCTGGGCAGCCTGTTCCAATGCTTGACTACCCTTTCCGTAAAGAAATTTTTCCTAATTTCCAGCCTAAACCTCCCCTGGCACAGCTTGAGCCCATTTCCTCTCGTCCTATCACTAGCTACTTGGGAGAAGAGACCAACACCCACCTCACTACTACCTCCTTTCAGGTAGTCGTAGAAAGCGATAAGGTCTCCCCTCAGCCTCCTCTTCTCCAGGCTAAACAACCCCAGTTCCCTCAGCCGCTCCTCATAAGACTTGTTCTCCAGACCCTTCACCAGCCTTGTTGCCCGTCTCTGAACACGCTCCAGCACCTCAATGTCTTTGTTGTATTGAGGGGCCCAAAACTGGACACAGTATTCCAGGTGCGGCCTCACCAGCGCCGAGTACAGGGGGACAATCACCTCCCTGCTCCTGCTGGCCACAGCATTCCTGATACAAGCCAGGATGCTGTTGGCCTTCTTGGCCACATGGGCACACTGCTGGCTCATGTTCAGCCGGCTGTCTACCAACACCCCCAGGTCCTTTTCCACCTGGCAGCTTTCCAGCCACTCTTCCCCAAGCCTGTAGTGTTGCATGGGGTTGTTGTGACCCAAGTGCAGGACCTGGCACTTGGCCTTGTTAAACCTCATACAGTTCACCTCAGCCCATCGATCCAGCCTGTCCAGGTCCCTCTTCAGGGCCATCCTACCCCCGAGTAGATCGACACTCCCACCCAGTTTGGTGTCATCTGCAAACTTACTGAGGGTGCACTCAATCCCCTCATCCAGATCATCGATAAAGATATTGAACAAGGCTGGTCCCAAAACAGAGCCCTGGGGAACACTGCTCATGACTGGCCACCAACTGGACTTAACTCCATTTACCACAACTCTCCGGGCTCGGCCACCCAACCAGTTTTTTACCCAGCGAAGACTACACCCATCCAAGCCATGAGCTGCCAGCTTCCCAAGGAGAATATTATAGGAGACGGTGTCAAAAGCTTTGCTAAAGTCCAGGTAAATGACATCCACAGCCTTTGAAACAGTCCTTTGCAGAAAATCTTGTAGAATATAATTCCCTCACAGAAAACTGTTTTGTGTGATTTCATTCAACTCATTGCACTTAAATTCTACAAAAAAAAATAAAAAAAATAAAAAAATGCTCTTTTCTGATCTCAACTAAAACCAGAAACCATGGCAATACTGAGATGTTTGAAATATTACCCCTGAAGACAATGTTCATGATTTCTTTTTCTTATTGCAGCTCTACTGATGGAGCAATTGCTCAGAGAGTAGACACTTGGTTGAGCTTACTCCTTAGCCTTAGAGTGTTTACATCCAAATCACCTACCTTTCTGTTGAGGCTTTAAGAATGGCAGAAAAGGGATGTAAAAGTACATACACACACCCCACTCACCCTCTCTTGCTCCTGTTTTGTTTTTTTTTTTAACTTTACATGAACAAATCAGGAATTAACCAGTCAAGAGAGTGAGGTAAAGGACATGTGCACATAAATAACACATACCACTTTTTAGAGCGTATTGATTGTGTGCCTGTGCATTTATTTTTGCTATAAATAATTAATTAATAAATTACTGAAAGAGTTTTCAGACTAAGAATTGGAGCCACATTTAAATCCCTTCCAGGCAAAGTCCCTGATCACAAGGTTTCACAGCTTTGCTCTTGTTGACATTTTCTCACTGGTGAGCGTGAAGCAACTCCGTGCTGAGTGGCTCATCAGCAGGATCTGTCTGGGGTAGTGAAGCGATGAGACGGCCCTTTCTCAATTCTTGGGCTATCTGGAGCTGAATTTTATTTCCCCTCTCCAAAGACTCAAGACAACATTGAACCCAGCATTCCTGTATACTGGACAAATGCTCCAACCACCTTATCCAACAGCTTTGCCTTAAAAGTGCATAGAAGTGTGCCACAATGTGTCAAAGATGTATGTACAGGGCTGCTAGGCATGATGGAAGGGCTCCCAGACCCATTTGGACCAGCAGCAGGAGGCAAGAAGAGCTAACCTAGGGCACGTTAACTGGCATCGGATCCCTTTGTGTGAAGAAGTGAGTCAAGTCCCTAGCTCCAACACCTACATAGAGACATATAAATTCAGGAAATTAATTAAATATTTGGAAATGGAATCTCACCCTTCCTGTAAAATGTTGTAGTCTTCAGTGTAACTTTTTAAGATGCTTTCATAAGAGCAGGAAATAAAATCTCTAAAGATATGATTGTCATTAAAATTTGCCACCTCCCCATGGTACTTCACAGCCCCTTCTCTATTACCAAATTCTACTACCCTTCTCTGTGGAGAAGGGAAGAAGGTACACTGCAGCCAATACTATCCCCATTAGACCTTGCTACTTCTTGCAAAATGTGTTAAAGACTATACTTGTAAGTGCCAAGTCCCTGAGGGGGAAATAGCTCTATTTGCAAAATCTCTTTAAGCTGTTCCTGCCTTGCCCTCTCATTCCCACCTGTGCACCACTGCTTGATGTAATTTATACAAGCCCCACTAATGATTGCACTGACATAACTGGGGGAGTTGCAAACTGCCACAGAAATCAGAAACTGGAAGGATCACCTCTTAAAGAGGTTTTACTAAAGACTATGTTTTAATGCAGACCTCTGCCCTGAGACCTCAGGTTTCTTACTGAACTGCAAATGAAATTGCCCCTGTGGCGTGCCTCGGACTCTTCCCAGATCACAGCCGATTTGGGAAGAGTGACACCTGGTGACTCTGCTTCTACACCTATGTGGGTTTCTACCCCGAGGTCTCCCATTTGAGCAGTAACCAAATGCAATCTTTGCTTCAGCTGCGTGATACTATGAGATCAGTGTCTGAGGCAGCGTGTCTGACAGGGAATCTCTGGCTTGAGGGAAAAGGTTAGATGTGATGTGGACTTTTTTATTATTCACATCTGTCACTTTTATCTCAATCTGTGAGTGAATGTCTTGTTTTCTCCAACTGCAAAACTCAAGATTTCTGCTTTTGCCTTGCAAGACATTCCACTGGAGCCACAGATAAGGTGCAAGATAGGCATGCTGTTTATCAGCTGTTCCCCCAGACAACAGAGGAGATGCCAGCAGCACAGAAAATGTAACATTTTTGGCCCCCTTACATTTCAAAAAATAGGAACAACTTTTCGTATCAATGAAGTGCTTTCTGAAAGGGCATTCTGTGTTTGAAGAGAACAAAGCCATACCCCTGCATTATCCAGTGCATGAGATGAACCAAAAATGCATACATATTCTGCAGTTCGCAGTGAGGTGTGTTGGTTCGCCCTATATAGAGGGGGTTTTAGATTGTTTTCTTAAAGAGCCTTCCAGCATGAGGCAAGGCAAAAATAAGAGATACATAAAATGAATACATAATATGCACTTCAGTAAAAAAAAAAACAGCCAGGCACATGCTTTGCCTACAAAAAGCATCTCTGAAAGAGCTGTTTGTTTAGGGCTCAGCTAAGGCCACTTTGCAATAGCTATAGTAGTCCTGGATGGTGATTAAAGAGAGCTGGGATTTATAACTATGATAAATCTTTAATATTTAGAGGTTAGCAGAAAATATATGAAAGAACTTTAGCAATAGGAAGACTCATTTGTGTCTCCTTCAGTCTGTTAGATTTGTTGGCTGCTCACCTCCTAACTGTATATAGGTGGTCTTAAAGACAATTGCTATAGTTTAATTTAGGCAATGTGTATGAGTGAATATATAGAGAATATTCAGATCTGTAACAGTGTCTGTTTTGTGCCACTTTCATTGGCCACAGAGAAGCCAAGAAGGGCCATGGCTGAGTAGTACCTTTAGAGGGGCTAGCATTTCGCAGGTAAGCACTAACAGGAACCTTTCCTGTTCCTGGTGTCTTTTCTCTTTCCCTATATGTAAAGCCTCTTCTTAATCCATCCATTTGATTAAACAGAAGGGGAATGCAAGCTCATCAAATATACCTGTAATGTATGAGGGTGCAGCTCTCCTGACTTCTGAGAAATTGCATCTCTCTCCTCTAAAGGTGGATTTGGTATGCAGGTTTGCCCACAGTATGTTTGACTTCATAATTTTGTTCCATTTAATCAGAGCTGTGGGTTGAGTGGTACAGGAGAAACATTAAGCAATTCTCAAAGGTGTAGAGAACAAGGTAGCAAGTGTGCTGAAGCTATTCATTTTTCTCTGTCTCCCAAATGTTGTAGTTGCCATCTACTCTCCCAGACTGAGTATGCAGTGACCATAGCTACAAACAGCTCAAGTGGACTATAAAGACTATATGGGTCAGAAAGGACACCTGAACATTAAGACTGATCACGACATCCCTAGCAGTACTGCCTGAGTTTATAGCTTTCAACCCCTTTCTCTGGAAAATGGCTATGAAGAGAGAGCCCCCCCATCCCCAGGAGTTACATTCCCTGCAGCAGGAATTGCCTACTTTGGATGGCCACTGTTTTTTTCTAAAACACAACTTTCCCTCCTCCAACAAAATGACATCTTTTAACCCAGCAATAATCTGTGTTGTTTTCTTTATCTTTTGAAAGTTGCATTTTTCAGGGAATGAGGAAAGGGCAAGAGCAGAAATAGGACATACTGCTGATTTTCTGCTGAGCCATATCTTTAATGTACTCCATGGGATGTACTCCTGTTCCTCTAGGCAGCCACTCAGGATTAAAGAGTTGCAGCATGTCATCTTTAATTGCCGTATCATAAAATAGTTTTTAAAGCATTGAACATTAAGGGATTTAAATCTCCTTAATGCTCCTGGATGGCAATCTCTCAAGGTTCATACTGAGGCCAGACCCTTATAATAAATAGAATGTGGGCAAAAAAAGCAATAACGTAAATTAATGACAGGTATTGTAGAAAAGATTTGAAATAGTTGAAATAAGATCTCTGCGAGTTTTGAGTTTCCAAATAAGCCACAGCAGTAAGTGGGAGGAAGGAGAGAAAATTTCTATTCCTTCACCACCCTGAGGTAAAGTCATTTATTACTCTCCAAGGAAAAGATTTTCTATAATTCAGTATACGTAGATCCAGATGTGTGAAATCAAACCTACACAAGGAAGGACCCGATCCAGCAATCAGATTTGCATAGGCTGAGGTAAAGCAATATGAAAACCATGGTATTGCTGTATCCAATAGAAAGTTACTCCTGAGGATATGAGAGTATTATCAGCAGAGGGATAGGCAATGTTTTAAAGACACTCAGGTACACAATGCAATGTGAGCTAGCTGGGCAAACGTGGCAGCTGTCTTTTCCCAAATATCCTTAATAACCATGTAATTTCCAGAAGTCTGTGGGTATCTAAGAAATACGCATAGAGATAAGTATGCTATTGGAAAAAATGGTCATTTTAGCTAACCCCAGCATTTTCCTACCAAATTCTTTGTAAAATAAAAAGAAGACACAATATGTAATTGAGTTTGCTCAATATGCAGGTATTTGAAAGCAAAAAAAAGCTGTTATGTAGGCACTGTGTATCATTAATGAACAGTTTCAAATAATGAAAAGCTGTGTCAAAAATAGCCACCCACAAATTTAGCAACACATACACCTCTGAAAAGAGGTGCAACTTGGACTTCAGTGCACCAGGGCTGGCAGGAGGAAGCTCCTTTTGATAGCACATTTTTACTGTTGTCACAGAATCAGTCAAATAGTCTGTTGTCCAAATATTTTTCTAGTATCCAATATAAAGGCCTATTATACAAATCTATGTTTATTTTATTAAATCCTAACACAGGTGATAATGGTGGTGTTTATTTTTGTTGAGATTTACTTTAACAGCTTTTTACTAGGTTTTGGTGTCTGACCTAATTGATCATCATTAGCTTGCAACTATTACTGTTATGCCTTGTACCTGAGCACATGTATTTGTAAGTACCCTTGTAAATTTGCATGGTACATAAGTACCAAGAATTTTCCATAATAAATGCTAGTGCTTGGAGTAGCAGATTCATTCTTGGTTATATAAAACATTTTTCCTCATTCCATTTGAATTATTCCAAGGACTCAACAGCCTTTTTCTGCTTATGTTATAAGGCTAAACAAGTATGTCACTTGTAATTACTATAATTTTTCTGTCCGAAATCTCAGTCACAGCTGATCAGCACTTTGAAGTTTTGGAAGCTTCAGATTCAAAAAGAAAATTCATCCAATTTCACATTACTTGCACACAAACTATAATTGGTAAGTTGCTCTCGGTATCCTATAGCCAAAGAAACCCTCAATGTTTCCTTTTCACAGACACTTCCTCAATTCTGAAAGGCATTGTCCATAGAATAAGGATGACTTCTGTGTTTAAGGAAGTCCATCTGTTAGGTACTAAATTATTTAACTGTCCCCTTTTCTCAGACTAAGTTTGTATTTAGCAGTTTTCCAGGAGCAGCACCTAGTGTTCATCTAGACCAATTCTATAGCTGGGTGTGATAAAGTCAAGGACTCTGTCTAATGCTCTATAATGACCAGATGAAGGTTGAATCAATACTTTGTACACTGAATCAATATTTTAAAGTTAGACTCAAACCTAAACTGTAGACTTCTGCCCTGCTATTCACAACATCTAAATGAGTGATAGGATAAACAGGGTAGATACAAGTTGTAAGCAAAAAAAAAATTTAAAAAAGGAAATGAAATCACAGCAAATGGGGATGACTTAAAGGCTTTGCCTTCTGTCTATGTGTTGTAATATGTTTACTTCAGCAATCTGAGCATGTACTCAATTTACAGCTGAACATTATTATTTCTTAATCAAAATGAATAGAAACAAAAGATGATCTTTGAAGGCAACTTGTATGGAAACCAGCCAGATACAAAATTGCAGGACCTTGATCTTGTGAAAGAAAGCTTGAGAGACTGGAAACACTTGAAAAGCAGCATTGGGAAAGTTTTGAAACTTCCATAAACAACAAAAAATCTTGACTGCCTGATCAGGCGATAGAATCAGTGTGGCAAGAAAACTCATCAACCCAGTATGAAGAGGAGGTTGTATTTTTTAAACACTAAGGCTAGGAAAAAGGGGGACTACATAGAAAAAAATGCAATTTAATAAACGCATAGAGAAAAGGAGGAGGAAATGACCAAGTACAGGGATAAAGCATAGAGAGGACTGAATATATCTGAGGTTCTGTCAAGCAATAAAATTCAAAATTAACAGGTGACTTTGGGGAGATGAACTTTATTAGCCCACCAGACATCAAGATAGGGATGGCTGAATGTAAAGAGAAAAGAATCATCTTAACTGAAACAAAAACTTAGAGTTCTCTCTACCGTTTCTCTACATAATCATTGCCAAGCTGTATTTGAGCAACCCTAAAATCATGCTTGCTTTCTGGTTAGCCTTATAAGAGACTGAAGTACGCATACTCCAGCATAATGTTTCAAGCCAAAACCAATTACCAGGGTACAATCAAGGATCTGAAGCCAAGGACAGGAAAAAAATACCTACCAGATGAGAAGCCATAAACAATTTATAAGTGCAGGTGATGCCCAGGGCTTTGAGACAAAGGCCACAGTCCTCAGCTACAGACCTGCTAAATAGTAATTACACATGCTATTGCCTTGCATGGACTACTGTACTCCAGCAACTCAGGAGCATGGGCAGGCTATACCTGTGTTCACCCTAACCCTCTAATTACTAACAAGTCTTGGCAGGGGAGATCCTAGGAGAAGAGAAATTAGCCTTAAGCCAGTAACAAATGAAAAACCTTTTGTGCAAATGCATTTCCCATGCTGGGTGCACCAATATTCTCTTCCAAGCAAATAAATGGTACCTTTTAAACCCTAGTCTTCTTTTTTCATTAAAACTGTCTAATAAGAGAAGAGAAAGCCTGATCTGTTTCCCATAAATTGACTTGCAAGGCCCATAATATGACTTAACTGCATATAAGGGCATGGGTTCCCTTGGCTCTGGCCCTGAACCTTCAGCTTGAATAAGGTGTTACAGGCAGGTCATTTGAGATCAAAAGGCAAGTGCCTTGACCATACTGTGAGTGGTTTACAGTTCTCCATGCATGCACACACGGCTGTACTGTACCTACCCTGGACCTTCTGATTTCATAAGATGACACCGTCCAGGCCTCTCCCACTGCTGTTGAGACCTTTCAGCTCTAATTCAGTCTGTTTGATCCATGCTAAATCTTCTTCATAAGTTTAGCGATCCCTCAAATTGCCAACAGAAAGCTGTGTGGTGTCCTCTCAAGCCTCCTCCCACTGTAAACAGATGCAATAGCGGAACCCCAAGTTCTGAAAGCAACACTTACATCCAAGTGATTTTTTTCACTTTTACTTAGGACCAGCTTGACATCCTTGCTGGCATCCCAGACATCACACTTTGCAAGGGGGTGCCACGTCGTCTAGAAATCATAGGTACAGCACTGTCTTCACCTTGACAGGAGTCTAGGAAACAGGTCAAGGCCCCCAGCTGCAGTGTTTCCTGGCCTTGCCCCATCATCAGTCCCACAAGAGCCCTCCAGAGGCACTGATGTGGCCTTCTTGTTTGCTCTGAGGTGAGCAGAAACAGCTCTGTCTACAATTAGAAACACCCTGAGGCCCTCAGGACGGTTTTCTTCAAGTCACTTTTCTGAAGAGCAGATCTTCAGACAATAAGCCTCTGTAAGAGAAGAGGCTTGTCCTTTCAGAAGAATTTCTGTCTCCTAACTAAATACCATAGCAGTACTCTTCAGAGCAGGGCATATCTGTATGTTTGTTCAGCATCTGCCATAATGATTGTCTCCGAGGTACAAATACTATTGTGTACAATAATAGTATCTGATCTTTCACTAGGAGCAAAACTATTTACTCATTGAATTGGCTAGGTGGGAAAGTAGCATTTCAAAAGTCCAGGAGCCATTCATTCACAAGCTTTAAGAGTGCACATCTGTAATTTGGAGTGTGTGAGACACAAAAGCATCTTAAATGGAACCTGCCTTCCAGGAAGAAATGTCAGTTTGACTCAAAAAGTCACACTGAGACTCTCATAAAACCAGGCATACACAGCTCAGTGCAGAACTGATTTCCTGGCAGTAAATCTGACATAAAGGTTATTTTAGAACATACCTTTCCTATGCTGGGCTAAACCAACCAGCCCAGATCTCCGCTCTGTGCATCAGTCCCAGCTGTCAATTTGATATTGCAATGTTTTAAGCTTCTTTCAGAAAGGCACCACATGTGGGGGCCTTTGCTAATGTCTCAGAAGTTTAGTGTGCACCAGGTTGTTGCAGAAGGGCAGCTGCTCTGTAAAGAGCCCAGGACATACAGTAGAGGAACAAGGAATTTTAGCAGAAATGCCCTGAAATAATATACATGCACAGTTAACAAACTTTACTAAGCTTCCGCAAAAAACAGATACAGATACTGCTTGCATGAGCTCTGCAGCAGATGCTCTGAAGATATTCTAGTGGTCCTCACTGGAAGACCATTGTACATTGTACATCAAGGAGTTAGTGATCCACATAACAGTTAACCTGAGCAGGTCCAGGCCCATGCTGTGCTGTGCTGCACTGTTCTGCAAGTCCAGCCTGGCCTTCAGGCAGTGTTGCGCTGCGCAAATCTCTTGGCCGCAGGGTAAACTCAGCCAGCTTGCTGCGACAGAGGAGCCTGCAGGCAGCTTCCACTTGGTACCAGGGATTATGCCACCAGCCTGACCTCATTTTTATCTAAAAGTACAGCAAGAAGTTCCCAAGTTTGACAGTGGAAATGACAAATAGAGTTGTTTTCTTGTAAGAAAATTCTGTAATTCTGTAACAGCTCAAATGATCAAAATGGGACAACCTCTTCCATGGACAAGGTCTGCACTGCATGCTGCACATGGATCAGAGGCCTCTTCAGTGCTGCACAAACTGGGGTTCCCAGCATCTAAAGGGATGCAAGATTATCTATACTATTCTATCCTCACAGCATTAGTGGTACTAAACAGCATTTTAAATGATACTTTATAGACTCTGAGTGCCTTTCTTACCAGGATCATAATGGAGCAGAACCTCCTAGTGCAAAAGAGATACACTGAAGAGTCCAGGACAGGGCCGTTAAACAGTTACGATCCCCAAAATAAATAAGATCCCTACATCCTTTTTAAAAGACCCAGAACAATTAATCTCTGACTTTGTTAACTGCAAGCTATCTATGAGAACAGTAATGCATTGTAGGCTTCACACAGGTCTTTAAGACAGGATTCCTCTTCGCTATAACCAGCTACCTAAAAATTAGTGATATCACTTTAAGCCAGTATTTAGATTCCCCATATATTCAGCAAAGACAAAGACATGATTCAGGGTAGAAACCCATCCCTTTTTAGGATAGCTATCTGGAAAAGGCAAGATTAAGTTTCCTCTGCAGATGCGCTTGGAGTGTCCATAGGAGCCAAGCCAGATCTTCAGCCAGCTTAAACTTCATGCCTAACTGTTACGGGTTTAAGGTCAAGTGAGGTGATTTCTACTGCCAGTTGGTACTGACAGGGAAGTCAGAACAGGTTGGAAGCAAAGTGTTTGTGATGTACTAAAGACAAGATAACTATAGCCACCTGTTTTGTTAGATTAAAAAAGGGGAATTCTGACAGATATGTATGTCCATCTGGTACTGCTGCATCCATTCGCTTTGCTATACCCTCAGTTTGCTCCACACAATTTCGCTGGAGTTTCTTCAGATTGTAATGAATGATCTGCTGACACCAGAACAGAGAGATGTATTGCTCTGTCAGTGACTGTTACAGCCCACCTCTTGTTTATGCCCACTAGTGCTCTGCATATGCTTGCAGGCGGTTGTTGTGCCCTCAAGAACTAATAATGCATAGGTGACAGGCAATTGATCTATCTTCTGAGAACAGCCTTAACTTCATCAGTACAATCAGGACACCAGGGCATTCTGTAAGGAGCAAGCTGCATGGGAAAAGGCTGCTATAAAGCAATTGCAGATAGAGTGGAAGCTAAAGAAGTAAAAAAGTACAAAAGAATTGTGTTGTGAATGCAACAGGAACGTATTCATATAGGTTGCTTTTGCTACTATGTTATGCTGTTAGCATGGGTCTCAAGTTTATGCTCCAGCTCAATTTTTTTTCAGCTGAGCACCAATTCTATGAGTACACTCATGTCTGGAGTTTGGAGTGGAGATGCACCCCTGGGGAAGCACAGGCGGTGGGCTACAGGAAGGGAAGGAAGGGTCCTGGCACAGACCTTTGGAGGCTTTATGGACAGAGTCACTTGGCTTGGGGAACTTGACCCCAAACTCAAGCAAAACTACCTGCAGCAATATGTTTGTGTGTGTACATATATACATACATACACACACAAATATGTGATGGGGTTGGACAAGAAAAAAGCCATTTTTTACTCTTTCTGTCATATTATGGATATGTTTTAAATGCTTTTGTCCTATAGGTTAGTGACTAAGCTACCCACAGTTTTCTATTGTTTGGCCAACTCCAAATATAGAGCTATGCACACATACAGGTAAACACAGAGATTATTTCAATCTCCTATTTATAAACTGTTGAATCTAAGAACTCAAGGGGAAATAGTTGATTTAGGGCTCTGTATTTCTCTAAATGTAAGTACTCACAGATGCCTTTGCTAGCTTACCATCTTAGATCGGAATTTCTTAGTGATGTTCAAATGATATTCATTCTTGCTTCTTCTTTTCTCCAGTTCTTCCTTCTTGCTTTCAAGAAAAGAAATTATAGAAATGTGGTATTAAGTGGACAGTTCTTTGCCTAGATACCTCTGTTTCAGTTGTTTCACTGCAGCGCTTATCTTTACTCCAAAATGTTAGAATTCACTAGGCTTTGGTTTCTTGCCCCAGATACTTCCCACTTATAGGGAACAGCTGTTGGAAAATCCTAGCTCCATCTGCCATGAAACACAAACAACAGCTTCAGGAATATATGTAAGCATGCCAGTCACATGGCCTGGGCACTTTCCAGCCAGGCTGTTGGGTATTGTCCAACTTGAACTTGGGTCTACTGTATCCCCAACAGGCTGAAGGAGGACTGAGCTCAGGACACTTGCTGGGAACCTAGACTGTCATGTGCTCAACAAGACCAGGTCTTGTCTACTCATCACATGTGAACAAGAATCTGGTGGGACACTTGGTCTCTTACCCTCAAGAATGTTTCAGAGGTCAGTCTAAACCTGCCTCTCCGTAAATGCTTCCAAGTACAAATGTGTACAGGGGAAGAGTGGACTTAAGAAAAGCTCAAGAGGATTAATTGACAATGTAGGTATAATACTAATTTCCTTGCATCTCCCCCTCCCTTTCAGTTTCTGCAGGCTAGAAGTGGATCTGATCCTTAGCCTGAAAGATAAAAGAAAGAGAGTGAGTTTCCCTATAGGGATGAAAGCAATGGACCCAACAGATTTTTATTAAAAATCTTCTGATTGCAACACTACATTTACCACAGCATAGTTCTCTGGAAACTAAGTAGGCTCAGCAGCCTAGCACTTAAACCCTCTTCTGTGCTCCCAGGACAGCCTTCATTGACGAACCAGAATCAGAAAGAAGGAGTTAATCCTCCAGCAGGGAAAAGAGAAATATGGTGAAAATACGGCATTTTAGTTAGGAGATTAGGAAAAAAAAAAATATTAGCCAGGACAAATAATTAGAAAAAAGTATAGCTAGACTTATGACCATCCCTGAAATACTGACAGTCAAGTAAAAAAAGCAATCACAGAGATTTGCAGACCAGAAAATCCCAGGATCATGCTCACTCAAGGAGGCAGGTTTTTAATTGATCACCTACATTCACAACACAGTTGAATGTATTGTAGAAGAAAAAAAAAAATTAGCCCAGCTCCTCCAGTGACAGACAACCAAAGAGTAGAAGGCATGTTGGGTGTCCCTAACTGAGCCTTTCAGGAGCTGTGTCAGCAGCACTGGTCCTGGGTCCCTGGTGCCCCACCCCAGCCACTGAGGACCTCAAGGCTGCCACACTGCCCATTGTCCTGGCTCTATGACAGCACCCAAGCTGCCTTGCCCCATGCTCAAGGTGCTTTGGCATGCACTGAGCTCACCAACACAACCCAGGCACAGCCCCCAGGGCACCCTGCTTGCAGGGCTACTGCCAGGTGGGACAGAAACCTGCCCTTGTGGTGGACCATCCAGCACCCAGTTGGGACATATTCTCCCTGGCAGCTCAAACACATCCAAGGCAGAGATTACACAGATACAAAACTAGAACTCACAATACTGTCTACAATGCCATTTGCAGCAGCATTTATTTTAGTATTTAGAGACACTTTATTTTATACCCACATCTGGGAAAAAAAAAAAATTTCCAAGGTCAAAAGGGTCTCAAACTAAAGACCCTATCCCTTCATGTAGCAGTCTCAAAAGGCATACAATTCATTTTGCCGTTTTGTCTGCAGCATGCCATTTTGTCAGTTCAACAGACTGTTGAACTGTTTGCAGCCTTTAAAACCTATTTTCGTTGCTATGGTTACCAGCTCTTCAAAATATCAGTACCAGATCAAAAAAACCCCACATGTGAGGTCTGATGATTCTGCCATGATTTTGCCTGATTTCACAAGAAAATTGTTCTACCTTTAGGACCTTGACAGATAAAGGGTGATATAAGTCAAGAGCAAAATGCTGAAAGGATGTTTCCTCTATGCCGTGCAGTTTTAAACTGTTATATTAATCAGTGTAACAAACTGATTGGAACACAAAACCACTGAAAAGCATAGCAACTTCAGAACAGTGTGATGCTCAAAATTGATATTTGTAGCAGATTTATTTTTAATTTCTACATAAATGTAATGCTAGCATTCAGATCTTTAGATGGTCTACAATCGGTTAACATTAGTAGGGACAGTGTGAACTACATCTGCTAAAGATCTTGCCACAGATATGTACAATTTTACAAGTTTTGCCTACCTTTTTATCAATATGTATTAAGCGAATCATTTGACATTATTAGACTGAAGACGATATTTACTACAGACATTAAACTACACTGTGGAAAGTCTTAGAAGCATAGGTAGAAGATCACCTGAGTGCTTTCATTCCCCACCAGCTCTTGATTAAAGTGAATGCCAGGAAGCCCAGAGAAAGCAACGACTCTATAAGATGGAAGCCAAAAGCTAGACCCTCAAATAGTAAGTATCTGCATAATTCCTTCAAACTACGTTTTTTTACTCTAGCTGAAGTTTTGGCCCTGAAAGCTTTGCCCCAGCAATCTTAATACAATGAACTGAGTATTTCCTGCATACAGAAGTGAATTATGGCATAAAGTTAATTAAAGGCAATAGAATTTTTTAAAACCTCAGTTATTAGACTGTTCCAGATAAAGGTTTTCACATGCTTTTAATCAGAGAAACAAGGATATCCAGTGGCTCAAAGTACAATGATAGTATACAGTATTGAGTGATATTAAAAATGGTATGTTATTAAAACTAGTTTGAAACATGCTATTAAACTTAAGTGCTATTTTCTTTTATATGCAACATTTAATATTCAGATGAAGTACTAGCTACCAAATGGCCTTATTACATTTCTAATGAATAAACAATTTAATAGGACAACCAGGCAATCAGGCCCAGTCTGCATGGATTTATGAAAACCAGGTGCTGCTTGACTAACCCAATCCCGTTCTATGACAAGGTGGCCCGCTTAGTGGATGAGGGAAAGGCTGTTGATGTTATCTACCTAGACTTTAGTAAAGACTTTGAGACCATTTCCTACAGCATTCTCCTGGAGAAACTGGCTGCTCATGGCTTGGACAAGTATACTCCTCACTGGGTTAAAAACTGTCGGGATGGATGGGTCCAAAGGGTGGTGGTGAATGGAGTTAAATCCAGTTGGCGGCTGGTCACAAGTGGTGTTCCCCAAGGCTCAGTACTGGGGACAGTTCTGTTTAATATATTTATCAGTGATCTGGACAAGGGGATCGAGTGCACCCTCAGTAAGTTTGTAGGTGACACCAAACTGGGCAGGAGTGTCAATCTGCTTGAGGGTAGGAAGGTTCTAAAGAGGGATCTGGACAGGCTGGATCAATGGGCCAAGGCCAACTGTATGAGGTGCAACAAGGCCAAGTGCCAAGTCCTGCACCTGGGTCACAACAACGTCATGCAACACTACGGACTTGGGGAAGAGTGGCTGGCAAGCTGTCCAGCAGAAAAGGACCTGGGGGTGTTAGTGGACAGCCATCTGAATATGAGCTGGCAGTGTGCCCATGTGGCCAAGAAGGCCAACAGCATCCTGGCTTGTATTAGGAACGGTGTGGCCAGTAGGAGCAGGGAAGTGATTGTCCCCCTCTACTTGGCACTGGTGAGGTCGCAACTCAAATACTTGTTCAGTTTTGGGTCCCTCAGTACAAGACACGGAGATGTTGGAGTGCATCCAAAGAAGGGCAATGAAGCTGGTGAAGGGTCTGGAGCACAGGTCTTATGAGGAGCAGCTGAGGGAACTGCGGTTGTTTAGTCTGGAGAAAAAGAGGCTGAGGGGAGACCTTATCGCTCTCTACAACTACCTGAAAGGAGGTAGTAGTGAGGTGTGTGTTGGTCTCTTCTCCCAAGTAACAAGAGACACGATGAGAGGAAATGGGCTCAAGTTGCACCAGGGGAGGTTTAGATTGGATATTAGGAAAAATTTCTTCACCAAAAGTGTTGTCAAGCATTGGAACAGGCTGCCCGTGAAAGCGGTTGAGTGCCCATCCCTGGAGGTATTTAAAAGACGTGTAGATGTGGCACTTAGGGACATGGTTTAGTGGTGGACTTCGCAATGTTAGGTTTATGGTTGGACTTGATAATCTTAAAGGTCCTTTCCAACTTAAATGATTCTATGGGTCTATGATTCTAATTTCAAACCATCAACATGGAAGTTTGCTTTTCTGTTACTACACTGAGTTACACTATAATGTGTAATATACATAATTAAAAGTGTCCCAGATGTAAGGGAATCCATCCCTTTGAAGACAGAAGCCAGACAGATACAGAAATTCAAGCAACAAAGTATTCCCTCATGTTACATAACAAGACTTGAGAAACCGACAGACCAGCTGTAAAACAAAAAAAGGTGTACTTTTCTAAATGTGAAATAGTGGAGGTTTTTCTTTCTTAACATCAAACCAGTCAGCATTCCTTCACCCAGCAACTATTTCCAACATACATTGGAAATCAAAATGTGGCAATGAAGATAAATGTGTCACTTTCCTATAGATGAGACATTAAAAGAGAAGCTGTTCTTACATAGAATCATAGAATCGTCTAGGTTGGAAAAGACCTTTAAGATCATCCAGTCCAACCATTAACCTACACTACCAAGCCCACCTAAACCAATCAAGGGTAGACTAGACTAAACCATATCCCGAAGTGCCGTGTCTACCCATTTTTTGAACACTTCCAGGGATGGTGACTCCACCACCTCTCTGGGCAGCCTGTTCCAATGCTTGACCACCCTTTCCGTAAAGAAATTTTTCCTAATTTCCAGCCTAAACCTCCCCTGGCACAGCTTGAGCCCATTTCCTCTCGTCCTATCGCTAGCTACTTGGGAGAAGAGACCAACACCCACCTCACTACTACCTCCTTTCAGGTAGTCGTAGAAAGCGATAAGGTCTCCCCTCAGCCTCCTCTTCTCCAGGCTAAACAACCCCAGTTCCCTCAGCCGCTCCTCATAAGACTTGTTCTCCAGACCCTTCACCAGCCTTGTTGCCTGTCTCTGAACACGCTCCAGCACCTCAATGTCTTTCTTGTATTGAGGGGCCCAAAACTGGACACAGTATTCCAGGTGCGGCCTCACCAGCGCCGAGTACAGGGGGACAATCACCTCCCTGCTCCTGCTGGCCACAGCATTCCTGATACAAGCCAGGATGCTGTTGGCCTTCTTGGCCACATGGGCACACTGCTGGCTCATGTTCAGCCGGCTGTCTACCAACACCCCCAGGTCCTTTTCCACCTGGCAGCTTTCCAGCCACTCTTCCCCAAGCCTGTAGTGTTGCATGGGATTGTTGTGACCCAAGTGCAGGACCCGGCACTTGGCCTTGTTAAACCTCATACAGTTCACCTCAGCCCATCGATCCAGCCTGTCCAGGTCCCTCTTCAGAGCCATCCTACCCCCGAGTAGATCGACACTCCCACCCAGTTTGGTGTCATCTGCAAACTTACTGAGGGTGCACTCAATCCCCTCATCCAGATCATCGATAAAGATATTGAACAAGGCTGGTCCCAAAACAGAGCCCTGGGGAACACTGCTCATGACTGACCGCCCACTGGACTTAACTCCATTTACCACAACTCTCCGGGCTCGGCCACCCAACCAGTTTTTTACCCAGCGAAGACTATGCCCGTCCAAGCCATGAGCTGCCAGCTTCCCAAGGAGAATTTTATAGGAGACGGTGTCAAAAGCTTTGCTAAAATCCAGGTAGATGACATCCACAGCCTTTCCATCATCTACCAGGCGGGTCACCAGGTCATAGAAGGAGATCAGGTTGGTCAAGCAGGACCTGCCTTTCGTGAACCCATGCTGGCTGGGTCTGATCCCCTGGTTGACCTGTACTTGCCTGTGGAGTTCGCTCAAGATGAACCTCTCCATAATCTTCCCCGGCACCGAGGTCAGGCTGACAGGCCTGTAGTTCCCCAGGTCCTCCTTCCGGCCCTTCTTGTAGATGGGCGTCACATTGGCAAGCCTCCAGTCATCAGGGACCTTCCCTGTTAACCAGGACTGCTGATAGATGATGGAGAGTGGCTTAGCGAGCTCCTCCGCCAGCTCCCTCAGTACTCTCGGGTGGATCCCATCCGGCCCCATAGACTTGTGAGCGTCCAGGTGGCGTAGCACGTCATTAACTGCTTCCTCCTGGACTATGTGGGCTCCATTCTGGTCCCCATCCCTATCCTCTAGCTCAGGGGCCTGAAGAATGAGAAGAGAATGTCTATATGAAGAATGAGAAGAGAATGTTCTATACATGGTGAATAATAGAGCGTCACAGAAGAGTAAGATGGAATAATGCAGTTCTTCTTCCAATACTTTCCTGCATGGGAGAATATGGACATAAACCTGTCAGTCTCATTTCTAATTTCTTAAGAAAACACAGGAACCCAGCAGTGAACATTTTCATGGAGTATCAAGTAATGGAAAAGAGTAAGGATCGATAGGGATCGATAAAGCCATGGTTTACCCAACATGATTATTGCAAGCTCATATGCTGTTTCATCCCTCACAACTACTTGATCATGTGCAAATGTTTTCACATTACTGATTTGGCAATGAAAAACTAGGTAGAAATTTATATTTGACCAACACATTTCCTTTACAAGCCCTTAATATTTATCAGTACACTGCTTTCAAATTTAGTGTTAAAATTAAGCTTGGAAGGGAGTAATTATCACTTTATTATCATTGTAATTATAAGCGAACAATCAGATCTGTGTTGTATCACCTTGACTCCATATTTCTATGATATATCTCCAGTTTACATCTGGAGACATTCTCCTTCTTCAGGAGATTAGCAAAAACAAAACAAAACAAAACAAAAAATTATTAGCAACGGTTTGGTTTCCAAATTATATTCAAAATCTAGCATGCATGTCATTCAATACTGTTGGTCAATATTTGTGTAAAATATTTTCATCCGACATGACCAAAATGTATTCTTTTTAAGCTTGTTTTTGAAGTGTTAAAGATGTTGGCTCAGCTAGATGGAACAATTGACTCAAATGGGGATTTTTTAATGCCAGAAAATATTCTTTATGTAAGTGTTCTCCCAGGTAATGTGATGTTCATTCCAATATTGATTTATTTCCATCTAGTTCAACTCTACAGTTATTTGCTATTTGAATTGTCATACTGCTGCAGCACGCCAGTCATCAGCCATAAACCCGCTGACTAAAGACTGAACAAACAGGACACAAATCTGCCAAGTGGCCCACAGAAAATGAGTTTGCCTTTAGTCACAGGTAAGTAGGGTGGATCAGTGAACATTCAGAAGGGGGTACCAAAGAGAGAAACCAGGATTTTAGTTTGGACAAGAGAAAATCTGTTTCTCTGTCTGTGTCTTCTTAGAGACTGGAGCTGAGTTTATTTTCTGACAAAAATATCCACAGACAATGCATGCAGATAGGGACATAAAACAGCTGTCAAAAACCCAGAGGAGGTTAAAGGAATTGTCTCCCAAAAGACATGACTAGAGAGCCAGGAAAGAAGCCCAGAGAGGACAGAGTCCCTGGGGAAGGGCAAGAATTCAGGTAGAAAAGCCTGGTTAAACATGCTGCAGGTGCCTGATAATTTGAAAATGATAAGCCCACTGTTCTGGATCTGAGATGCAGCTCCAGTCATCAAAGGCCTTGGTGAGAGAAGTTTTAGAGATAAGTCAGGAATGGAGGAGAGAATGGAGATGGGATGAAGTCAGGAGAGAGTTTAGAGTAACAACAAGCTTAGGAACAGAGAGAAAGGAAGGTCTGGAAAGGGGTTAGAAAAGTAGGTGAGGGTTGTCAGGGAGCTTCTTAAGTGTGGAAAATGGGGAAATACTCTCAGCAATCAGTCAGAGTGCAAGAAAGGCACCTGAAGACACTGGGAGATAACATAGAAGCAAAATGGAGAAAAGCAAATGAGAGGTTTATATTTGTGACAGGAGGAAAGAAGTAAGGAATAGTAGGAGGAGAGGAATCAAAGGCAAGATAGTAGCTGTAGTGTCTTTCTTAAGTCTTCTCTCTGAGGAAATTAGTGAAAATTTGCATGGAGAGGGAAGTGGAGGCAGGAGAAGCAATATGGAGGCAAGACAGTAGTAGTCCTGAAGGGATGAGTCTTAGGTGTCTTAATTTTCCCAGTAGGGCTATCTACAGAAGAAACGTACTTGTCCAGGTGAAGGAGAATTTAGGCCGCCTGTGAAGTGTCTCTGTTTCGTACACTAGCCACTGAACATGGCAACACCAGAAGAGGGACATATGCCCATCGGACAACCGCAGGCACTTTCACTGGCACAGATCCTTTTCTGAACTAATTTGGCACATCTATAACCTGCCTATGTAGGGAGATGAGTTTCTTTCAGTAAACTGACCAGTATGTCAGTGCCTACAGCCAGGAGATTTTGTAATAAACCCTCTAGACTTGGTACTGCTCTGCTCCAAGAAGATTCTTCAAGCATTTTGAGAAATATTTACAGGGTATACTGAGCACTGATATGTCCTCTGCACTGTGGAGTTCTCTGTTATGGTCTTAGTGCTTCAAGACTGTCACAATAATCTGAGCTAATGGCATTCATTTATGATTTGGAAGACAGTCCCTCCATTTATGGTTTGACCTTAAAAAAAAAAAAAGACGCCATGATTGCACACAAATATTTTACTTCACAGAAATGCAGATGACCTGTTTTCTTTCAGCTCCAAAGGCAGGTAAAAGTTTACTAAAGGCACTTGTTGGGTGTCCATACTAAAGAACATATAATTCACTCTTACATGTTTTGCTGCTTAAAAACAGCAGATGGACTACAGGCATTTTCTGTTTGCTTGCTTTCTTGAAGCTCAAACACCCATTAAATTTCACTGGAAAAAACAAGACTGTTTCAGAACTTTATGTATCTGACTTTCCCAGTAATGTCTTCCTGGGTGCAAATCCCACCTTGGGGCTAGCAGAAAATGTCTTTTTTCCTATCACCCCTATCAGGCACCCTCAAAACAGTCCGTTGTTTTGTTTCACTGCATCTGACAAAGCTTCTGTTATCCTTCTCAAGGGAAAGAATTTAGTGCATTTCTAACATTTAGACCTACAAACATGTGACTTGATCATCAAAGCTAATTATCATTTGCAGTTCCCTATGATTCCTGAAGGATATATAGCTGCCTAATGCACCTAAAAGAGCTTACAATTTACGTTTAAAGATATAATTGCCCATATTAGAGCTAATTGTCTCATCTGCGTATTCAGAAACAAAAGGAAAAAGCAAAACTTTCCTCTGCTCTTTCATTTTGGACACCAGCAGTCAAATGCCAAGTTCAGATGTTGAATTAGTGCTGAATTGCAATCATGCCAATCACCCATGAAGCTCAATGTGGACAGGAGAGATGGGATTTGACTGAGCCAGTCACCTTAAGTGTCTTTTATAATCAAAGTAGAGAAAGAGCCACTTAGGTGTGATTCACCTCATCCTGAAGGAGAAGTCTAAAATAAGTCTGATGAGTCATGCCCCAGAAATGCCTATTTCTCACCAAAGACACTGATGGGAGCTGTGAAGGGCTACCTTAGACTTAGTTATCTACATTTCTGAGGTCTAAAGTTAGGTAAGCTGAGTCTCACCAGATGTGTCTATACTGCTGCCTACTCACTCTGGGGAGAAAGGTATGAAATGAACACACATAGTTTCATTAACAGTGAAAAAATGGCATTCACCAGAGAATAATAATTTTTTAAAATAAAAATTAGATCCTCTAGACAAAGCACATATCTTTATTACATATTTTTATTATGCTTTTGGTGACTGGTTATCAAACTATAGCATTTACTTCTGGGTCATAAGTACTGCAGTAGCAAACTATTCTAGTGACAGCTAACAGCTATTGAGTAGAACTTGAAAGAAGCCTGAACAATAATGTAACTTTTTTATTCTGAAAGTCCTTTGGCAACATAATAGGTTTACGCAATGAAAGCACTAGGGGAACGGACAGAAGCAGGGTGCTGCTGCCTGATTACTGGCTGCAATCAAAGGAAAATTGTTGAGAAAAACACTGAACAAGAAAGAAGACCAGGGTGAGCCACAAGTACTCCCTCCTAGCTGGGAATGTGCTAGAAAAATCCACTGCACACCAGAAAAAGACTAGAGTGCTAAGGAAATTAGGTTAAAGCAAAGGAAGGCAGTGAATTTGAACAGTAATTGGGAAGGTTTTCTTTTCACAGTTATAGGCTCATGGAAAGTATATTCCTCATTATCAGTTTGACAGCTTCCACCACAGTAGCAAGGGAAAAAAAAAAAAAAAAGGCTGTTATACCATTTCTTCCTATTATTTATCCAGGGACACTGAGATTATATGGCAAATCCAAAGTATTCCTAGAAAATTGGGTTATATCTCATCATTCATAAAAATTACACCCTGCCTCAATGAAGTAAACAGTCAGCAGACATAGAAAAATTAAAAGAAAGCTTCACTTTTGTTTAAAATGCTGTAGGAAAGGTTCTGACCACTTCTTACTACTTTTTAATGTACTTTTAGGGATGAAAACAGGAGAGCTCTTTACAAAAAGCGGTAGGCTTTTGACTGAACTGAGTAGGAAATTCATAATTTGACCATTGCTATATTAGGTTATGAAAGCCTTCACTGTTTTTCTTCATGAAAATTGGCAATGCAACAGGAAGTAAATGATATCTATCATGATGTATGTGTTTGATAGTATCAGGGCCAGAGTATGATCTGAACATGAATTACTGTATCTGCCAAATATTACACTATTTTAGAATCTGGTACAAAATTCACCCTTTGTGTTTGTTTTTTTGCCCCAGAAATGCTGAGACTACATCACCTGAGGGCTAGTATTCATATCATTTTACTGTCAGATCACATCATATTCATCTCTTTGGACCTTTTTGACTGTGTCCATCTGATCCTAGCAGGGCATCTCTAGCAACACCCATAGTCATTAGCTCTTGGACTCCACTCAGTGTGTCATAACAGCTGCCTCACTGGTAGAAGAGGGATGAAACTGTGTGAAAATCCATGGATAACTGGCTGGAACTGGGCTGTATCTGAACTATTCATTGGGGATGCAGTAGTCAGCATAGGATATGTGCACCCTGATAGAATTGTATATATTCTCTTGTTTTACTGATATCAATAACACGGTTGGAAAAGGGCATTCACAAGTTTCTGGAGGAAAATGTCCAGACATAATATGCATGGTAAGTATGTCCCATGTCAGCATGCATAAATTACACAGTATGATCACTGATTTCCCAAATGCAAGATGGAAAGGTACTCCTCATGATTACAGTAGTCGTGGCTACTCTCAGAGAACACTGGATGTGATTTTTGATGACCTTTTATTACTGGGCATGCCACATTTCTAGAATGAGGTATGTATTAGGGCCCTTATTGGTGATGTCAGTTCAGGACTAATGATACGCATAGGGTTTTGCATAACTTGTCACAGCAATTGTCACAGCAAGCTTTTTAGTACCACGCTGCTGTGCCACAGCTGGACAGCAAGATAGTGGTGCCAGCTTCCATCTAGAGATGACCAGATGCTTCCTGACCACAATGAGGCAATTGAAATCAGTGTCCTGTTCCTTAAGAGCCTGTACCACTTCCTAGCATATGGTCAGGAAGGACATCTTCTGCAATCATAGATTACTAGCCTACTGCAAGTTATTAATTCAGCCTCACATTCACAGGCCCTGGCCCTCATGTGGGACTTCACCCACCCCAAAATCTGCTAGAGGGATTACACAGCAGGACAAAAGCATTCCAGGAGGTTCCTGCAGTGCACTGATGGTAACACCCTCCTCCAAGTGATAGAGAGTACCTCTCCAATGAAGAGAGGTACTCTGTTGGGCCTCATACTCACCAACAACAATGGATTTGCTGGGAACGTGAAGGTCAAAGGCAGCCTTGGCTGCAGTGACCATGAGATGGTGGAATTCAGGGCACCTCATGAAGTTCAACAAGAGGAAGTGCAAAGACCTACACCTGAGGAAGAACAACCCCATTCACACATATATACTGGGGACCACCCAGCTGGAAAGAAGCTTGGCAGAAGAAAGGTGCCCAGTACCAGGACCAGAGGCAATGGACGCAAACTGAAACACAAGAGGTTCCCTCTGAACATCAGGAAACACTTTTATACCGTGAGGGTGACTGAGCACTGGTGCAGGTTTCCTAGAGAAGTTATGGAGTCTCCATCCTTGGAGATATTCAGAAGTCATTTGGGAATTATCCTGGGCAACTGGATCTGAATGGCCCTGCTTGAGCAGGAGGGTGGGTCAAGATGACCTCCAGAGGTCCCTTCCAACCTCAACCATTCTGTGATTCTGTAATTCCCATGTGGAGGACTGTGTGGTGCTATCACTTATTGGTCAGGATGTATACACAAAATCTTCAACATACAGTGGGTCTGATCATAAGGCTGATGTCATCCTGTGACTCGTCCCTGATGTTGGTGTACTTAGCTGAACCAAACCTCTGAGTGACATTGCTCAGAACAGCATTGCCCTTGAGATGAACTGGGTACCTAACGTGAATGTTGCCAGATGTGCCTCTCCCTTTGCTTGAAACTCTCTGGAGAGCTGAGTGGTGAGATGTGTCTGCAACTGCCCTATGAGGGCACTGGCAGCACTTAAGTGTACACAGTTTGGAAGCTCTGGCTTCGTATCTCTCCTGTGACGCTGTAGATGTGACCTTTGCCATTTGCTGCTGGCTTCAATATCAACATGAAGCAATTTTATAGCTACTATGCAGGATTTAGTGGCACATTTTTAGTTACAGTTGAGAGACTTCATTATGCCTCAGTGAACAATGCAGTTCCCCAACAAGTTGGTGTATGCACTTCCTTACACATGGGCCAGAAGACAGATAGAAATGTCAACTGTGAATCAGCTATTATAACCAGAGCTATTTCTTCACTTTCTAAGCAGTAAAAATGACTACATATGCAGCCTCTGCAGGAGCTGTGCACAGCAGTGCTGAGACTTGTCATTATTGCCAATTCTAACATTAAGTGTGGAGAAATCCAGCTAAATACTGTTCTTGTCTTCCTTTCTTATTTATAGTAGGATTGTTATCCTCTTAATCATGAGGTAGGGCCTAGCATTACCTTCACTTTTTCATTTTTTATCATATCTGCTTTATTTTACTACACCCCAAGCCAGGATCTCACCTGGCACAAACACCAAACTAGTTTGTCCGCTTCCCTTGCAGAAAAACTAAAATTCTGGCCCCACTAAAACAGATGGGAATTTGAAGGCCAAGGGTTTACTCCAAATGTTTTTACCTCTGCCACTGAAGCTGTACAGCCAAAATCCATCTGTCAAGGACAAAGTGCATCATAAAAACTGACGGGGTGGCCAGGCCCAAAGAGTGGTGGTGAATGGAGTTAAATCCAGTTGGCGGCTGGTCACAAGTGGTGTTCCCCAAGGCTCAGTACTGGGGACAGTTCTGTTTAATATATTTATCAGTGATCTGGACAAGGGGATCGAGTGCACCCTCAGTAAGTTTGTAGGTGACACCAAACTGGGCAGGAGTGTCAATCTGCTTGAGGGTAGGAAGGTTCTAAAGAGGGATCTGGACAGGCTGGATCAATGGGCCAAGGCCAACTGTATGAGGTGCAACAAGGCCAAGTGCCAAGTCCTGCACCTGGGTCACAACAACGTCATGCAACACTACGGACTTGGGGAAGAGTGGCTGGCAAGCTGTCCAGCAGAAAAGGACCTGGGGGTGTTAGTGGACAGCCATCTGAATATGAGCTGGCAGTGTGCCCATGTGGCCAAGAAGGCCAACAGCATCCTGGCTTGTATTAGGAACGGTGTGGCCAGTAGGAGCAGGGAAGTGATTGTTCCCCTCTACTTGGCACTGGTGAGGTCGCAACTCAAATACTTGTTCAGTTTTGGGTCCCTCAGTACAAGACACGGAGATGTTGGAGTGCATCCAAAGAAGGGCAACGAAGCTGGTGAAGGGTCTGGAGCACAGGTCTTATGAGGAGCAGCTGAGGGAACTGGGGTTGTTTAGTCTGGAGAAAAAGAGGCTGAGGGGAGACCTTATCGCTCTCTACAACTACCTGAAAGGAGGTAGTAGTGAGGTGGGTGTTGGTCTCTTCTCCCAAGTAACAAGAGACACGATGAGAGGAAATGGGCTCAAGTTGCACCAGGGGAGGTTTAGATTGGATATTAGGAAAAATTTCTTCACCAAAAGTGTTGTCAAGCATTGGAACAGGCTGCCCATGGAAGCGGTTGAGTGCCCATCCCTGGAGGTATTTAAAAGACATGTAGATGTGGCGCTTAGGGACATGGTTTAGTGGTGAACCTGGTAGTGTTAGGTTTACAGTTCGACTTGATCTTAGAGGTCTTTCCCAACCTGTGATGATTCTATGATTTTATAATTATTCAAGGTGCTGCAAGAAGATATTGATTCAAAGACTGCACCCTCAGCCAGCTTCCAGATGACACCAACCTGAGTGGTGTTATTGACATACAAAAGGGAAGGGATGCCATCCAGAGGGACCTTGACAGGCTTGAGAAGTGGGCCGATGTGAACCTCACGAAGTTCAACAAGGCCAAGTACAAGGTCCTGCACCTGGGTTGGGGAAATCACCAGTATCAATACAGACTAGGGGAGGAATAAATTGAGAACAGCCCTGCAGAGAAGGACTTGGGGTTACTGGTGGATGAAAAATTGGACCTGAGCCAACAATGTGCGCTTGCAGCCCAGGAAGTCAGTCGTACCCTGGGCTGCATGAAAAGAAGCATGGTCAGCAGGTCGAGGGAGGTGATTCTGCCACTCTACTCCACTCTGGTGAGACCCCATCTGGAGTTGCCCTGGTTTCGGGTGGGATAGAGTTAATTTTCTTCCTAGTAGCAGGCATAGTGCTGTGGTTTGGATTTAGGATGAGAATAATGCCGACAACACACTGATGTTTTAGTTGTTGCTGAGTACTGCTTATGCTAGTCAAGGACTTTTCAGCTTCCCATGCTCTGCCAGGTGCACAAGAAACTGGGAGGGGGCACAGCCAGAATAGTTGATCCAAACTGCCCAAAGGGCTATTCCATACCATATGATGTCATGCTCAGTATAGAAACTGGGGGGGGTTGGCCGGGGAGCAGCAATCGCTGCTCGGGAACTGTCTGGGCATCAGTCAGCGGGTGGTGAGCAATTGCATTGTGCCTCACTTGCTTTGTATATTATTATTATTATTATTATTATTATTATTATTATTATTATTATTATTATTGTATTGCTATTATTATCATTACTATTTTACCTTATTTCAATTACTAAACTGTTCTTATCTGAACCCAGGAGTGTTTCTCACTCTTACTCCTCTGATTCTCTCCCCCATCCCATCGGGGTAGGGGGAGTGAGCGAGCGGCTGCGTGGTGCTTAGTTGCTGATTGGGGCTAAACCGCGACAGGAGTATTGCATCCAACTCTGGGGTCCTCAGCACAAGGAAGACATGGAGCTGTTAAAGTGGGTCTGGAGGAGGGGCACAAAAAATTATCAAAGAGCTGGAACACCTCTCCTATGATGAAAGGCTGAGAGATTTGGAGTCATTTAGCCTGGAGAAGGCTCCTGGCAGACCTTATTGCTGCATTTCAATACTTAAGTGGGGTTTACAGTAAAGATGGAGAGAGAATTTTTAACAGGGCCTGTAGTGGTAGAACAAGGGGCAACAATTTTAAACTAGAAGAGGGTAGATTTTTATTAGATGTAAGGAAGAAATTCTTTACTATGAGGGCGGTGAAACACTGGAACAGGTTGCCCAAAGAAGCAATACAATCTAGCAGAAGATGTCCCTGTCCACAGCAGCGGGGCTGTAACTACATCATCTTTAAAGGTCCCTTCCAACCCAAACCATGCTGTTTGTTATTCTATGATTCTGTTACCCAAGGACTTATCTGAGTGGGGCTAAGAGACCTGCACCTTCTGCAGGGGAAAACCAAGAAGGATGTCATACATATAGGATACCAATCTCACACATCTATGTACAGCTATGTTTATGCAACTAAGTCGCATCCCCATTGAAAACTTCCTTTCCTCCAAAATAAGCAGGGGTTTGATTCAACCCCAGCCTGCAGGTGTTAAATTTAGGAGTTGCAATGTAGGGGTGTGACTCAGCTGCCTAACCATAGGTAGCTGTTGCTATTTGTGGTACCCTGGGACATCCACCTCTTCTCCAACTGTCTTTACAGAATGATGCATGTCCTGTGTTATCTGCCAGCTCCATGTCGATGTGACAGATGTGTAAAATGTTGCTAGATACAGAACAGAATTACACCATATGTATTTACAAGAGAGTTAGGTGTGTAGGCTTCCATTATAGTCATGCAGATCTGGTCAGTGGAACCTGGAGAAGAATTTAGCCCTCTTCAGTTACTTTCCACTGACTGTAGCAGCTAAACTTTCATTATCTATAATGGGAGTTTAAATAGCTAGATCACCTATATGTGGACATTTAAATTTAGTTATCTTAATCTGCAAGCTGATTCCATCTCTGATTTTAGCTTTGGAAAATACCTTTTGGATGGAGAGAGAGATGGACTCTCAGATCCTGACCAGCAGCTCTAAATCTTTAAAAGATTTATAAGTGAAGGTGTGCTCCTGCATATATGTTAGCAGTTAGGTTCTTGGACTGTATCAGTATTAATCATACTTGACAAATGGATCTCAAATTCTTATGTTTCAGCATCACAGAAAACATTGTTTTAGGGAGACACAAGCACACCTAAAATGTAATGAATGCATATAACCCATTTCTTATTATCTGAAATTCACCTCTCACTTAAACAATTGCTTAGACTCTAGTTATGGTCGATGTAGATAAATAGGAATTTCCAATGGAAATAGGTGGTATGAACGGTGTTTGAGAAGGCATATCTCTAAACAGCTAGTTTAGAGTAGATCCACACTTTTAGACAGATAAAATCATTTAACATGAGTCCACCTTTACTGATTTAACTCCTCCTTCAAGCTGAGGTTTACAATACAGCTTAAGTGACATTCCTCTGTCACTTACGATAGTTGTTAGCATCACAGAGTACTTATTTCAAGAAGAGTCAGCAAATAGGATGTTATTTGCTGTATCTGTCAAAAGTAGCTCCTGCCCACAAAGTCCTGGCTCAGTAAGCTCAGAGACACATTTGACTTTAGAAATGGAAGAAACAAAACCACAAAGTACAGGAGATAACTCTCTGCAAATGCTGCTAACCTCCGAATTGACTAAGAGAAGTTAAATAACAGGAAGGTATTATAAATCTTCCCCCACTTCAGCTAAACTAATCATCTGTACACATTAAGATGGCATTTAATAAACGGTGCCCCGGGAAAAGTAAAAAATCTACTTGCTGGTGAACACTCTGCCAACAACGGAATGAAGCCAGGATTACATTGGCCTTTTAACACAGTTAACAAAAAAATCAATAGCTTTTTATTTTTATTAAATTACTATCAGTGCAGAGAATGACTGAAGTATGTTTTCCATTTACTCCATAGAATCATATCTGCAAGGAGCTTGCAAATAATTGGATACAGAACCCTTCTGACGGAGCCGCTCAGATATCTTTATTGTTGGAGGGGATGCTTAATGCACTGCCTTCCAGTGGCCCTTCAACATAGAGGGAAAAAATCTGAGGACTCTGTAATTGACTGCTGCTTCAAAAAATTAATACAAAGCACTGCACATAGACAGCAGTTATAGCTATGAATGAACTGTACTCTCCATGGCTTTGTTCTCCTAGAAAACCTATCAGAATTTCTATGATTAAACTAAGTGCATACAGCCTCAACAGGGGAAGCAGAGGAGGGAGGAGAGATGTCATGATAATGAATATAAAACATGCTTTATTCCAAATACTACTCTCTTGAAGTTCAAATAACCAGATATCATTAAACATACCCTGAAGGAACGTAGATCAACGAGATGTACATTTCCATTTTTAACAAAGACTTCCACTTCCACTTGTTCTTTACCGTACACCCTTTTTCTGATCCTTTTCACATTTCCCTGCAAAACAGTACTCAGAGGGTAAGACAGGATGAAGGACTGCTACAGAATTTCCTGCAAAAAAATCCTACAAGTGCACCTGCCTGATTGTGCTGAGGGAAACTCTCTTCCAAACACAGACTATTCGGTGATTTTCACCCTGCCTGGAAACTGTAGCCCTACACATTTCCTGAAAGTGGCATTACTCCCTGCACTGTGAATTTACACATTCCTCTGCAATTTTTCACACACCTCCAGGGATCCACAGACCTCAGGTAAAAAAAATCACTGCCTTTTACACAGCTCATGAGAGATGTGTTTCTACCCTAGGTGCATTAGGGGTCACTGAAACAGAAAGGCTTCCCATTCATCATGCATACTACCTAGAGCTCTACAACAGGTAATGGCAGCACTACTCAGTCTCTTTGACTCATCTCACGATAATGTATGCAAGGCAATGCAAGGCAGCTGGGATGAGCTCTCCCAGACTCCAGGTATCCACCGTGGGGTGGGATGGTGCACTCTGTACATAGAATTTAAGGGACCTTTACCCACCTCAAGGATCCTGAATAAGGGGGAGCTGGGAGGGCAGTTGTGCAAAAACAACCAGGAGAGAGGCAATTATGGAAACAGACTAACCTCAAGATATCTTTTCTCTGACTGCAATGCTGACCTGTATATAAAGCTAATTTCTTTTTCATAGAGAAATCATCTCAGAAATTCATTTCAGGTGTCAGAAAAGTAGCAGTAGCAGAGGCAAAAGACAGGTCAGACAAAGCTTAGCCAGAAGTAAATATCATTTCAATCACATTCAGAAAACAATGGAACTGTGTTTTTAATAATCTCAAGGTACTGTGCCCAAAGTAGTCCTGTTCATTCACACTGCCATAAAATTATGTCTGAGAAAATCAACTACGAACAATTCAGAGGATCCATAACTAAGAATGCCTCTATCAAACAGGCCCAAGACTTACCTAACTCTATATCTTGTCTTCTACAGTAGTCAAAAAAAAATGTCTGTGGGAGAGTAGGAACAGGTCAAGCACATACCATAATTCCTCCTAACCCACTAGCCTCCAACTACTTTCAGTGCGGGCATTTCCTGAGCTGTGTATAATAGCTACACATTTATTAATCTTCAGTTCCCTTTGAACCCATGCAAACTGTTCCAACTGACAATATCCCTTGGCA
This sequence comes from Pelecanus crispus, assembly GCF_030463565.1. Classification (NCBI taxonomy): domain Eukaryota; kingdom Metazoa; phylum Chordata; class Aves; order Pelecaniformes; family Pelecanidae; genus Pelecanus; species Pelecanus crispus. The sequence continues at coordinate 142,023,580 of NC_134643.1, forward strand.
AGGAGTTCTCCAAGTCTCCTATCTGTTGCCCAAAGAGACATGTCAGTTCATTTATTTGAACGATGCTCCTCCTAGCTTGACCTGAGGCATCCTACATTTTGTACTGAAAGGCATATGGCAGTGGTGATTTTATAGACCTGTATCACACCCTTCCTCAGTTACCTCTTCTGCATGCTGGGAAGACCTAGTTTACTGAAGTCCAGAACTCCATGCAGTATTCAAGACAGAAGTAAACCTTGCATTTTCATAATGATATAATGACGTTGTTCTATTAGCTGTTCCTCTCCTAAGAATTCCTAGCTTCAGGCTCTTTGTTTTGACCACTATTTAGTGCTGAGCTCATATTTTCTCAGACTCATCTGTTCACAACCCTATGATCTCACTCCAGAGTGGAAATTATTTACTCAAACCTTTTTTTATGTAAATTTCGGGGGGAGGGGGGGGCTTCCTCAGGTGCGTCACTTCATATTTAGCTGCATCTACTTTTACCTAAATCAGGGGCCTGATTCTCTAACAACCAGTATTATTAGATATTTATGCATATGCAAATGTAGTGTGAGCAGTATGTGCCATGTGAACATGGTGGCATTAAATGAAACCAGAAAATCAACCCTTTGCCTTGGATTATGAGAAACTGCAATACATTACTGATTTTGACTACACTTAGGAAAGCTTCATATACAAAAATGTTTCTAGAAACAATGATAGTGCAAATAAATTTTCTGAAAACTTATAGTGGAAAGATTAAAATTCTCATATTTGGAGTAGCTTCTGGGTGATCCCACAATATGTCTGTGAATAAACACATGAATAAAAAATGAGTGCCATCTTACAGAGCTGATGACCTCTGAAGAGGAAAGAATACTATGCAACTTTGGTGAGCATCAGCTTTGAAGTTGCCGAATGTTATAGGCTTGGCTATGTTGACTATTCAGGAATATATTATAGCTATTACAATGATTCAGAAAGTTATGAAAAAAATTTAGTGACTTGAAAGAAATCATTACATACTGAGAGTTTTTAAAAAGCCTGCACTAAATCCATTTCATTGAAAATTGTGTCTTCTTGTGTCTGTGGTATGGTACCATGATGGCGATAAGAAAATTATAATATTTATATCAAAATGATTAGTCATAATTGTCCCAGCAGTCCATAAAGTTTCCAGGATTAAGCAATGCTACGGGAAATAATTTCTATTTTGTTTTCTCTGTGATTATAATGCCTTTGAATATCTCAAAATATGCCTTTAAGATTTTTACTTTCCCACCCTCATCTTCACCCTCCCATAGGAAACATCGCATCATTCAGCATATCTAAATACCAAAGTATTGAAATATCACGAGTTAGCGGGTACACAATATAAATGAAAAGCAATTTCTGGAAAACAAAGCAATCCCTAGTCAAGCAGTATTATATTTAATCTGAATAAGAAAGGCTAACACAAGGAGATATCATAATCTTCAGTACGATTTAATCTTGTAACATAAAGCTTTGCTATGCAGTCATAAAGAAAACAAAAAGCAAACAGAGCTAGTCGTAGACCTTCTTTATAGATGGAAAATCATTTAAGTCCTTTCCACAGAGATATATTAAACTGCCTTAGAATGAACCTGAAGAAACCACCACTTAAAAGACAAACAAAGTGAGGGAGTGGGAGCGCGATGCATCATGAAGAAAGCGAAGACAAGCTGGTGTTTTACTAATGCACAGGTTTCGTGTAAGAGCTTTTCTTTCGTTTCCTTTTAGTTTCTATGGACACGGCTGTTTCTTCGGAGGTGGCTCGGCACTATGTGTACTCGTGAGGAGACCTAAGGCAGAGGAGGAGCCCGTCGAAGAAGATGGCGTACAGAGAGCAGCCCTTCAAGGCCACGCCAGGCCCCGATGGCGCCGCGGGCATGGGGCCCGGCCACTGGCTGCCGCGTGGCAGCACCAGCCCGAGCCCGGGCCCTGCCCGATCCCGGCGGTCCGCCCTGCCGCTCACAGCACCCTGGTGGGGCTGCTGGCGCGGGGAGGGATGTCATGTGTGGCGCGGGAGGAATTAAGGGAGCTTGTTACAGCTGAAACCAAGAGGCTGGGCTGAAATCTCCATGGCTAGTCTGTTTTCCAATGTAATTAAATGAATTAGTGATGAAAAATCCTCTGCCCTGGCTTGCTGGAAACAATACAATCTGTTTTATAGCACAGCCTGATGTTTATGAAATTCTTTCCTCTAAAGGAAATACTAACTGAAGCCATGTTAACATTTGCTAAGGAAATCATAGCTAGGAATGGCATGTTTTCACAGAACGCAGTGGAAGACACCTTCTCAGAGGTACCCAGCTCATGATGTGGTAGCTAGATGACATTAAAGCACATGCAATTAAAAGCGAGAATTGGAAAAAACATAGAATTCAAGGCTTGCTGGAACAACCTGCCACAGCTTGTCAGCTGAACAGGAAATGCTAGCCACGGAGACATCTCTCTCTGATGCTGTTGCAGACCCACATCCACTCTGCTTCATTCCTTAGTCAGGTTATTTGTTTCAGAATGACCTCCTTTCCCCTAAGCTGTAGCAAATCTCTTTCCCCATGCCTGAGACGCCAAAAGTTGCCAAAGATATGCAATGCAAAGGACTACAAGGAAAAACAAAACCCACACAAGAATGGGTCAAGGGAAGGAATCAGAAGTGCCCGGGCAGTCCCCAGCTCTTTGCTCTGTTCACCACCGTGCGATGCACCTTCAAGGGTGTTTAAGCCTCTTGGTTCTCGCCTCGCTGCTGGGTTGGGCTGAGAGCGCACGGACAGCCCGTTCCTTTGTGTCACTTAACAGAGGATAACGTGAAGCTGCAGTAGCTCACACCTGTGCCTGCACACTGCAAAATCCAGGCAATAATTTGCAAGAATAAGGTGCCTGGAGAGGGACATCCCATAGAATCAGTAAGATGCATATCAGTGAGCTGTGGCCTATATCTGCTTGGGTAAAAGGACAAAAATGTTCACAGTGAGTGGTCAAGCACTGGGATAGGTTGCCCAGACCAGCTGTGAAATCTCCATCTGTAAAGAGTTTCAGAAGTCAGATGGAGAAGACCCCAAGCACACTGCTCTAACCTCAAAGGTGACTCTGCTTTGAGCAGGGGGTTGGACCACATGGGGTCCAGAGATCCCTTTCCTCCTGAATTATTTTCTGATTGAACATAGGAATGGGCCGGTGAAGTCATAGGCTACAGCTACACCAGTAAGCAACACAGTTGTAGGGACTATTTCTGGGGAGCTGAACTAAATCATCTCAACTATTAGAACAGTCCCTGGCATCGTTTCGGACTGCCCCAGCTAGCAGTCTGCCAAACCATTCATGGGCACAGTTGGGGAGACAGCACACACCTGCGCACACTGTCAATGAACAGTTTGTGTGCAGCTACCTTTTGGAGGCAGCTGAAAGGCGTCAGCGCTGTGGACCACTGCTTAAAACCAAAACATTTGCTTTTGGGCTTTAATGGAACATGTCATCAGATTGAACAGAATTGGCACCAGCTGGGACCAGTGCCGGAGAACAGTTCCGGGCACGTTTGTTTACTAGTTTAGAGCAGCCCCAGTGTGGGAATTACACATGTATTTCTAGGAGTCCTTCCCAAGACTTTGAAGTGGTACTGCAGTCTTTATCTACAATAAATAGAATTTTTTGAGCTTACCACAGGATTTTACAGTCCATAGGTTCATTACTTCTTTTCTTCTTTGAGCAAATACCTTGGGCCCCTCTGTTAGTGAGAGGCTCAGAAAGGTTGGCACTCACATCACACTTCAGACAGGTCTAGCACCATGAAAACACCACAGACTCAATGGCTATTCTAGAAGGGCACAGGTTTCCCCTAAGTCCTGTAGTGTATCTGCCAATCCAATGAGGATGTCTCAGATATCCCAGAGCATCTAAAATCATGCTAAGCTCCGCTGTTTAGGCAACTGGATTGCAAACTTGGTTCTAGAGAGACTTGGTTCCAAAAGACACAACAGAATGGGAAGCATGTTGCATAAAACAAAAGGAAATAAGGTTATCTAAAATGAAGTGCAGAAATGTGCAAGGGCAACTGTATGAAGCAAGAACTGCTCAGATGGATAGACCCCTCTTTGGTATACAGTTGTGGAGAACAAAGACTATATCTCAGTTCTTTGCCAACATAATGTTGTAGTGTGGCATTAGAATAGAGCAATAATTTTATTGGATCTTCTCATTCTAGACAGAAAAATATTTTACTAGCCTATCCACTAACGGAATGAAGTTCTCCTGTGCTGTCCTGCAAGAGACTTTTAAATTTAAGAGGTACCTTTCCTGAGATACAAGGAAAGACAGCTTTCTGCCCCAAGGAGGGAAGAGCTATTCCAGTTTCCTTGAGCAGGAAGCAGCAGTCATTCTGGCCAAGAAGCAGAAATATCCATGGCATTATTCTGCAGATAGGATTTGTCAATAACTGATCTGCAGGCAAAGCCAATGATTGCAAAATAGATTTGGCTCAGTTGAAAACAAACAAACAAATTCAGATTCTTGCCAAAACAGGCAGTGTTAAAAATTCTGTTCAAGTCTGATGACATGTTCCATTAAACCCCAAAAGCAAATGTTTTCGTTTTAAGCACTTGTTAAGAAAATGAAGTAAAGGATGGACTAGGTTCACAAAGCTGCTGCTGCCTCACTTCCTTAGCTCTGTCCCAGACTTCCTCCAAAATGCCTCAGCTCTGATTCACCCCTTCACCAAGGAACTTTCCTTTAATTCATCTCTGCAGGAGTGGGTTTGGCTTCGTTTCACAAAGCAGTGCCCAGAACACCAGGCTCATTATTGATAGGAGAGAGGACTTGCTCTGAGCCTCCCTTTTTAATAATCTTCCACCGTGCATAAATAATGAAAGGTCCAGTGCAGCAGCAGTTAACACCTTCCAGGTGAGTGCCTAATCCACCAAGTGCGAGCTACTTCCTTCTTCATGCTCTGCTTTTTGAACCCAAGCTTGTTTGTTTTACCTACTAAAGGGCACTGAGACCCTTTTTAGGAGAAACGAGAGAAAAGCACCCTTTCCTTTCATATGAGTCGTTTGAGCAGATCACCCAGTTCTGCAAAAATTTTGTTCTTGCATAACTGGAAAAAGACAGTCTTGGAGTTGTATAACATTCTGCATGAAATAAGAGAACTCCTTACCTACTACATTATGGTATTGCTAAAGCTGTTCTTTTGGCCCATTTTTATATTTTTATATTCTACTATAGAATTATTGAGCCCATGGTTTGGTTAAGTAATTCAACAGGGGGTAAAGGGCCTTTGAATTTTCTATGAGGGTCTTCACTCTTCCAGCCAGCTATTAACTCAAAGGAAATACTTTCCTTTTCAGTTATGCCTTAGGTAACCTGTGGATGGCCTTTACAGTTCAGATCACTTAATTTTTTTATATTTGTCATACAGCCTCAGGTTTATCCATCTGCATTACAAAACCCAAAAAGACATTTTTGGTTTCCCAGTCCTTAAATGCTATTACTCCATATCACATAAATGTAATGTGTCATTTAGAATCACCAAAGACTATAGAAACAAGGAACTCCTAATTGCATTTTTAAAAGAACAGCTTTCAAAGCAAATAAAGTCAGTGAGAAGCATGAGATGTAATTGGACATCGTTGCAGCACACCACACTGCAATTCAAGAAATTCCCCAACTCAGCCAATATTACCCAGTAATTAAAAATATCAATCACTTCTGCATTCCTTTGTCATGCAGGGACAGGTTGAAACTTTAGATACCTATATTCCTAGAGGTATAAACCACAATACCCGTGGTAATTTTGTCTTGTTTGAGTTTCCATGGAGACAGTGTTTATGGTATTGCAGTGTTATCAGGGAAAAAAATGAGTTATAAATAATAAAGAGGCTAATGTTGTTTCCCTTGGTCTTGCTGAACAGCTTCAGGCACTGAGACAGATGAATTGGATAGAAATGGAAGACAGCAGCTGTAACACCAATTCTTATTATCAGCTGCGCTTTATTACTGGAAAGCCCATATTACTGCTAAAGCTTCATAATGTGATGGTGCCAAATTACCTTTTATTAACTATTATAACCGCTAAAGATCTAGCTTCCTTAGAAATAATTGGCTATGCTATTTTCACTCTAGTAATTTGCAGAATTCTAACTTGTGTTTTCAAAAAGATTCAACCTCAGTTCGCATTTTGCTCATCTAGTCTCCATATTTCAACCAGAAACGGATTTTGGGGTTTTTATACCTCCTATTCTGGATTCCCATCAGCATTACAGAATATCACTCTTACAACTACTTTACTTTTGATAAGCAAAACTCCATGTAAATATGTATTACCCCAGAGCTAGGCAACTATCCCTTGTAACATAAATGGGCCACTTGGTAGGGGCAGTGCTTTTTACCCATTTCTGTCATGTTATTTAGTAAAAACAAGTGGGCCTAAGCTATTGCACACTGAAATGCTCGTACATAATTGACCTAGCTGTCAGAATCTCATGGCTCTCTGTCAGCACTTTCTGTGCTCTGTAAATTTGAGAACTGGTGCAATAGAAATTGCTCCTGTGAGATGTTTGGTACCGTCAAGCCCTGCTGATGTCATGGGTAATTGAAAGCACTCCACACTTCACAGGAGGCCTTCAGGACCATGTTCACATGGAGGACTTAATCACTTAAAGGAGGAGGTAGGCACCCATGTCATAAATAAGCTGAGCTACTTGCCACCTAGCTTTCATTTAATGCAGAGGGAATCTATAGGAAGAAGTTTCAGCATTGTAGGACCCAGTCCAGACAAAACAGGCGAGACGAAAGGACTGTATCCCTCCTTCCCCACTGCTTTAGCATCTTATTATACCTTTATAATTCTCCTCATATTATCAACACTTCTACTTGCAGTGTGAGGCCCAGAATAAAAGCCCTTCTGCATTTTAGAAAAGAGATTTTAAGACCAGTCTCACATCTCTTACAAGGGTTTCTTAATGGCTGCTTTTAATTGCTGGTGTGAACGAGGTTTCTCTTGAGATCTAACAAAGCTAGCCCTCTTTGTAAAAATGCTTCAATATTCTTTGTACTGAAGAGACAAGGGCAACTTCATCTGCTTATTAGAACATTCACCCCTGCAATTACAGTGAATGAAATTAATGTAGTCCCTATGTCCACATGGATAGCCATGTTCTCCAAGTTTGGATCCCGTTTTGAACTTTGCAATTCAGTCTCATCACCAATTAGTAATAGCAACACTCCCTATGAAATGGATGTCCTATTTTGGTGTTTTTTCACTTGTACTAGCCAGGAGCAAAGTCTTCAGAGAAGCTTTATAATGAACAGGAATAGAAAAAATTCACAAAGGAAACCCCTGCCTAAGCCTATGCTGACAATTGTTGCTTCATGTTTGTGAGCTGCTTCTCTCTTTAAAAAAAAAATTGTTTTCAAACTGAATGCCTCATGGACAGCATTATTTTTTATCTGTCGTCTATATTTACTTTCAAACTCTTGATCTAAACAATACTGTCTAAGGACTCCGCCAGTTAATTATGGACTGTGAAAGAAAACTGATTCAGTTTGTGTATCATAAAAAATGTTGAGAGAGGCTTAAGTGCATAAAGGATTTCCTCGCAGGGTCTGTAGCTGATGGCGTGCAATAGACTCCAGTGATTAAAGTTACTTTCAGGGTAAAACAAAAAGCAAAAGGAGAAAGAGATTCTCATCCTGTTGGCAATCACTTTCCATGAGAAAGCCAACAAAAGAGACATAACACTTCAGGATGTGCAAGTGCAAGACAAGAAGAACATCAGCACAAAAGCAGCAGCAGAAAAGCGCTGCCACAGCAGCTTCGGCATGCCCGGGTGACAGCTCGCACAGCTGCAAGGGAAAGGCAGCCAGCAGTATTACAGGGTAAGGGCTGCAGAGTTGCAAAGGGAAGCCCCTGGGCATCGCAAAGGTTCAGGCACTTGAGGCACTGCAAAACAGTTTAAAACATTCAGGGGAAAAATATGCCTGATGCTCAGAAGGGGACCTGACAGCAGCATTTCTGTTGGCAGTGAGTATGCTTTATTTGCATCACTACTTGATGTGACTGGTACCTGACTTGTGAACTCCTTACTAGCTTTCCCATGGTTGACTGAAATTCCCTAGCAAAAATTTACAGGCGGCACTGATGCAAGCAAGGTCTGTACCAAGTTACAGTGATTCATTTGGATTGCAGTGGCACACAGGGGCTTCCTAGCAGGATCAGAACTCCTTACAAGTATGCATTGAACAAGACTATAAGCCAGAAACTCATCCAACACAAAGAAAAAGACATACATTTAGGTCCATAGCTAAGTTATCAAAAGATCAGCTTTAGAACTGTAAGCTATTAATATATGTGGTCTTTCCTTCCCATACGTAAAAATTAAATGTAGTGTTCCTAAATTGCATTTGCAAATATTTGCATGCACATGCACAACTTCCTGAATTAGTCAACTTCATGTTTCTTCAGAGCTAAGCTAGAAGCTTGTGTTTGAAATGTTGATGCAGTGAATGTGAAAAAATTTATTAACTGCGTGGCATTAATGTACCTGACTACAATGATCACAAGTTTTTCTAACACCTCCTGAAATCAATGGGTTGTTGCAGTTCTTCTTTTGCCTTTAGCAAAACCCCAGCTATAGCAGTGAGAGGTCTCTGCCTTTGCAATGTAGTGATTCCATTTCATTGCTCATAGCAAATTAAAAATATTTTTATGAATGTTATTTAAAGTAGAAAATCAATACTGATTCAGCCTCTTGGCCTCTTTGGTGAATTGTCAGGATTATTTTGGAGGATTATTACATTGGCAGGAGTGCCTAGAAAATCTATCAAAAATATGAACAAAGCTTTCTCACCACAATTTATTTTTCAAATAGATGCCAGATTTGTGCTCTTGTGGCCATATCCAGATGCCTAAATTTGGAAGTGAAAGCTCTGCACATCCTGCAGCTTCTGCAGGAGGAAAAGGGAGGTAAGAAGTACCTTTTTTTTTTTTTCTTTTTTAGGAAGTCAAGGCAGCCTGCTACCAGCAATGCCTCAATATAGATTTAAGAGTTGAAAAGAGCGTCATCATCATAAGACAGACTGGTTTCATCAACAAAATATACATATTTCTGCTATTCAGAACTGTAGGATTCCAGTTCCCCTTTTAGCACCCAGGCGGTGAGCCTGGACAGGCCTTTCACTATGTGGATCCTGAGATGCCCTATGCCTCTTTCTAAAAGAAATAAGTGGCAGATGATAGGCTTTTCCCCATGGCCTAGAAGGAGCTTTCCAGTGACTTTGCCATCCCCATCAAACTAGCATTTTTTTATTAGGCTTACTGCCACACCTGTGATGTAGGGCTCGTGGAGGAGATTGGAAAGCAGTCTATAATGTCATCAGATTAAATGTACTACCACATCTTTTAGGCAGATGACAGACACTCTTTCTGCAATCAGTAACATCTATTTTTGCATGTATTTTTACTTACTAAAGGTCATAAAAGCTCAAGAAGATAGAGTTAAAATTTCTGAAACATTTAAAGTTAGTTCATTCAAATAAAACAGAAAAATAGTCCTTTTAGAAGGGAAAGAAAAGCTATTTTATATCTTTAAAGTAAATATATTTTCTTTCAACAGTGTGGAAAAGCAGTGTAGGTCAATGACAGTTGTAATTATGTAAATTATTTCTATAGCATATAATATTTGGAACTCACTATCTGAATGAAAGAGGGAAAATTCAACTTCTTTCTCCAACAGTAGAGCTAACATACTCTTATCTAGACTGTTAGTGGTATCTTGGAGCCCTCTAGCTCACAGTTCTTTTGTGATATTTTGAGATCTATTACAGCACTGTTAATTGTGTTTTGAAACATTGATTTTTAGGAAAGAGATGGAGTGTACAACACTAGAAAGCATTTGAGCCTTGGCAAAAATATACTGCATATACTGGAAATGACGTCAAGATTGACTTGTACTTGTACCCCATGGGGAAAGCATAAACACTTGTTAATTATAGAGGAAGCTAACCACCAAGGTAGCTGGGGACACAAATTCATATTTCCAAACAAAGAATACTAAACATTCGCTTACACAACCCTGCTAGAGAAAGGGCTGTGCAAGTATCTCTGCATTAACTGAGTTACTGCTCCAGGGCAAAAGAACCCGGCAGCAGTCCAGCACCACTCAGAGATGCAGGAATGAGAAAGGCTGATGGAGCAGCAAAGAGTAACCTTGTCTTCTCATGGCCAGCCTCTTCACTACCCTTTGCACTACCACAGAGAGACCACACTGCCACATCCCGGCTCTGCCAGCAGACTCATGAGGTGCTGAGGTTTCCTGTAGCCCTTGTATCTCTTACTGTCCTCTCCAGTAAGAGGATAGTCAAAGTGAACTGGGGTGGGCAAGAAAAGTTTTTCAATAAGCTTTAATCTGTGGTTGTGGGAGGACTAGGTAATTGATTCAGCACTGCTTACCCAGCGAGTGCTGTTGTCTCCATGTTAGGCAGACTACTCCCTTTGGGCAGCTTGGCTCCCAGTCCTTCTTCCCCTGCTAATATCCATGAAAAATCCTGGGGCCATTGCAAGCCCTAAGGGCTATGTCCATAGCATGGCCTCAAGCACCCATCCCATTTGTTAGCATGCTCATATGCTGACAAAGGTTTAACCTGTGCCAGCTAGCTCCCACCCAGACCAGGCACCCAAGCAGCCTTCACAGGAGACCAAGGACCCAGCAGAGCTCATACCCACGTTGTACCTGGCAAACCATATGGATGAGGCCACTGTGTTTTGGAGGAGAGGACAGCTTAGCTCATGAGCACAAGCTGTGCCCTGCCATTGGCAGAGAAAGGCCCAACCTCATTATTTTTGCTACCACAGACACAGAGGCATCAGAAGGGTGAATCTGGGCTCCACATCAGAAAAAGCAGCAATAGCAACATCTACCTCCACCTCTGCTCATTACTTCAGAGCTGCTGGAAACACTGAAAAAGTAGACACGAATCCAATTTCTATTCAAGCAGAGCAATAAAAAGTAAAATCATCGCTTCCAGTGCTGTCCTCTGCATATGCAGGGTTTTTTTCCACAGGATTTTTACTTGTAGCAGGAAACTTGTAAGAATACAAAGCAGCTTGTCTGATCGCTGCTGAAATGCCGGTTTTAGTGACAATCTATATGGCTATGTTAGAGGCAGTAGATAGAAGAGACTCTGCTGTGCCTCTTTGATCATAATTGGAATATAAATAACTGTTTGTTCTAGTCAAAGACATTCTGCACAGTGGACATAAATTCAGATCAGAAAAATAGTAGGCTTTGAATGTACAAGGAACAAATGCTTGCCTAGTACTTCTAGAACAGTAGAAGAAGAGATTGAAATCAAACTCTGTGACAAATTATTCTGTGGTGTTGGCTGTATATGCTAAGTGAAAATATGGGAGGAGGTAGAGCTCTTGGGTTCAATGCACAGATGTCTTTGTATAGTTATTTGTTTTCTTATTTACATTATTCACAAAGGATTGTAGTGCATAAGACTAGTGCAGCTAGGTAGAAAAAAAGCTTTGCTGCATTAACACATAGCTTAGCATGGACAGGAGTGAGTCTGATGAATTGGGCGAGTGAAAACCCATTGCACTAGCTTATAGTGAGGCTGGTATGGTGGAATGGGCAAACCCCACATTGCATTAGCTTGAGATAACACCTTGGAAAACTAGATCAGTGAAATTCACCTGGTTTAGCATGTATGTTCAGAATGAGCCAGGCAGGGCAGCTGAGTTTAGGCAGCAAGAGATGCATTCCCCAGTTCCCAGTTTTTATTAAACCAAAAATACACCTGTATTCCTATTGATTGAAAAAGGAGGTGGGGGAGTAGGGACAGAAGAGAGAGCTGAAGAAGGGAATGAGGGAAATAAATAAAGGTCAAAGACTAAAGCGAAAGGTTTTCAGAAGCTCATACAGATGGAGAGGATGCAAGGAAGGTTTACCCTCAGTCCATCTGATAAATGATATCTTGAAAAGAAAACGTGACAGGAGTGGAAAGATTATGAGTCAAAATCCAAGGGCACTGTTAATAATTCATTTCATTGCCCTGTGTTTTGTTTTCAAAATTGCAAACCCGTCTCTTAACCTTCACTTTGACAGAATAAAGCAAACTGATTCCTTTTATCCCTAAGTCTCATCTATTAAAAAAGCCAACTCTGAATGAGACAAAAAGCAAAAAGGTCCCCCATTCTTTTGAGCAGTGAGTTGAACAGAGGGAATAGGCAAACTCACAGAGGGCCTTTCATTCAGCAAGCATTGGGAAAGCCTAGAAAACTGGGGCACACATTTCACACTCCTCTACAAAGGCCTGTTTGGGTCTGGGAACACTGACATTCATGCTGTCAAATCCCTTTTGGCAGCTGATAACTAACACAGACATGAAGAGCCGCATAACATCTATGAACCCCAGAATTAAACATTCTCAATACCCATCAGAAACAGAACATATTTTCTGAGCTACGGCCAGATACAACTGAGAAAAGCCCAGCTAATTGCAAGCATCTGCAGGAAAAAAGGCCACAAATCACCCATCTAGTTTGCATACACCTATCACCAGTATCATCTGTATGTATCTTTCAGTAGGAGGCATATACCAGCTCCCCACCGTTACTTCTTACATCAACATAATTCAGTGTCGGTTCAGTTCCCTTTCAAACCACAAGTGACTGCTTGCTAAGAGTACAGAGACAACAACATGGCTCTTAATAACAAAATGCTATATAAATAAATAATGAGAAATAAGTCAAGGGAAAATTAGTGATACGTTCTACTGACATTAAGGAGAAGCTGTAATGGACAGCATCACCTTTTCAGTACAGCATATCTTAAGTATCCAGTAAGATTCTCAGGTGAACTTGACATATTGTATTGGGTTTACATGGCAAGGTGTTGGTAGTGGGGGGGTGCAGGGGTGGCCTCTACAAGAAAAGACCAGGAGGTGCACCTGTGTTGGACACAGCTAGTTCTAGCCAGCTATAAGGTGGACCTGCTGCAGGACACAGCTGAGCCAATCAGCAATGCTGGTGGCACCTCTGCGATAAGGTATTTAGGAAAGGGTAAAAAATGCTGCACAGCAGCTGTGAGAACAAGGAGTGAGAAAAAATGGGGGAGAAACAGCCCTGCAGACACCAAGGTCAGTGAAGAAGGAGGGGCAGGAGGTGCTCCAGGCACTGTAGCAGGGATTCCCCTGCAGCCCATGGACATGACCATGGTGAGGCAGGCTGTCCCCTTGCAGCCCATGGAGGCCCACGGTGGAGCAGATATCCACCTGCAGCCCGGGGAGGACCCCACACCAGAGGAGGTGGATGTGCCCTGAAGGAAGCTGCAGCCTGTGGATAGCCCATGCTGGGGCAGGTTTTCTGGCAAGACCTGTGGCTCATGGGGGACCCATGCTGAAGCAATGTATTTCTGAAGGACTGCATCCCATGGAAAGGACCCATGCTGGAGCAGTTCTAGAAGAGCTGCAGCCTGTGGGAAGGACCCACATTGGAGCAGTTCATGAAGGAGTGTACCCCATGGGAGGGACCCCACACTGGAGCAGGGGAACAACATGAAGCAGAAGGAGCAGCAGAGACAAAGTGCTATGAATTGACCACAACTCCCTTTCCACTGTGCCACTCAGGGAGAAGGAAGTAGAAGAGTCGGAAATGAAGGAGTGAAGTTGAGCCTGGGAAGAAGTGGGAGGAGGAGGTTTTAGTTTTGTTTTGTTTCTCACTATCCTACTCACTATCCTACTCACTATCCATTTTTAGCTGGCATTAAATTAAATTAATCTTCCCCAAGTCGAGTCTGTTTTGCCTGTGACTAATTGGTAAGTGATCTCCCTATCTTTATCTCGACCTACGAACTTTTTTGTCTTATTTTCTCCCCCTGTCCTGTTGAGGAGGGGTAGTGAGAGAGCAGCTGGGTGGGCATCTGGCAGCCAGCCAAGGCGAAATCCACCACACATTTCTAATATAAGAATACAAAAGAAAAAAAAAATTAAATTGCAAAAATATTGGCTAAGTCATAATTTAAAACTTGGTACCAACACGAAAAATCTGTGAACTTATACTACAGCACAACAGTGACTTGGTTCTCCAAGTTAATTCTGACTATGCTCTTTAGACAGTCCAACAGAGTCATTCATTCTTTGGGATATCAGACAGGGAAATGAGTTTAGGATTAGATTAAGCACCCACCAGAAGTCACTACTGTTGTACACAAATAGATCTAGAAATATATTTTCTTGATCCTAAAAGTGGCTTAACGATAAAGCCTCAGAAATTGCAGCTGTGGGCAGGGGTGGTCATTATTTCCCCTCTCTGTTAAAGTAATGATGAGAGTGCTATGAAAGCTGGGAGCATTGCCCACAAGGACTTTGCTTTCAAGTGAACTTCATAGGTTCAGGGAGTTTGAACTAATCATAACAATAGATGCATTAATTGGAGCACTTGTCAAAAGTAACATTTTTAGTGCATGATGATGTCTTCATTAATCATGATGATGCTATGTGTATGATAGCCAAAGTGGAAAGAAAAGCTGAAAAAGCCAGATTGCAATTACTTCAACCTGCCCGCAGAAGGGAAGAGCTTGAGAATTTGGGCTTTATACTTTCCCATTTGCAGGATAGTAAGAAATACAGGACTATGTCCTAATTTTAGGTGTGCTTTTTGAGCTCCTGCTACTATTGTCTTTGGCAAGCACTCTTCCAAAGTTACACGGTGCACCTCTGCCTACTTATTCTTACTTGGTAGTAATACAGAAGGCAACTGAGTTAAAATTAATTTGAGTTTTTACACATAAGAGAGGCTGAGTCTTTTCTTCCTCCAGCAGAAATATGATTAAGTTTTTCTATTTCACTTTGTCCTACAAACAGGAAATATCCATAAATTATAGCAGCATAAAAGCTTGGCCTTTTCACATCCTGATCAAGCAGCCATTTGAAGAATGTTCTTCGTTACTTCAGCCCATTGAAGAGATGCTCTGCTTTTCCCAATGGGTCCTTTGACTCTTCAAACTCATTCTTTAAGTTTAGTTGCTTACTTAATATGACATTGATATTTTCATTTATCTCATTTGTGGTAAGTGAAAGGTTTTGTCAATAGGGGTTTGGCACATCTTAAAGTTTCAGTAAGACTTCTTTTCCTTTTTAATGAAATCATTTCCTAATAGTCTTTTTATAGTGTCACGTTGAGCTGACAAGAAATTGTTTCTTTTCAAGGTTCCAGAGACTTTTCCCAAGGTAGCTACAACTCAATCAACACAGCAAATAATCTTGCAAAATATTTTTGAAATTTTAAAGGGCTAGAGGTCTCAGTAGCTCCTTGCTATGATGTTAAGAGGTGACTCAGAACCTGTAGCTGGAGTGTGCCAGATTTAATTATAAAAGAGCTTAATGCAAGTCAACAAAATTCTCTTAAAGTTTAACTTGTTCCAATATGCTTTGTACAAAGTATTGCAACAGAAACATACAATCTCTTCAAAAGGCTTGAGAAGGAACTTGCCTGCTAGAGTGAGGAGGAACCATGTTACTTATAGGGAAACAGATGCAGCTGTAGAAAAAGGGAGGTGATTAGCTTGTGCATTCAGCATTATCATGGAAAAGGTTGCCAACTGGTGCTATCTGACAGCCCTGTGAGAGTGAACACCAGCATGGAAGCTACTGATGATTCTACCGGGAGCACTGGAGGCCTGCCCATGGTGACCTTGGGCACAGCTGCAATGGCCCATGGCTTTCAGGGGGAAGGGTCATACCATATGCATCTACACCAGCCAGATGGACTGTCCCAAGGCAAAGACCAGAGGGGACCAAAGGGACCAGGAGAAGAGGGTGCTCTGTCTGGCACACCAGGTAATGGATGGCTTCCTCGCATACCCCAAACTGTCTTTTCATGTCATACATTGTCACCTTAAAGACATTGTCACTGAACAGTGTCAGTGTAGCCAAACGGATTTACTAAAAGATTTTATGATTTATTTAACATCATATCCTCACAGAAAACGTTCGCTTGTCATCCTCCTTCAAGATACTTTGTAGTACTTTACTGAATAGTAAGGCATGGAAGCACTCCTACCTCAGTTACCTGGGCATCAAATTGAGGCATAGAAAGACCTAATGATCTTAAACACAGGAATCTGTTTAGGATCTTACCTATTTCATGTGCCAGTGCCCTAATGCATGCCCCATCCTTCCAGCCACACTGGAGCCATTTCTCTGTATATGAGCAGATGCAGCTTTGCCTTTGTCCTTTGCAGGAACCTAAATCTAGAGCCAGCCATGGAAGAGGCCTAGAAGCCTAGGGGATAATTAATTTGTATAAGTTTATGGCCCTAACAAGATGTTTCACCAGGCATAAGTTATTGCAGCATGCAATTCTAGTCTTTATTTACAGAGTTTGAACCTAGTGATGATTTTGGCACATTGTACTAGTCCAGCTCTCATTTAAGGACTCCTCCTCTGCTAGGGAAAAACCTTATGGAGAAAATTTCCCAGCTTCTTATGAAATAAATGAGCTTTCTCCTGGAGGCAAGAGAAGAAGAAAAAGAAAGTATCTTGACATTTTTGTAAATACATATTCATTAACAAATTAAATTAAACTCAGACTATGCAACTTGTGGGCAAATAATCTTAGGTCTCAAAATCAAAGGATGCCTTTGAAATTTTGGTGTTATATGTCAGAAGTTGAGCACCCACCACATCCCAAGCAGTGCCAGAAAACACAGGGAAGGCTGGCACAGGGAAGGCTGGTCCCACTGCTCCCATCACCTCCTAGCTCTCATCACACAAAGGCAAGGTGAGTTCAGAAGCTGCTACTCAAAATGGAGAATGTCCAAGACACCTATTTGTTCTGGGGGATGATGAGGAAGCTGGAGAGGGTTGGAGGGTTGTGATGGGTTGTTTGGTTTTTGTTGGGGTTATTTTGGTTTTTTTTTCCCCCTGGGGAAATAGATGGAAATTGAGGTGCCCCAGGACAGAGTCCCCACATCAAGGTCTGGTAGCGGTTAGATGTAAATGACAGGCCAAATCACCATTTTATCGCCCTATTTTGTTTAAGATTAAACAGAAGCTATCGTCAGATCTTTATTGTGATATAAACACATGCCTCAGCTGATCTGACAGATGGTACTGCTTGAGCATAGCAGTTAAACTGGCTGTGCTTATACGAGTACTCATACATGGCAAATGGTCTTTTGCATTCTTCCAACACACACAGACTGTTTCTTCTTTAATAAACTCACATGCTAAAATAAAATGGATGTCAGTTTGCTGTCTGGATTTTCCATATAATCAAATTTGGGCATAATGGCAAGTGCTTTTCCACTCAAGATAACTGAGCTATCTTCATGTACTCTTTGTAACAGCTCACAGAAACAGACAAGATTATTTTTGAGAGATGTTAGTTCATATTCTGAGAAAATGGCTTGGTGAGATGTTTTAACAAATTGGAAGACTTTGTACATTTTGGCTACTGAGTCTGTTAGTTAGGAGAACAGGAACAATCTGTTTCACTGTGTCCCTACATTCTCATTAGTGGCCAGATGCTTCCCAGAGATGTACCCAGGCAGTTCTCATTGAAACCAATGGGGGCTTCCTGTGGCCAGGGGTAGATGTTCTTCCATTTTAGAAATGGTAGACTGAGGGAGAGGGAGCCATATCTGAGTATGCCAGGCCTTGCATGGGAAGAGTCCTAGTCCACGCTATATTAGTTCAAAGGCACAGAATTAGACAGAGTTGTCTAATTTGTTCTGGATTTGCTCGAATGTTGGGAATGCCTCAAAGAGATACACATACTACTTATGTACTTGTCCCCAGAACAGTTGGCTGCTTTCATCATTATTTAATTGAAGCAAAAGCATCACTAACCCAAAGAAAGAGAGTGAAGCAAAAAATAACAGGAGAAAAGTCACATCCTTTCTTTTTGGGTGTAGAGCAGGGAATGTTGCTACTTTCCATCTGTATTCCTACTCCTTTCCAGTGAAGATGCAAAAATAAAACAGAAAGAAAGAAAAGAAAGGGAGGCATTTGTGAGGGATCACCAGTGGGCAGGACTGGCTGCCTGAGCACCACAGTAGTGAAGCTTAGTCTGTTCTCAAGCAGTGAAGTTTTCTCACTCTTATTTTAACACTTTTTGCAATCTCTCAAGACTTCCTTCTTTTTGATGCAGCAGAGGTAGGATTTAATCATACGAATCCACTAACTCATTTGCCTTTCACAGAGGGATTATTTCCCAAGTATTTCTCTCTTGCTACAGTCTTTACTGCTCCCAAACATGAGGCAGATTCTTACCACCATGGTTACCTGCCCTTTCCCTAAGAGTGCAGAGTTTTCTGAGGTCACCTGGCTGTATGTTCAGATGCATTTTTGGCCATTATTTCTGATAATGTGAAGTATCTTTTTCAGTGGAGATCAATAAATAACACAGCCACTTCCAGATCTGCATTGATAGCTACCCTTTTCAAAAAAGGCCACCTTCCTCCTTTTATGTTAAGGGAAGGGAGACCCAAAGTCTCCAAGCAGAAAAAGAGGTGGCAGACATCTTAGAAGGCGGCAGTTCTCAGAAGATACCAATAAATTTGCCTTCTGCCTAGGCTGAACAAAGAAAATATTATGAACATCAATAAAAAATGAGAGTCGATAACAAGCATCTGTTTAGAAATATGAAAAATTATCTCATACATGCAACAAAAAGAGCAAGAGGGAACGGCTGGAGAAGGAGACCATATAAATGTCATTCATGTGGAAACCAGGAGTTGCAGCAAAATGCTTACCGTCCCCCAAATTATTTGCTTTGGGATGAACTGTAGAAAGGCATCTTGGAATCTGTTGTGAAATCTAGCCTAAATGTTCAATAAAAAAAAAGAATGTGGATTAAGACACACAAATCATTTCCATTTAGCCACCTACTTACCAGGGGAAAAAAAGGTGAGAAAAAATATGTTTGTAAGCAGCAGAAACAGTAGAGTTTGGATCAGTTGCCTGGTTTCTTATGATTTGCACCTTACAAGGGGGGTACTATGTGATTCTTTACTGTATAACAAAAGATGAGCAATCTTTCTCTCTATAATAGCACTGATAGGGTCTGTTCCCCTCCTCCTACAGACTACAGAATTGCATGAAATTTGCAGGAATGTAGCATATTTGCATTTTCCAATTTTTTTCTATGTGGTTGAAATCTGCAAAAAATGATCAAGAGTTACTCAGGCACTGACAGGTGCACAAGCATGTGCATATGTGTGGGTATGGCATGTAACCTTATAGGCTTTATTTCCTTATGAAGTCAAAGCTAAAAATTTGTTGTCTTTAAAAATTAAGTTAAGCTAACCTGAAAATAGATGGATAATCAAAATCTAGCTGTAATTTTTTTTGTCCTGTAAACTGCTGCTTTGTGATCTGCCTGGAGTCAAGTTGGAAGTTCTGATTAGATTTTGCTCTGTGAGAGAAAACAGGAGTCAAGAAAAGTTAAAAGCAAGAGAGTGAGCCCTGAATAGCAGGCGGATTCAGACCATCTGGTTAGCAGGAGCTGCTCTACTGTGTGCAGATGAATATGGTCCTTTGAATTCTGATATAGAAAAAATGGTTACAGGCTGCAAGGTATCACTTCCTGCTTTTGAAGAATCATGGGATTTATATTATCCATTAGATCAAGACACAGCCTAAGGAGTGGTCTCTAGAGAAATCAGAGGGAAAACAAAAGAACTGAAATATCTCTCTGAAAATCACACTAGCAATGCAAATGTCAGAGGTGATTTTTTTCCACACAATTCATCCAAACAATATATCTTTATGGTAAGGATTCTCAAGATAATGACTCTATTTAGTAAGTAATTTAGCAAGTATTCCTGTGCTCTCTGTAATGTTGTTACACTAGCCATAAATGTTTGAATGTTAATTAGTTCTGTGGTGTTTCGCTTCTTTATAACATCTACATCTGATTCTGTCTAATGTTTTCTGGGAAAACAGAAAGAATGATTAAAAAATCCTGTTTCTATGCAACCAACATAGAGGTATTTGTAAAGAAATACACAGGCAGCTGCAGAGAATGTGTTTCGATAAACCCATTATGCGATGCCCAGAGACTGCCTTTGGAAGCAGAGCACCGGGTAGTGGAGAACTTAAACTGCCCAACCATAGTAAGGTATCTCCTTAAAGCTCTTTCAAAACGTGGCAGGAATATAAACATCAGTGTGACAGCAGGAAGATACAGTACATAAACAAGGAATTTAAAAGAAAGAGGTGACTCATCTTGATGCCTTTGGAATTATACTAAGAGTAATCTGTCTTCCAAACCTGAATAGAATAGTCAACTTTTAAAACCTAGAGGCCTTTTGTGAATGTGAGATCTGTCGCCCATCAGATACAGCTTTCAGTGGACCATGCCAAATGAAATCCAACATGTCATTTCCTAAAGGAATGAGAAATAATGCAATCTATTGCAATGTAATATAAAGCAATACACAGGAAAAATACTAAACAAGCTGGGAGATGATGTCCTTCACCACATGCTCTAGAAAAAATCTCATGTACTATGCAGGATGAAAAACCTATTTCCTGTAACTCGTCTTCTTCATTAAATGCATTCACACCTTGTCTCCAGACTTTCCTCCCAAAGGCCTGGCACCACAACCCTTAATCATGTGTACAGGGTAGCAAGGTTTCTAGATGAACATAATGCATGCAGCCCTTTTTCAGTGGGATGACTGATCACTAAGCAAGGTATTTCAGGCAAAGTTAAACATGTTACAAACAAATAGCAGTTCTCATTGTGAGAGAAGTAAAGAAAACAGAATACAACCACGTGTTTAATGTGAATATATCCATAGTCCGACAGCACCATTATTTTACATTACTGAAAAAATGCCTGGGCTTAGCAGGTTATGAACTGGATCACTTTGCTTGTGGCTGTACATCAAAGGAATTCTTCTGTTTCAATAGTAGTTCTTACAGTGGCCAGATATCTCTCTGAACAGTGAAAAACTAGGTGCTTTGCCACAATGTCAAGAGTCTAAGTGTTAATGCTGCCACAAGTGCTAGCAGCTTCCTTGGACTTTGTTTACAGTCACAAGAAATTCAGGGTAACAGACCGTTGAACATAAAAATATATGGAGATAATTTACCTTAGCAGAAAGAGGGAGAGAGAAGTAAGCAGTGGGCATGGCTGTGAAAAGCAGTTTCCCCTGGCAGGTTCAGAACCTGCCCTGGCTGTAAGACACTGCTGCTCCAAAAACCCTGGAGAGGGGATCCAGCCTTCTGCCTTCCTGTTTGCCAGGTCTGCATCCTTGAAACGATTCCACCAGGGATCTTCTGAGCCAGAAAGCACTCATTAAGGAGTGTTTAAAGACCTGGAGATTAAACAAATGTTGTTTAACTAAAATGTTGAAGCAATTTTGATAAGAAATGCTGCTAAAATAGTGCTTAGAGTTGTCCCAGACTGAGAAGCGATTAGCATACTTGTACTAAAAGACAGGTATACTTCCGATAATTCTCTTCCCTGCTTATTATTATAGCTGAGTACCACTTGTACTGGAATTAAAAGTGCACTCACTCTTCCTCATTGACTCATCTAAGTGCCTCAAAATTTATTTGGATGTGTGGTTAGCATCAGTGTTCCAGATCTGGGAGTATTTGAACAAGGCAAACTTGACAAACAGCATTCTGGAGAAATATATATATAAAACAAAAAGTGAAGGAAAACAAAAAAAAAGCTTTTCTTAAAAATGGGAAGTTTCACTCATTTGTTTTGGTTGCATCTGGGATTAACTCGTGGCTCTCATTATCACTGAAGTTATTCTAACAGTCTGGCTTTTATGTCAGCTACAGAGTGGGTGCACACCTGGAGGGAAAAGAGAGAGCATGATTCTCATCAGTGCTCACTAATGGGAATGATCACACTTTACAAGCACACTGTGAAGATGAAAGGTCATTCAAACTTTTGACTTTGAGGTCTTTAATCCAAGCTGGGTAGTATGTGAGTTGGATCAGCATTCAATGCAGCTTCCTCTCATCCTGCTATCTTTAATTCACACCCAGCATGCGTTGCCATCTGGAGACATCCTGCCTTCACATGCTGGACCCAGAGCAGGTATGGAAGCTTTCCCCAGTGAAGAAGTAGGGTTGGAACTGCAGCAATGTAAACCTCCAGCCAAATGAACAGGACTTACTTAAAGGGACTGCCTTGGAAAGAGAAGAGAGGTAACCTCCATAATCTCCTTAGCTGTGGTCACAGATGAGCTGGAGGTAATCCCACCTCCTTCTGGAGAACTATGAGAAACAGTCCTGGTTCTTCAGCTGGTTCCTAAAACTGCCTCCAGCAAGTTTCATCCTTTGTCAAAGATGTTCCGCTCCTTCTGCCTGCACTGTCTTCTTCCCACCCACTCACAATCAGACACCTCTGCTCTACAAGTTCGAGGAGCACATCTGCATAACCAAACCTCTCCTCAGTATTAGAGAGTCAAGCAGTGGAATGCAGTCAGTGCCTTTACTTGTCAGGACGTTGTGCCCTGTGAGCAATCGAAGTTTTCTGATATTTCAAGAAAGACTAATGCAAAGGGGGTGCAAGGGTGGAGCAAACAAGGTCCAAAAGGAGGACAAATTTGGAAAAAAAAGAGAAAAAGTTGAAGAAAAAGAAAGCTTAGGTCCCGACCTTGGTGGTCAGAAAAGGACACTTACCTTAAAACTTGCCTTTCAGCTACATCTGCTACTGTGCATTCCCCAGACAAGGACTATACATTACGTCTTTCGTGTTATGTGCCTACGAAACACTAGCATAGGAAAACACATCTAAGCCCTGATGCACACGGTGCTGTAAGGCCTTCATCCAAATCTATGCCTCTGAACATACATAGAAATGTTCACAGACAGAAATCCCTGGGACTATCAAAAGCCTTGGGTGAAGCTGTTTCTTGTGTAAGTTTGTTAAAAGAAAAAAAATCTTTATTAATTTAATCATTGAGACTTAAACTGCTTGATCTTCATCTTGTCTGAATAAACACAAGAAAATGAAGGGAGGCAGAAACCAAAGTGCAAATCAAAACCTAACCTGGCCAAGTACAGGGTTAGGTAATGAAGATGTCGTGTATTGTAATCAACACCCCAAACTGCATGAAATTCCCAGTTGTTGGTTTGAAAACCAGTGTATGTATTTTTAACAACAGCATAAGTGGTTGATAATAAAACACAATAGACTGGTTTGTAAATCTTGCTCCTTTCTAGTTGACCATGGAGAATTAAAAGGCATGGGACACGCTCACTTGCCTACTGACTGCATGACCTATAAAGTGAATTCTTCTGTGTACAAATTCTGTAGAGGCACAAGAGACAACTGCTGAAAGGAAAACTGAAAGAGTATTCACTTATTGTTGGCAGCATGCATTAAAAAACAAGAATTTGAAGAGTCTAGAAAAGAAGTGTTGCCTTGTGCAACTGATGGTGTGAACTGTGAAGTTATCGTTCCTTTACTCATCTATTTAATGTCATGTATGGTCTGGGAACATGAGAGAGGCTTATGTCTAACACTGAGCTACCACTCAAGTTGCAGCAAATAATGGAACTGGTTTCAGCACATACTTACCTACCTCCCCTTGTGATTTTCAGTGACTGGCATTGCTAAACAATTCCCATTCAAACTTCACATTTTCCCATGCAAAAGAGGGTGCAAAGACTGACAAAGTCCCAACAGTTACTGGAAAAGATCACTCTAGTCATTTATTTGTGGTGTGAGATCCCATTTGCAGCTGAGCCAGCAAGGATTTTCCTGCCTATGAAAGCGCTTGCATTTCCTTTTGCAAACCACATGTTCAGAGTGTTAAACCCATGCTTTTCTGAGCATGCATTTGGCAAAAATTATTTGTCAAAAACGTAATTAACTTCTGACCTGATGGAGTCAGCATCTTACAGAGAAAAAAAAAAATCAGCATACCTACAAAGGAGACATAAAAATGGTCTAATATAGTTTATCTGGTAAAAATTAAACCACCTAGAAGACTTGGCTTAGAAGATCCACTTAAGAGAAGTTTGGATAACACCTGTTCCATCTTCATAAATCAAATAAAAATTATGGGCAACGTTATGCAGTTAATGAAGAGCTGGAGATTATGACAAAGTACACATTCTGAGTGCACACTAGGAACGCAACCTATAAGCTGCTAAATACTGCCTAGAAAAGCTGTCTTGCCCTGTATCCTCATTTTTCAGGAAATTCTTCATGTGCTATAATAGTCACAAAGATAAGTAATACTAAAACTTCACTAAACTAGGTTTCATAGTAGGCTTTTTGAGCACCTTACCATCGCGGTTTACAACCTGGTCATGAGCAACTAATTTCCCAGAGGATAACAGCCACAGAATTTCTCAGAAAAGTTTGGATAGCCATAAAAAGGAGATTCCAGTAACATCAGAACCCCAAAAAATGGCATCCCATATCACAGAACAAATCTTTCCCCATAAAAAGACTGATTCAAAGCATAGTTGTCTAAATGAGAACCTGACTTATGTCAAAAGCCTATTTCAACCCTGCAGACTTTAAATGTAGAAATTAAAATGTATAGAACTCTTGCACAGTTTTTGTTGCTGGAGTAGTTTTTCCCTAGAGTAAGAATGAAAAGGAAACCACAGTACTTCAAAGAGACAATGAAAGCCAAAATTGACGTAAGTGACTTCAGGGCTTTTGCAGATTTTCAACTAGCATCAGTAATAAAAATGATATATACATCTACTGTTGTTCGTGCAAAGGCAAAATGAGGTTTTAATATAATGAATGTTAATGCTGGCAGATAATGAAGAAATCAAGCTCATAAAGTGGCCATAATGGCAGTGAAAATGTAGGAAACCTCCCAGATAGTGGGATGGCATGGCTTGACAAGAGAATGTTACCTGGCCACTGGCACCAGTT
Source organism: Pelecanus crispus (assembly GCF_030463565.1). Lineage (NCBI taxonomy): Eukaryota > Metazoa > Chordata > Aves > Pelecaniformes > Pelecanidae > Pelecanus > Pelecanus crispus. The sequence goes on from NC_134643.1 coordinate 142,048,460, forward strand.
AGCCATAGGGATCACACAGCCATAAGAGAATTAACAACAAGTATATAAACTTCTTTTGATCATGATGTAAGCTGAAATAATAACTTATCTATGGTTTTATTAATTGCTACTCCCTTTGTTCTATGCTATGTAAATGTAAAAATCAAACATTGTTCAAATACTTTTGTCAACATTCTTCTAATAACTTAGCAGTTGGCTGGTATCACTGCTTGACAAAAGAGAATTAGCTTATTATTTAGAAATCAGTTATAAACCTCATCTCCAGTCGGACCACTCTATTTCCTGGCAAGATAAGAGGGAGGCCAAAGGAACCTAAAAACTAGAGGAACTGGATACCACTCTTCCTGTGGATGAATGATGACAAATGCAGCCTGTTGGGGTAAGTCAGAGGACTTCTGTGGATCTGAAATGAATTGTCTAGTTCTGGAGCACCTGGCACCTGTGCATGCTGTGGTTTTCACTGTTGTGTAGGTGAGAACCAAACGCAACACAAGATCTGTGCTTTATTTTTATCCTGTTCTGTGCCCATCTATTTTGTTCCCAGCTTCTGCCTCCATGATGTTCATTTTAAGTGCTGTACACCATACATTTCTTAAAACTAAATAAATACAAAGGAAGATTGCTTTGTCTCTCTGGTGACTTCTTTTATGGCAGCATTAGTGCTCTGTCCAAACAGGCAGCATCACTCATACAGTCACCTTGGGTTTGTGGCATTGTGCCATTTGTGGCATGTCAGAAATGGTCACAGGAGGCAAACCATTCCACCTGCCTAGCCTGACATGCAGGATTCATCAGTCAGGGATCATTTGGACCTAGAGACATCAGGGACCCGATGGGAAAAACTATTCAGGGGATAAAGATAAACTGTCCTCCAGGGCTACTGACATCAAAAGGTGAGAAGAGGAAATGGAGATCTTTACCAAGCTGTTTTGGCCGTCATGAGTAAACTGCTCTAAAGATACAGGAATATGTTCACCATAAGAGCACTATAAACTTGGCTAGTCTGTTTTCCCAGGCTGGCTCCAGCCAGGGTCCCCAGCAGCTCCAGCCAGAGCAGCCAGGACAATCCCCTGTGCAGATGGAGCCTCCCACCACCCTGCTCTCCTCTCTGCCTGGGATCAGATTTTTCACCAGCACTGCTCCCTGGCTCTGCCCTCCAGACAAATCACCTTACCTGCCTTTCACTACTTGTGTATAGGATATAGTTTCTAGCTGCAATGCAAGCTTGTAAACTCATCACACTGCTTTATAGAGAGGGCAGGAGGACAGAGTTGGTTTTCTTCCTTTATTCAGGTGAAGGGTTGGAGGAAGGGATGAGTCAGTTGCTTTACAGTTCAGTGTTAGATAGCTGAGAATAGGTTTATATAACTGAAAAACAAACACTTAACCAGACACAGCATTCCCTGGGACATTACACATCCCCCATATTGTTGAGGGCAAGAAGGAAGGGAAATCTCTTCCCCGCTACAGCCCAACCCCAAGTACTGGGTGTTTCTACTTTGGTAGTATTCCCAACAGGTCTGTCTTCATGGCAACATGGATGCCAAGGCCAGCACATGCTAAACCAGTAGATTTTGGTCAACATGGTGAACTGCTTCAAACACTGTGCTTCCTAGAGTAAGGAACATAACAGTAGCAGAATGACAGAGCACCATACAAGGACCAGCATGTGAAGTAATTTTAGTGCCTTTTCTCTCAAAAGTATAAAAAAAAAGTGAGGCTCACTCTTTTTTTCTTTTCTTTTTTTTTTTTTTTTTCAACTTTATGCTTGATTTGCATTACCTCTTCACATGAGGAGGACAACCAAACTTCTCACCCTAGATTTCAGTATATGACCCTATAGCTTCACATCTGGGGCACTAAACAGGTATTAAACATTGAGGAGGGAATTTTCAAAGTCTTCTATGGGAATGAGATGACTACTTTGTACTTAATTAAATATGATGTATATTTGTGTACATATTTAAGAACCTATGAAGTCCCAAGAGGACTAGTGTCGTGGTTTAGCCCCAGCCAGCAACTAAGCACCACGCAGCCACTCACTCACTCCCCCTGCCCCGATGAGATGGGGGAGAGAATCGCAAGAGTAAGAGTGAAAAACACTCCTGGGTTGAGATAAGAACAGTTTAATACTTGAAATAAAGTAAAATAGTAATGATAATAGTAACAATATAATAATAACAATATACAAAGCAAGTGATACACAATGCAATTGCTCACCACCCACCGACTGATACCCAGCCAGTTCCCGAGCAGCGATGGCTGCTCCCCAGCCAACCCCCCCCACTTTCTATACTGAGCATGATGTCACATGGTATGGAATAGCCCTTTGGTCTTTTTGCATCAATAGTTTGGATCGACTGTCCTGGCTGTGCCCCCTCCCAGCCTCTTGTGCACCTGGCAGAGCATGGGAAGCTGAAAAGTTCTTGACTAGGGTAAGCAGTACTTAGCAACAACTGAAACATCAGTGTGTTATCAGCACTAATCTCATCCTAAATCCAAACCACAGCACTATGCCTGCTACTAGGAAGAAAATTAACTCTATCCCAGCCAAAACCAGGACAAGTAGCTACTTCAATCACAGCAAAATAACAATGTATGGTCACAGAATTAACTGTATTGTAATATTCGTTTCATAGAATCATAGAATATCTTGAATCAGAAAGGACCCGTAAGGATCATCAATTCCAACTCTCTGCTCCTTTCAGGACTACCTAAAGCTAAACCGTATGACTAACAGCATCATCCAGATGTTTTTTTGAAGTAGATATAAAGTCATTTTATTGTGCTAATAAAATATGCCCAGGATTCTTAAAATACTTTAACATGGGGTTCTTTTTAAGACTTGAAGTCCCAGAAGGAACTTATAATGTGAACTTTAAATATACAATCAAATACACTTTGAGAATAAGGCTGCTGTCTTGAACTAGGTCATTGTCAGGCTGGTGGCAAACAACAAACTGGAGAATGGCATGATGGAGAACAGCAAGTAAAAAGAAATCAAAATACCCACAGTCTTTCTTTCCAAGGATAAACATAGCATCCTTTGCACTTCACGAGAAATGGAGAAGGACCTGTCTAGAACAGCAGTTGCAGTAGAGGTTTTTCTCCGGTGTCAATTATTGTACCATTCATATATTTTATTGTACTACTAAGTAGATTACTAGCATTCTCTCTCATGTTACTTGCAACTACTTGCTCCTTTTGTTTTGCAAATAATTGTTCCTGTTCTTTTTTACAATTTCCTTGTGAGTTCTTCAGTGTTCCCATGCAAGGAGTGAGACAGCTTCATTGCTAGTACTTCATGTAGGAAACTGCCCTTGGTTACCAAACACCTGCACCAGACAAATACACCATGAGTTAAGCAGTATCGTTGCACCAGCATGATATTCCTAGCATCCATTGCTATATAACTGTCTGCCTTACCGTAAAAAATACAGCCTGTGTGTTTTGAATGTTAGGCTTTGTTTTGTGAAGGGACTTTTTGCATTTATTTAAGCGGAAACTCAAGATACCTGACAAATGATACTAACCATCTGGCTTTAAGATGCACTGATTGAGACTTCAATAGGTTATGGTTTGTCACTTGAATTTTGGTGTAAAAATTCATTATAGACCAAGGAAATTCTCTTTCATTGACCACTTTGTTGCGCTTCTACAAAGCTGAGTTTATCAAACTGATCCAATAATATATGACCCAAAAACTTCAGCCTTATAATTACCAAGTTGTTGGTCTAATCCTGGCTGTGGCAGTGTTACAAAAATGGTGTGAAGGCTTTGTAATCAAATTATTGAGTGAACAGGCTTCTGAAGAATTTATATGAAGAAATATTATTTTTATTAAAACATTACTTGGGGATTTTGCAGCTGAACTGAAATGGACATGGATAAGACTTACTTAACAAAATGTCTAAAACCATTAGGGACATATAAAGTGATATATAAAACCTAAAGGGGATAGCCTGACAAAAGATGATACTTTACACATGTGAATATAAATGGTGGAAAACATGATAGCATACGTCAGCAAGAATAGATTAGATTTCACCTGCACAATAGTCATTCAAAGCCTGATTGATTGTCTGCCTAAAGAAGGCGGCTTGAGTTATTATTGTTTTAAGCTTGTTTTAAGTTGCAGGCATGAATTAGAAAAAATAAAACCTGTTTCTGTACATCAGAAAGGAATACAATAGCGGGCCATGTCCCTCAACCCTTCAGAGCCCTTCAGTGTAGGACAAGACAAGTATCCTGTCTAAGGCTAATGGTAGTACTGTGTTAGGGGACTTTTACACAAAAGCTCAAGGTGAAAATAGAAAACAATGCATTTAAAGGCTAGAAAATCACCAACACAGAGTAACAGGCATTTCTCTATTCTATATTATTGCACTGAGTCCACTGAGGCAAACAGCCTCTAGGTCAAAGAAGCCAGAAAGGTCAGACAGATCCCAACAGCAGTTGAGCTGATCTCCTTAACCAGTCTATAAGTGTAGCCCAAAAGTTCCTTATTCACAAAAGTCATTGTTGCTGAGAAAAACACTTAACTGACACTGTTGTGCAGTGCAGCAAGAACATGGTATGTCTGAGAAAGGGTTAGTAGGACTGGGCTCCAAGTAAGTCCCACTGGCCTTGTTCCTACTGCCAAATAAGAGAAGGTCGAGGAGCAATCCCTGGCACCAAGACAAGGTGGCAGTGGCTAGCTCACAGCCATGCTGCCGACACCTACATAAATTTGATCTTGGAGCCAGCTGGAGTGGTCCAAAGCAGAGCTAGGGTGAGAGGTAACAGTCATATAGGGATCCAGTGCTCAGGGTCACTCCTTCCACCACTTTAATTTAACTGTATAGACATAGCCATCACCATAATATTCCATAGTGCAATATCCTACTAAGCAATAGGTGCTATTTGCTTTACAGGCCTTGAAGATGGCTTTTAGACAACCAGTTCACAAGCTGTGATGTACATCACACAACATTATGCCTCTTCAAAGAGAGGAGACTTCACTTCTTACTAAAGTCTGATCTGAAAGCTTTTTTCCTTCCTAATTCTGATGTTCCTGTTCAACCTAATGTTACATAGTACTTGTGAAGTGATGACATAAATTAATAATACTGTTTTGTGGCCATATTCTGACTCCCAGCACACCATTTCCCCAGATCCTGTTATGTAGATAAAGGCATTTTGTTATTTATAGTTAAACAAGTTCATCCACTTCTATAATTTGAATTAAGAATGGTCTAAATAATTACTGTTCCCCTAATGATCTAATCTGTTTCAAGTGTAAACACAAGAGGGAGAAAGCAGGTCAGTCTTGGTTTCATTGATTTTTAATGACAAAACATGAAATACCCTCTAACCTAGTTTGTTCTTTCTTTTTCAGATCAATAAGAAATCAGTAATAGCTTTATTTTTAGCAAACAGGGATTGTGTTCATTAAAACATTTTGCTGCTCCAACCTTGATCTTACTGAATATGTTAAGAAGTAGGTCACTTGACAGGTCTTTTCGTTTTCTTTTTAATTGAAATCAATGAAGCTGACCCTGGCAGGTAAAACTAATTAGATCATTAAAGAAGTAGCAATATTTTTAATGATGAGATATCTTCTGTTCAGTTTGGAGTTCTTTCTAAAGGAAATGAGTTTGAATCCAATGTATAGAAGTTGTTCCTGAAGAAAATTCTATGAACTTTGAGAAAAATACACAGGACTTGAAATTCAGCCTTTCATGGTCATCAGCATTGCAAGAAAGCTGAATATGACTCTAGCATATCTTCTCCACTCATGTAAGCAGAGGCAGATCCACAAACACAAGCAGATATTGTGTCTCCTGTATTTGGGAATTAATCCTCTTGTGACTGAAGTTAACAGCCTCACATCTATGGACCAGGCAGTCTCTCAGCTCTGGTGTTCTTCAAAACGTCTTCTTAGGTCCCATGAAAAAACTGCAACTTCAGTATGAGCTTTAGATTGAGAGAATCTGGATGAGGGGATTGAGTGCACCCTCAGTAAGTTTGCAGATGACACCAGGTTGGGTAGGAGTGTCGATCTGCTTGCGGGTAGGATGGCCCTGCAGCGGGACCTGGACAGGCTGGATCGATGGGCTGAGGCCAACTGTATGAGGTGCAACAAGGCCAAGTGCCAAGTCCTGCACTTGGGTCACAACAACCCCATGCAACGCTACAGGCTTGGGGAAGAGTGGCTGGAAAGCTGCCTGGCTGAAAAGGACCTGGGGGTGTTGGCAGACAGCCAGCTGAACATGAGCCAGCAGTGTGCCCAGGTGGCCAAGGCCAACAGCATCCTGGCTTGTGTCAGGAATAGTGTGGCCAGCAGGAGCAGGGAGGTGATTGTTCCCCTGTACTTGGCGCTGGTGAGGCCGCACCTGGAATACTGTGTCCAGTTTTGGGCCCCTCACTACAAGAAAGACATTGAGGTGCTGGAGCATGTCCAGAGAAGGGCAACGAAGCTGGTGAGGGTCTGGAGCTGTCGTGGTTTAGCCCCAATCAGCAACTAAGCACCACGCAGCCGCTCGCTCACTCCCCCTACCCCGATGGGATGGGGGAGAGAATCAGAGAAGTAAGAGTGAAAAAAAACCCACTCCTGGGTTGAGATAAGAACAGTTTAATAATTGAAATAAGGTAAAATTATAATAATAATAATAATATAATAATGATAATAATAATAACAATATACAAAGCAAGTGAGGCACAATGCAATTGCTCACCACCCATCGACCAATACCCAGACAGTTCCCGAGCAGTGATCGCTGCTCCCCGGCCAACCCCCCCCAGTTTCTATACTGAGCATGACGTCATATGGTATGGAATAGCCCTTTGGGCAGTTTGGATCAACTATTCTGGCTGTGCCCCCTCCCAGTTTCTTGTGCACCTGGCAGAGCATGGGAAGCTGAAAAGTCCTTGACTAGCATAAGCAGTACTTAGCAACAACTAAACCATCAGTGTGTTATCAACATTCTTCTCCTACTAAATCCAAACCACAGCACTGTGCCTGCTACTAGGAAGAAAATTAACTCTATCCCAGCCAAAACCAGGACAGGAGCAAAAGTCTTATGAGGAGCGGCTGAGGGAACTGGGATTGTTTAGCCTGGAGAAGAGGAGGCTGAGGGGAGACCTTATCGCTCTCTACAACTACCTGAAAGGAGGTTGTAGCGAGGTGGGTGTTGGTCTTTTCTCCCAAGTAACAAGAGACACGATGAGAGGAAATGGGCTCAAGTTGCACCAGGGGAGGTTTAGATTAGATATTAGGAAAAATTTCTTCACGGAAAGGGTAGTCAAGCATTGGAACAGGCTGTCCAGAGAGGTGGTGGAGTCACCATCCCTGGAAGTGTTCAAAAAATGGGTAGACGTGGCACTCTGGGACATGGTTTAGTGGGCATGGTGGTGTTGGGTTGATGATTGGACTGATGATCTTAGAGGTCCTTTCCAATCTTAATGATTCCTAGTTTTTATTTTCATTATAAATAATCCAGCCACCAAGCCAGGAAACATGAAATTGCTACTCTACCCTTAATTGGTTTAGTGATGGACTTGGTAATGTTAGGTTAATGGTTGGACTGGATGATCTTAAATGTCTTTTCCAACCTAAACAATTCCATGACTCTATGATTCTGTGAATCAACAGGTAATGCATAAAGCTGATCATCACAGTGACAGTGGTTTGTTTTATAAGTTAACAAAAATAGTCCAACAAATACCAACCCATCAAGAAAATTTGTATCAGTCACCTGAATGATCATTTAGATATAGAGAATATAATCCCATGCATAAAAATCATAACTAGGAGGACAGTTCACAGATCTTGAGGCGATACATGACATTCTCTCAGATCATGAGGCACTAGATAAAATTCAGCCATAATAGAAATTTACCTCCATGTCCTTAGGAAAATTTCCTGAGAAATAAGAGACATTATCCTACCCAAAAAACTTTCAAGCAGTTCTATACAAGGGCTGAAATGAACTGTGATGTTACGTTATATCACTGAATAACTGCAATAGCTTTCTGTCCATTCTGCTGCCCCGAAGGAATAAATGCGTATAGCTCAATGCAATTTTATGTGTAAAATGTAAGCAATCAACATCATTTAATACATTTTTTGAAAGTGAAGGGATTTTCAGTATTTTTGAAAGGAGTCTGTAATTACACATTCATTTATGCAAAATTAGCTCATCTTGCAGGAGAGCAGTTATTAGTGGAATGAAAAGCATCATGCTAAGTAAACAGCTATAATAACATCAGCACAAAACCCAAACACATTTCAAAAATAAATAGTTATAAAAAATAAAATAAAGATAGATTTTGTCTAATTTTAGAAGTATATTCCTGTTATTAGTGATAAAACAAATAGCCACAATGTAGATAAAGCAAAGGAAAACACCAAAAAAAAGGCAGGAACATGTTCAAAGTGAATACATTATTAAAAATAAGCCAGCAGAAAAACTGTGAAAAATCAGCAGTAAGGTACTTATTATGAAAAGGTTGCCAAATACAGGGTACATATTTATTCTGTCTTGAGTGATTGAAGAATAGCATCTATCTCAAGGAGTTATTTTGCTAGAGCAACATAATCAACATGGGATTTAACAGCAGAATTCAGATATCTGAATGCAGGTACCTCTTGCCATAAAACCAAAGACTGGGTATAATGGAATAGGACCTCTGAAAGCCTTTCACCTTTCTGGAGTGGCCCCTAGGTGCCAGGTAGGATGCCCGGGGCACTTCAGATGGCACCTGACACCTACATGTGGGCAACCAAATCCAGTGCTGAAAGGTAACATTGAACACTTTGGGTGGCATTTGGCTTACAGTGTATAGTTTCTGAATATGAGCTGGGTGTCTAAACTCCCATTTTGGTCCATGGAGACCTAATCAAGGCAACTGGAGCCTCAAGAGTAGTTCAGCTCACCCTAAAGCAGACACCTATATCTGGATAGCTGAGTATCTCCCAGACTCTGCAGACTGTACTGGTCATATAAATTAGCGGATAGTGTGAAAAAAAGGGAATGCTTGTAAGAATTTGAAACTCTCTAGTGCACTGGTTTTTTTACTCGGTATTATCGTCAAGTTTGTTTGGGAAAGGAAGATGTGGGAAATTGTAGCTTTAGAAAGCCTTGACCTAGCCCAGCTGGAAACATGTGCAGTATCCAGAGGCTCATTAGCTCTCATCAGAACAACACATCATGCTACAAAAGGACATAAACATCCAGCTGAATCACACCCCAAAACTTTCGCTGGAGAAATGCAGTTGATGCCAGCGTGGAGCCAAGATAGCCAATTCAAAGCCCATGAAAGTACATCTGTGTAGCAATCCAAAAGAGGAGAAAGAGAAATACATCTCTAAGTACTGTGCTTAAAATACCAGGCAAAGTTATGGCTCCCCATAAATATTTAATAAAAGGCATCAATAATAAATGCCTCTTCATTTCTACTCACATCTCAATCTGTAAGGTTTTATCTTGGAAAATTAAGTCTACCTACCCCATGAAGGTGGATTGCTCCCTGGTGATCAGTGAAAAAACTTGGCAGGCAGTCGTCACCGGGGCACACCAGGGCTGGGAATGCTCTCTGATGTGTGAATCCTCTTACTTTGACAGGAAAGAAGAGCCTAAAATGTCAGAAGGTATATTAAATAGCAACTCTAAGTCTTTCCTGGGGAACAAGCATGAAATTCCCACTCAAGTCAGTTGTGTGCATATTTGACTATCCAGGGGCTGAATGTGGCCCAAGACTCTTCGTAAGTTTTAACCAATGGTTGCAAAAGACCTTATGCTTCAGAGTATAAAATCCAGCTCCTTAGAATTCTTCAAACTAGAGGCAGCTGCTATGCATTTAACCAGAAGGCTGGTCCTCAGAAATACAGCCATTTGTTTCCATACAGCATTTCCTCCCTGCCTGCAATTTTGAAACTCCATCTCACTTGCCTGCCACTTTCGGCAATATCCTGGACGTGCAAGTGTTTCAACATCTCTCTCGGGCTCCAAAGTGCAGGTTTAGGCAATTCCAGGATTTGAATTCTGATTATGTGAGGCTAATGTGAGGCTAATGTGATGCTCTTTATTCAGAAACGTTCCCTGGTTTCAAAATGACTCAGAGTGCATCAAACAGTTACATTTCAGATTTCCAATTTTAAATACAAATAAGTATTTAGACTACTATGTTGCCTATTATTTGTATTAACAATTAACATTTATTTATGGAAGCCATAGAAGACAAAACAAGGTAAAAGGCCCTTTATTCCAACACAAGGCATTCATCTTTTTATTCTTCAAAATGGATTTTTGTTTTGTTTTGTTATTTAAGGACTAGTGGAAAACTAATTTCTCAGTCTATGACAACAGGAAATTATCACATTATATATTCCAGTTTATGAGGTACCCCAAGCTTGTTTCTTGTTTGTGTCAGTGACAGGCACCATGAGAAGTCTGAAAACTCTGGAAATGATAATGAGAGCTCTGTGACTGCTTTTGTGCTGGAAGACCATTACCTGCTCCCTTCCGCAAGAACACTTGTGTAACAACCTGCAATGAACCATTCTCCACTTCTTCCTTTCACCATGAAGTTACTTTAAGATCTCTCTGACATCTAACATTATTAAAGACATTGTCTGAAAGCATGACCCTCATTAATCACCAATAGTTCTGATATGCCCAAAGAAAAAAAATACATCCAAAGACCTTTTTCACAGCTAGATAGAAGAACTGCCTTCTCCTCTAATAGGCCCAAGTGTCCTTAATCTAACTAGGGAAACAGCAAAAAACTAGTAATTGCTTCTGAATCACTCCTTTTCACATGAGCAGCTAATTTAGTTTTGACATACAGATGGTAAAAGACAAAGTTTTTATTCAATGCTATAAAAAAGAAACTGGTTTTGTTGGTATTTCAGCCTGCTGCAACATTGATCTTACAGGTACTGGGCATGAAGATGCTAATATGAATTACTGAACATACATTTTTTGTTCCTTCATATCAGTGCGTGTTGTGCGGCACAGCTGCAGAATCCTTTCATTTGTCAGCTGAGTTAGATGTATCAACTCTTAGATGTGTTCATTCATTTTCATCCTTATCAGTAACCTACACTTTTACAGTCTTCAAAAGGTACAGCATGGTAGAACTGGACAGCCTACCCATAATGTGAACATACATTGAAGAAGCTGTCCCATGCGCTGTGAATGCAGCCCATCACCACTCTACTGCAGAGTATTTTGCCATGTAAAGACTGATGCATATTTTAACCTTAAATGTATGTTTCAGTCACTGCAGAATCAGGCCAAAAGCCTGATTCTGATTGAGGGCTAGAGTTACGTGGCATAGATAAGCACCCATTTCAGAAGAAATTGAAGCCACCAGCTTCATTACAAATGTTAATCCAGGCAAAATGGTAAGATGGAAAGCAGTTCATGACACCATTGAATATAATGTTGCTTAAACAAAGTACCTCAACTTTTGCTATAGGGTTTACTGGAAACTCTTCACAGTCTGGATCCTGAAAATAGTAGGAGACAGGCAAACTGACCTTCAGGAACCAGGTTTGGCAGACCTGCCATGGCAAAACAAAAGTAAAGCAAAGCAAAAGAATGACTGGTTTTCAGTTTTGTCTCAAGTTGTTCCTTGAAACACCTGGTAGGATTTCTGGATCTTGCACTCCCAGTAGAAACGGTTAAAACAAGGGAAGCAGAGCCTGGTATGTGCCAGCACTGTTTCTCCTTGTTTCCATACTAGTTGCTGCAGCAGACTGGGACATTGTCTCAGTCTCACCACCTCCTCCTGGTCTCACAAAAATGGTCCATACCCACCAGAGACCCAGCTTCCCCAGTTCTTCCCGAGGGCCAGGGTTCATACAGTGCCCTAATACTTGGGTATTCGTATAGAAGCAGGCATTGAACTTCAGTCTTCAGGTTTAAGTGCATACACATGAAGCTATATTTCAACATTTGTCTCGGAGATACAGCATCAGTTCATCAGCTAACTGAATGACACTTGCAGTCTCAGACTGCGATAAAAGCAGGCCGGTTTTATATACAGACAGCCTAAACCTATAGACCTTTAGAGTCCTGGTAGCACTGGCGCTGGTGATTTTCTTAATAGGAGAGCAGAGCCTAGAGGGATAAAAATAAGTAGCTTTTGATTCTGAGAGATTTAATAGAAACAGACATGTCTGCTGTGAAAAATTCAAAGGGTGAAAATTTGTTTTGGAATCCCAGCCCCATGGAAATCCACATTTTCCATTAACTTGAATAAAGTCTCAATTTTGTTGCTGGAACTCAGCTCAGCTGTTTCTCTCCTCCGCTCACCCAGAGGTATTTCTTTATCAGAGATGTCCACACTTCCTACGATACAACTAGCAGTTTTACCCCTGGGGCAAGCCCAGGGTCTCTCTTTATCTTTGCCCTGCGTAACCATTGCTGGTAGCTGACAGAGTACAGGATGAGACAGCCCTTTTGTCTGAACGAAATGTTCCTGTGTTCTTGGAAGATGAAAATGTTGCGTGTTCTTTAACACACCATTAAGTCACAGGAATACCTTTGCTTGCATCAGCACAGATGGATTACGCTTGTCCAAGTGATTTTAATCACACTACAAAGTCACAATCAATTTAATGGGCCTTCATTGGTAGTCTGCTATATTCATTTTATCTTTTTAGATCTGCAGACATCTCCTGTTGCTTCCGATGCTACATTATTGCTGAGCTACTCTGATCTTTTCACTGGGGGTGGTTTGGGAACTTGTTTGTCTTTCTGGACTCACAGAGGGAATTGTAGGACAGCATTAGTGGACCATTAGCTCTTGACAGTGACTTAGCCAATATAAATGGAAGTGGCATCTGAGCCTAACTGGGCAGATTAGCCTAACTATGAAGCATCAGAACGCTTAGGTGAGAGCTAAGGGTGGGAGGAAGTTAGCATCCAACAACTTAAACTTGCACTGAGCGCTCATAAGTGTCCTGGTTTCGGGTGGGATAGAGTTAATTTTCTTCCTAGTAGCAGGCACAGTGCTGTGGTTTGGATTTAGTAGGAGAAGAATGTTGACAACACACTGATGTTTTTAGTTGTTGCTGAGTACTGCTTATGCTAGTCAAGGACTTTTCAGCTTCCCATGCTCTGCCAGGTGCACAAGAAACTGGGAGGGGGCACAGCCAGAATAGTTGATCCAAACTGGCCAAAGGGCTATTCCATACCATATGACGTCATGCTCAGTATAGAAACTGGGGGGGGTTGGCCGGGCAGCGATCGCTGCTTGGGAACTGGCTGGGTATCGGTCGGTGGGTGGTGAGCAATTGCATTGTGCATCACTTGCTTTGTATATTATTATTATATTGTTATTATTATCATTACTATTTTACCTTATTTCAATTATTAAGCTGTTCTTATCTCAACCCAAGAGTTTTTCCTCACTCTTACTCCTCCGATTCTCTCCCCCATCCCATCGGGGTAGGGGGAGTGAGAGAGCAGCTGCGTGGTGCTTAGTTGCTGGCTGGAGCTAAACCACGACAATAAGGCACTAATATATTGAGAACTGGGAACAGAAGGGAATCTGTTTTCTCCTCCAAACAGAAAACACAACACTGGAAGGGAACACAAGGGTCACAGTGACAAAACCCTCAGCCACCACAGGCACCCACACCATCCAATGCTTTTTCTGCTCTGGTGTAGCTAAAAAGTAATTAGCTTGCTCCCATCATTCTTACTGGAAGGCCGTTATAGGCTATCACTGTTTCTGATTTCCAGCCTACATTTATTCATAGCCCCTGAATATACAGGAAGGAAAATGTCAGCACTGAGAGTTGTGACTGTTAGCAGCTTGGAAACAAAAAATGTCTGGGGAGTCGTTGGTGGACCCACATCATCGTCTGCAAGCAAAACATCTCACATACAGCATGGATGATAAAGTCAGGGACATACCTTGTGCCTGATCTCCAGAGTCTTACATGGAGACTTATATGCTGAAAAGTGCATGAGTTGAGGGGTCTTGCTAGAAGCATTTAACTGCAGCTGAAATCCAGAGCATGTTTTATCAGAGAATTAATAAAGCAAACCACTTGCTCAGGAGCTGCCTCTCCTTCAGCTGTTTTGCGTCAACAGCAACTCATCAGCCAGGACAACAACGTGAAAGTTCTCACTTCAGCCAGGTCTGATGCATCAGATCTGCAGAAGGAGAAAAAGGCAGGAGGCTGCACCACTGAGTTCACCATGAACAGCTAAGAAGCACTGACACCAGCCCTGGTGCATCATTTCTCAGATTGCTGGTTTGGTCTTTGGGAAACATTAAGAGCTGAGCCTTCCCAAAGGTTTGTTGCAGTCTAAAAAAAGACCAGCCCTCTAGGCAAAAAGGAAGGGGCAGAGGGATTGCAGGAATATTCCAGTTTTCTCTCCCAGCTAGGACTGGAAGGTTAGTTGTTACTCATTTCATCTGAATATCATTTCTCAGTAAAAGAAGTGAAAAGGGAAGATGTATTTGCTCATGCAACACCTGCAAGTAGGCAGTTGTGCGTACAGGAATGCAAAAGTCAGGGACAACAAAATATTCAGGCAAGAGGAAGCCTGACCTGTGAAGGGACAGAAGTGCAGTCCCACATCTACTTCCTACTTTGTGTCTGTATTAATCCTTAGGTCATGTCTGGACAAAATCAGGGTAATACCCTGGTATCAGGAAGCATAAGCCCAAGTTCACCCCATTGCAGTTCCCTAACCAGGATCTGGGTGATGGATGGCTTCCTGTCTCCTTACGCCCTAGGCTTCCGAGCAAGCTCAAGCCCCCAGACATGGGTACCAAAAACCGCTGAACCCATCCAAAAGAATTGTAGTGCCCAGCAGTGGGGCAGAGGAAGGGACCATGTTGAGTTTTCAGCCTCCAAAGCTCAAAACACAACCTGGCTCTTCTTCTCCAAAGCAAGAGGACTGCCAGGAATAGGAACCCAGGCTTGAGCCTGGGAGAGAGGCAGAGTTACACTTGTACACTTGTACAGGAGCAAAGCCAAGGGCTCCACATGGACATGGTGAGAGCACTGGGGTGTGGCAAGGACACCCTGGGGGGCATCCAGCCCTCAAAGGCTGTTGAGTTTTCTACCCTTTCAGTAAGCCCAAGGTTTCTTACCCTCTTCACTTCATTCACCTGAATGGCCCTAACTGTTCAATTTGCTGAAAAAAGCTGAAAAGCTCAAACCAAGCATTTACCTTATGCTGCCACCTGATGCGATATAACGTGACACACGGTGCCAGCTGCAGTCACAGCCTATATCCTAAAATAACTTAATAGAATAAGTCATGATATTAAATAATAGGAAATGATGCATGGCAAATTAATACCTAAAAATGCAGTAGCAGCTGGATGTTCAATCTCTTCTTCAATAGTTCTCATGGCACGCTTGTTGGAACAGTTTCCCACGTTCATCATTAACAGACACTGCACACCGACTCCCTTTGCAGAACACCAGACCATGGCAAATCCCTTAGCTTTGCACCACAAATCCATGGCTTCTAGAGCTTTTACTTTTTAATTGGTGGGACACGGTATGAACCTCTTACTGAGCATTTTCACAGTTCACCACATGTGGTAGACAGCACCAATATGCCAGCTTTGATTTTGGTACGGACATTTCAAAAGTCAGCAGGTTCAGTGGTTCTGATTGGTTTCAGGGAGTTAATGTGAAGAGCTGCCCTTGCATTTCTTAGCTCAAGGCATGTTTCAAGGGCACTTGAAGTGTCTGCACAACAAGGCTGAGCTCTGCTTTGCTTTTTTTTTTAAATTTATTTTTTGGTCTGTGTAGACTTGGTGTATGGAGGGTACCTTTTAGAGGTATCATGCTTTAGAGGGTATATAATACAAGTAAAGGATCTTTCATGACACTGACATTTTTACGCATTTCACCTGAGTCATCTGGACAGCACAGAAAGATGCAGGGAGCATAGAATTATGCTTACCACACAATGAAATGAGCTGCTATAAGATTTTGGGGGAAAGATAAAATGCTCTATATGAGCACCAAACCAATAACCAATTCCATAACCAATTGCTTTTTCAGGCAAAAAAAAATTTGCACAATTGCAGAAGTGAACCCACTGTTTTAAACTTTAATGGATCAACTGCACTCAATTGACTGTTACTACAGTAATGATATGACATATGTTGCAGCAAGCAGTCTGTGGTCTTAGGTCATTTACTTGGTTTTAGATGAGATGAACTACACATATTTTTTCCAGCTGAACTACCCTGCCTTGGTTGCTTAAACTTAAGAGGTCAAAACTGCATTATTCATTTTAATAAAGAAGGGTTTTAAGATGAGGGGTTTTATATAAATATGTGTAAATATACACATATTCCATTGAATAAACACGAAAAATAAAAATGTTTCTGCAGATGCAAATAGCATCATTGTGGAAATTTATTCTTCAAATCTCTTTTTTTCCATCGTGTGTTTCAGATGATCTGGATTACAGAGTCATATACCTCTGCCATCAGAGGGCTTTGAAACTTTGCTCTCAATAATCACATTAGTTACCAAGAAGGAATGCATCCAAGCTTTAGAGCCGTGTTTATTTCCCACAAGGCCTTTAATCTCCTTAATAAGACTTTGAATCTCTCTGATATTTAGAGAACTGGAGAAGTCAGTTAACTTGGATTGCATTCATTTTTATGGACTACCTTAGCTTTTTCATATACTGATTATTTCCTAGCATTACTTTGTAGAGTCACAGATATTATTCACACTGGCATTACTAATATAATGTTCTTAAATCTCTCTCCTATGTCTGGCATATTTGTATGAGAACTTTGCATCCAGAAGTGCCATCTGTTCAAGTTATGTGTAGAGCACGTGTTGGCCTCTAGAGTTTAGGGCAATAAAGATTCCCACAGGCTCTGAAACACCAATCTCCTAGTCAGTCCTGCTAAGACATACTGTGACTGGCTTTAAACCATATATGCAAATATATGCATAACTACACTTAGCAAGTTAGCTTTGAAGAGGAAGGAGAAAAAGGAACCACTACTTCATTCCATAGAATGTACAAGGTTTGTGGCAAACAGATCAGTCATTGTAAACCTTCACACTCTAAGCATTTTTCATACAAAAGACTTGCTGAAAATAGGAAAATTGTGGAATCTGCCTAATCCTTTCATGGAATTTTTCTTTCAGTTTCAAGAACAGGACTACAGATTCTGGAACTTTTCCTACAGCACTTGAGAGCTACTGTGTCTATAAAAATGATAACAAATCAAAGCCATACTTACTGACAATCAAACATAATAAAGGAGTTGCATAATACAGGCTTTCTATGAAAATGCTCTATGCAGTGTTCATTACCTGACACTCAAACAGGCTTCATCCACCAAAGGTCAGGCCAAAATACTAAGAAACAAAATGCTATCTAAGTCAGCTGCAGAATTATGAAGACAAATCGGGAATCGGTGGCTTTGTCAAGTACTTCATAAATATGCTACCAGCCGACATATTGAACTTTCTACTTCACACCTTTAGGGATAACAAATAGCCTGTCACATTAGCTCCTGCAATGTAATTAGCATTAATAGCTACTTAAAGTAAGCAATTACTTTCAAGGCGTGATGGATGCAATTATAGTTTCTTAACAATAACAACCAAGAGTTCCTATCTAACACCACAGCAATTCATCTTGAATGACTCATGTAATATTGCTTCTACTCTTCAACCAGTATAGGATGCTGATTCAACCCCAACAATGCCTTTGCTTTCACAAAAATAAAGTCCTCGGAGGCAATTTTCCAAAACAAATGTTCTTAATCCTCCTCATAACGTGAAACAGAATGTCAATACGATCACACAAAAAGTTTTAAATGTATAGATTTAATTCTCACTGTGGAAAACTTTGGTCTTTGCACATTTCCCTTCATAAATATAAATGTTTGTGACAACCTTGGGAAATCAACTTTCCTTTGGGAATTACAGTTGACTTCTAGTATACATATCTTGGCAGAGATGCTAAATAAGGGTTTAAAATCATACAACAATTCAGCAGAAGTGTAACCTTTCTTTCTCGTTACAAATTTAGAAGCATTTGCTTTGCATTTTCCAGTGGTTTCAAGCCTAGCTCTTAAAGCAAAATAAATTTACTATACTGCATCCAAAAGTAATCAGTCTTGAACAGCATGAAAGAGATACTGATAATAAAGCTTGAAGACATAATAGAAGATTTTCTGCAATATACAGAAATGCTTTTTCAAAGTAACAAGATCTGTAATGTACACAGGTATACCTGACCTAAAGCATCCAAACCCACTGGAACAAATGATTTCATGTTGAGAAAATAGCAAAAACTCTGTCCATAGTATGTACACATAAGGTGGGAATGTCCTGATTGCAGTTCATTTCAGAAGGATCACTTAGAAGAAAAGAACTACCCATGGAAAAGAATAGTGAAACACCAATACTATCAAACAATCTATAGTAAATTTTAAGAAACAGTAGATGGAAACTATGCTGGAAGATATAAGTGATTAACTGGAATAGGAAATTTATCCTTCTAATAGGGTAGAGAATCTCTATGGGCATTCAGTCACTTAATATATTCTTTAGATATATATTCTGTGGGATCTTTGAGTTCAAATACTCAAAACCTCAGAAGACCTCAAATTGTATGGTTGCTTCACTGAATTACAAACTGGAGAAGACATAAAAACTATTGCAAGAAACATAGCAGGAATCTCTATTTTTCCATTAAGTGAATACCTGGTGTCTTAATGACACTGGAAAAGCAGTGGTAGCTTAAGACAGTGCCCTTATCCTGTTTACTTTGCTGCTTTCTCTGCCTGGTGGCTGTATAACCTATATGGACCAGAGGTTGCTGTGAGGTTAACAGAGTTTAATGCTTTCATGCTTTTCGCTTAGTGGTTTACATATCTTTCCTCTTCTTTTCAATTATTTTTCATAATATTTTAAATTATTTATTTATATAATTAGTATATAATTAATCCAAAAATTCCATCCATTCATATGAAGGTAAGTGCAAAGTGCTTTGGAATAAATTTATGAAAAGTGCTTATAAAAGTACATCTAGCACATTCAAGAACAAAAAAGAAGGTAAGCATAGTGTAATCTTTCTGATAATAATCTTCTTATTCCCCAGACTTCTTGTGTTTGAGTAACCAAAGACAAGAGTTTGAACAGCCTGTCACACACAAAATTTTACAATATACTAGAGAATCAAAAGAGAGAGAATTTAATCTTTTTATTACCATGGAAAAACCCACTGATGCTCCCAAAGAGGCTCTGCAAGGAAAGAGTAAACAATTGGCAGAAGGTCCCTACCCCAGCGAAGTATCCTGTTTACAACCATCCTTTCCTCTGTGCCAGAACACACCAGACTGAACCTTGAAGCCAACGAGGTAACATCAAGAATAAATTGTGTCCTTTGTCTTCAAATATTCGCTTGTGTTGCATGCACATAATTTCTGTTTCTCTGAAAGCACGCTGTCCAACTTTCTCCAAGTACTGTGACCTCCAAAGCCTCAGTGTCACATTCTGAAAAGCTATTCTGCATCTGGGCAGGTCACATTTGCAGTGATCTACTACATCTGCCATTGGTAAGGCCACAGACATGCCTGGTGTTTGTTGTAATGTTCATTGCACTGAGATAGCCCTAGGCACAAAGTGAGGTTTGATTCTCTTGCACGGGCACTTGACTGCAAGATTAAAAACTGTGCAGCTATAAAGTCACTACAGTTCTCCCTCCTGCAAAAGTGTACACCCATGAGTGACCATACTGACATGAGAGGTTTCACAGGAACTCCTGAATGTGCTCTGAAAATGAGATGGTTTTTATTATGTTGGAAGCTGTATAAAAACTTTATACAAATTTGAATTTCTAATTTAGAATCATAGAATGCTTTGGGTTGGAAGGGACCTTTAGAGGCCATCCAGCCCAACCCCCTTGCAGTGAGCAGGGACAGCTTTAACCAGATCAGGTTGCTCAGAGCCCCGTCCAACCTGACCTTGAAGGTTTCTAGGGATGGGGCCTCCACTACCTTGCTGGGCATATTTCTAAATATTCTGAAGTCTGTGATTTCTGTAATTTTTAGTGTCTCAGACCATATTCTTTTTTGTTATTTATCTCACCATAACGTGCATCTTATTCACAACTGCAGAGCATTGCTGACTCATGCTCAGTACGTAAGTCACTCTATTTTGAGGTCATTGTCTACATCAGTTTTCCCCATCTTGCCTTTATTCAGTCCAACATCTTGCTCCTTCTTGCATCTATTCAAATTCATATTCCTACCAAAATATGGAACAATTTCTTTAAGTTTTAAAAGCATTGCAATTTTTACATTCAGCTTCATCATATATTTTCTGGGACTTTTCCCTAGTTTGTCAAGGCAATTTGGATTTCTAATTCTATCCTTCAGTGTGACTTCTGTACCTGCAAAGTATACTCTTAGTCTTTCATTCAAGTCATCAATGAAAATGCTGAACAGTATCAAACCACTGAAGCACTTTACCCTACACAGTCCCCTGGTGTGACATTGAATGACCAATAAGCTTTCTTTCAATACGGCACGCTCTGCAGTTCTGCTTTCACTTTACAGTAGCTTCAGCTAATTCACTTGTCCTTAGTTTCTTTATGATACTATTAAAAGAATATTATATGACAGTGTCAGAGAACTTCCTAAAGTCATGATAATATTCTGTTTACTGCTTATTGCCAACAACAAAGTTAAACTGGCTGGCCTGTTTTTTTGAAGATCAACATCATGTTTGTTCATCTGTCAGACCTTCCTCAACCTCCCAGGAGTTCTCAGAAACAGTTACTATGGATCTCAGGTTGCCTTAGCTAAGTTTGCTGCTGCTGCAGTTCTATTACCTTATCATGAGATGCTGAGTGCTCTCAGGCCTTGAACCAGCTGTCTACAGTCATACAAGAAGCAGTCAGCAGAGCTACAGGCTGCATTGGGCAACCCACCCTCAAACCCAGAGAAATCAATGAGCTCAGAGGACCTGTTTAGGTGTAAGGGTGTGCAAAATCCATAGGCTGAGAGAACTTACGCTAGAGGCAGTAGGAGTATTTCACAGATGCTTCTGCTGGTATAAGAAAAACATCTGCCATTCCGTAGAGGTCTCTTCTGTAACTTTCTAGATTCATGAATTACATGGTTCACCGCTTCACCTGCCCACTGATAGATGCCTTGCAACTTTGAACAGTCTAAAGCAAGCAACAGAAACTGCTGAAAACTTTAGGTCTGGCAACATTATAGCTCCGTTCCCAGTAACGGCCAACTTTTGCAGCTCACTTCTCAAGTTATTTACTAGAACAAAACTTAGAAATTTTGACATTTCCTGCTCAATGGCAATCGTGGGGAGAAATGAATCAGAAGTAAAAAAAACAAAATGTTTTGGGGTGTGTTTGTCTCAAATGACACAGATCATTCATCCTAAAAGCAAATCCCGTGGAGATACAGTCAGTCCAGATATCTTCCACCATAGACTGGGGAACCTGGAAGTCCAAAGACCTCTACAAATTTCCAAAGATGCTGAAGTCAGAAACTCTGAGCCTAGAATTTCCATGGTACTACAAGGGTGGCATTTTTTCAGCTGGGTGTCTGCAAGTACTAAAACACCCACTTAAAATCCAAAACATTAATGCTTCTCCAGCTGCTGGATAACCTGCATAGAGCCTCCAACAGTGCTCTTGGTGAGCTACTGGGAAACCAGGCAGAAATGGCAAGCACTACACATTCTTCAGCAGGAGTTTACTGGAACCACTCCAGCTCTGCAAAAGAAGTCACTTTCTACCAGTTACTGCATGTAGCATTCCCATAATAGGTAAAAGATATATGCAATCCACCTGCCCATCACCAAAGCTGCCAGCAATCCAGACAAGGAACAGCCCCAGAGCATGCACTCAGCTGCTTGCAATCCCAGGACTTTAAAATGAAGAGGCAAGATGAGATCTACTGACTCAGTGACAGACAACCTGTACATTAAAATGAATTTAATATTTGAATTTTTGATTGCCACATTTCCAAAACCAAATTTCTGTTTGACACAGCCATTGATGTCAGGAATTAATTTAGATCCAAATCTCTGACAAATTTTTTAGAAAATTCTTGAACAGAAGCATGGACTCTTAGTAGATGGGAATAAGTCTACAGAGATGAATTAAATTACCCTTTACATATGGCCAATGACAAAAGATTACAAAGAAAATTACTGAATGTTTCTTACGTGACTTTCACAGCAATTCACTCCACTAGTCTATCACAAGTTTGTTTTCAGAGAGAGCACTGGTCAAAATTTACATTAAAAAAGACAATTTAACTAGAATAAAATTAATGGAGGAAGGAAAATGTCAATTTAAAGAATCTGATGGTGAAAAACATGTAAATTAATTTGAATAATTTCAATTTTCCATTACTTTTTGAAGTTAGAGCATATTGTTTCAAATATTAATAAAATCAAGTTTGCTTTGTGTTGGTTCACTTTCCTTAGCTATATAAAATATGCAAACTACCATTCTATTATGTTACAATTATATAACATATTTTATATTATAATATCTTGATGTTATCTGAATGAAACAAATGGTTCTGAATAATTTTTCTCATTCTGTGGGAAGCTGGTAAGTGATTTTTTTTTTGGTTGATTGTAAATTAAAACAAATTTGAAAGTGTCAAGATTTTCCACAAGCTAAAATCTTAATCTTAATCTTTACGAGAGGAGAGGAGAGGAGAGGAGAGGAGAGGAGAGGAGAGGAGAGGAGAGGAGAGGAGAGGAGAGGAGAGGAGAGGAGAGGAGAGGAGAGGAGAGGAGAGGAGAGGAGAGGAGAGGAGAGGAGAGGAGAGGAGAGGAGAGGAGAGGAGAGGAGAGGAGAGGAGAGGAGAGGAGAGGAATCCAACTGAAATCCTTATTCATTCAACACAGGTGAGCCAAACCCATGACTAAAATATCACTTACACTTTTGTTTACATTCTTTCAATAGCTATTTACATGGCTGGAGAGTAGCTGCTTATACATGTATACACATTTCCTATTTATATTTGTTTCTATAATTGCTTATAAGGTTTGCAAATCCTTTATTATAAATACCTCTTTCTACAAGCTTTGTTCTTCATTTCATGCAAGTATATGACATTTGCAAACCTACAGAAGCTTCCAGGTAAAAGCAACTGCCTTGGTTTTAAACTTCTTTTATCCTTAGATATTCTGGGCCTCTCTCTTCTACCAAAAAACCAGCAGCATCTGTGGAAAGAGTAAACAACATCATTCTGTCAATTTTAGAAGATCCTGAGGATCTTAACTTCCATGGCTTATGCAGAATACTAGCTGGGATAAATTCAGTATCATTCTTACATGATGGAGGATTAGGCTGAAAACTATGAAATAATCAACTTGGCTTTAACAATGTTTCAATTTTTCAAACTAAAAACAATCACCACAATAGAATAAAATAGATCATACCAATACATAGTTCTAAGCACTGTTATTCAATACTGATATTTATTCCTTGGCTGTAGAAGATTAGGGCCTTCTCTCAAAAGCTATTGTGAGAGTAAGTCCCTTTGTACAGACAGAAAAAAAAAGGCTTTTCTCTTACAAAATAGTCTTAAGAGGAAAAAAGGAAGGGATATACTTGAGTATCATCCTGAGGTGAAGCCAGGACATCACGTGCATATGTATCCACACATAAATGGAGAACCACTCCTAGTTCTCCCCATTTAGATGCAGCCTGGCTGCAAAAAAGATAAATAAATAAATATAACCTCTAAGCTACCATGGGGAGTCAATTGCTCAGATGTGTTAAAAATAGCCTCCTGACTTCTCTCCTGTCAAAGCAGATTTGTTTATAAGGACGTGAGACGCAAGCATGCAATGAAACACAATCTAGATAATCCCTTTATTTGTTTAGGCAATTATTTGAACAGCCTAAATGAATGATCCTAATATAAGGAGTTTCCTATAAAGACTGTTTCCAAGTGATCAGTGGATAAAAGGACCCCTACTGTTACAGCACCCTTTAAAGAAGGTTAGAGACACCTTAACCCTGGCAGGAAAATCAGGTACCAATGGCATCCCTGGAGGTAAAGGTGACCCATGCAAAGAGAAACGACACTTTATTAATTCCTTCCTTACCTCCTCTTCATGAAACAAGGTGGACCATGTGATAGGATATCTCTAAACAACAGGAGTAGAGAATAAAAGCTGATAAAAAAATTAACATACATGAATTCTGGCTCCCCTCCCATATATCCCACCTAACTTAACAATAGTAATTAACAACAAAAATTAGATACACGCTCAGTTTCCATGATAGGCAATGTGTTTGCTGACTGTCTCTGTACAGGTAGAAGCATTAGAGGATCATGTCATTGAGTGTCAGTGAGCTTGAGTCTAGAATTCTCTATACAACAATTTTCATAAGGATTTCTATTCAGCTGAGGTCTCAATAATAAAACCATCAGCTGAATACTTTAAAATCTGATTTCAAACTGAAATGCACACCAGCACTGTCAGTATATCTATTCAGCATTAATAACGGCTTTGCTGATTTATGGTTCTGCTGATAAAGTAGAGCAAATACACACTACCCTTCTCCTCCTGCTAAGCATACAAAAATATCAAGATGTGATTTTGTAAACAGATTATTTTTAAAAAGAGTTTGTACCTACACCTGGTAAACAATATCTGATACCAAAAGCACCAAAAAGAAATTTAAAGAAAGGCTTTTAAAAAGGAAAAGAAAAGTCAGAATAGTTTAGACACTGAAGTGACATCAGGCCTCTCTAAACTTGTGAGGAGCATGAGCTAAAACAGACAGTCACATGTCTAATTAGTTATTTTCACACTCCTTTAGCTAAATATTGGTTTTGGACAAAATATCTGCAGTATTTGTACTGGAATCTGCATCCTAATGCAAGAGTCCCTGTGTTCTAGATAATATACGCTATTGTTCCCAATGTTAAATGTCATCCAGTAGTTTCTAGAAATAAGTATGCTTAATTTATGAGTGTGAAGGTATTGAAAAGATAGACATCTGTCCTCAGTCCTCCTATGCAATATGGGTATTTCACTCTCATGAAAGTAAAGGCAGCCTTGCCTTGCCTTGCCTCTCCTTTCTTTTCCTTTCGTTTTCCAGTATCCTGAACCCCTGGATTAAAGAAACATTTCACATATGCTTCAACACACCCTTATCTGAGGACAATACCTTAAGAACAGTAGCTCAGGCTAACATGTGCAGCTGTGCTCTGCTTACAGGTTCTTAAGACAGGAACCCACCACACACACCTAAAGATCTCCCACAGTTTCAGCGTGCCAACTATTTCTTTGTCAGAGGTAACCTAACTGGTAAATACCTAATTAATGGAACAATTGTTGTGGTAAATACCTAATTAACAGAACAGTTGTTGTCAGCTGGTATCTAGAGCAGTTGCTTCTGTTGCAGACCTCAAGAAGGGCTCATGCCCCAGAGAGCTTGTTCCACTCTTTCAGCCAACCTCGTACAGCGTGCTATCTCTGCCTATGATCTTTGCCCTGCCTGTAGCCCTAGACCATCACAGCTAAATACTGTAAACATTTGCTAGGAAATGATGAATATGCTCTTTGCAGAGTACATGCCACAAATCCAAAGCTTTGGGGATGTGTCTTCACTACCCTATAGATGGTCTGTGCATGCACAGTAAGCCTATGCTTTCAGGACATGGGGATTTGAGCTCCAACAGCTCACACAGTGTGCCCGGAGGCTGCCTGATGTTTACTCTAAGTGTTAGCTTTGCTGCCCTTGCAGAGCACAGTAATCCGGCAGGTGTGCTAAGGATGTGTGTGGAGCTACCAGATATATGCCAGTCTGGACAAATATACAAATTCCTCTAAATTCCTGCCTGAAAAAAAGGACGATAGGCTTTCAGTGCTCAAAAGTTAAGTGTCAACTCTGAGGCTTGCCATGAGCTATGAGTTTTCCATGGGTGTTTGAGAGAAAAAAAAACCACCAATGTCTGGTTCATCCAGCTAACCCTAGAGAGCCAAGGGGATGACCACCTCATTCAGGCTGGACAGGATCATACTCGAGAACTGCACAAGGACAGAGTAAAGTAAAACAGAGCTGGTTTACTGTCTGTCTGCATCTGACAGTCCCTATCCAGGTCCATACTACAGTGAGCAGGATCTGAAATGTGACTTCCCAGTCTCACCCCTGTAAACTACAGTAGCCCTTCTAGAAAATGGACATGTCCTACCATGTTTACACCATCTACAGACAGAGTCAGGAGCAATACAGACACTCGCAGACACAGAGAAGCCAGTTTTCTCTGGCTAGCTTTCAGTTAAAACAACTGCCCTGGCTCCTCTAAAGAGGATCGCCATACTGGGACAGTAAGTTAATGCACACCATGGGCTGCTGGCAGGAGGTGAGTTCTGCTGTCCAAAAGGCACAGAAGTTTTCCGCTCATTCAGTCAGAACACTCAAGGCAGAAAAAAATATCCGGAGGCAAGAGGCTATTCAGCTGGTCCCTGAGCAGAGACAAGATGCCCGCTCACAGGGTGGTGGCAGGCTGAAAGCAGGAGACAGCCACCTAAGCCATAGGCCATGCAGCAGCCTACAATTAGCATTTACACAGCTCTCGAGTGCTTTGCAAATGTATTTTATCCCTACTTAACCCCTCTTCAAGCTTCATTTCCCCATGGGTACTCAAGAAGTCAGTGGCTGAGCTGGAAAATGTATTTCTTGCTGGCTCCAGTCTTTGCCAGGAACACAGGTGCTACTTTAGTAGCTCCCTGTAGATGCTCTTCATGCCTAGCAACAACAAACTGAATTTTTCTGACAGCAGATCAATTATAGGGGACTCCAAGTAATAGAAAAGGCAAGTGTGAAGTGCTCGGCTTCAAATTTTAAGGCAAAAGTATAATCTGTATTTGACTGCATTTTCTTTTCCCTGCCATCAGTACCAGTTTATTTCTACTGTCTCTTCAGCTAAAGAAGTGAGAGTTCAACCTGATTTTACTCAGCCACCCTCGGGAATGCATTCCTGCCAGCAGCATTCAGCTAACCCTGTTAAAAACATATAAAATCAGTGGGGCTTCTTCATACTCCACCAGGACAGACTTTGGTTCAGCATATTCCTTTCCTCTAGTGACTCTGATGCCCTTTTCAGCAAGCATCATTATGCAGGAGAAGCACTTGTGTGAAAGGCTCCCGTATAACACAGGCATTTAAGATCTGTCCTGCAGGCAAGAGCCCCTTACTGTTTTGACAATTTCCATAAGAATTTCTGTGTTACATTCTGAGTGAACTTTGCTTCAAAATATCATTCTTGTAGGAACCATGGATGGTGAATCCAAAGCAGGCAGCACTCTGATTTGGTCTGCATAAAGTTCAGAGAGAGGGTGAAGGGAACAAACCTTATGGGCAGGGAGGAAAAGCAGCAACATCTTCTGGATGGTATGCTGTAGCAAGGTGCTAGCATGCACCAGAGTTGCAAAGAGAGATTTATTGTAGGCAAAATAAAACTGCTTGTCTAGCCTGAGAGAAATTCAATGAGCAAGACGGTAAACAGAACTAATTTACAGCTGGTGAAATGCTGCTGAAGTTACTATTTAAAACATCTTCCTCTAGAATAGAACCTCTCTATAAGATGGTTAAAGACAGCTGAGGTGAGATGATCTCAGCTTCAGATACCAACACTAGTTATACTAGGGACCCTACATCATCTGTTTTAGACATTTCCTTTAGGATTAGAATTGCCCACTTTTGTCCCTTGACCACAGTAGGATTAGACAACAAGCACCAATGTAGAGTACTATGGTCAGCTGAATCCCCCTCAAGCTGTCGAGGGACGATTTTTAACCTTTTCAAACAAAACAACCACTGTTGTCCCCTCTGTAATTAAGAGGAATCAAACTTCAACCAACAGAGCTAATCAACTCTCTTTCCCCTTTTTGCCGTGGATGAAGAAAGAGGTAACAGATTTCCAAGTCAGAAGTAGAGAAGAGCTGTGAAACAACGCAAGGAAGGAAAGGGAAAAGGAGAAAGCATCTGAACTGGGGAAGAGAGGCATTTTTCCCGGTGTTGATGCTGCAGGTACCACACTGATTCAGCTCCAGCAGGTGAAGGAAACATGCACCATGTAAACAAATAGCTGGGGGAAATAATAGCCAAAATGGAGCTACCCTGGGAAAAGGTGAAGCATGGAAACTGTCAACATATTTATTAACTGTATTAACTTCTGGTATCTAAAACATATGCTTGGGCCAAATATTCAGGTGCCTTTGATGGTCAATGGAGGAAACAGGCAAAATTAGATCAGATCAAAAGTGTATACTGCAAATGTCTAAGACCCATTGGATGAATCCCATTTGCTGTAACTTTCACCTGTAGAGAGTCCACCTTTGGTTAGAAAATAAGAAGCCCATCCTAGCTGTCCTCATTTAGGGAACTCAAATCTGACATGATAACAAGCAGCAACAAAAATGGACAGGATAATTTACAACTGTATCTGAGCAGCTTGGCAGGGGCAGGGCAGCTGTTTTCTGTGTGACATTGGAAAACACCCCTGTGGCCCACAGCTTTCAGTAGTATCCATTTTATTGCCCAGAAAAGTTCAGGAAACCAGAGCAAGTTCAGAGAAACAGAACAAAAAGGGCTAGAGCTCTGGACAGAAGGAACGGTAACGAAAGTACAGAAGCAGCAAGTGTATGTTATACATGGAGATATGATTACGAGGATATTTTGAGGAGCGTTGAAATTTTGTTAAGATGGGTGTTTACTGAGGTGAGATCAAACTAGATTTTTACATTAAAGAGCATGAAAGACCAAGAGGACAATGAAGAAGACAGAATTGTTTAAAGAGGGGGTGTAGAGAAAGTGGCAAAAAAATCCAAGAGAAATATGAAGATAAATTTGCCTGAAGCTGACATCTACTAGGCAGTTTCTCAAAATGGAGAGAAATCCCTCCACTTGAGCTTATTAAATACCAGTGAAACAGTAGACAATTTTTCAAAACAAAACAAAAAAATTATGCTGGGAAAAGTACTTATACCTTGATATTATGGTTCTAACTTCTGCATAGTTTTCATACATAGCTTAGTCTTTTGCAAACTGCCTTTTCAAAAAAAGTCAACTAGAACATTTTCATTGAATGCAAAAGGCTTTAGAGTAACTCAGAATGTAAAGGCATATCATCCAGCCTGTGTGTCCATAGGCTAAAATAAAGTTGCCTGGTTTTAAAATGTGCAGAATGCCTGCAGTTTCCACCAGCATCAGTAAGGGCAATATGAAAGACAGAATAAAGATGAAATGAAAGATCATCCTATGAATTTGTCTCCCATGAAAATTAAGGCAGTCAGTGTTGTTTTCTCCTCATGTGCTGAATTTTGGCAGCTATAGTAATGGTGTCCAGACTAACTGGGACAACCTCAAGTGGAGGTGCCTTAGAAATCAGTCCTGTGATGACTGCCAGGCCTGTGTCCGGCAGCTGGGACTGCAGGAGGGTGAGACATACATGACCGGGATCCCGCGGTTACCCTGTGCAAATTATCTGTGCTGGGGAGCAGGCAGCTTGCAGGGACATGTCCAACCTATTGCAGGGTTTGGGTAGGGGCAGGGTGGTGTAGGCGGGTGTCTGCCTGAACTTCAGCAGAAACCTGGCTTTAGTGGGTGGTCTGTGTCAGCCTGTATGTTGCTTGAGAAACCTCATTGAACACATTTGTAAACTACAAAAGGCCTGAACAGACCAGAGAAGCTGAGATTATTTCCATCTGTTCAGCCCTCCGTGACCTTTCTGTACCAGGGAAAGGAACCCGTGAGCCTGGGAAAGAGAAAGACAGGGAAGCAAAGTGGGGGTGAGAAATGGCAGAAGGTGAAGTGTTGAGAATCTAAGTTTAAGTTTGGCAAACTAGTGAAAATAAGGCTGAAGTGGTGTGTCTCCTGTGCAGGTATGAATAACAACCTTGTTGTGTACTGGACTTCTGGTTTCAATACCCCACTTCACCTTGCATTAAGTTTGGTTACTGACCCTGAGCCACAGCTCTCCTGGCCCCACATTTAACAACCCTCTGGGGTCAAATGGGGTTGGCACAGTTTGGTGAGCCTGAGCGGGGCTGCTTGTTCAGTTTATGTCAGCTCTTTAACCTAAGGGTATTCTTCATCAGAGCATCTCATTTTCCATAAACTGGTGCTTTATTTAAGTGCTTGAGTAATCACTCAAAGTTGGTCAGATGACCATTCAGACACAACAGCTACACCAAAAAGTCCAGGGAACAGAACATTCATTCTCTGGCATCTTTACACAGCTAAAGGGACATGGGCTATTTCACAGCTAGGATGTGCTCTTTATCTTCTGATCAAAGGTGGACTCTCTACTGCTGACAGTTAAAGAAAGTAGGATTCATCCAACAGGTCTTGGATATTTTGCACTTTTAATCTGATCTAGTTTTGCCTGTTTGCCCCATTGATCATCAAAGGCACTTAAACATTTAGCTCAAGCATACATTTTAGATACCAAAGGTCAATACAGTCTCAAAAAGTCACTGCCCATAATTTCACAACTAATCAGGCTGCATAAACAGCATTACCGGGTAACTGCTGGTAATGGCTACAGCCGTGCTTCCTTCTTTCCAGACCCTCTTTTCTCCTTCTGTAAACCCGAAGGAGCCTGTCCCCCATCAGCTCTGCCCCCATGGCAGCAATTCCCAGTGGATTACCAAAACCAGTATTTACTCCTTAACAGCAACTCAGGGCAAACTAGGCTCAAGTTGCACTGTTTGGCTGCTGAGACACTGGATTAAAAGTGAAATTGTGGGACTAAATTAATTGTGACCACTGACTTGGAGGATTAGATCCCCAGGGTCTGACTATAGAATTTGTGCATCGAGAAACTGATACCCTGATGAGGTGAAGAAGGACTTCTGGGTCACTTATGGCTGCTTTCTCCTCTTGCAGCAGAAACTCAGTCAGATTTCTTCAGCCTCCTGCTTTTTTTTTAATGATCATAAATACTTTCTAGCAATAACATTATTATTTTTTCTCCCTGAGACTTCATCTGGCAAGTGGAAGTACAGCCTGTTTCTTCTTATCTCATTTGGAGACTGCTTTGCTAATTTTTCTGGAGTGTATTGAGCATCAGTGGAACCTATATGGATTTGGCTGGGTGGCTGGGCAGGGTCTGGAGGAGGATTTTCAGGACACGTACATTTTTGCAGTTCTTCCTTCTGAGATTTCCTTTGTCTGGCACTTGATGCAAGCCTGAGTTCTTCGCTGGGTGTACAGCCTGAGTGAGAAGGATGAGGACCTACAAGAGGAAATTCTCAAGGAATTAAAACGCGTGCACACATTACCAAGACAATTGAAAATTAACATTCCCCAGGGTATGGTATTGGGAAGCCTGTCAGAGTGAATAAAGCTCTGAGGAGCAGCAAAGATGCTCTCCAAGGAGAAATCAGATAAAACAGTTCAGCATGAAAAATATTCACAAAGGTGTCCCTGATCACGACAGCCATTGCACAGGAGAAGAATCAAATCCATGTTATAACTGAAGTAAAATCTGCAGTGGGAGCTCAGAAGTTTCTCAGCATCGGGGGATCTTCCCCAAGGAGAAACTTTGTATAAATAGTCATTGTAAAAGAGCTGGAGATGCTGCCTGAGACAGCATGAATGAATTCACTTGAGAGATGCTGTATAAATATTTGAAATGGAAGAAGAGCTTAATATAAGAGCTGTCTTGGCCATAAAGGAATAGGCCAGCCCCCTAGCCAGGTAGCAGCAGAGGCCGCAGCTCTGTGGTGAAATCAAAATGACAGTCCACGCAGAAGAAACACTGACAGATGATCTGTGAGAGATGAAAAGCTATCCAAAACCCATCCTTGCTAAATCACAGGACGAACACCTCAGAAGTGTGGTGAGGGGGAGGACGACCTTTCTGCTGGGGCCTGTTTTGTTGGAAGCAGAGGACCCACACAGGAGAGGGACTTAGAAAACCAGCCAGGTGGGAACAGCTTTCACCCCATCCTCTGGGGGAGTCCTTGCAGAAGAGAGGCCAGGTTGAAACCAGAGATGATCCCTCTTTTGCTCCTACACCAGGCATGAGGTCTTTGCATTGACGTGTAGGCACCTGGAGAGGCTTCCTGAGCACTTTGCAGTCGGAGGGACAAGGACCAGGGAGCTGAGAGCAGGACGAGGAGTGAGACGAGCACTGGAAGGAGCAGTTGTGGCACCAGGGGTAAGGAGGGAGGTGGTGCAAATCTGCCTTTTGGCTCATGCTGGGTGAAGGAGCCCAAGACAAAGTAGCCAGCTGCCAGTGACCCGGAGGGACGCTGGAGAGAGCAGTCAGTCTAGCCAGCGGTAGGACCAGGAAAAGAGATAGATGGGCAAGGGAGTGCAAGGGGAAGGCTGTTTTACAGAGGTGGGGAGACAGTGCCTTACTCATGCAGGGAGTTTAAAATGCCACATTCCCATTTGGCTTCAACTCTTCTCATCTATCCCACTCCTGGCAATTTCCGAAAATTGCTTCTTGCGGAATTGCCTGTCTTGTATGCAGTACATTTTCATTTTCTCAGGACATGTTTAAACACTCTCTGTCCTGTGCTAGTGTAAGGGGTTAATATCACTCAAGCCCTTATGAAGCCTAGTCCCTGTTCCTATTGCAATGAATTAAATGTAATTAAAGAAGTTTAATTAATCAACAAGTAATTGGACTTGCAGTCCACCCCTTGACAGGCATTTTATATTGAGATTCAAGCCATCAGAAATAACCTCCAGCACCCAGTTTTTAAAACCTGATAAACCTTTTCCTGACTGGAGCGGTACACAGAAGGGGGGTGACTCCCAGAAGAGGGGTGCATGGCTCCACCGGGCACTTGCCACAGCACGTCCCATGCTGAGCGGTGGATGCTGCCCCAAACAGTGCAGCAAGCCTCATCACAGCTGTTGCCTCTTTGTCAGGAGGTAAAAAGGGGAAAAAGTGTTTCTGAGCTTTCTGCGGCTCAGAAAGATGGAAACATGGATTTCTCTGGCAGTCTCTGAGATACAGGAATCTGTTCTGCCACTCGAGGCTTTCAGAGCACCATGAAGAAAAGGCTACATCAGGCTGAGGAGTCCCGTGGCCCAGTCTTTTTTGGAAACACAAGAAATCAAAGCCAGATCCCAGATAGGCAGAAGCCAGAAAGTCTTCCTGAGCCTCAAGCCCAGTTCCAGAGCCTCAGCCAGCGGTGTCCACCACAGCTATGGCCAAGTCACAGAGGAAGATCTTTCTGGGAACACCAGTGAATGAGGCACCGATACACATTAACTCGTGGAAAGCATTGAACTGATGACATTGAAGGTCAAAGCGAGGAAGGAAATGGTTACACTAAATGAAAACTGATTTATCAATGCATTTCATTTCAGTTTCCTTTAGTTCCAAATTCTTCCCATGTGCAGTTCAAGACTCTGTGTGTCTATCTATATGTATATGTATTTATATATATGTGTATAATTTCAGTCCAAGATGAAACTATATACTCGGAAAGGTACAATCACGCATTTCATGGGTAGGGTAAGTCCTGTTATGCAGAGAGACAGTTCTCTGTCTCCTCACAAGAAAAGAACATCCCTATGTTTCAAAAACAATGGCAGCTCTATTTCAATAAAAAAATCCACAGCACTTTATCTTCTCCTTTCATAGAAGACTTCTACTCACAATTTCCAGACAGTGCTGATGGCGTACCTCTTATCTTCAGGGGTAATGTCATGTCTTGTGTCTGATATAAAGAAAACCATATGTTGTTTCCAGCAGGGCATTCTCTCTGTTTTACAGTAACAGACACACTCATTTAAAAAAAGAAACAAACAAACAAACAAACAACAACAAAAACAACAACAACACCCACAAACCCCCACAACCAAAAAATGGTATTAAATTCAATGACTGTGCATTTCCCATCAAAGACTCCA
This sequence comes from Pelecanus crispus, assembly GCF_030463565.1. NCBI lineage: Eukaryota > Metazoa > Chordata > Aves > Pelecaniformes > Pelecanidae > Pelecanus > Pelecanus crispus. The sequence goes on from NC_134643.1 coordinate 142,082,356, forward strand.
AAAATCCTGTAGAATAACTCCCCACTCCTTAGCAGCTCTGTGTGTTCCATGTGTGAAGGATGTAGGAGCCACTGTACGGATGGAGCTGGCTACCTGTCAGTCTGTCGGCTACAGCAGCCTGAAGGAAGAAGCATTTTGTTTCCAGGTCCTAAGAATTTAAACCTACAAGTAGTCATGCAGGCAGTTGCCAAGGTTATACACTGGAACAGACTGGGCATTTTCTGTTTTCAATTTTGGCCTTACTTGTAGACCGAAGGATTTCTTTGTCATCATCTTAAAACATTTTAGTGGAAAGAAATCAGGACTGCCCTGCAGAATGGTGATCTCCTGCAGACTGCTCTTCCAAAGCCATTTAGAAATTCTGGTTTTACCCACTCCAGGTAAAGATCTTACCTAATACTGATACTTAGGTACATTTAGAAAATGGGAGGAATATCTTTTAAAAAGTCAATCCCATACTGTAGGATGCTTGCTAGATTTCATGGATTAAAAAATTCTAAGTATGAAATACAGACTCCACTTCTACACGCATTTATCCTTGGTGATTCATGCCATCCCTTATCCATGCCACTCAAATCTCATGTCCATAAAAATCTTCAAGGTTGATAAATATACTTTGCTTCGACTTTCTGGACACTTTTTCCAGTTTTATGGTCACTAGACAAATGTAATTAGGAATATGCATTTCTGCTTCCATTCAGAACTTTAAAAATGTAACTTTTTGATTCTAGGTTTTGTTTAGTTTTGGTTTTAAGTGGTTATAAAATATAGATTACTTTCTACATCAAAGGGCAGTTCAACACACGCTTCTGTCCGGACTTGTGATTTTTGTCTACACACAATTAGCATTTATCCCTGACAGTTTTATATGCATATTTGACCCTGATAACAATGCCAAAATGACGTAAGCCTCTAGCCACCTTTTGGTATAGCAGTATCACCTACAATTTCATAGACAGCTAATGTAATCTCCACATGTCACAGTTAAGCAAATCCACCATTTGAAGGGACAACTTGAAATATACAATTGACTATGCTTCAAAATAATTTTGTTCTCCAAATGATATTGTCATTTCAGAATTCTGCAATAATGATGACATCGCAGAACTAAACAGGTCTGGGGATGTTTAGGAGTGTCACACATTTTCAAACATTTCCAGGGTACTGAAGCATTGAACAAAGGCACCCAAACTCTGACCTGTAAATATTTTTTCATCCCTGCTGCCTCAGGGAGGAACGCCTTTTCTTAGCCAAGCCACTCCAGTTCCTTGCACAACTCTCTTCCTTTCTGTGCCTGTGGTTGCCAGCAGACAAGAGGGACACATGACAGGCTACGTGTTCTTGCAGGTATATGTTATCTGTGCAGACCTGCCAAATACCTCCTCTTTATACAGAGAGCAGAGAGGCATATTACAGGGTACAGTATTTACTGTTTTGCATCTATCATTTCCTCTCATACTTCCTAGTGAGTGAAACTGTGGTCCTTCACCATTTGTTCTATATATGCAGCAGGTAGATACTGTTAAGACTCACTACCACAATTTAAAGTAGGCAACAAGGGCCTCTCTTAGGGAAGGATCTAAGGCTCTTGTATTCAAATCATTTAATTTCAGTGGCTCCATTAGTATTTCTCTTTACTCTTATCTACAAACATTTATTAGCCTTTCTCACTTTCATAAGCAACTCCCCATATTTTACCTTTGTGCCCTTCCCCTGTTAAGTCCCTCAAGCACCCTTCCTAGAACGTTTTGTTCCTTTGCCCCATTTTCCCCACAGCCATGACTGCCACTGCACCTCACTGTCCATCCCACTTCTTCTCTGAACAGCTATGGTAAATACAGCTAGCCACTTCCTAAAGCAAGTATTTTTTCCCCTAGAACCACAGCCAATTTTTTCTCTCATAAACCCTTGCAGTATTACAATATCCCCAATGAAGCCATCTCTTACTGGGACCCATAGTCAGCAGCTCTGTTTTCCAGATGTTCTCTTTTTTCAAAACCATATGAAATCTCAGTGTCTTTTAAAAGCAATTATAAAACAGTGCTGGTTCCAAGTATCCTGCTTCTCAACAGTTCATACATCTGCAGGCCTAACTCCCATTTGCTGCCACTGAAGGTTGGGAGCAGTAATTCTCATGTAACATCTATTCCTCCAGGGCATAGAATGGTAGGCAAAAAAGATCTAGAGACATGTACGTAAGGCAACTGTTGCTGTTGTCGCTGGTGTTGTCTTTCAGCTAGGTGTTTGCAGTGCAAAGACCTGTAGAGATTTTTGAAGACTCTGTCCTGATATTTTGTCTTTGCAGTGTAAAGGTCTCTGATCCTGCTTCATGGCCCTCTGGTGCTCTGCAGGATTAATGCTACGAGATGCCGTTTACTCTTATGTACATTTATATATTTTTATAGGTAGGATGACCCCATCTGTGTAAGTAAAGAGACAGAACAAAATTCAGTACCAAACAAATACAGGGATTTTCACAAGAAAAAGCTGCTGACCCATTATTTAAACGTATTCCTACTCCTCCTAGCTATCAAGGTTTTGTCAGTTTATAAAACACTTTCCAGCAACCAATAACCTTTAAAATGTATTTACCAGGACTCTTCAGTTTTACAGTCTTCAAAGATGGGGAACTTTCCTTCTCTGAGGCCCTTTTCTTCTTTGTAAGTTTATTAATATTAGAGGTGTCTCTGATTTCACCAGAAATCTACAGATCGTCTTTTACAAAATAGTCCAAAACATACACCAAATTCAATATTGTCATGCTCCTTGGCTTCCTAAAAGATAAGATTTACAGTTAAAAAGCTACTTTACCCACATCTAAACAAAATAATTTTACAAAACAAGCATGGCATGCTCAACATGGGTACTTACGTCCAAAGCCCACTATTGCAAACAAATCTAGAGGATCCCAGTGTTGTGGTTTAACCCAGCAGGCAGCTAAACACTACACAGCCGTTCGCTCACGCCCCCCCTCCCCAGTGGGATGGGGGAGAGAATCAGAAAAAAAAAAAAAAGTAAAATTTGTGGGTTGAGATAAAAACAGTTGAATAGGATAGCAGAGGAAGAGAAAGTAGTAATAATAATAATAGTAATAATAATATACAAAGCAAGTGATGCACAATGCAATTGCTCACCACCCGCTGACTGATGCCCAGACAGTTCCCGAGCAGTGATCGCTGCTCCCCGGCCAACCCCCCCCAGTTTCTATACTGAGCATGACGTCATATGGTATGGAATAGCCCTTTGGCCAGTTTGGGTCAGCTGTCCTGGCTGTGCCCCCTCCCAGTTTCTTGTGCACCTGGCAGAGCGTGGGAAGCTGAAAAGTTCTTGACTAGGGTAAGCAGTACTTAGCAACAACTGAAACATCAGTGTGTTATCAGCACTAATCTCATCCTAAATCCAAACCACAGCACTATGCCAGCTACTAGGAAGAAAATTAACTCTATCCCAGCCAAAACCAGGACACCCAGGAATTTTGTTTTTCCAATAGGTCAGAGAAAGGGTTTTGTGGGAGAGTTTTCCTGGTTTTTCACTACAGCTATTTAAACCTGTTGTTAATGAAAATTTATGCTATCAAAAAAACACCCCAACGATACAAGTTAGGTAATTACATCACCAATGTGACTGCTGTCTTAAGTGTAGCACTAAAAGCATTAGTCATTACAAAATGCTATTCTGAAAGCCTTTACGCATTCTGAGTGAATCACAGAAAGCTTCTGCTGTTCAGCAATTAGAAAAATAAGCCTGTCAGCAAAGCATGAATGCCAAGGACTGGGGCGGCATATTAAAACAGAAATATTTATACACATAAAGGTAGTTATAAAAAATAGGTAGCCTTGTTTCAGGGTCTGTAGAAGCAGCCATCTTCTGTCAGGAGGTTGTGTTTTAAGATACTGTCCTGGTTTCGGCTGGGATAGAGTTAATTTTCTTCCTAGTAGCAGGCACAGTGCTGTGGTTTGGATTTAGTAGGAGAAGAATGCTGATAACACACTGATGGTTTAGTTGTTGCTAAGTACTGCTTATGCTAGTCAAGGACTTTTCAGCTTCCCATGCTCTGCCAGGTGCACAAGAAACTGGGAGGGGGCACAGCCAGAATAGTTGATCCAAACTGACCAAAGGGCTATTCCATACCATATGACGTCATGCTCAGTATAGAAACTGGGGGGGGTTGGCCGGGCAGCGATCGCTGCTCGGGAGCTGGCTGGGCATCAGTTGGCGGGTGGTGAGCAATTGCATTGTGCCTCACTTGCTTTGTATATTATTATTACTATTATTATTATATTGTTATTATTATTATTTTACTTTATTTTATTTCAATTATTAAACTGTTCTTATCTCAACCCAGGAGTTTTTCTCACTCCTACTCTTCCAGTTCTCTCCCCCATCCCACTGGGGTAGGGGAAGTGAGTGAGCAGCCTGTGGTGATTAGCTGCTGGCTGGGGTTTAACCCCGACAGGGCACAGAGGAGATTGCTGTTCCAGCACTGGGATATTTATCACATGTAGCAAGAAAAACATTTTTCTTTGTAAAACCATCAATTTTGCCTGCTAATAGCAAATGAATGACTAAACCCCCATGATCTTCATGGCTCTCTGCTGAGTCTTGTGAGGCTATACTGAGTGCAGGCTGGTCTGCTACGATGAGGAATAAAACCTCTGCGCTTTATAATGGGAAATTAAAATGGGATCTCAAGCAAGAGGGGAAAAAAGGGTCAGAAATAGTGACAAATGACACTCTCCCTGAGAAATTTATCTCGGTCATCTCTGGAGATTCTCCATGTGTTCCACAGCAATAGACAATGTAATACTTACTTCTTCCTGGTATTATCATAGAATCATGGAATCATAGAATGCTTTGGGTTGGAATGGACCTCTAGAGGCCATCCAGCCCAACCCCCCTGCAGGGACCAGGGACAGCTTTAACCAGATCAGGGTGCTCAGAACCCCGTCCAACCTGACCTTGAATGTTGCCAGGGATGGGGCCTCCACTACCTCTCTGGGCAACCTGTTCCAGTGCCTCACCACCCTCATTGTAAAAAATTTCTTCCTTATATCCAGTCTAAATCTATTCTTCTTTAGTTTAGAACCATTACTCCTTGTCCTGTCACAACAGGCCTTGCTAAAAAGATTGCCGCCATCCTTCCTGTAGGCCCCCTTTACGTACTGAAAGGCCGCAATAAGGTCTCCCCGCAGCCTTCTCTTCTCCAGGCTGAACAACCCCAACTCTCTCAGCCCGGCCTCATAGGAGAACTTAATGTGAACTTAGATCTTTGAAGTTTTTCCCTTCCACTTTTTAAACTCGACATATCTAGGCACTGGTCAAACAGTATCTGCTCTACTTGCCACGGATAAAAACGCCCTGAGCTCCTGACTTCAAGAAAATGCACATAGGAAAAAGATCTGAAATCCAGCATTTACTGTACATATTACTGTTTAAAGGACACTTGGTTTTTGAAATACAGCTTTCGGACCTCTACTGAAAGAAATCTGTACTTACCGTTAGCCAAAGACACACGTAACTAACATTACATTATGGCAGTTTACATATAAAGGAGGTACATGCCATATATTGGTGAAAAATAGGCAATTTCCAGATAATAAAATTGTCTGCTTTTCTTATTGCTGTATGTTTTTTTTTAAAATAAATTTTATAAAACATTTTATTCTTTACATTATAATTGGCTCTCATTTTACATTTTAAAGAGTTGTGCTTCATTGTGATGGAGAACATGATAATGGGAGGGCTAGATCATCCTGTTTCTCATAGACCTTGTCTAAAGTATATAGACATTTGAAGAATGCACTCTACTTTCTCAGAAATTTTATACTTGCTATCTTGACACAACATTCACTTTTCCTGCAGTAATAGGTTAACATAGTGCTTCTGCATAGAGAGAAGATGGTTAATCTGGCTGCAACTACATCAAGAAAGAAAATGGGTATTCTTATGGTAAAGCATCCAGTTGTTTCTTTACCTTGCCAGAAACCTGTATGGATAAAATCAAATCAATACCAACAGTTGTTTTAACTGAATCTAATTCTTGTTAGGAGCACATTCCTATGGAATCCTTTTTTTTTCCTTTACTACCATTTTTAAACCTCAGAGACTGTGAAAAACTGAAAAAACAATGCCACTGTCCTGCTTTTGTTAATGACAGAAAAATGGGGAAATGTGACTAGATTACATCAATGTACACAAAAAAGTTATCAGTAACCAAAGTGCAATTAACAACACCATAGATTTCTTCCAAATTATATATTTTTACCAGAAGCAAGCTCTTTAACATTATAAAGCAGGTTTATTTCTTCAGCATCTCCTAACTGCATTTTTACAGGCAGATCATTTTAAAGAGAGCTTTATAATTGCTGTTATATGGCATTCATCCAACCTAAGGTAACAATAAAGTAGACTTCGGGTTGGGGGTTGACATTGTTTACCATTGTCAATATTTTACAAACAGGTCACTGTTTAAAGTGTTTTATACTCTTTGTTAGTAATCATTTACTTTACCTACTGTATCAACTGTACATTCATCTTTTTGGTCACATTACTTTAAAAAGACATTGGTATTTAAATTCTTACATTGCCCTTACAAGGGCAGTTCCTCCATCAAATGCTGTAGCATAAGCACAAAGACAGTGTCACATGTTTTAGTACTACGGTGATGTTATTCTTACTATCAGTGTTGCTAACAATAATGTCAATATCAGTATCAATTTATTCTTTATATTGGCATCATTCCAAATCAACCAACCACAGACATGCCTGGACCATCTACACTAAAATTCCGAGTTTCAGAAAGCCGCTCTTTCAGGTGATGATTAACAGTGCTAAAAAGTGAAGCTCTTATTATAGCTTTCAGCAACTTTTTCCATTAACCTTCTAACTAAGGACCTCAGTTTCAGTATCTACCCATCATTTAAAGACTGCCACACCTCCTTATCAACCTTTTGACATCTTATTCGCTTGTCACTTCTGCACAAAAAATATGTGGAATCCTTTTCTGAGCGTCTGGAACAACAGGCCCCAGAGTCACCTGGAGACTCTGTAAACACTTCCTCCAAAGATTAAGAGATCACAAACAAAAGAATTAGCATCTACCACTGATTGCCACCAACATCACCTACCTGAAACTATCTTCATCTTGGCATTCATTTACCTGTGCTTCACTCAGTCCCCATGGACACATCACATATATCAATATACACACTTGCAGGTATTTGCATATATACATATGCATACATATATATATGTGTGTATTTATGTATTTGAGAGGTCATATGTTCCTTTACATGTTCCTTTGCTGCAGAATGCCCTAAGTAGCTACATCCCACCCATGAAAGGGTTTTGTGGGTACATAGCTCATGTAGCAGCAAGCTAAGGCCAGAGGGAAACAAGACACATCTGAATCCAAATGTAATGTGGGGAATCTTAGAATTCCTATATATCACATCTACCAAGGAACAGACCAGAGGTGTGATTAGGTTTAATCGAGAGCTTGCTTTATTAGACCTATCTTTTAAAAATGGTTTAATTAATTGCAGTGGGGGGGTGCAGGCTTTGATAAGGGTCTGAGTGATGCTATATGGCATTTCCATACACATCCATTATGTTTTTACTTCATCCAGTTTGAGAAGAGTTACCTGGACACCTCCACTCTCAGCTGTACCCTCTGGCAGTCCCGTTCCTAGTGTGAGGATGCAGCAGACACTAAGCATGGAGCAGATCTTAGGCATTCCTGAGAAGCCCAGAAAGATATGAGAGAAAGGCTGTTCAACAAATACATGCTGGGCATATAAAACTTTACCAGACAATAGGACTGTTGTGTGGAAACAACCCACTTGTATCTCTTAGGCTCACAGTAGTTGCAAAAATGACAATAGCAAGTATAACATTAGAGTTTGTCCTGGTTTCAGCTGGGACAGTTAATTTTCTTCGTAGTAGGTGGCATAGTGCTGTGGTTTGGATTTAGGATGAGAATAATGCTGATAACACACTGATGTTTCAGTTGTTGCTAGGCAGTGCTTACACCAGTCAAGGATGTTTTCAGCTTCCCATGCTCTGCCAGGTGCACAAGAAGCTGGGAGGGGGCACAGCCAGGACAGCTGACCCAAACTGGCCAAAGGGCTATTCCATACCATATGACGTCATGCTCAGTATAGAAACTGGGGGGGGTTGGCCGGGGGGGCAGTGATCACTGCTCGGGAACTGTCTGGGCATCAGTCAGCGGGTGGTGAGCAATTGCATTGTGCATCACTTGCTTTGTATATTATTATTATTATTATTACTACTACTACTACTACTACTTTCTCTTCCTCTGCTGTCCTATTAAACTGCCTTTATCTTAACCCACAGGTTTTACTTTTTTCCTGATTCTCTCCCCCATCCCACCAGGGTGGGAGGGTGAGTGAGCAGCTGTGTGGTGCTTAGTTACTGACTGGGGTTAAACCACGACAGAGTTGCAGCCAGACTGAAAGAATAAGAAATAAACGTGGTGTTAAACTTAAATCTGGCTCCCACCTGGAGTTCTGCTGTAGCCTGCCAAGCACAACAGGGAAGAAGGCAACAAGGAAACTAGTCTGGAGATCAGAGCAGAGGTGTCTGTAAAGAACAAAGGCTGTCTAAACAGTACCGCTGTCTGCAGACACTGCACTAAGTCAGGCAGCATTTGGAAAGAGGAAGCTCACAAGAGGAGGAGGGAGAGAAAGAAAATGAAGGTGGCAGAGGAACAGAAGAGAACAAAATGGGACAAAACAAAGGTAATGAGAAAAAGGCAGAGTTGTAGTGTCCTTCAGCATTTAATGATAATAAATGTTTGACTGAGATTATAATTATTGGTCAACAGGCAAAAAGGATTACAGGAAAAAGGAAAGTGCTGCTGAGAGGGGCAAGTGTACTTGCCACTGTAATGAAATGCTACAGACTCTGCGACACGCAACCCCCCAGCTGTGTCCAGCCAAGTGGTCATGGACCACTTTATGAACTGGATCAGAGAGCTGACAGGAAAAGCAAGAACAGAGGGGGAGATTTCTTCACTCATGGTACTTCTTAGAGGGAAGTATAAGGGGATGTTGCCTCTTGCACCATCTCATCTTGACTTGACTGACTTGCTGAGGGGAGAGGAAGAGATGTTCTGAATTAATAAAACAAGAATCTGTGAGGATGTAACTGAGGACAGGGACACTAAGCCCTGCAGAGCACTGAGAAGTAAAAAATATAGTTTATGTAGAAAAGCTGGCATAGAGAAAGTAGGCTGTAGCCTTAAAGCCATAGATGTTTTCCCCAGAATAGTTTTCTTGGACTATTAGGCTGTTTAGCTCAACTTTGCTGTGAAAGCCCTGTTTCTTTGCAAGCCTTTCACAATTAGTTGTCATTCTCTGCTCTTGCCTCCCTTCAAGACTTTTAACACAATCAGATTTAATTTATTAGCAAAGTGAGTTGCAATTGCTTCCAAGTAATGAGCAAAGATGCACTCTCTTTCTTTATTTAGGTCATCCCTAGCAAAATCACTGCTGCAGACACCAGCTACTAAAGGACGCAGAGAACATCTGTGTGTCATGTCCTTTCATTTACCTTATCCGGTTCAGTTCAGTAGGGCAGATTTCATGCTGTACACCCACTGGAGAATACTTTTACCATGTGGATATGATGCTACCAGAAGAAGAGAACCAGTTGGGGAAAAAAAGACTTTTTGCTGTCTCTTTGGGGAGGGGTAAACAAAGTTAAATCTTTGTGCAGAATATGGTCAACACACAGACTTGTTGAAATACTCAGAAGGATTTTTCTAGCCCAGGATGAAAGTTCCCAACAAATCCTTTCAAAGACAACAGCCTCGAGAGCAGCCGGTCACCCATGTCTTAAGTGATTGCTGCGGACCTCACAGGTCAGCATGTCTTCAGCCTAATTTAGATGGGGCTGGCACATCCTAAATACAGAGCCAAATCACTGGACTGTTGGCTCTCTTAGAGCTTTCCCCAAGCCTTTCCCTACAACGAAGCACTCCAAAGACTGTCTTGCTCTAATGCAGAATGACACAGGGTTTCAGAAGTTCAATCAAACTGGAATTCTCTGTGGTCTTGGCCTATAATAAAAGCTCCCCCGGGAGGTACTGAGTAAGTGTATTTTTCTAAGCACTCTGGGTAGTCCTTCTTAGTCCTGATTCATAAATTATTGGTGCCTCCCTGTTTTTTCTGAAGACTCCTTCAGTGGAGGCTTCAGATCTGTGGTATTGAGTAACTCACAGCCGTCTGTCCCTGACTTATACAAATATAAAAAATTCCCTGTTTACTTTTCAAAAGCACCATGCAAACCAAAGGCACTGAGGAGAGGTTTGGTTTTCTTCTACACTTCCCCAAAATATCAGTGAGCTATTTCTTTTATAGTCTCTGATCATAACCAGAAAAAGAGAAACATGTAAGTTGAAATTGAAAGCATGCAATCTGCCTGTTGTTCAATTTCTGTTTTTCCTGGAAATAACTGGATACATATAGATCCATAACTACTACATTGCGAAAAGTTGTGTTAAACAAAAATATTGCAGCTGCTTGCTATAATTGAAAAAGAAAATTCAATCTGCTCTGTCAGCTGGGTCCACTTCATATGAGATAGTCTCATTTTCTTTTTAGTCACTGACTTCAGGAATGGCTATCATAGATGCTCCATTTTTGTGTTCTGTGAAATCCTCTTCACCCATATCAGTCTCTGGGGAAGGATGTTCAAAACAGAAATACAGTACATACAGCAGGTAGCTTTAAGCACCATTTGATGGGAATGAAACCATTGTGAAGATTCATTAGTTCAGTAAATTGCCACTGCAGCTTTCTAGTCACATTAAAAAACTGATGCTTTTAATGCAAGCCAGGCTAATAAACCATATGAATTATGCTACGCTGTTTTGTATCTAGATCTAGAACTGCTCTATGCCACCATAAGGCAGACAGAATAGATGAAGTCACCACAGAAGACAAGCTCAGAAACGAGCATATAATTAGGCTAGTTGGTAAATCCATCTGCCAATTCATGAACAGCTTGGCCCTGGCTTTTGCAACCTCTGTTTCCAAGAGAATACTGACAACCAACCAAATCTTGTCTTTTGAGATCAAATATTCTGCCTTGTGTTGTTTTAGTATGTACATTAATACCTCACCATGCAACATTAATAACTCACCATGTTACGTGACATGTCCAATGATATGCCACCAAGACAAACTCATGTTGGTTGGTTGTTCTGTCACTGGTTTATCCCTGGTTGTGACCTTGTTGACCACTGGTAGAATAAGGCCTACATTAGTGAGGGACTTTGTTAGGAGAAACACAGACACTATAGCTATTTGGAGAATGATGGCTTCCCTTTCCTGTTTGAAACGTTCAGCTAGAAAATGCTCAGTCACTCTCCCTGTGTAAATTAGATCTTCTACAAGAGTGTATGGGAAAATGCTATAATTTTATCTACTTGCATCCCAGCACTTTCATCAGCACATCTCATTTTGAAGGATGTCAGTCTCCCAACTTTATTGTGAGTCTTGCAATATCTGACACTAGAGCCAGCTTGTTAATCAGGATACAGCTTTTATTCAGAAGAAAATCGAGCTCTTTGGGTTATTGGGAAACTCAAAAACTATTAACTGTGTTCCTGAATGGTTTCAGATGATAAAAAAATCAAGAAGTACAGCTAAGATACCATTATCTACAAGCCAGTCTCATAGGCTTGGGTAATTTACTCAGGATTTTTAATCTTGGGAGATGTCAATCCTATAGCTATGCTAATAAAAATCACAATGTATACTTGAAAAATACTAGGATCGTATCTATTTCCTTTAGTCATGTCCAAGCAGTTGCAAGTTTAATTAAAGATATCACTCTAAATTTGCCACTAATCCCATATAAACACATAATTATTTCTTTCCCTCTAGTCACTAGAAACTGTAGAGCAAATCTTTTTATATTTATTCCAGACTTTATTTCTAGACCAACCCACTAAACTATTATAATCTGCTGTTCTTTAGAGCATTTTATTCTTGGTTCCTGGATACTTCCCTAAAGGAGTCATGTTTGCTAGTTATTAGAGAGTATTATCTTTCCTTTTGCTATTCCTGCGTTGCAGCTCTTGTCCATTTATTATCTAGTGTAGTCCAAAAGGACCTAGGCACCAAAATCAGCACACCAGATATATTTGGTCTGCAAGTACCTGAGACAAGCAGCACCAGCCAAGTGGCCCAGGCAGGGCAGATGATATAATTCTTAAGGGAGCAATATCAAAACCACATAAAGCAGGGAACCATCAGTCAACAGATTTGATTGACTGTGATGTTGGTTTTGGCATTCTACCTTGAAGAAAGTGGCCCAGCTGCCAACTTTCTCTGAAAAATAGCTGAACTCTATTTTTGTCTCTCTGAATACATGACTAGATCTCTCTAATTCAAACTTATATTACCAGTGTAATATGTAACAAACTAACTTTCAGACATCTTCATCCTGCAAAACTGCAAATGATCAAAAGTCATGAGTGCAGGCTGTGTTTTGTACTGTCTTACCTTAGTTAAGTTTAGTTAGATCATGCTTCCCACCATTTTACAGACTGTACTATGACTACTAATTGAGAGACAAGGGTTCCATCATTTTGGAGAACTTTCTGCCTCAGCCAAACAATAGAAGGGGCTTTAATCACATTATATACAGCATCTACCACACTGTACTGTGAAATCACTAGTCCATTAAGAGCCAGATTCAATTAATGACTTAAGTTCCTAACTACCTATTGCAAAAGTTGATTAGGAAGCTAGGAGCTTGCACATCTTATCAAAGATACAGGATGAACAAAACAGTCACAGTGCAAATGAAAACTGAGCGTACCAGTATTCCAGCCTCTTAGTGATACAGTCTCCCAATTAAAAGGGATTATAATAATAAATAGAGATATTTGAAATGTTTGCAAATACTCTTCTGTCTATGCATACTTGTTCTGGAACTGTAGTTGAGAACTTTTTCATACCCTTTTTCATAAGATTTTCTAAGCACAAAATCTCAGAGAAAACAAAGGTTCTTTGCTGTATATAGGTGTGCAAGCCCCACTTACCATGATGACCAATGGTATTTTATCCATTCCTTGTGCCACCCTGGTAATTTATTTGTCTAGTGCCTCTCCTTTTATTCTTGGGTTGTAAGCTTTTTTGGTCAAGGACCATTTTTTATGCCTGTCTGTAAAGCATCAAGCACAATGACATCTTGGTCCATGGCTTACTTTCTGATGCAAATAAGAATCTGTCTCTTAGATCTGAGATGAAAGAGGTTTTGAATCCTTTCAAAGAATGAAAGAAATATTTCTGTAAGCACAGAAGCAGAACCAAAAAAAAAAAAAAAAAAAAAAAGGAGCCCAACAATGCTTTCTGCAGAAGCCTAGAAATATTAGTGGAGAAATAGCTGCCTCATATTACCATTAGTTATGTATCTGACTACCAGGAGGTCTTTTGTCATAACAGAAATCAAAGTGGACTCAGGAGAAATGACCAAACTGTGATCTTTGGTGAAGCTGGAGTCATGAAAGCTGTTACAGGCAATGGGCATTTACCTAAAGTTAGCAATGAAGCTGAAGAAAGAATTTCAAAAGAATCAAAACAACATTAAGGTGGGCAGATTTTGTACATGGAATGATGATATTATTTTTGAGCCATCTGTCAAACCAAGCTCAAAGACTTCCAAACCCATGTTGCAGGGGGTGGAAATACCATCAGATGTTTTTTATTGGCTTTGATGCAAGGCTAACTGGGTTAGTTCATTGTCTCCAAGAGTCATTGGCTCTGTTATCTTACAAATCTAAAAGAAAGAAGCAGTCAAAATTTACAGTAAGAATAAAGCAGTGAGAAAAGCAGTAAACTTCCTCTTCTCTGTTAATACCAAAATGATCTTTGATTTTACTTTGGACAATAAAGTGACTCTAAGTCTCCAAAGTACCCCAGTAAATTATTTCTGTCAATCCACAAAACATACTCACAAAGTTTTCTGTTGCACATATTCTGTGTTCCTCTGAATCTTGGAACTATTTACATTATTCTAAGAGCAAAATAAATAGCTCAACACCTGAGCATCAAACTAGTCAAACTCTTGCTGATAGGGGACAAAAAAGGGGTGGGGGGGGTGGGGGAGGACACGACACACACGACACCACCCACACCTTACAAAGGTGGCAGATCTTGCCAGGGTTGATGATGACTCCCTTTGCCCTGGTGCCCTCATCTTCAGACAAAGGCAAACTGGCAGCTGCTGGCATAGTGTTGTCGTTTAGCCCCAGCCAGCAATTAAGCACCACGCAGACACTCACTCACTCGCCCTACCCCGGTGGGATGGGGGAGAGAATTGGAGGAGTAAGAATGAGAAACACTCCTGGGTTGAGGTAAGAACAGTTTAATAATTGAAATAAAGTAAAATAGGAATGATAATAGTAACAATATAATATAACAATAATAATAATAATAGTATACAAAGTAAGTGATGCACAATGCAATTGCTCACCACCTGCCAACTGATACCCAGACAGTTCCGGAGCAGGAATCACTGCTTCCCAGCCAACCCCCCCATTTATATACTGAGCATGACGTCACATGGTATGGAATAGCCCTTTGGGCAGTTTGGATCAACTATTCTGGCTGTGCCCCCTCCCAGTTTCTTGTGCATCTGGCAGAGCATGGGAAGCTGAAAAGTTCTTGACTAGCATAAGCAGTACTTAGCAACAACTAAAACATCAATGTGTTATCAGCATTATTCTCATCCTAAATCCAAAACACAGCACCATGCCTGCCACGAGAAAGAAAATTAACTCTATCCCAGCTGAAACCAGGACACATAGAAATGAGTTGTTGAAGGTAAGACATCTCTGGCTGATGCTCTGGGAGGGGTTAGGGGCTAGAGAAGGTGGCCTTTTCCTGCAACAAGAGAAGCAGAAAGCCCTGGTTTCATAGCCCCTCCTCTACAATCTCTGACTGGTCCCATCTTTTCCCTCCCCAGGAGACCAGGAGACTCCCCAGGTGAGTAAGCAGTGTGGGGTGCCTGCAAGGTGACTGGAGAGGAAGCCAGTCACCACATGAGGCAGGGGGGATGCTCAGCTGTCTGACAGGTCTCAGGGGGAAGTGGAAGTCCCATATCCCAGGGGGAAATAGGAGAAGGATGAAAGAAACCTCAGGTTCCTGCCCCCACCTCTGCACTCCAAAACTCTAGTTCTTTCTCCAAACCTCCCATTCCTTCTCCAAACCTCCCAAATCCTCCACTGTTCTCTCCCAGCCTAAGTCAGCCATACATCTGTTTCATGTACTCATAGTTATCTAAAAATGCCATACTCCCTCTTCCCTTCCCATTACCCACTTGGAGCCTTCTTTGCAGATACTGAGCCTTCCCCACAGAACTAAATGTCGAGCCAACTCTGGCTGTAACCATAACCTGGATGAGAGCTGTACAATCACTTTGTCATTTCCCCGTCATGTAGTGGAGAGTACCTCTGCTAATGGAGGTTTCAGAATATCCCTCTGTTCACACTTCACCTTGATCCTTTGGCTAGTCATTTTAATGAAACCTGGAGGAGTGGAAGGGGAGAAATGGCCACTGTCCCACTGATTCTATAAAATACATTGCATTTAATCCCTTCCTTGACCCCAAGGCTGCTAGGTCAAGACTCAACACTTGTCATTGCTCATGTTCCCTGTAATAACCATGCTCACACTGGCTGTGTCTGAGCTGCACACATGCCACCCCAGCTAGGGGTTAGAAGTGGCCTGGGGCAGGTACCCACACCTAGGAGCTCAGGAACAAGAGTCACATGGCCACTGGGAGCTCAGTCCTGACCTTCTACACAGTCGGAGAACGGAGGTAAGATACCTTACCATTAAAACAGTGCTTGAAAAAACATATTTCAGACCTTGATGACCACGGGCCGATTTTGCCTACCCATGACCACATGTCCATCGGGGTGGATTAGCTTTGATGGGATTGAATTGGATTGGATAGGACAGGGAGCAACAGACATAGTGCCCCGCTATGCAGTGCCAGCAAAATCTAATTATCTGCTTTTCTGCTTTTAATCTATCAGTCTAACTTTCTTTGTCTTTTAATCACTTCCAATAAAACTCAGTGATACTTTTCTTTAGTCTTTTCATTATGGTTTTCTTTTAAGATAAATGGATGTCATGGATTTATATCTGCTATCAGACAGGGCTATGCTCTGATTTATAAGGGAAGACAAAATTATGCAATAACAGGCATTTTAGATAGGATATAAAAAGTTTCCCTTTCCCATTGCTTAAAGATTGCGCTTTTTTTTTTTTTTTGTGAATGATGATTTTCATTGAGACCAAATGAAGTGAATTAGTTGCAGGAAAACTATGAAGGGTGTAGAGAACTTGGGACCAATCCTTTTTTAAATTATAAAACTGTTCAATCTGTTTTGGTTTGTAAGAATAAGTGAGTATATTATATAGATTTCTAAAGGCTTTAAATCAGCGAAACCCCTCAGACTATTTTAACACTTGGAATTTACTCTGTGATTTGACTTCATTGGTTTCTGTTGAGCATGACTCCTTCCCAGTCCTCTGCTCTGTCTTCTGTCTCTGTTTGCTTTCTCTCTCTTCCCCTTTGTCAATAGAGGCATAACTTTTTTCCACAGCATGACTCAAAATTTGAAGGAAGGTCTTAGTTTGGGTCTGTCCCTCCCTACCCAAGCACTCCATTCTACAACTGGCTGCTTGTTCAAATACATCTTAAACTCTGGCTTGCCTTGTTACACATTTTTCACTCTCCAGTGCACTATCAAGGAGATTCACGTCTTTGCTTTTTTCTTGTAAGCTGCATGGAACCTGGTTCTCACACTCAACATTGCTGCCAGAAGTCCTCATCTTTCCCTTCCTGTGGCCCTCCACCACTGCCATGGCCAAGAGCAGAAGCACTATAAGATGAGATCCAAGTCCACAGGGCTGAGAGTAGTTTCTGAAGGTTTCAAACATCAGCCTCACAATGAAAATAAGATACATGATGTCATAGAAAATAACTAAAGATCTAAAGCTAAAATTAGATGTTTGGGTCCATGCTTGCAATGGCATAATTCTTCCTGGCAAAATCAGAAGGCTGTTGAAAACCCTTACTGTTACCTGCTGGTGAGCTCCAAGAGCAAGAGTGTAGCTTTAAAAGCCTTTCCCTTCTCAACTGAACCCAGGGAAAATTGAGGCAAATAGCAAAGTGGCCTCTTCCATCCCAGGATTATTATTCAGACCAATGCTTCTTCTGTGGGAATGTAGCAAACCAGAACTGAGCTCATGCTTGTCATTTAATGATTTCATTGGGGTTTTTGATATGAAGCTTCTCCTTTGAGTCAGGGCAGAAGAAGAGACTTAGATAGGAATACCTAGGGCATGCTCTGCTGTGTCTTGGGAAGATGCAGTCTCCCCCATTGTTGAATGTTTTCTAAATGCAAGCCTAAAATAAGGATAAAATCCCCATCAAAATGTTTTACAGCCCCAAAATACATGTTTCTGTGACTCCAGATGGGAGTAAGGATACCAGCAGAGCTGTTTTCTCTTACTTCGTAGTCTCTGGATCAGAATACAGAAAGATATTAAGTTTGTCCAAGAAACAGCGGGTGTTAAAGTCTTCAGTTTTCACAGCTAATATTGCATTTGAAACAACAACCAAGAAAGCAAAGCTTGAACATTTGGGTTGATTCCACAGAGAATAAATTAAATTTACTGTTTATAAAAAAGTCTGTGTTGCAGAGAAATATTAATTCTTTGGGAAAAGAAATTAGCAGAGAAAAAAAGAGCAGAAGGAAAACCATGAAAAACTTAGACTATTTGTAAGGACATTAAGGTGTTCATCGGAAAATCGAGATCATAAGATGGTTTTCATCTTTAAAGGAAACTAAGTTATCAAATGTTATGTATGTATGCATATATATATATAATGTGGGTGTATGGATACATAATGTGTTTGGAACAGGCTTTTCAAGGAGCTATTATTTATGGATCTTTCTACCAAGCTGGAAGAAAATTCTTAAACTCTTTTTGCAGATTTAGCGCTTCATTTTACATCTTTGAAGAGGTCCCCTAAAAGGCTAAGAGCAAAATCTAAGCCTCTATGTGACTCTTAGAAACAGCATAATAATATGAGCATCTGGAGAAAAAAAATGTTTTCAAACAAAGTGAAGAGACCAGATAGTTCAGGAACAAACAGAAATAAGGAAAAAAAAAACCCAAACCCAAACTGTATGAGATGGATTTCTTTTTCAGAACTGGATTTTTAAGCTTACACTGCCCTGATGGCATGAAGGATGATTGGACCCAAAAGCTATGCCCAACTGCTGAATGAGGCATGCCTGAAGCTTCTCTCTGACACTAAGGCCAAGTGGTATGGAACATACTATTAAACTCTCTTACCCTGTAAAACAGAGTGGCTGCAGTCACACTGCACTTGGGAGCAGTCCCTGGCCTAAGCTAACTTCTGAACTGTGCCTGAGAATCATTTGGGAGAGCGCTACTTGGCCGAAAGCAAGCCAGGGGACATTTCAATAATTTAACAATATAAATAATCAAGTCCAGTGATGTGCCCTGGCACTGCTTAATTTATTAGAGCAGACACAGCTGACATGGCCAGCTGCTGATCCCTTAATAGCACAGAGAAAGCACAGAGAAAGCACAGATGGCCTTGGACTGCTCTCCTCTTCAAGCAGGGGTGCCGGGAGCATGCCGAAGCATATGCAGCACTTCACCAGGGGCCAGGGGAAACCCGCTCCATGCAGAGTGGGCCAGGGCTCAAGCTGGAAGCAAAGCTGCTGCTTTCCAGCACTGCTGCCTCCTTCCTGTGGGGCTGTGCAGGAAAACAAGCCACCTTTTGCTTGGTCCCAAGTCCATGGAGGGCTGGAAGATGCTGCTGTAGCCTGCTGGGGCACTGGAGGAGGGACCAGGGTTGGGGGTGGTCCTCTGCGTACAGTGGCCATGGTCCATGCCCAGGGATCGGAGGCAAATTTGTCTGTATATGGAGACAGAGCCTCCCCTGCCCTGCTGTGCTGCTGGGGCTTACTCACTCCAGCATAAACATTGAAGAGGGCTGCTTTGGTATCTGGCTTTTGGTTTATAAAATGGTATAAATCCTTCCCTGCTGAGAAGCACGGTTCAGACCAGGCTTGGGAGGTGTGCCTCTCGCCAGGGCACAGCGTGCACCAGTGGGGAGGGAACAGCCCCCTCAGGCAGGCAGTGGGATCCAGGGGAGATGGGTCACCAGGGGGCCACAGTGGGAGGGACCCCACGAACCACAGCACTGGCTTCTCCAGGTGGCAAAGGCTTGCCAAGGAGCGGGAAGGGATCCACTGGGACCCGTGTGTACCACAGCAAAAAACACAAGCAGGCTTATGGGAGGGGCTGCACTATATACTGCAATTTACATTTTTTAGTGCAGTTCTCAAAACAGGTGGCTTGTTTGGCTCCTTTGTAAGTGTCTTTGGTGTGCGTTTTTAAAAAAAAATCTTCTTTTTAATAGAACAGTTTCACTACTGGACTACTCTGGTCATTAATTTTTAAACAGAATGTCTGGAAAGGCAGCAATTACTTTTTGTAGGTCACTGGATAAAAACCTACTTTTTCTTTAAGAGTCTTGTTTTCAGATTTGTAATGAACTAAAACACAAACATTTAAATGACATAAAAAATTAAAAGAAACCCATGCAAGGCAGCCATGCATAGAATAGTTCCCAATGTGAGCGCAACTATTTTGTGTCTATCCCTCTGTTTATGTCTTGAAGGAAAATAGGCAACCCTCAGGAATTCAACAGTCGCTCCTTATTTGCCTCACAGCACAGTGCTGTGAAGTCTCCATGGATAAAACACAAGCCATGGGCATCAACTCTTTTTCAACCATCCAGTTAAGGTTGGCATACCATGCCTCTGCTCACCACTGAGGGCTGACCCTCATCACTAGGGTCCAGCCTCACGTCCATCACAGTCTGGATAGTGTGACTCAGACCTCCTGTTAGAAAACTCTGTCCTCCAGCAGTATCCATTGCCAGCCACCGGCTGAGACAGGCAGCATGGATGCCATGTGACATGTCTTCAGAAGCTTGTCTCAGAGATAGTCTTCATCTTCCTCCAATGGATGGTGGGAGGACTTTTGTATGGGCTTTTTCCTCATTCTCATTCATTTGCATTTGCACTTTATGGCTGTTTATGTTATAGCTTGCCCTTCAGGGTCTGCCATACTTCGACAGAAGGATTAAGAGGTTTGAATGGAGAGGTGTTGGTGCAAACCTGATACAACAGGAGGTGGGATGGGGCCTGAGGATCCACCTGGAGCCAGGATATGGGAAGTGCTTCTGAATTCAGTAATACAGGCATGGCCTTAGACAGTCTGTCTGCAAACTGTGGGGCTGAATTCAGGCCACTGACATCTGTGGATGAGTTGGCTTGTCTCAGTTGAATTAACTAGAAAATTAAACAACACCCATTAACGAATGGGCAAACATTGTACTAGGTGTGGGTTCTAGATGGCGTTCAAGCCTATAGAAGCTATAAAAGCATTGTGAACACAGGTGTCTGTGCCCTGAGTACTCAAAGCAGAGCCTCCATAGCCAATCCTCTGCAAAAAAGAGTGGGAGAGTGGGATTGTTTCATCTGCATGATGCCCTGGCCACAGGAACAGCATCACTGCTAGATGTGCAGAGCTAGGGATCACTCAGGTTCTGATATCTGTTCTCTTTTCCCTTCCTGGCTTCACAAATATGGAATAGGTCATCATCACGTAAACTTAGAAGCTTGCTTTATTGCATGTTGCTATTCAAATATCAACAAATCAGTCCTCTGTCCACGCACTACAGTTTCTTCAGCCCTTTGCTGAGTTCTATCCTTTCCTGTGCCTCTACTGCTGCACTGGAGCAGCTCAAAGACCAGGCTGTAGGCCAAGTCACCCAGCCACAGCACACACTGCTGTAGTTCTCTTTCACCGTAAGACCTGGACCTTCTTCAGTTTGTCCACATCTATCTTGAACCAGAGAGAACTAAAACTAGATACACTGTCGTAAGTGGCAGCCTCACCAGTGCCAAGGAGAGGGGTATAATGCCTTCCCTTGATCGGTTGGTCACATTCCTCCTAAAGTGGCTCAGCATACAGTTTGCTTTCTTTGCAATTTTGACTCATATTCACCCCAGAGTAAATAATCCATCATAAAGCCCCAGTCCTTTTCAGCTGCAGTCAACATGATTCTGGTCAAATAATTGGTTTTAGTAATATTTTTAGTAAAATAGATCACATTATTTTTTCAGGCATGACAATAGATTTGTGATCTCATGACAATCTAAACAGCACATTGCACAGATCACTACTGTCTTTTCCTTTAGGAACCGGTTGTTTTCCTAACAGGATTACAGCAACCATCATATACATAGTGAAACAAGGCAGTCCCTGCTTCAAAAGAAGAAACTTAGGTAACAGGAGGTATTGCATGGCTACCAAAAGCAGATAAGCAAACATGAGTTGACAGTGAGATACTGATGTTTTGCTATAAAAAGCAGCAATTTCAACGTCAGCTGCATAGCCATTATATTTTATTGCTGCCTTCTGTGTCTGATCAAAGTAACTGTGGCTATAAAGGTGTCATGAAGAAACAAACTCCTTTGGGTTGCCAGCCTCCCATATGATGTCATTTTTCACTGAGGCTAATACAAAACAGCATGGCTTGCGAACAGGAAAATAAATACCACAACAGAAAATCTTACCAAGGTAAGTCAATGGGAAAGAAAGAAAAGCCCAAAAATCCAGGTGTTCAAGCTGTTCTCTGGAGTTCCAAGATGATTTCCTGGAGCAGCTCCCGGGGATTTCCTAGCCGGGACACCTGCACTCACATGAGGCAAGAGGGCTACTCTCACCTAAGAAGTTAGCTTTCCGTTTGGGACTGCGTTTGTGAGAGTGCACCTGGAAGCCTCCACCAGTTACATGGGATCACACTATCTTTTTAACCAAGCTCATTGATCATCCCAGCAGAAACACGTTACTGCAATTCCTGAATTTCTCATACAATTAAACTACCTGTTGATACGACCTCTAGCAGTAAGGATGACAGGAGGTGAGAAGATAAAAAGCTATAACAATTTTTATGAGAAATATCCATGACAATTTATTGCGAAAATTTTAATCTGGATGCATAATGCCACTGAAAAATCAAAAGTAGTGAATTTTTCACACAGCTTATTTTACAATATTTACAGTATAAAAAGAGGAAGCAGTTATTCAGAGGATTAGTCCAACCCCTCTCAGTGGCACCAGAGCACAGTTTTCCTTAAAAAAGGCTATATTCCTAAGAATCTGAATAAATTCAGGCCCATAAACATGTTACTACATTCGCTGAAAAAGGAACCAAAGAAGCAGTCTGATTGTATTTCCAACACAGAGTGTCTCATAAACTGTGAAACAGGAAAAGGTAAACTCTATGAATTTACTCTCTGCTAACCCAGTTTGCTTTTAGCAATGGTAGAAAATAAAATTATCAAAGAATAACAATTTTTTTGAGACTGCCAATATAAACAGTTTCTTGCTCCAAATGAATCTGAAAAGTGCAGCCACTACATTTTCCTCTCTATAGATAGAAATCATTCTGCTCCTGCTGTAGTCACAACTAAAAATCCCGGTAGCCCTAGCAACGGGACCCCTGAATGTCGGAGGCAGGCCATATAAAGATCTGAGAAACATCCCAAAAGACTGAAGCAAAGAGAGTTTAAAAGGGAAGCATTCTTCTTCACTCCTTGACTACCATCTTCTTGTTGCTGAGGGAAGAGGCAAATCTCCTAACTCCCAATATGATATTTCTGTACATTAACTAGTTAGAATAAAGGCTAAATTCAAAACTAAATCACTTGAGTAGAAATTCAGTACCTAATTTACTGTAATATTAGGCCCCTGGCTCCTATTCTTTTCAGTTCATAAATGTAGATTGGCTAGAGGGACTGCAAAACACAAAGCAATAACATAAAATAAACTATTAAAGCAAAGGACACCATGTTCCTTTGATTCTCACACGCACCCACACACATACGCCCACACATACGCAAAAGCTCCTCAGGAGTAAGAATTCTGAAAAGTGAAAAGTCCAGTATACAACAAGGCTGTAAAATAGACTTATTACTTTTTTCTATACATGTCCTGTGTTATTAAGCAGCTTTCCTATAAAAAAGGCCATGACATCTGCATGCCTTTTTCTGCTGCTGGAGAGGTAATTGCTTTTTCAATAGAAGTCATTTCAAGCTACTTGCTATACATTGAGTGACACACTGGACAAGTAATTTTATGTTCCCACAACAGCAAATTAGAAAGGCAGCAGAGCGATAGAGTAACCACAAGACAATCCTTTTCTCCCCTTCAAATTATTGCACAGAAAGCACTAAAAACAATACAATGTCCAGCTACTGACTTCACAGTGGACCATATTCCACCCCAAATTCTTTTGCAACAGTTCTTGTCTTCATTGTTTTTAAAAGGATTGCAAATGTCTAGAAACTTAAGCAAGACAGTTGTTAAGGTTTGATTTTACTGCAATCCCTTTAAAATATTAGACTGTTTTTCCATTTGGAAATAATTTCTTGATTATGTCAGAGGCCTGATTTGCCCTTCAGAGTTTTCCTGCCTTACACTAGCCCTCCATTCAGGCGTCCAAATGCAGTTGTGAGTCCCATTTACCAAACCCTTAGCTCAAGCTAGTAAAGTTACTCCTGGATAACACTTGTCAGCTACATCATTTGCACAAGAATAAACACATGTATTTGTACACAGGAAGTAAAACAAAGCTTTTGGGACCTGGAAAGCTTGAAGAGTTCTGATAAGGCAAGAAAGGACTGCAGCGCTCCTACTGAAAGGCAGGGAAAAAAGGGTAAGAAAGTCTGGAGCTGTCACCTCCATACTGGATGCTACCATGCAGAAATGGATTCAGTATTGAGCTCAGATTGAATCATTCCCAACATTTCATAGTAGATGCTTTACAGCACTGACAGAAAGAGAGGTGAGGAAGGCCAGCTATCAGTTTATTCAAAAGCATGCAGCACCTCCCAAGGATTCTCTGATGTCTGGCTAAAACTGATTCAGCCTGCTGAGGAAGGGAAAAGGAGTTAAAGTAGGTTTATTATTGTGTGGTCCAGTTTACTTTCCCTCCTCATCCACGTCCTCTTTCCCAAAAGAGTCAAGCACATATGAACAGAAAAAGGACAGATCCTTTTGAAGAAGCCAGTTTATTTTCTCAATATGCATTGACAGTCATAAGCGCACAAAATGGAAAACAAAAGGTTATCATAGAATCATAGAATGGTTTGGGTTGGAAGGGACCTTAAAGATCATCTAGTTCCAACCCCCCTGCCAAGGTCAGGGACACCTTCCACTAGACCAGGTTGCTCAAAGCCCCGTCCAACCTGGCCTTGAACACTTCCAGGGAGGGGGCATCCACAGCTTCTCTGGGCAACTGGTTCCAGTGCCTCATCACCCTCACAGTGAAGAATTTCTTCCTTATATCTAATCTAAATCTACCCTTTTCATTTTAAAGCCGTTACCCCTTGGTCCTATCACTACATGTCCTTGTAAAAAGTCCCTCTCCAGCTTTCTCATAGGCCCCCTTCAGCTACTGGAAGGCTGTTACAAGGTCTAGCCACAGCCTTCTCTTCTCCAGGCTGAACAGCCCCAACTCTCTCAGCCTGTCTTCATAGGAGAGGTGCTCCAGCCCTCGGATCGTCTTCATGGCCATCCTCTGGACTCGATCAAAGAGGTCCATGTCCTTCTTATGTTGGGGGCCCCACAGCTGAACACAGTACTCCATGTGGGGTCTCTCCAGTGCAGAGTAGAGGGGTAGAATCACCTCCCTCAACCTCCTGGCCACGTTTCTTTTCATGCAGCCCAGGATACGGTTGGCTTTCTGGGCTGCAAGCACACATTGTTGGCTCATGTCCAGCTTTTCATCTACCAGTACCCCTAAGTCCTTCTCCTCGGGGCTGCTCTCAATCTATTCTCTGCCCAGCCTGTATTTGTGCCTGGGATTGCCCCGACCCATGTGCAGGACCTTGCACTTGGCCTTGTTGAACTTCTTGAGGTTCACACACGCCCACCTCTCAAGACTGTCAAGGTCCCTCTGGATGGCATCCCTTCCCTCCAGCATGTCAACTGCACCACACAGCTTGGTGTTGTCAGCAAACTTGCCGAGGGTGTGTGTACTCAATCTCATTGTCCACGTGGCCGATAAAGATGTTAAACAGCACCAGTCCCAATACCCACCCCTAAGGAACACCACTCATCATTGCTCTCCACTTGGACATCGAGCCATTGACTGCAACCCTTTGAGTGCAACCATCCAGCCAATTCCTTATCCACTGAGTGGTCCATCCATCAAATCCATATCTCTCCAATTTAGAGACAAGGATGTCATGCGGGACAGCATCAAATGCTTTGCACAAACGAGTCCAGGTAGATGACGTGAGTTACTCTTCCCTTATCCTCTAACCCATTGTAGAAGGCCAACAAATTTGTCAAGCACAATTTGCCTTTAGTGAAGTCATGTTGGCTGTCACCGATCACCTCCTTATTTCCCACATCCCTTAGCGTAGTTTCCAGGAGGATCTACTCCATGATCTTGCCAGGCACAGAGGTGAGACTGGCCTGTAGTTTCCCAGGTCTTGCTTTTTTCCCTCTTTAAAAATGGGGGTTAAGTTTCCCCTTTTCCAGTCAGTAGGAACTTCACCAGACTGCCACAACTTCTCAAATATAATGGATAATGGCTTAGCAACTTCATCCGCCAGTTCTCTCAGAACCCATGGATGCATCTCATCAGGTCCCATGGACTTGTGCACCTTCAGGCTCCTTAGGTGGTCTTGAACCTGATCTTCTCTTACAGCAGGAAGTTCTTCATTCTCCCAGTCCCTGCCTTTGCCTTCTGTGACTTGGGCAGTGTTGCTTAGCACTTGCCAGTGAAGACTGAGGCAAAAAAGTCATTGAGTACCTCAGCCTTCTCCATATCCCAGGTAACCAGGTCTCCCATTTCCTTCCAGAGAGGGCCCACATTTTCCCTAGTCTTCCTTTTATCCCCAACATACCTATAGAAGCTTTTCTTGTTGCCCTTGACGTCCCTGGCCAGACTTAATTCTGTCAGGGCTTTAGCTTTCCTAACCTGATCCCTGGCTGCTTGGACAATTTCTCTGTATTCCCTCTAGGCTACCTGTCCTTCCTTCCACCCTCTGTAGGCTTCCCTTTTGTGTTCCAGTTTGTCCAGGAACTCCTTATTCATCCATGCAGGACTCCTGGCGTTTTTGCCTGACTTCCTGTTTGTTGGAATGCATCACTACTGAGCTTGGAGGAGGTGATCCTTGAATATTAACCAGCTTTCTTGGGCCCCTCTTCCCTCCAGGGCTTTATTCCATAGTACTCTACCAAGCAGATCCCTGAAGAGGCCAAAGTCTGCTCTCCTGAAGTCCAGGGCAGTGAGCTTGCTCTGCGCCTTCCTTGGTGCCCTAAGGATCTTGAACTCCACCATTTCATGGTCACTGCAGCCAAGGCTGCTCTTGAGCTTCACATCCCCAACCAGACCTTCCTTGTCGGTGAGAACAAGGTCCAGCATAGCACCTCTTCTCATTGTCTCCTCTATCACTTGGAGAAGGAAGTTACCATCACATTCCAGGATCTTCACAGATTGCTTATGCCCTGCTGTGTTGTTCCTCCAAAATACATCAGGGTGGTTGAAGTCTCTCATGAGGACCAGGGCTTGTGAACGTGAGGCTGCTCCTATCTGTCTATAGAGGGCCTCATCCTCTTGGTCTTCCTGGTCAGGTGGCCTGTAGCAGACCCCTACTATAAAGTCACCTGTCCCTGCCCACACTTTAATCCTGACCCATAAACTCTCAGTCTGCTCCTCATCCATCCCCAGGTGGAGCTCCATACGCTCCAGCTGGTCATTGACATAGAGGGCGACACCCCCCCCCCTCATCTCCCCTGCCTGTCCTTCCTAAATAGCCTGCATCTTTCCATTCCAACACTCCAGTCATAGGACCCATCCCACCACATCTCCATGATGCCTGTAAGATGATAGCCCTGCAGGCATGCGCAGGTTAATACTGAAAGCATGCAAAAAACACTTCCAAATGCACAATTTTACAGAACAGGCAAACAGAACTTCTTACAGACTAAATCAAAGCAATGAAAACAGAAAAAGGAACATGCTAAAACCCATACTTAGGTACTCAGATAAAATACATACAAAATTTAAAGCAAGCTTTGCAAGCAATTCACTAACTGGTTGTTCAGATTCCATGACTTTTCATAAATAAAATTACAAATATGTCAGGTAAACCTCCAGATGCAGTACGTCAGTTTTCCCATCTGCAAATCCAAGTCCAAAACAAATTACTTGCTTTCTGTGCTTGGACTCAAAATTAGAAATAAGTAGAGCTGGTTCACTTTTGGCCCAAGGGATTGGCTTTGAATTGGCTTGCTGAGCTAGACAGCAGTAATAAGCTTTCTGTTTGTAGACTATAATCTTAAATTTGGCACTTGTTCTCCCTGCAGTCCTCTGGCACAATGGCATCTATTCAGACCTCCTACTTTAGTTGCCTAACACAAGTGCTGAACATCTCAAAAATGGATGCCTGGCCATAGCAGGCATCAATAATAAAATAATTTAGAGTACCCAGCTTAGGTCCACTTAGCCTGTGGAAAGAGCCAGGCCTGAAAGAAGGCCCCTGAAGAATGATTCAAAGCACTAAAGAAGATGCCAACTTCCCCCTGCTGCCTAGAAGCCCCTTAACAACGAAGCAATAATCCTGAAAGTTTCCTTGGGAGTGCTAGCACATTGCTGAATAGACAATTGTCCAAAGGAGAGGAGAAGGTGGACTCCCAGCAGGTGCTTCTCTGAAGGTTTTGCATTAAATGTTTGTGTCTGCATGAGCTCAGAACAATGAGCCCTCTCCTGTGGGCACCACATTGCCAAGGTGTCCCCTTCTCGTGGTGCCCCAGTGAGCAGAGCCCCAACTCAGGATGAGCAAGACCTGTTGCCTTCCAGCCCCAAACCCAGGGTCAGTGGGGA
Source organism: Pelecanus crispus (assembly GCF_030463565.1). Lineage (NCBI taxonomy): Eukaryota > Metazoa > Chordata > Aves > Pelecaniformes > Pelecanidae > Pelecanus > Pelecanus crispus. The sequence goes on from NC_134643.1 coordinate 142,110,418, forward strand.
GCTGAGCCCCTTGCCCTCTTTTCCAGGGATGTGCTATTGCTGTCTTCTTAGAGGTCGTCTAGCATAGCTCATCATTGTTCAATCTCACATACCAAGGCAACACAGCAAATACAGTTCCCTGAGCAATTCATTAGTTAAGCGAAGTAACCTATATTCCAGCTGCCAGCTGCAAACTAAGAGCTGATGCACTGCTGGCAACACAGTGAAACTTTGTTTTCATATACCCTGTAAGATATATATGTGCATATATATACACACACCATAAAATATGAGTATACATATGCTATATATTTATATAATCTATAATATATAGATTAAACATTGTCATATGTGTTACAAAAAACTGCATTTATTATAAATATTTATATATTTTATATAAGTAATATATATATAAACTGAGACCTTATTCAGAAAAATTGTAATTCAAAGGTTTTTTCGGTCTTTCTGGGTTGCATTCTTTAAAGCACCTGCCACTGGAAGAAAATTGATAATCCCAGACTGGGATAAACAAATTTAATAAAGAGGTTCAACAAAATACAGTGTTGCAGTGAAAATCTCATCAAAAGCTGGAATGATGTAAGGCAATCAGCTAAACTGAACCTCTACTTCCTCTGCTTCCATTTTTAAGCATGAATAAATGTAGTATGAATGTAGAACAAACATAACTCTTGCAGTGTCTCCAATCCTGTCTCCCTAGTTTCTAATTGAATTCTTTCATTTCATGATTTGGTTTTCCCAGTATCACTAGTCTAAATCAGTGCAACATACAGGCAATGTACATTAAAAAATTGTAAAATGTACAAATAAATTCCATTCATAGTTACAGCAAGTCCCATTAAAGCTAAGCTGGTCCACCAAATAACAGCCTGTAAAAATATCAGGGAGAATTTTACTGTTAGTATAGGCAATTATAGAACAATTTAACTGGAATCAGTGGATACTCTGAGCTTATATCATCACAAGCAAGGACAGAACGTGGATTATCACCTAATACTATTAAGAAAGCTTTAGGAGTATTTTGCCCATTTGATGAAGTCACAAACATTTTTCAGGTTGTCATCGGTACGCCAGAAGGAGAAGACTATGAGACCCACAGCCCTTTTCTTCAAGAGCAGCAGTGCGCAAAATGTGACCTTATGTCCTCTGACCTGTGTCTGTCCTTATATTCACCTCAGGAGTCTTTCCACTGCATCTTTTCAAGAACTTGTCTTCTTCGTGTTTCTATTTTCCCATGAAATAGCACTTTCTTCCCTTGTGAAGTTTTTTTACAGCAAAAATATCAGGACATCTGGGGCTGTATAAGAAAGTATTTTGTGGGATTTTATGGTTTTTTGGCCACAGGTTATTTTCTCTCCCAGGATGCTACCTGCTTGGCCACAGCCTTATCAGCAAGTAAAACAAAACCCCAAATGCCCAAATGTCATAAATGTCTGGTTGTCAAGTACAGACAACCTGCAGATCTGGCCATAAACATTTGTGGACCAATGTCTTCTAGGCACCATAAATAAAACTCATTGTATCAAGAACAGCAACCAGAGGTCATGAAGAAAACTTCGGATGATACGAAATACAGCTGCGCACCTGCTTAGCAGCTCAAGTTGCTTTACCCTCAAAAACTAGCAAGTGTACTGTAGAGAGAAGGCTACAATTTATGGTTATAAAATCACACAATTCAAATTACAAACCTTGTAAAAAGAGAAAATTACCCTTGAATATTAACTCACAAATGTAAGATGGTTGGCATTTACTATTTGTTCCTGCATAATTTGCATGGTGCCACTGGTGCCCAAAGCAGTATACAACAGCTGAGCTGAGGTAAGATGAAGAACTGGTCATTATGCTGCAGAGTCAGTTGAAGTGTATGGCTCATACTCCAAGATATAAAATACAGTGGGCCATATTCTGGCTGGAGATTTTGATCTTGCTTATTTGCCTCTTCAGCCATGCCCAGCTGAGGCATGCATCACCCTGTCGTTGGGGATGAGCTCCTCGTTGATACATATTTTGTGCCAAGATGCACATACCCCAGCGTCAGTACCCCGTGCCTATGATCTCTGCACACTCACAATTCACCACCAAGTCTTCCAATTCCTCCACCTCATGGCTGTCTTTCCTCATCAAAGCTTTTAATGGGTTTATCATACAAAAACATTGCCCAGACTAAAATTAATCTTCAATACCACAGAGGCCTGAAATTTGATTGTTGTGGGAATTCCTCTGGCTTTGCGGCATTTAAATTCTCAGCCATAGCCCTGTGTAAATGTAGAAGTTATTGTGTCTTGAATAGGTTTGTGCCTTCCCAGAACAATGTTAGATTAGAGTTTAACACTTCTGTATCACCCAGTTTCTTGTCGCATGCTTTTTTTTTAAATTAAATCCTGCTTTACCTAGTACATACTAATGAGTCCAAGCTTCTCCTGTTTACATGTTGGGAGTTTCCTAGGCTCATGTTACAGGTTAGAAGGTCTACTGCGTATTCTGTTTAAAAGAATGAATTAAAAAAACAGAGTTGAATATTAAGTCCTTAAGTAAAAAGACAAAAATAAGAAAATTCCCCAGCCCTCCAATTAAGAGCTTGCTCATTCAGTCCTCATACCGTGCCAGCAGACTACACACTGATAAAACCAATTTTGGATTATTTAGACTTGAGCAAAAATTCTGTGAGTTTAGGGAGCCAGCATGAAAATCACTGGCATAATGACAAGCTCCAGTGATAAGAAAATTCAATTAAATCATTACACAGAAACATAAGCACTGATGGAATTTCCACAGCTTTAATGAGGCCAGTATGGAGTTCACGACCTTCTGTGAAAAGCGTGTTTAACGATGATGGGCTGGGCCATTGAGTGCCATTATTTATTTAAAGTCCTAAAAGGGAGCTTGTCTTGCACTCTGGATGAGTCTAATCAGCAATAAAAAATTATACCCTAAATAAAAGACATGTCCCTGCCTCTTTCAGCCTCCCCTTTACTAGCACCAGAGAAGAAAAGGAAAATATGAGTTTTGCAGCATTTTCATAACCTGAAAACTAGGCAGCTGTTGGTGAATAAAGGGCAGAGTTTGCCTCCATCCATGGGTCATAGCAATGTTTTAAGGGATGTAGAAGAATGTTTTTTTTCTTACTTCAATAATCGCTAAGGAAGTTATCGAAGTAGGAAGAGAACAGGTGAACTGGGGTTAGGGTGTACAAAAGAAAAAGCCATGTATATGGGAAAAGAAACAGGGCAGGAAGCTCCTGAGTTTAACAGTAAAGCATGACCAAATAAATCCAACATATAATTGATGATGCATTTAATGGTGGATAGCTGAAAATCAGAAAGGCTATGCCTATACTTGTAAATCAAACAGCACCGAGGCACATTTCAGACTCAACACTTCCAGGCTCCACTCTTTACACCATTAAATTATTTGTGACCCCTGGTATAGTTCAGGACCATTTCAGCTAACACTATGCAAAATTTTTCAGTTATGGTTCAAAAGTTAGCACGGATAGGCAACTGTCATGCAGCAGCTGGTATTAGAGAGGAGGATGGTTTAGCAGTGTGGATGCAGGGTATCCCTTGCCATTCAGTAACAGCACCAGGCAGCACTCCCAAGCGGTTTCAATTAATTGATGTAGATAGAGCTAGAAGGTCCATCTCTTGCTCCAGTCATAGGATCTGTACTTGGCCTCACTTCTGCTCCTGAAGGGAGAGAGCAGGAGGAGATGAATTTCTGCCCCAGGTCACTGCTTGAGAGTGCAGGATACTGGCATTTGTTGCAGTGTCCAAATTACTGAGTTCTGGGAGTATGGTCAGAGCTTTTACAAGGACTTAAATAAAAACTGGAAAAAATCTCAGCTGAATATGTCACAAGATTATGCTCATGGTCATCTTTATTTCATTTGGTTTACTTGGATTTCAGATCAGGTCTTGAGAACACAAAGTACTTTGGACTCCATATGAAGTCCTCAAGTCAAAATGTTATTAAGATAAATCTGAACTTCCTCTTCAGGGAGTAGACAAAATCAAATCCAACACCAAGAAGGAGAATCACTTGGTTCAGTACTCATGGGAGAAGTGAAACACTTTTAAAATAAATGCACAGTGGGTAAACACAGCTCCTTACATTCTCTCTCAAATTGCATTTTTAGAGAAATATTTTATTAGGGTTAATACTGCTTTTAAAGTTTTTGTGGAGAGCTGAGGAGAAAATAATCCTTGGCTTTCAAAAAATTGTGCTTTGCAGCCTTCAGAGGATCTTGAACTTTAGTGTCTCCACCTACCCCTCTTCCACATCCAGCCAGGACCTTTGGTTGAGTGTTTATTGAACAGGTATACGTTAACCTTCCACATAAATACTGTCCTATTGACACTTACAAATAAGTCTGTCTTTTGCTGTTTAAAATTCACCATTTAATAGTCAGTGTTTGTAGAAAGGTGCTAAATAAAGAGAAGGAGAAAAAAAGAAAGGGAGAAAAACGCTTCAGGCAAAGTTTCCCATCATCATCTTCTTACTGTAATTATCACCACAAAGCATAGCAAAAAATGGTCCAGAGCACAATGATTTATCTAACACAGAAAAGTAATAAAGGTCTGATTCTGATTTTCTGATATTAATCAGTATTTGTAAGAAGAAAGTCAGCTCCCCAGTATTTTACACCCTTCCCATAGGATAAAAGACAACACAAGATTCAAAAGAGTGGGGACTGATGCATTTGGAGACATTAACCTTATTCCCTCCCAGACCCTGATCTTGCCTGTTTTCAGTGTTCCCACTTCCAAGCAAGCACTCAGCCGTGCTGTTTTCAACAACATCTCTGGTCTCAAGTGCCTCCATGCTGCAGGGGACAGTTTGCAGTCAAGACAGTCTGCTCAGGAGGATGCTGTATATTGTGCTGACCATGGCCTCTCCTCCCTCTTTAAAGAGCACAGAGGAACATCTGTGGAATAAGCCTGATTTTCTGAGGAGCTAGAAGTTATTGCTAAGAGAAGCAAGGCAAGAACAGAGAAAAAAGTAGGATAGGTCCAGGAGGGGACATAACAGAAAAACAAGCCCTGAGTTGCTGAGCTTTTTATAGATCTAGAGGGATTGCCATTTAAATGCTGATGTTTGCCAAAGTAAATCAAATATTTATTAAGAAAATCGCCTGCTTGGGTGGAAAACTGGAGCTCTTCAGAACCGATGATGTGCTTACCTGGAGCAAATGGAGATTTTTTTAAAAAATAATCACCCATTATAAGCAAAAGTAAAAACCAGACCTTGACACAGCAAAGTCACAGCAATTACTCTGCACTGCAACATTTGGCAATAACCCAGGTTTTCCAACATCTGATCCAATGTAGCTCAGCTTCCTGTTTGCACTTCCAAATGACCCGCAGCCACTGCTACAGGTAATGCCAGTAAAACTGGTTGTGTTTCACAATATTCTGATGGGGGTGATTTCTGCTTTGTCTTACTGCTCTAGAGCAGATTATCTTGCACGTATTTGCTGCAGTGCCTGATTATACCTGACTAAAATACAAAAAAACCCCAGTATGTCCTTGCCAGGAACCATAATCATCTAAAAACTTTGAATTGCTATGGGTTTTTTAATCCACAAAAAGGAATCATGCCATTTTAGCTTTAATGCCTTCACTGGAGAAAAAAAAAAAAAAAAAAAAAAAACCACCTGTGAAATTCCCAGTGTTTGTTTGCTTTGAAACAGCCAGACTTTATCAATTCTGCCCCAGTAATATCTCTGCTGCAGACAAACTCTTTAGAAACCAGAAGGCATAATATGGAGAAAATCAAATGACGATTGCATAAATGTCTTTTTCCCGTTACCCAGACTGGAAGCCGGGTTCCCACAGATATTTGTGAAACTTTTCTCTCAGCTAGTTAGGTGCAGAATCACTTTGAGTTTTTTGTCTGTTTGTGAGGGTCCCCAAATTTGGCATAGGAACACACACTGATGCACTTCTTAGAAAAGGCTCAGGTCACAGGTATTTAGATATTAGCTATATATCACACAGTTTTCAAGCACTTGAACAGCAGGTTAAATGTAATAAGGCTTTGGAAAAGAAAGAATTTTCTACAGCTGTTCTTCTCTGATGTCAATATTTCTTGCAGTTTCCAGTTCAGCTTATTTGTTATGTTACAGAGCATGATCATGAAAGCTCTGTTGTTCATTGTCAAGGAAACAGCTGTGAACAGCTGGCATATTTTATGACCATTCTTATTGCAGGGTCATGCAATAATTTGTGAATTACCACCAGAGCTGAAAATTTTCTCTTGTCAATGTGAGTTGACAGATGTTTTGTCTTTGACCTATAATAGCCTACATAAGGACTGGACGTTTTTGTCACATTTTGAAAAGTACAAAGAGATAGTGGCAAGATGACTAGTTTAAAGACATTAAACCACTGCAGAAGTTCAGTTGTCAAAACATGTAACAAGAAAAGATTTGATGAAGGCTAGAATGCTATTATTTCTACAGCTATAGCTGCAGCATTAAGTAGCTGACAACTATATTTTCAAAGTTATCTAACATTTATATCAGGGTCCCATTCCTCTTTTCTTGCATTAGCTTGTCTACCCTCCTGCTTCCCCCTCCTTTATAAATATCATTACCTTTACTCAGCCCTATGCTTCTGCCTCTCCAAATTTCAGGGTCTCTCCCAGCCCTCCTAAATGTAGCAACTATTACCTCTTTTTTCCCAAACAAATCCTTGCAGCCCAAGCCATGCCAGCCCTGTCCATCCCAGCTCTCTGCACCCCACTCAGGACTGCAGCCTCCTGGAGGAGTTCCTGTCACTTTGCCTCATCCAGACCTCAATATCTTCTCACTTGTTAGCCAGCTACCTCCACATCTACCCAGATCACCCCAAAAATCACTCTTTTCCAGGTATCACTGGGGCTTATCCCTTCCTGCTTCCATTTCCGGTGCTCCACCAGCTACACCAACATCCCCCAAAAGAACTGTGCTCCTCTGCCACCACCACCCTATACCTGCACTGCCCCTCACTGCCCCTGCCTTGCCTTTGCACTGCTGGGGTTGTCTGCTCTCACCTGACTTAAATGTTTTAAATAAAAGTGGTATTCACAATGATTTTTAAATGCTTTATGATTTAATATACTTTATATTATTATCTTCCAAGCTCTGTCATCAAAAATCCTGAAGTGGCAGAGAGAGAAAATATTAAGATAAAAACTTCTGGCTGCGCACAAGCACAGCCCAGCTAGTATTGTGCTCCTTCTATTTTTCTTGTTTAATGAAGGTTAATGGAATGTGGCCCGGTTGTATACACATGAAAACTGTATCTCATTAGTTGGTAACTCTTATAAATGTGTCAAAGACTATAACTTGTATTAATGTGCTAAGGAAAGACTTCTATAACCACTACAAGATAATGAAGATGTGATCTCAGTTAAATCTACTCTAGGAAGATAAAATGAGCCAAAATTAATCTAAACTAAAAAATTTGAAGGCTATGTGTCTTGAGAGTTTGAAAAATGTAATGTACTGGGAGCAATGTCCAGGACAATCTAATACAATGAATTTTGAATAGTATTTAGATGCCAAGAAAAGGCAGAGCACTCTACTTCAAAATGAAAAATACTAAATTACACCACAACTATTTTGTTTACTTTCTCTGAATCCCTGAATGATAGTGTCTGAGGTTTAAGGAATTCTGTGAAGATATTAGCATATGCTGTACAGCACTTTGCCACCTAGAAAAGCATGCCATAGTAAAGACTCTGGGAAGAATGGGAAGAACATGCCTATGGGGAAGTCAGAACAGCACCCTAGAAGTCTTCTGCCTTTGAAACTCACCTTTGGGGATGCCAGCTCCTGACCACAGGAGATGCCCTAGCAGAAGCACTGTCTTACTTGGAACAGCTTCACACAACAAGACATGAGTTTCCCTTGGCAACTTTCACATCCCACTGTTTTCAGAAACAATAGTGAGGGTCCCTTTGAAAGCAGCAAAGTGCTTCGAAAGGACTAAGACTGCCCACCTCCAGGCTGGATTGATGACCAGGGAGACGCAGTAGTCCTACGCATTATCACTGCTCAGCATAGTGCATGTTGTACCACAGTCACTACCCCATCTTCACTGCAGCTGCACCCAGCCTTGGTAACAGCGTGAAAGTCCGTCAAAATAGCAGTCTTTCTTCTAGCCAACAAAGTGATCAGAGGTACCCTTAGGCTACACAACCCCTGAAGCTCTTGGATACAAAGTCAATGAAAGTTTGTAGTGTAGACAGTATTCTGTTAATAACCCACAGGTCTGGCATTAGACTGATGCATGAAAAATTATTTATGTCCAAGCAAGCAACTGCATGTGCTAGAACAAACTGTTCAGAGGATCACCCCGTACTCAAATAACTCAAACCTTGGCACACAGTGTAGATCTCAGCGCCACATGCACCAATAGTTGCCGTCTTCCTACTGCTGCCCTACAAATATGCCATCATACTGCTGCCTTTTCCTCCTCTAATGCACTTGCTTGCAAGTAAACATGCCTCTCCTCTTGCTGTCTCCTGCCTAATCATCAGTGTTGGTTCACCCATACACCTTTTGAAGCCAGTGAGAGCTTCACATGGCATAATCTCAGAGTAACTGTGGCTGCAAAGGTGGCTACCTTACCTGAAGACTAATGCAGTACTGCAAAGACACTATGGCAACTATCATGATCTTAGCAGAGGACAGCTTGGCCTTCTTATTGTTCATAGTAACAACAGGTCATAGCCGTTCTGAAAAAGGATAAAAACTAGGAAGATGGTTGCATTACTTCATGAAAATATCTTCTGAGAACCTAAAACCATTAAACCAGTAGTAATATAATAAGCCTTGGTAATTCTGTACAAGCTAAGCCAGCCAGAAGGATTCTGAGAAGGATTTTCAGTGTTTGTACTCTCATAAATTAATTGCTACTGCCTAGGAATAGGATTCTAAATATAACAAAAAAATCTCAACTGAGGAGTTTTACAGTGCCCTCATAAACCTGTAAAATAACAATGCAAGCGCACAAGCATTTTTATTTTTTTGATTAAATGTATCACAAAATGCTGATGTGTAAGAGTGGAATTATGTTCTCAGGAATAAATCTCTGGAACCACCTCTGGATCTGTCCACTTATGTCATATTGTATCCATTACAGCAGCATTTGAACACCTTCCAACTACTTACAATACAAATAACAATCTCCATTTCCTTTCCCACAATAGGATTGCATTCATATTCATTTCTATGTTAGCAGATTAGTTGGTTTGCATGTCTGGTGCCTGTATAGTGTATATCACAGCTTGTCCACTGTCTCTGAGTACAACATACAGTAAGTATAATAAGAAATAACAGAAGTGAAGTAACAGCTGGTTTGTCTGGTAATATTGTGTGTATACGCAAGCCTGGGAAATTCAACAATATTGCATTTGCCTTTGAAAGCGAGTATTATTTATCACACCAGCATTTCTCTCATTTTGTAGAGGCAGATTATCATCTCTGCTCCTGAAGATTTCTTGTCACACTGGTTCAACCCCATGTGCATCTCCTTGTAAGATAAACCCTCCATGAAATACTGGTAGTGAGATTTTGATTTTCACAGTCATTTAATAAAAAGTACTTCATTATTCATTCTATAAGAGTCTCTCTGGAAATAGCAAGCACTCTTTTAACAGGGAGATGCTTTGGTTGTAAATCATAGGATACCAAACCGGAAGATAAAACTCGCAAAGAACATTTAAATTAACAGAGAATGGATGAACAATTCATAATTAATTATCTGAGAATGAATGCCACCTCAATTTATCATCCAATATTTGCAAAGGCAGTACATGCACTTGTATGCCTTTTACTGTCTTTATAAGGTTATTATGGAACGCTGGCCTAATCCAGTCCAGTGATATAGTCAGGTCATTAGTCCTTCATTGACTTCTCCTCTAAAATTGTATGAAGGATGATGTCAGTAATAAATTAAATGCTTGTCTTTCTCAGAGGTAAAAGAAGCAGGACTTTCAAAGCTTGTGCCTATTACTTCAGTGTGACTGGCTGTAAATGATTATGCAATGATTTGTGGAATGTCTATATGTACAATTAAAAACAGCTTGATATTATGAATTCCCTGTGTTTAATTTGTGAAGACTGCAATTTCACTTTATATACAGAGTTGGTTTTCCCTCTCTATTGGTTGTTTTATCTCCTGATTTTTATGTTGTACTGAAATTCCCAAGGATGGTGATTCAGGGCTAACAGCTGAGCAGTGATGCCATCTTTCTGCCAGCATGTGTCACATAACCTGGTATGGAGACATTCAGCAGCTATTCACTGCTAAATCACACATGCAGCGTCTTAGCAGCGTAACAAGGTCCTTCCTCTACCATGGTCACTACGTGCACCATCGCATATATCACTTCTGGCCATGTGGTGGGGCTGTGCACATGCATCAGGACTCCTCAGTGACTTTATATGAACATCTCAGACCACAGCAAGAAGGTCCTGAGCATGTCAGCTGCACTAAATACAGTTCATCCCCAGTCTCATGATGGAGAAGCCCACTGCGTCTTCAGAAGGGAGAATGGCAGGAAAGAGACTGTGAGCTCCCGAGCAATTCATCCAGCACACTTCAGTCTGTCTCCCCATCTCCAGGCTACCCCCAGGAAAGAAGGAGTCAGGATGCAGCCCACAGACAGGCTGAACTCGTCTAGTCATTAAATTTCTGTCACCCTCTGTTCATATGGAGAGTTCATGGGACAAAATGTTCATTTTCACACTGGCCAGCTGCTTTCCTAAACCTAAATTTCAAGAGAGAAATAAACAAGCAGGGGATTATCTAGTGGGCACCTGGATCATCTGAGAAGGCTGATAAAAGCTTTAATTGACACAGAGTACTTTAGTCTAAGTAGAGAAGCAGAAGTTGAGTCCAGGAGAGGAGGCAGAAAGCTAGCTACCTGCCAGAGCAGAGACCCTGTAAGGAGAGGAGGTATTATTGCTGCAGGAGGAGGATTCTGGGGACCTCAAGCTCTAGGACAGTTGCAGAGCAAGGAGGAAACTGGAGGATGGGTATATATGAAGACACTCTGGTTCTGATTTCTTGTGCAAGGTAACGTAAAGGAACATTATTTTCTGGAACACCTACCAAAACTGCATCCTCACATAGTCAGAGCTCTGAGAAAGAGTGAGCAATTGCGTGCGAGGGACACCAAGGGATCACCATTATTCCTGGCTACTTCAGGCTTCTGGGCATTTAAGCCCTGTTTCTGAGAAAGATGCCCAGCTTCTGCATAAGAAGTTTATTGAAGACACCAAAGAAACAAAACCAGAATTTTTCAAGTGGCAGAAAGCTTAAAAGCACACAGGATCAACAGGAGCCAACCCAGAAGCATGACACGTAACCCAGCTTCTTTAAACAGCTTGGTTCAAAGTTCACGTCTTTGCATCCTTCAGGATTCTCAGAATTTAGCTGGGACTTCAAGCCAGAATGTTTCAGTCAAATGCAACCCAGATAATGAGACCCAGAAGCAGCAGTTATTGAATTCTCAAATAATATATTTGCTTTCAATGTTACAAAACTAGTTTCTGTACAAAGACATTTTATTTAGATTTACCAAAAATACTTTGAGAGTTTCCAACACTATCTTATATCAATGTTTGCCATATCCTGACGTTCTGATCCACTTTTATTCAGTTTGAACCCAGGACTGAGGACAGAAAATGAAGTGAAGCCTTCAGGATTTGATGCTCAGTGGGAATTTGTGTCTCCCAAACCAGCAGTATCTACATGTTGCATGTAGGCCATTCCTTTGGGCTTGCATGCAGCTAGGCTCTCCTGAACAAGCCCTTTTTTCTGATTTGGGAATTTTCAGTGGAGGAAATCTGAGCTATATATCCATTTGTCTGGTGTTTCTAGACTGCTGTATGTGAGGAGGCTCCTGAGGTTTTGTTGCCTATGTATAACCCAACTCAACAGCACCTGCTCAGCCAACTGTAGAACTAGATAGGGCTGCTGGAGAAGTAGCATATTTGCTGTAGAACAAATCTTCTATGTCCAAACGACCTTGGTTTTCCTACACATGAGCAAATCAGCAGTAGCCCCATAAACAGCAGATCTGATCTTTCTCAGTAGCAGAGGCCTTGCTGTGCATTTACCATACAATGTACAACCACATACTTCTGTCTGACATTGCCAAGACTCAGATTTCACCTCTCCTGCCCAGAAGCAGAAATACACTTCCCATAGATCACCAATAGTCGGATCCCATGAGCAAGAGCTGAGAATATACTGAAGGCAAGGACAACATGACTCACCTCCCTCAGTCTTCACGCAAACTTTCTTGAGGAAAGTTGTTTCCCTTCTTATGGCCCCATTCCCAGGGACAACCCCACTGTGGTGGGTTCCCAGGTACTTCTGCACAAGAACAAACTACAGTGAGAGCAATAGCAAATATTTCTATGAAAACTTCAACCCAGGAGAGCATTCTTACTGAAATAACATAATGGAGATAATTATACAGAGAAACTGGCTCCAATTCATGATTAGACAAATAAAATAAAGCAAACTGTTGATGCCTAAAATATTCAAAATTTATGAACCTACCTAATACTGTTTTCATGATCACTCATTCCTACTGCAACAAACATGCTATTTATTCCCCTAAATTTCAAGTCACTTTGCTTGTCTGTTATTTTTTCTCTAAGTTGGCCAAAATATTTGTGTCTGGAGCATTGCAGTATCTCTGGCAAAGCCTGCAGAATGGCTTGCCAAATAATGTCTGTGGACACACACAAAAGCTGGAATGAAAAACAAAATGTCGATGCTGGCCTATAAAGAGGAGTTGGGCTTTCAAGGTCAGCAAGAGGTAAGTGGTTTGTTTGTTCTCCTGGGGGTAAGTATTAAGCCTCTGAGGCTTAGAAGGGAATTAAACCCAGATGTCTCGTTTTCTATGGAAGTGATGTACTGTGGTGGGTTGAGCCTGGCTGGATGCCAGGTGCCCACCAAAGCCGCTCTATCACTCCCTTCTCAACTGGACAGGGGAGAGAAAATGTAACAAAAAAGCTCATGGGTCGAGACAGGGACAGGGAGAGATCACTCAGCAATTACTGTCATGGGCAAACCAGACTCGACTTGGGGAAAATCAGTTTAATTTATTACCAATCTAAACTGAGTAGGGTAATGAGAAATAAAACCAAATCTTAAAACACTTTCCCCCCACCCCTGCCTTCTTCCTGGGCTCAACTTCACTCCCAATTTTCTCCCCCTCCTCCCCCCAAGCAGCGCAGGGGGACAGGGAATGGGGGTTGGGGTCAGTTCATCACACGTCGTCTCTGCCGCTCCTTCCTCCTCAGGGGAGGGCTCCTCACACTCTTCCCCTGCTCCAGCGTGGGGTCCCTCCCACGGGAGACAGTCCTCCACGAACGTCTCCAGCGTGGCTCCTTCCCACGGGCTGCAGTTCTTCCCGAACTGCTCCAGCGTGGGTCCCTCCCACGGGGTGCAGCCCTTCAGGAGCAGACTGCTCCAGCGTGGGTCCCCCGCGGGGTCACAAGCCCTGCCAGCAAACCTGCTCCAGCCTGGGCTCCTCTCCCCACGGGGCCACAGGTCCTGCCAGGAGCCTGCTCCAGCGTGGGCTTCCCACGGGGTCACAGCCTCCTTCGGGCACATCCCCCTGCTCCGGCGTGGGGTCCTCCCCGGGTGCAGGTGGATCTCTGCTCCCCCGTGGGCCTCCATGGGTGCAGGGGCACAGCTGCCTCACCAGGGGCTGCACCAGGGGCTGCAGGGGAATCTCTGCTCCGGCACCTGGAGCACCTCCTTGCCCTCCTTCTGCACTGACCTGGTGTCTGCAGGGTCGTTCCTCTCACGTATTCTCAATCCTCACTTCAGCTGCAGTTTGTGTCCCGCTGGTTCCCCCCCCCTCCCCCCCCCTTCTTAAATACATTATCCCAGAAGCACTACCACTGTTGCTGATGGCCTCGGTCTTGGCCAGCGGCAGGTCCATCTTGGAGCCGGCTGGCATTGGGTCTATAGGACATGCGGGAAGCTTCTAGCAGTTTCTCACAGAAGCCACCCCTGTAGCCCCCCCACTACCAAAACCATGCCATGCAAACTCAATACATGTACTTACCAAGCTATTCTATAATCAGAGGGGGCACATTCATCATGACTTTTCATTGCCACCTAAAAGAGAGGACGTGCATCATTTTTTGAGAGAACAGCTGCAGGTAAAGATGTCTCCACACTATGGTTTCTTCACCTTCTTCTCACCTACCTTTAAATACATAGCAGAAGTACCTAAGCTTGTATCTAGGCTTAGTCTAAGGTCAATGGAGGCAGCCATTTCCAGAGAGCTTAGCTCAGATGCTAGGCAGGAACTCTGTCTCCTGGAGATGCAGGTCTTCACTGACTAATAGACAAAGTACAGGCACTCCAGCTGGAAGCTTGAAGTTGGTAGAATAAACACAGGTACCAGTACAAAGGTTTTTCAGGTAACTCTCTGGGGCGCCCAATTGTATCCCTGGCTTGAACAGAAAACCTCGGACATGGCTTTCAGCTTTGGATCCCACCTTGCGGATTAAGCGCCTAAAAGTCCGGCACTTAACATCCTCTACTACATGTCTTCTTTTCCCTCTCCTCCCTGTTAGTCAACTCCTGAGTCAGTTTCAGGTTTCACAGATCTAATTTGACGCCTAAGGAACTACCCTGGAAAACCTCAGGAACCCTGATACTAAAGAGCCATGTGTAGCTCCTGGACTACAGGAGACTTATGAGCAGTTCAGATGTGGCTCTTCCAAAAAGCTGTACCTCTCAGGGTTATGCTGGTCCCACAGCCAATGGGTCAACTAAATCCTTGGCTGCTAGAAGAAGGTGCTGCGACTGACTTTGCTGGGTTGCAATCCACCTGTGCACCTAGCTCAAGAGCCGCTGCTATCTTCTGCCCTTGTGTCCAGAACTTTCTCCAGCTCTTGAAGCGGTGTAACAAGTATCTTGTCCTTCTCAGTCCTACAGAGACTGAGCAATGAAGGCTGAAGCAGTGACCCCTTATTTGGGGCAGGTCAACATGAGTAAGCACCCAATCTATATTCTGCACTGCTTCTCAGCGCACTTTAGTCTCAGTTCAGAGTACCTGCGACTAAAGCCTTTTATAGCAGAGGATACAGATAACACAGAGAAAACCTCTTGCCTCCTCAAAGCCCTTTTGTAGCAAGAAGATCGGTCAGCATGCTGTGGTCTGTCTCAGGATCTAGGTGCAGCTATGTGTATAATTATTATCACCTACTGTACCGAACACAGCCATTTACAAGTGTGGAAATTCAAAAGGTCATGGAAACACCGTCAGTGAGGCAGTCTGCAATAACAATTCAAAGTGAAAGCGAGCTATGGCTCACAAACAAGCAGCCAGCATTAATAGCTGTGGACACAGCAAGTAGTTACAAGAAATAGTAGAAGAAAGGAAGAAAAGAAGAAAGATGATGGAGGGCAATGCTAATAAATCAGCCACAAGGCCTGACAAAGTATGTAGCTGAGTGATTTTAATTGAATTCAAAGTGTTATTCAGCACTTCTGTGACTAACCTCTGGTCAATTGAAGGCTGATTTTTAAGGTTATGCAGAAGTTAACACGTGCACGATAATGAACAAACCTGATCCCAAGCCACAGGATTTGCACAAACTCTTTCTGCACAGAGATGCCTACTAATTTTGGTGGAATCTGTGTACCCATACCTCTTAGTCAGCTCATGATATTTCAAAGACCAATGAAGAAATTCAGTGTACAAATGAAAACAACAAAACCCTAAAAATTCTCTTAGGAAGCCAGCTGTATCCTTAATATGCCATGTTTGTCAAAGCAGGAAAATAAAAACCAAAACAATCCTGTATTAAAATGTTGAATGTTATTTAGTCATTACTGGTTATAAATAATTTGCAAAGTCTTACAACATTAACATACAACTGAGTGGATTAAATATTAGTTTGGGGCATTAACTTGGATATCATGAGTTTTGTGGACTAAATTCTAATAATTAGGGGGGTTATTTCAGTATACCTATGTCTGCGTCCCATACGCATTTGGGAATCTTTTGGGGCTTAGTAATGTTACAAAAAATAGAAGGGGAAGGGAAATAATGAAGCCAGGTACACTGACAGTTTAACCCACATGCAGGTTGATTCAACACGCTTTCTTGGGACCACATTCAGGTGTGAGGAGCTTGTATCAAAAAGACACTGACTTTGTACACAGCAGCACTTAAGCCGGGAGAATTGCTGATGGGGTGGAAGCTGCTCAGCCTAGACAGAACAGGCACAGAATTTACCAGGAGACCCGGTCCACCCCCGTGCTGCTATGGTCACAGGCATTTGGCTACACAACTCTTCTGTGATCCGATCAAGGCACTGTGTCACTTCTTGGGCAAAGGAATCAAAATCTGGCCCACATCTTCTGAAGTCTTTACAGTCTTCATTCCTATAGTGGCCTCTTCACTTGCTGACTGCATGCATTTAAAGCACTTCTGACATCATTAATGAGTTTTCTGAATTAAAAATAACTGATGACAAATGTGAAATAATTCCATTTTTTTCTGTACAAGAGAAACAGCACAATGTCATCTGTATTTCCTAATTGTAAACTCTAAATGCCATTGCTGTATAATAATGCCAAAATTAACAAAGATACATAAAATAAATCCAATTACTAAATACCAACAGAATAAAATTCAAAGACAAGATGAAAATGTGTCATTATAATGTTTTACTGTGTATACTGCATAAAATTGCCACATAAAATTCTGATCTAAATCATCGTAAGATGCTGTGCCAAATGTTCCAGTGTTAAGCCTCCAGAAATGGAAAATTAAGAATTAGCTGAGTGCCCAGTCCTTTTATGCTTTTCAGACTCCGGAAATCTGGATGGCACGAGGTCCCTTTGTTAGCTTTCATGAAAAAGGGAGACTTCGTGCCATCTGGAAGCTAAGAGAAGACAGCATATTTTAGCAAGCCAGAGGTACAAGAGTCAGGGCTTTTTGGCAGCTCTTTCACTCCTCCAGAGCGACCGGTTCAGCCTCAGCAGCAGGGCTACTGCAGGCAGAGGGGTGTGCGATGCCATTTCCATGCTGCCATCTATTGGCACAGGTGGGCTTGTGTCCTTTATAACCCACGTTGCCAATTCTTCCTTTATCAATTTTTTACACGTTTATAATTTTTCTCAGTGGGATTTATCTGGCTAAACACACACACCTGCAATACGAGCACCTCGTGAGAATTGCCTCAGGCTTCCTTGAAAGTCAGGGGCAGAAACAAGCACTGCTGGGGTGCGATCCTTTCACCCCAAAGTAGATAACCAACATACATCAGATGAACAGCACCCAAAAGGCATTACTGTGCTTTGCTCGTGACTATAACAGGATCCGAAGAGTGACAAGCTCAGGTGCAGCGATGACTGTCACACTGTAAGTAAGCATAGAAAGCCACCAAAAGGAATATTACGCCCTTATCCAGTGGGGAAAGTCTTTAGAGGTGCTGCTGATTTTTAATTTGCTAACTTGTATCCATACACAATGAGGCCACAGGTACTACAGAAGAGAGGTATTAACTACACCTAACTTTGGGTAAGAGTGATGACATTTGGTCCAGAAGTCCAGCTCCACTTCATATTTTTTGGCAGTAAAATTGTCTTTAAGATGTTTCTACTTCTCCCCCAACTCTGCCTCCAGTAGCCTGTCCCTTTCCCTTCTCAGAAAGCTAGAGATAAGTAAGAGAAGACTCACATGTAGTTTCCTGCACACAAACACACACGCACACACCAGATAGAGGTATCAATCTGTTCCTGTAAATTTTGTGAACTGTAGATTCAGATTATACAAGAGCTAGACCTAAGTAGGATTTGTTTTAATCCAAAAAATAGAATTTGCATCATGGTAGAAAATCTGCTACAAATAATGCAATGTTAAATATGATTTTGTCTTAACAAAGGACAAGCAGAGTCAATAATTTTAACACTTTGGCCAGTCAATAATTAACCTACAGTTCTAAAGGTGTCTTATTTTGGATTATGCTTAACTCAATAGAGCAACACTACAATAACACAATCTTTGCAAAAGAGTGGTCTACATACAAATTTGCACAACTTTAACAGAACCACACATTTGGGTGTGACAGATGTATACTTCTTGAACAGTATACAAGAAAAAGAGGTTACTGCCTAATTTCCAACTTCCTATCATCACCCGCCCTGTGCTGGAAACTGCCACCCTTTCAGATCTCATGCCCAGAATGCTCTTTTCAGCTTCGGTAAGTGATAAAGTGTGTGGCAGATTTAAACTTTCTACATTTTTTCACAAACCTCCAGTCATTACACTCCTTGCTTCTTAAAGCATAAGTTAATTACATTAATTGGCTAATAAATGAATCTGAGTAGCTGACAAATGCTCTCTAAGGTGTCTAGACTTGACAACTGCAAATGCTGTTTCTTATGAGGAAATTTCCCTACTCTAATAGCTGTTCCAGTCTAACATTTCATTCTCTTGCCAGGAAACACCATCCTTATTTTCAGCCTGGTTCAAGACTAATGTGCAACCATTGGAGCAACACTGAAAGCGGCAAGGAACACAGCCGTGGGAGAAAGCAGTTCAAGAGGTATGTGCTGCATTATGGGGCACCATTGATAAAACTGATCAATAAAACCAAACCTCTACTGTGATGCTTCTGGCCCCAAACCTGGGAGGGAAGAGCTCACATTGGAATCAATAGGAGCCACCCTTCCCTCAACAGTGTTAGCTTTGGGAAAGAAATTGCAAGGGTATTCACTTCGTTTTAGACCCAGTTTATAGTTTCCATATTTCATGGGCGTAGAAGAAAAGGATTTACAAATCAAGAATTAACATGAGACCTTCTCTACTGTTGGATTGTGTGAGGAACCACGTAAGGGGGTTGCCTTTAAAAGCAAACATTTCTGCCAAGCTGCTCCTTGTCTTCTCATAAAAGGTAGACTTTAAATACATGAAAGAACTGCACGGGCTTCCAAGGAAAACACAGCTCTTACAGCAGCAGATATTTTGTGAAGTGGAAGCTTCAGAAGTGATCCAGTGATCAGGTGTAAGTGATCAGGTGAAACACGAAGAAAGAAATCAGTCTTCAGCAGGCAGAAAGTACTGATCTCACTGCTCACAAAATGCATATAACCAGAAGTTTATTTAACGTGATATTTGTGTAGATCCCATAAGATAGATAACTTTTTATGTGCTTCCACAGAGGCAACAATTGTGCAATAAGTGTGCTTAAGTAAGGTGGGTAGAAGGGAATAAGTAGGAAGCAGTGAACGAATGTACATTTCATAACAAGTAACACTACGCAAAAAAGTCATCTTTTAAACTGAAATATTACAAAACTAAGAACAGCACAATCGCGTTTTCAAAATCTACATAGCGGCATCAGTAATGCATTACTTGAAGTCTTTGCTTGAGATTGATAACCTTAATAAAACCAACGCACACGCCATACCTTTGTGCAGTCTGCATTGATGCCTTTCTCCCATACAAAGCACAGCAGTTCAGCAGTAACGCATGCCTTTGTTTTAATCTATATGTAACAGAATAATCACTTCCTTGAGCCCGACTGAAGGTCTATCCAGTCCATTACACTGTCTCTGAGAGTGGCCAATGTCAGAGTCCTCAGGAATGAACAGGGCAAGCATACAGCACCTCTTTCTTAGTGCACAGGGACTTCCTAAGCCAGAACTGTATCTTGACGACTAACAGATATTCCTTGTATGATTTGCCTAATGTCTTTTTTTAACTTACTGACTCTCCGAGTTAATCTAAATGTTCTGCTGTCCACAACTTTC
Source organism: Pelecanus crispus (assembly GCF_030463565.1). NCBI lineage: Eukaryota > Metazoa > Chordata > Aves > Pelecaniformes > Pelecanidae > Pelecanus > Pelecanus crispus. The sequence goes on from NC_134643.1 coordinate 142,130,208, forward strand.
AGACATCAGTTCACCACATGTAAAAGCAGGCACCAATGTGTGAGCATAAAGCAACCCACATCTGTCTGTATGAATACACAGATCAGAGGGGAGCAAGAAAAGCTGGAAGAGTCTTTGAGTGCATTGGGTGCTCATGAGAAAAAGCAAGCTGGCAATTGCATAATACATCTCTTCTGCCTTGGAGACAGAGGCTGTCTATGAATTTCTTGACCACACACAGGGAAATCACAAAACACTCGTGATGCAGGGGCTGAACAGGACCACAGTTAAAGTCCACTGTAGTATCTAGACTTCTCAGCTCTACACAGATGCCTAACTCCCATAGGAAACCATACAGTGACAGAGTAGCTGGAGGAAAAGAATACATAGATGATGAAGAAGCTGCTAGCATTTTAAGAGGGGTGATTTACTGCTCTTAACATGCTGAGAATGTTCAGTATGTTTACTTCTTATAATTAAACTTTTGCATGTTTTACTGCAGGGCCATCATTGCCAGACTACCTCCTCTAGCACTCCTACCATATTTGTGCTAAAGCAGTAAACTGCTGCAGCAAAGAAGTGTATATGTCTTTGAATGTGAGATTTTTTACTGATAAGAGCAAATAAAGCAGTGTCCACTTTTGTCTATAATTTTATTATCTGAGGATACCAGATATAATGGTATTATCCAAATGCTGTTGATGAAAAAATGTACACTTCAATGTGATGACCAGCAACTGCACTGCCATGCAGCTTGCTGGGAAGGTGATCAAGTTCAGTACATACATACAATTTGTTTTAGATCTATCCACTATAGGTATCATTGATTAGAAAATTCAAGTGATAGGTATGTGAACTGGTCCATTGTTGCTGTTGCAGGAGCCATAAACCAAATCCGAATGATCTTGGGAAGGAAAAATATACCAGGTAAAGGATACAAGAGCAATAAAAAATGGATCAATTCACATCTTGACTTATTGTGCCTTATTGCTGCCTGTTCTGACTCGGACATTCAAAAGATTTGGCTAGTAAGTAATGGGTGGTTTGGTTTTGTTTGCTTGTTTTTTTTTTTTTTTTTCATCTGTGTTCATCATAGAGAAACTTGGAGAAGCTCCTATGCTAGCATGTTGAGAGATGCACTAGAGGATCTTTCTCATCTGAAGTGTTTGTAGAGCAGGTGACAAAACAGAGAAATTGAGCAACAGGAGACCTGCAGGGCCAGCGAGTTTTTCCCCAAGAGTTCTGAAAGGAATACAAAACTGAACTGAATTAATCCAGATTTATTCTTGAACTCATGTATCAACAAGCTGTATCAGTTAAAGTTCTCAGTACAAGAGCACAAGGTAGCTAACTTGACAACATTAGTAAAACAGGTTCCCAAAAACATCTGAAGATCTTGTGAACTATTAAATCTGATGGCCATACCAGGCAAATTAGTAGACATTATTTTGAAGAATAACTTCAGTAGATATATGGGAGATAAATGTAGAAATTTGCTATATGAAGGAGACTCAATATGTGTGCTTTTTAAAGTGAAATTATAGAGTCATAGAGTCATAGAATATCTCAAGTTGGAAGGGACCCACCAGGATCATTGTGTTCACAATGGAGTTTTTTAATTCAAGCAGGTAACAAAGGGAAACTGTCTTGATACAGTCTGCTGGGGTTTTCAGCAGGCAAGCAGCTAGGGCAGTAAGCACACCAGGAGAGATGAAAAACGGGAATAAAACGTGAGTTTTTTGTACCGGAAGTATTAATTAAAAGCAAGGAAAGTAGAGAGGAGAAATAACTGTTAGCTCTGACGGTGGGAGAAGACCCCCAGGGGAGTACTCCCTGCCGGGATTGGGATGGGTGGCAGGAGCTGTGCTCCTGCTGCGGCCCATCCACGAGTTGTCTGGAGAAGGGCACGGATGATGGCGTGTCCGGTGAGGGTACCGTGCTGTCCAGTATGGTAAAGCAGAGGGGTTTACTGACCACGAAGAAATACAGAACAACATTACAGCACTGGATAACAGCAGGCACATTGAACATAGATAGTGTAAAATGCTACACAAGGGAAAAAGCAATCCCTGCTCCGCTGGCTGTGACAGGCCCCAAGCGTGCTGCTCATGCAGCCCCGTGAAAATTCTAGCTCAGTAGTGGTACAGAACCTGAACAGAAAGCTTATCAATTAATTGGGAAAAAAAAAAAAAAATTACTTTGTGAACAAAGTATCACAGTGCCACCCACCACAGCACACCCAGGTGCTGGTAACAGTTCAGCTTGCTGAGCACCGTACATGCTGTGGGACCGCAGGAGGTACCGAGGGGCAGACGGGACGGCAGGAGTTCGCACCGCCGCCTCTGTGAGGGGCAGGGGGCTACACGGGGCCGCCCCCTCCCCGAAGCAGCCAGTTGCGGTGTCGGGGGCCCGCGGCCGCCCTCAGGGAACCGGGTCCCCGCCGGCGCCTCCCGGCAGCCCCACAAGATGGCGCCACGGGACCGGGCAGGGGCCGGGCGGAAGCGGCGGGAGGAAGCTCCGCTCGCCGCGCCGGGCTGCGCTCGTCCTCGCCGGAAGGGAGGCAGGAAGCAGCGGCGGTGGCTCCGCTCGTCTCCCCTTGCCCACCGGAGCCGCAGGCCGCCCGGGTGGGTGCGGGGACGGCGGTGCCCCTGCGCAGGCCGCGGCCCAGGCCTCCCGCCTCGCTGGGCCGCGGCGGGACGGCTGAGGGAGGGGCAGCCGGGGCGAGTGGTGGCGTGAGCGGGAACGCGGGCGGCTCGGGAGGGAGTTTTGCTTTCGGAGCCCGGGCGTCTGGCTTGGGCGGAGAGGTGGTGGTGGTGGTGGTGGTGGTGGTGGTGGTGGGGATTATGGCACGCAAATCGGCTGTACGGGCTCGGGGCTTTTCCTTTCCTCTGCAAAATGTCGGCCTCCGGCCTGAGGCGCGGGTACGGGAGCTCAGGCGAGAGGGGGCCTCCGTGTGCTGGGGGTTGGGGCCGGGGTGAGCCTGGGCATAAGGGCTTGTTTCCCTGCCAGCCCTTCGGTTTAATTGTCTGCCCGATTTGGCAGAGGCGAGAGCTGCTCATCGGTTTTGTGATCCTTAAAGTCACTGACCAAAGTCTGGGCACGGCATCAGTGAGACCAGGAAATACATTTTGCATTTACAAGTAATAGGCTAAAAGTTTCACCCTCTTCCTTGTTTATGACTAAACTGACAAGCCATATATGAAACATAAGCTAACTCGGGCTACTAATAATTGTACAGCTTTTAGCACTTCACTTTTGACTGCTGACTTTTGGCCCAAATAGCTTTTGGGTTTGTGTCCTGGATCTTGGAGACGAAAGACCCTCTTTTTGGGAGCAGCAGAGGATTACACTGTCTCGGGCTCTGCTCAGGCCAAAAGAGCCGTAACAGGTATGCTAAAGTTTGATCTGCATGCTTTGTTTGCAGGTCTAGTGGTTAAATGTGGATTGTCCCTGCAATTAACATAATTTTGTCTTATGTGTAATTTGTTTCCCTTCCATTCACAGGAGTTAACTACTATTGGTGTAAGGACATTGATGTGAAGACATCATAGTGATAGGTACATCTTCATAGCTCAACTGACTCTTCTGCTGGGATGATAACCAGCCATAACTGTATCCTAAGTGCCAGACAGGTTTCATATTTACAGCCATTGGCAAAGAAGAATGCGGTGTATAGCGTGGGGAATTTTTACCCTTTCTTCTTTTTAGGGGAAATACTTGTACTGCCAACTGGCTCAGCAATCACAGGCTTAAATTTCTGCATGACTGTAACTAGGGCGCTTCAGTATTAAAGTGAACATCATACACCAGCAATGCACAGTATTAATCTGAAGCACAAAGTGTCAAAACACTTTTCAGACATTTCCGTCTTCTGGTGGTAATTCTGCACCAAGAGTAAGCATTAGAAGTATAAAATGAAATACATGTTTGTGGGAAGATGGACACTACTGATGGCATGCTTTTCTTGCTGAACTCGTCAGATATTTTTAAAGAGGATGTAGTAGGGTGAGTTTAAAATACACAGTGCAAATTGATGTTTAACACCTTAAATTATGAAACTTACTGCCCTGGGTTGTCATGGAAACACTTAGTATTCATGGGTTCAGAGAAGTGACACATTCTGGCTTTAAATGCCAAAACCAGTTTGGACCTGAAAAAAGTATCTGAACTGACACTTGCTGAAATCAGGAGAAACATACCTAGAAAAGTAACTCTGGTATACATACTCCAGTGTTACATTTTACTGAGCAACTCTTACTACCCTTTGCCAGAAACTGGATACTGGGTTAGGGACATCTCTGGCCTGACTGAAGAGGGCACTTCTCACAGGCTAAAGGAGCAGGGACAAAAGCAGCAGTGGGCAAAGGATATAGCCAGCTGTCTGTTGTTTTGGGCATTTCTGATTTAAACATAGTTTGCTTTTTCAAGAAAGCTTTATAGAAATGTTTTTTGTTGAAATCTGCTGAAGTTACTGAAATTTCACCTTCCTTTAATAACATCTTATATTTTCACCTTAATACCATGCAACAGGTTAATTAATCTTGTGCTCATCGGTGTTCTGAATAAAGTCAAACCCTCCTTGGTCCCGCATTGGTAGGTGTTTCTGAGCTGTACCTGTCACCTGCGTTATGACAGCCATGTGGCAGCACTATATCCAACGTACCACTAGAGGGCTTTGTTCCAGCGTATGAATTATATTACCAAGTTATTAAAAAAAGTATTTCATGGTTGTGTCTCGCAGCATGACATTGTCTCAACTTCTTTTGACTCCAATGGAATTGAATGCTGTCATTGCTTTGATCAGATTTATTTATTTTCACTCATGCTTACTTGCCTCAAGTTGGTAAGGAGACAGGCATGTTTTGATGGAAGGGAGTACATCCATATGTAATTATCAGTGGGGAAATACTTTAAAACTGAGAAAAGGAAGTAATAACATTTATCAAAAATAACTTTTCCGTCATTAATGGTCAGCATAGGCAAACAAATCTCTTCCTCATTTTAAACTCAACATTTGCTGGTAAGTTTTGTATGTTCAGTTGCTTCCATATTTTATTTTTTAAAGTAGAAATTATAGAAGTAGAGTTATCACGTTTATTTTCTACTTCTTTTCATGTTTCGTATTTTATGTAGTTTGTTAATTCAGCTGCAAATAAATTCTTTAATTTGGCGTCACAGCTTGCAACATTGTTCTGCTCTGCTTTATATTTGTAGTCTAATGTTTCATACATAATTTATGAAAAAAATTAGAATTTCTGTGTTTGGCAAAACAGGTTTTTCATATTTGGTAAACTAATACAGTTGGATAGTTTTGCCAGGGTTTTTCCCCTCCTTCCCGTTCAGAGAGCATATGTACATGTTGCGTATTAGTATTAAAGTCTCAGATTTGACCACTTCCTGCTTTATAAAGTGTATTTACATTAAGCTCTGAACCTGATTTCTGTTTATGCTGAAATTAGTTCAAAGAATCTTTTGTCATGTAGGAATTAGAGTGAACATGAAAACGAAATACACCTAGTTTTTCTGAAGTGGAAAATGGAAGAATCAGCTACCATGGACTTAGGTTTTTAAGTATGAGAAAAAGACATTATGACAACCTTGACAGTATCCAGATGTATATAGGAAAGGGACAAAAAGTACATGTGTACGTCATGAGAGTGGAGATAAAAGTTTTGAAGAGGGCTAGCGTGGGTAATGAGGTGTTTGAAATGAACAAAGAGGGATAACCCAGGAGCCTTTTATGTATGTGTGCATTTCGAGCATTACAAGTCACCACAGTGTGTTACAGTGACCTCGGTGCTGGGTTTTCTTCTTCCTCCTAGCAGGCAGGAGAGAATACAATGGAATCATACACTTTGGTTGCCTAATGCCTGATCCTGCGATCCTTTGCTCACATGCGTCGTCCTATTGATGGCAATGGGACTGCTCATGTGTGTAGGGCTTCTTGTAGACTGGTTGGTGTGACCCAGGGTTTATGGATTTGAGCTTGATGTGAGCTTTGTAAAGGACAATAACTAGCCTTTGTGGTAGCTGCGTGATTTGCATTTTCATTGAACCATGGCCCATCCCCATTCCTCTTTCATGCAATACAGCTTGCCTTAAAAGGCAAAATGTTGCTGTTTAATCAGTATTGTTAAATATGAGGCAGAACGCAACTGGTGTATGTACTGTATTCATACGCATTTTGAAAAATCCTACTTTAGTGCTGGTATAAATCTAAAGCAGTTGTAAGGGCTGTCTTGGCTATCTTCCAGTGTTGCTGGGAATAGCGTTTGACCATGTCTTAGGGGTAGCAATGGTAGTTTAGTGTATGGAGTTTCTGTTAACTTTCACTGGCACTCGCCTAACATAAAGTTCAAGTTGAGACTGAGACCATCAGGAGAAACGTGGCTGAAGCAGCTAACGTCTTAATGTAGTAAAAGAATTGTCAAGTAGGGAGGGGATTCAGAATATGTCTCAGTGATTCATGCTGGTAAATCTCACTGAAAACGATGGTAATTATAAATCCTGGCTGGTGGTTATAGAGATCTTGTTCTCTCTCTCTCTGCCCCCCGCCCTTTTTTTTTCTCTCCAGTTGCCCCTTTTCCTTTCACCTTTTCTTCACATTTAACAAATGTGATTGCAACCTGAATTGGCTTGTGTTTTCTTTATGGGAGGCAGGATCAGATGTCTGAAAAAAAGAGAAAGTGGAAGAAGAGATTGTATGTGGTTGTAAATGCACCATAGGTTTAAACAGAAACCTTACTAACTGAATGGAGTCAAGATGGGTTTAATCGTTTTATCGTAATTGATTCTTTTGTAGATGTCCCTCTGTAGACACCACTAAAAAGCGAGAACAATGTGTTTCATTTAAGTTTATGATTTTTGTTCATTTAAGTTTATGATTTTTGTTTGCCATTAATTTGGAACCTAAAGGTTATAGAAGCATAAAGCATGGGAGAAAATAGAAAAGAAAAGGGTAATTAAAAAAAAAAGGTGTTCAGTCCTAGCATTTTAGGCTGCATTGTGTAGCAGGATCCCTTTTAACCTTCTTATTGTAGTGGGGAATTTTAAGGAATGGGATTTGTATTGATGCTAATCAAAAACTGTAAATAAGGGACTTCAACTAGCCACAACAGAGAAGGGATAGCTGTAGGCCATAGTACTCAAGTTTAAAAAAAATCTATTCAGTGCTTGCAACCATCTTAATACACATATTTTTATGAATTAAAAAGCTACTGTTTTCTTTTCTAGTTCACCTTCATCACCAGAACAAACTCCGCAAGAGATGGTAAGCGGTCTTTATGGGTTTCTGTGTGATAACTGAGTCACATTTTATGTACAAAATGCACATAAACACTTTTATTGAACTGTCAGTGCAGATACAAAAAAATTAGATGTGAAAGTAGCTAAATTGCTTTGAAATAGAATTCAGATTACAACAGTGAGTGATTTGTCTACTCCTGGGAAGACTCCAGAGACATAACAGGAAAATAACAGAGGACTCTCATCATTTGCCTTAGATTTATAGCTTTTGTTTCCTTGAGGAAATCTCTTATTTCCATTTATTCCGCAGCTGAAAAAGCACAGACAGAGAACTAAGTTAGACTTTGAAGTGTTCCATTCCCTTTTCCACCCCAGTGTAAAACATTTCTGTAATTTCTTTTTTAACAGATGTATTTTTAAAATTCAAATGTAAAAGGGGTTTTCAAGGGTCACTTCCAACAAAAAAGCCACAAAAAGTAGTTGGACAGGCACCAGCATCACAGTTCTGTCTACATGAACTGGCTTTTTGTCTTCCTTTCCCCTAAATTAACAACTGGAGCTAGTCAGCTAGACAGATCAGCCAGCTGGATTCCAGAGCTTTCAGTAAAGTCATCAAGGCCCTTTTTAGAAACATTTTAGAAGAACTGGAGATAATTTTTGAGCTTTGAAAGAATATGTTGTCTTCTTTGAAACACCTAGAATGTAGGAGATACCTGCTTTTGTCAAGCTTGATGGTGTTTCAAAACTGGATTTTTAAGTAGTGGGAAAAATACACAGAATGTTCTAAAAGTAACCTGTGAATGTATCAGATTTGACAACAGGACATTCTCATCTGGCTGCTGAAGGATGAGGAGTCAGTGTGACATTCTTAAGCAAAGCAATAACAGTAAATAAAACATTGTTCATCCTAGCTTTTAGATGGTTGTATGATTAAGAATGAAGAAATTCCGTATGGAAGGCAGATGCTTTTCTTGCACCCACTCATTTTAGGAATAAATCTTCTGAAATGCATGGTCTTGTAGCAGCGCAATGTTAGACGAAGAGGAGAATCAGACTGAAGTTTCACCTCCATGAATTGTTACTTTTCAGGAAAGATAATTTGTCTGGACTTTTAAATCACGTAGCTGAGCCCCACAGCCCTTCACAAATAGGGTGCAGGTTTTGATCAGAAATTCTTAAGGAATGCAAATTTGTTGTAGTGGGTTTTCTTTATGGACTATTAGCTGGAGGTATTTTGTTTCTGAGAGCACTTACCAATGACCTTAAAAGAGATAGCATTTGTAGATCTCTTATGGGATAATGGGCTCAATTTTGCAGAAAGAAGGGAAATATGAGAGTTACAATTATTTTTGTAAACTCTCTAGCATTTGCATTATTGCCTGAGAACCAGAAAGTGGAAACAACTGTAAGTAAATGAAATTAACCTCTCTTGATATTGTTAGCATTAAATGGAAAGTATTTCTTATGGGATTTTTTTTCTGGTTTGTTTTGGGATTTTTTTTTTTTCCAGAGAACCATTCTTTTAAGGCTATGGGATGGAGTTAGTGCAGATCAAGAAAACATGCTTAAAGACAAACTTTTGTCTTGTATGCCCTTTTTTTAAAAGAAAAAACCAACTAATAAAGGACTATAAATGTCACATTCATCTCTGAAAACCTCCGCTAATCTTGCCATAGTTTTGAGTGTTTGCCAAAACATGGTTTAATTAAAATTCTTCCAATTTTAAGTACAGGCATTCCATTTTGGCCCAGATAAAAGATTTCATATGGAAATTTTAAGATGTGGGGGGAAGGAAAAAAACATTTGCTATTTATTTTACTTGTTCTAGGCTCTAGTTTACTTTATGGCCTTCTTTTAAGATCCTCTATTAACCCCTCTTTTTGTGAGTACGGATGAGGAGGGAGGTGAAATGGCCTGTAGGAAGGAGGCTGAAGGCTAGAGGGACTGTGCGGCTTTGTAGCTGCTGGTGAAATCTGAACAGCATGAAACTGTTTTTTCAGGAAAACTAATATTAGCTGCAAGACAGGAGAAGGTGTGTTACAGTATGTTTTGTTCTATAGAACTATTTTTCCGTGTACTTTATCAGTGGTACTTTATTACCCCTTTTTGTATGTTGGTTGCTAATGAGTACAAAAGGGAGATTTACTGGCAGCTTGCACTTGGCTAAATACAGCCTTATTTTTGATCGAGGCCATGATGGATATATGAACTTGGCTGAATTGCCATTTGACCTTTTCTGAGAAACTTATTTTGGCAGGCAGATGGAGGAAATATGTTACTGGATAAAATGAATGCCTTTGTTTAATATGGAGGAATTTTAATCTCTTCTGTTTTCTGTCTGCGGATTTGGAAATCAGGTATAGGTTGTAATACATACACCTTGGAATGATTCAGTTCTTAAAACTCACATGAGTGGCTAAGGAATTGTGGAATATATCCACATAATGTGTCCCCTAAAAAGAACTGATTCCCACTGTAGTAGCACAAACACTTGGAAAATACCTTCAGGACACTGCAACTTCTCTATTGCTAATTCTTCACTGGTAGTTGTGTTAATGCAAAAACAACCTCTTGTTAGAGTAATGAAGTGTAGTGCACTTGCGCTGTGTTAGTACTTGTCCTCTTTCAGGTCTATGTGGTTTATCATAGGAAAAGGATGACTAATGATTAAAAGGCAAACTTTGCACTTGCATTTACAGTGTTTCTCCCCTCAATTACCATTTGTTTTCTCTTTTTTACTTTTTTTTTTTTGTGTGTGTGTGTTTTTTCCCTCTCCCCTGTGTTTTGGCCACAGGAAGACACTGAGCCATGGTATTGTCAGCAAGTGTACGCAAGATACTGGAAGCACTATGACTTAGCCATGCGTTGGATGCGTAGACACCAGAAAGCTTACAGGAAAGCCGTGGAGTCCTTTTATTGCCTGCCGTGGCATCCTTCTGCAGCCTCTCTAAGGAGCCGCTACTCAGATTGGGATGGGAATCATCTCCCACATACCCAAAGCTGTTCTTCCAGCTGTAGCCCACATGGCAGAGCTCCATACCATAGGGGAGCTCAGCAGTACACAGATGCCCACCAAGGGAGGGAGGATGCTGACAGGGACTCTGAAATGGAGGAGGACTCTGAGTCTGAAGGGGAGATAGAATACGACTTGAGTAACATGGAAATCACAGAGGAGCTTCGACAGTTTTTTGCACAGACAGAGAGGCACCGGGAAGAACTGCGTAAGTCCGTGCTTGTTCTATGTTTTCTGGTACTTGGTGGCCATAACGTTGGGTGATGGATGGCTTTAACATTTACAAGCTTTGTAAGAATTCACAGAAATAGGCACTGCATGTGACCAAGCCAAACAGAAAGAAGCAGGCAAAACTGGTGGGTGCACTGAAGTACCATTCATTACAAATGAATCTCGGAAATGTTTGAAGTTTCTTTGTTAAGAGAGAGGGAAAATTATGACTGCAAAGAGGAGAATAACACATTTGTCCAGAAGACAATATTCACCTTCAGTCCTGAAGGAAAAACTCCAGAATTTTTATGGTTAAATCTAGTTAACATGCCGTATGTCTGAGGGGGGAACCCAGAGGAAGTGCTTTACATCACTGAACCTTAGAGTAAGCCTCAATGTATTTTATAACATGGAGTAGCCATTTTGTTTGTTATTCTTTGGCTAACCCAACAGTAAAATTCCATGACCTTTTTCTTCTCCCCCTGCATCCCTAGGGTACTCTTCATTCTGTACTGTACCACAAGTTTCTCTTTGTTTTGCGTCTTGATCTGGACCCGAGTCCTTAAGCAGAGAATATAAGCCAAAGGCTTAAGATTTTTCTCAGGTCTTGATCCTCAGAGATGTGGGTTATCTTTGTTTCTGTGAAATCTTTGAAAGAAAGAAAAGATTATGCTGTACTTTATTGACACTTTACTGCATATACAAATGTTGCAGGCAAATTTATTACCTGTTTTAAGAAAGCAGCACGATGGAAATAACTTTTCCCACATGACTTCAATAGGAAATACACAGAACAAATGGTTAATAGAGCTCTCTCTGCTTTCTCTGAAAGAGGGAAATGTTCTAAAAATGCATAATAAAGGCAATGATTGGGAGGGAGAGATAAAAATTGTGTTATTTTGAGTTCGTTGATCACAGGGTATCCAGTGAGCTGAAACTCAGCTTAACTTCACACTTCCATCAGTATGATGCACAGTTGCTCTAGTTCACAGAGGAATGCGAGTTAAAGATCTCAGTGGTAGTGCCTGATGTGCATCCCTTTCTCATCATGCTTTTGTAGAATCAGCTTGGTGTTCTCTGTTGAAACATTCCTTTGATGAGGTACAGGATGCTTTAAGATGCTTGACTGCTTCTGGAAATGCCGTACATTTTCTTTGGATTTATTTTGTCTTTATGATTAGTGGTGTTTAAAGGCGTGCGAGTGATTAAAGTGTTATCCTAGAAACTGGGAAATCTGGGCTTAGATAAATTCTCTGTCACAAATATTGTATATGACCTTGGTATAGCTATTTAATCTCTTCCTGACCCCTCACTGGGTGCTCTTGCTAAAAATATGATTTGATTCTTTATGAGAAGCAGGTGAATTGGGAAGAGGTTTGTGACTCAGAATACAGATTTTACTTTTGTTCCTTCCACCACAGCGGTATCTGGAGCCTTTTGGAATAATTAGGTCTCTGCTGTGTGCCATGTACTAGCCTAGTTTGGGTAAGTGTAACTCCGTTCACTTCAGCCGCACTATTCCAGATCTTCATGCAAATTTAAGCAGAATCTGGTCTTTAGCTACTGCATGCCTCAGTTTCTTTAATAGTTTTGCTGATAAAGTGAGGATAATAATTGTCTGTAATTCCTCAAAGGATGAAAAAGTAAACAAGTACTTGATTTGAAATTTAAAATGCCACAGAACTCTTGGGTGAACAGTGCTATCTAAATGATAATTTTGTGAGTAATTAAAAATACAGTATGATCTTGTTCAGAAATAATTTTTTCTTATGGGGGAAATGGAAAATAGAATACATTTTTAATTCTGTTGAAGTTTCTCAAAAGAAACATAAGCAGCAGGAGGAGGGGAAAATCATTGTTTCCCTGATGGTTTGGAAGTGAGCTGGTATGGAGACCATGTTGGAGGCAGTGCCACTCTACTTTAGGAGGTAGTGGTATTAATTTTCCTGGATGATGTTTCTGAACAAAATGAAATTTAGGGGTTCATTAAGCTGCGATTCATAATGATACTGTCATGTTACATCTTTCATACTGTGCCGAAGAATGATTGTCGTTCTGTATCAATGCTCAAGAAGATGGAGATAATGCATCCACAAAAGAAACCCATGATTACTTAAGCATTTCGTCTCTGATGCCTTTTCCTTTTGATCGCAAACTGTATTTCCTGGGCTGTCCCCCCACCTTAGCAGCAGATTTGTACAGAAACTTGGGCGCTATAAAGCTCAGTAATGCCTGAAATTTAGGCATCCATCTCTGGAAGAGACATTTGTAATGTTAAGAGTTTTAAATTTTCTCTAAACTGAATGAGAATGTTTGGGCATGTCAAAGGGGAATACCAACAGTGACCTTGATGATCAGTTGAAGTATAAGCCAGCTGTTCGGGAATGTTAAGGGGAAGGTTGTGTCTCATGTTTTCTTTCTCTGGCATAAATAAGGGGCTCCAGGTGGAGTTCACAGCCTTTGACCCCTGCACCTTGATCTGCACTTGGGAGCAGACACCTGGCATGCTCTTCTTTGAAAATGAACGCTGTGCAAGAGTTTGATATATGTTTATTAGCAGCTTGCTGAAATGTGAGACACATGGGAAAAGAAGAGCAATGGGACAAATAGAAAGGAGAATTTGACAGATAAGGAAGAGGTACAGTGTATAAGGAGGGGTACTAGTACAGAGGGTGGAGGTCTGATTTATCTTTGTGAAGGATGACTTCCACTAGTCTGGTGGTTTTCAAGCCCTGCAAGATTAGGATATAGCTGCATCAAGGCTGTGTAGTATTTTGGACGTGCATAATGAGTCTTAATTTACCAAGTAAGATATGGCTGGTTCCCACACATGATCCATGTCTCATCAACATGTAGAAGGATAATCAAATGGACTAAAACAAATCCTAGCTGGTGACAGACTCTTCACTTCTAATGCCTGCTCTAGAGTTTGCTGGAGGTAAACGCGATCACAGACATCAGAGGGTAAGATCTTGCAAACTGTGGAAGACTTAAATAGGCCTGAGATGTAGGTGGGAAAGGCATTTGTGTCTGGGTGGTGAAATGCAAGTCTTAACGCTAATTGGAAAGAGAAAAGCTTCAAAGATAAGGAAGCCATCATGTCAGACTAGCCAGAGAAGAAAACTTCAGGTTTATTTCATTTTTCTGTAACTACCACAGACTTGAAGAACAAGCAGATTCCTAACTTCTGTAGTGATAGTTTTGGTTTGTTTTGTTTTCACAGTGGGCATTTGCAGTGATTGGCTGAGTTGGACAGTAAAGCCTTTGAAACTGGCAACATGAGCCTTGCTGCATGATTTAACACTTCAGCAGTGATACAGTTGTTCACAAACAACCTCTTTTAAAACAACCTCTTTTTATGTCTTTGAATTCATGTCAAATTCTTACCAGTTTTTATATTCGTGTCATGTGTTGCAGTGAAGCTATGTGTTCCTGGAATGCCCTGAAGTAATTGTGAGCAGAGTTTTGCTGAGGCCGTATGAACTCAGACATATTCATGCACTACAAACTTATTTCGTATTCTAGATAAACTGTGCATTTGGTTAAAATCCCTTACAGACAGTTTTAATTTCTTTCCTCTTCAGTTGTTTCTTCATATGCAATCATAACTATCTAGTGTTTCTATTTTTTCAGGGGATTTTTTTGTCAGGCTAGTCTGTTGTTTTGGTTCTTTGTGTAACTGGTGAACCTAATATACTGTGCTTCTTGGCAATGTTTTTAGTTGCATTTAAAAGTCTTCCCTCTGGCTGTTGAAAAGCATGAAGTTATTTTTCTGGGTTACCATACCTGTCAGACCTAGGTAGTGTACTGAATTCTCCAAGCATCCTACATATAAAGGACAGAATACAGTAAGTTGTCTTTTCATATTTGCAAGAATTGAAAGGACAAAAACTAAGAAAAGAAGATTCACAAGCCTAACAATTCAGCAAATTGGCTAATTGCACATATTTATTACACTTTTAAATTTAGCCTTTGAAACATGTAGTTTGTCCTGATGCAGGTTTTTTTGTTCCCTTTTTACATATAAGAGAAAATGACTACTGTAATTGAGTGAATACAGCATTGCAAGTGCATTGATAACCATTGTGTAGTAGTCAACAGGCAACGAGACAGGGTACTTTATTTAAAACCAAAGAAAAACCAAGTACCATCATGTCAGTTCATTACTGAAGGATAATAGTCTGTCAATTGTTAATGCTATGACTAGTTTTTTTCCATTAAAGCCTCTGTATTTCCTACACATACGCTCCAGCTTTTCCCAGAATAATGTTGTCTCAACTTAAAATTTTCATGCCAGATGGAAAAACCTTTAAAAAAAAATTGAAAGGAAATGGTGAATGAAGAGGTTTGTTTCAAATCTGCAATTTGTAGGTTTTTTTCCCTTGGGTTTCTTTTTCTCTGAAAGATGATGGCTGCCACTGCCTCTTTCGTGAAGAGGGAGTAATGGAATTTTCCATGTTTTGAAACTTGTTTGAATAGTACCAGATCCATGAAGCTTTTGGTTTTGTTTAAGGCCTGTTTGCTTCTCTGGAAAATAGACTTTGATGCAGGTTTTTTGCAACCATGTTTTCCTTCTTTCATTCACTTTTGGTAGATGCTTCTCCATGTTCTTTGTCTTTTTCTCCATCAGGCTGTTGTTCAAATTCTTACTCTTGGTCACCAACATCTTTTTTGTTTCTTCTTCCCTACCCTAAACTGTCAAAGCAGTGTGGATGGCGACCTTATAAATATCTGCTCAAATTCCTTGGCTTTGTCAGCCTTGTTGTCGCATGAACTTTTACCACCATCTTTAGAAGTTGAATTGCTGAAGCTTCAGGGAAATGCTTGTGAAATAAGAGTGCTCTCTGCAATATGTATGGGTGCTTGAGAGACGTTTTGAAGCACGTTTTTTTGTGAACTGAAGGAGAAATGTGAAGGGCTCTCCTTTTGTACTGCATCTCTCCTCTTGATGATTGAGCCTTTTATCCTGTAGCAGCAGAATCTTGTCAAGTGCACACAGTGTGTCCAATGTAGAGTCTCTGTTATTTGGTACTGGAAGCCAACAGATGAGAAAATGCCTCCTTGCTAGTGAAGTAAGGAAAAGTGCCACAATTTTCACCACCTTAACATTGAAAACTAATCTGTATTTGCAAAAATAGAGGGTCTGAATTGCATTTGGAGAGCAACAGTTGGGCAGTTTTATATCCTTTTCATGAGAGACAAGGTTATCTTTGTACTAAGACTATCCATTTGGGAATGCAGCCATTCCTAGAGTATGTGATAGTCAAGAAAATGTCCTTGGATCTCATAGTAGAGACAGAATTTGAGCTTAGAAGAATGTATATCTTTGCTGTGTGGACTGGTGTCTTTCCTATCAGTCCAACATGTTTTGCAACGAATGGACATTATGCTGTACAGGTGTACTTCCTGCTCCAGGAATTAATGGAGGACGACACTAGAAAGCTGGAGGCGCTGCTGAGGAAACAGTGTGCTTTCTGTATCACTGGACCAGATGCAGTCAGAAATGGATATCCTCTTCTGTATGCTCAGGAGAGTTGTGTGAGGGTTAATATATAGAACTGGAAGTTCCATGTAAACTCTTTCGTATTTGTTACGTGCCTCAGGCTGAGACTCTGACAGTGTTGGCAACCCCTGAAAGTACACAAGTGCAAGGCCAGGCTTGTTTTGCTGCTAAGAGATGCCCCGGGTTTCAGCTCCTAGGTGGCATCTGAGGATGCCATGGACCACACTCCATGCATGCAGCCTGGACAGTTTAGTGGAACTGGGGTCTGGAATGCTGCTGCCCTGTCTGTCAGTGGCTGTACTGGGCTCAGTTCTTCCTAAGCATGCCATGGAGTACTGATGTTTGAATTACAGCAGGCTTATAGCTAGGAGCATGGCAAAAAAAGCTCATGTGCTTCACTGTAACTGTAGCGTAGGCATTGCTTTAAGAGGAATGCCAAGATGTCAAACACCTCTGTTTCCTATTACGTTTGATGGAAATGAAGAATGCTGTCTTAATATGAAAATATGTATTAAACTTTGGAAGCCTGTGTTTGAAATTGTCACCCTTTATTTGTCTTTCTAATGTGTTCCTGTTATTATACTGGAGATAGTACACACCTCAGGTGCTTTGTTGAGAGGTTCAATTTATTCGTATTTACAAGGGATTTTGAGTACCTCAGCAGGAAGTGAGCAAAAGCCGTAAGTGGTAGAAGAATGAACTGTATGATCTGAGAAGAATTGTTCTTTCCAGACCTTTTGCTTAACAGTTAAGTTAGATGTCATCCCTGTGACCAAAAGGCATCCTGTCGACATCATCTTTGCTGAACAAATACAGGATTTGAGCTATCTTTTCTCCCAGAGAGCTATTATCCCTAAGTTATTCATGAGTCAATAAGACATGAATATGTAATCTTGTATTGTTGCTGCTCTTAGTAAAACAGTGCTGTGGTAAAATTCCTTCTGACTGGACTTGTCTTGAGGATGTGAGAATAAGAAGTGTAGGACAGAGTCAGATCATTGCTCCTCTCAGCTGCCCTGTCCCTCACCATCCGTGTGCTAGATCTGCTTTAGATAGCTGTTTCTTGATAGTTGCTGGTCTCAGAAGGATCCTGTGGAAACAGGTCAGTAACTTGCTGTGATGGATTAACTATTGGAACTTTCTCTTTACAAAGAAAATATATGTGGTAATTCAGTTTTAGGTCAGACAAGCAGAGTGTCTGCGCCTGTTTTGTGTCCGTGCAGTTTCCAAGGCTTGAGGGCATTGCTGTGACGTACCTGGGCTCTGCAAAGCTTTGTGAAATAACCACCAGGCAGACCCCAGGGCTGAGGGGCCATGTATGGAACATGGAATCCCTCCCCAGTCTTGCTTTAAGAGCAAAAATAGCTTTCAGAAGGCTGTTGTGGTAGATTGCTTCATATGGGAACAGTTTGGTGTGGGAAGACGCAGACACTACTTGCACTCAGAACTGGTGCTGGTAATTTTTTGAAGGCAGGTCTGCCTGCTTGCTTATGCCATTAGTATCTGCAGCTGTCCTCGGTGGCTCCTCTAGTCTTCTCTTCATTTTTTGTCCCTGCAGGGGAGCCTGTGAAAGCTGCTGCAGCTGCTGTGGAAAAGAGCAGGTGAGACCATGCTGACAGACACAGTTCTAGGGAAAAGTGGCATAAAAGCTGCTCTGTGCTAATCACTCGTCTCGGGAAGTCTGTCTTCGCAGTTTATGCAGTTTTCCATTTCCTCTGAAATTCCTCAATTACTGGTTCCATCTAGGTGCCACATGAAGCATTTCTGGATCTCTAAATGATTTTATTTAGGAGAGAGCTCTGACTCAGTTTTGTGCTGATAAATCTGAATTCATATGCTTTTAGCGTGATACTCTTAACCTTGTAAGTAGACAGTGACGGTGTGGGCTATGAATGAAGTGTTTTCTAACACAACCTTTTTTGTATCTACCTGGAGGAACTGTTGCTATAGCAAGAATGTTTAAAGTTTCAGGGTGTACAGCACTGGAGTGATTGTGAAAAGCATTGCCAAGGACCAGCGTGGAAATGGGTGTAATGATGTGTGCTTTCTGTGCTCTTTATCTAGAAAATCTGCTCAGAATCTACAACAGAGCATGGCAGCAAAATATCTCAAGCATTACACATTTTAGATGTCTCTGTTATAAAGCAAACCTCTTGTACAGATTTGCTTGGAGACACATAATTTACCTCTGCTGATTTTAATGGGGTGTTGTTAATGCCAAGGCTTCAGAGGCACCATTTGCTTTGCAACATCTCTCACTGTGGCTCAGTTTTATCAGAAGCATCCAGATGGAATTCACGTCCATCGTCATTAGGGAAATGTGGGTGCTGTGGAGGTAGAAACTGAGAGTTCGGAGACTTCCATCTGCCTGGGTCTCTTTGAAACTCATTTCCTCACACACTCAAAATCAAGTGAAAGCTGACAGACAGAGGCTGTTAGGCTACCCATCTCAGACTTGGTGGCCTTTACAGACTTCCGTCATGACCTTGGACATGCCATTTGGGACTAGATCCACAAAAGCTTTCAACATAGATGGAATTTAGAAACAGATTTCCAAAATAATAATCTTTCTCTTCCAACCATGCCTTCAAGGAAGAAGGGAGCTAGTCATTCATACCCAAAAGATGATGCATCTTAAACCCCAAGGTGCAAGGGAACATTGTCACTCTCATCTTTTCCAGTGGCTGGGTTGAGCACCTGTGCCACCTTGTGATGTGATCTGCTGTGAATCCCATTCCAAGGAATCTAAAGCACCTCCTGTTCTAGGAATTCGTGTTCATTTCTTTTTATTTGGAAAAATACCTTTTTTTTTTAACTGAGAAACAGTTGTGCTGCAGCGGTATGAAGTACTCAGTACAGACTGATCCAGTTGTTCATCAGTGTTACAATTGTTACTGGCCTCCAAAGTATCCAAACCTGTTTATCTGGATATCAGAGCTTCCCCCTGATATTTTCAAGGACATATGTCTAAGTTGTCCAAACACTGCTCTGCAGTACATTGAGATTATGGAGGCAATGTAAAATGAACACTAAATCTTAAATGGGTATTTGTACTGCAATCAGGTTTGTGCTAAAATAAATAACATGGGTGTTATACTATTGATTGTTATTGTTCACATTTAGCTGGATAAGAATCTCCTGGGTTTAACTTCATTTGTAGTTGCTGAATTGGTGGTTGTTGCTCTAAAAGTCAGCTCTATTCACAGAAATTGGAGAAACTTTGCCAAGGAATGTAGGTCTCCAAAGAACATGCTGGGCCTCAATTTTAATATGGTTGTTCAAATACTAACAAGCCAATGCTGCTGTTCTCTCACTCTGGACAAGCCTTGCGGAGCACCTTCAGTTCTAGGTGGTCTGCAATTTCTGATGTGGTTGCTAAGCAGAAAGAAGTGTTGGAAGACTCACTTTAAAATTCATCAGCTGTCATTGCTTTAGGATTTTTGGCCACTGGTGTGGTGGGAAGGAGGCTGAAAAATTGTAGAAGAGTCTGGACTATGGAGACTGCATCATGTGTGACATGTTGGTGGAGGAGGTGTTGAGGTGGTAGATAGCAGAGCATCTGGCTGCCTTTGGAGGAGTGCAGGAAGAAGTATCTGCCTTTTTCTGATCTCTCCATTTCTGGGTAGGTAAAGCTGGTGAAGTGTAGTTACTTGCATTCCCTGCTTTTGTGTTCTTCCCTTGGCATTAGTTACTGACCTTTGTCCTGAACAGGCTGTCAGGCTAGATGGGCTTTTAGTTTGATTGTTCTCCTCATTTAAAGTCTTCTCTTCATCAGGTCACTGAAACACTTCCTTCACGTGTGAATTGCCCCATTGAAGTGAGTGACAGGGGGGAGATGTGGAGCTCCCACTTGCGAAGAAGTACAACTTAACTTTCTGAAGGGCAGGGTGCCAGCTGCCTTTTTGAAAGGGGACAGTGCTCAGACTTCTACTCCAGCAACTGACTCTGGAATCATTTCTAGTGTCAAACATTTCCCATTTGTGGAAGGTACGATAGACACACATCTGCAGGTTTTCTCTGGCATATTTTCCCAATGTTTTTTGTTGTGTTTTTAAAACCAGGCATAGCAATTATCCTCATGTGTTTAAGTATATTTCATTTAATTTACTAGAATGCTGAAATGAGCAATGAGAAACTCAGAGGTCAGAGGTAAACTAAGTTTTCAACACTATCCCTCAGCCCTTTCTTTCACAAGTTGTGATATATTTTGCTGATTCTTTTAGTTTGACCCTCTTTCCAGATAGCTCTTTCAAAATAATTGGTCAGGCAGCACACTGTAGTTTACTAACAGCATGGAAAAATGCGTATTTGCTTGCTGAAATTAATTTTATCTGGATCAGAGATTGTTACTTAATTCCTCATGTCTGCGGTAATACAAACTTACGGACCTGCCAGTTAACTGAAAGGTCAGTTCATAGCCTGAGTATGCTTCCTTTCAGAAAAATCAATGACATGGTTACAGGTTGCTCTCAAAAACTTTTTTCTAATGTTTTTTATAAAGTTGCAGATTTCCCTGCATATATTACTGAGTTGCTTTCTCATGTCATACAATGAAACAAAGTTGGATTCAGCAGTGTAGTCTTTGGCTGAAGTCAAGAAAGACATTTCAATGTAAAGTTTGAATGTGTGAGTTTGCTTTAGAAGACTGGTACAGGCTGCTTCCTTTTTTTTGCCTGAAAGCACCAAACTTTCAGTATTATTTAGCTGTCTAGCACTCTGTACATCATGGAACACTTTCTTCCAAGTGCATGTGCTTAATTTCTATTTAGGGCACATGTAAAAAATAATTGTGAAACTCATGTTTCTTCAATGTGCTGGCTTGCTTTTAAAGAAGCACTTTTAAATTTGAACATTTCCTTGTTCAGTCTCCTCTGACTGTGCCATATATTTATACAGTTATATGTGTATGGATACAGTTATATATAGATTCAAGTAATCCTTCTGTTTACTCTAGCACTGGTGTCTTTGTCTGGCATCAGCATTGTTGACATCAGTGACAGACTGGAGTTGTTTTGGGGGATGGGAGTGCAGAGTCAGCTGGTCTGTATTTAATCTTCTTGCTGTGGACTTGATCCTTACTTAGAGGCAGCTGCCAGTGCCTGATCCTGTGCTAATTTCTAAGCAGTGGTCAGTCAGCAACTTCCTGGTTGTTTAATTCTGTCAGATGGCACAAGCGTACAGCCTGGACATCTTGGTGTCTCTGGTATGATACAGACCCCTGGTTACACCGCGCTTGCTTGTGTGTTTTCTATCCTAGATGCACATATACCTGGTTATTAATTACATGTAGACCATTCAAATTTCTAGAGCAGGCTT
Organism: Pelecanus crispus; assembly: GCF_030463565.1. Lineage (NCBI taxonomy): Eukaryota > Metazoa > Chordata > Aves > Pelecaniformes > Pelecanidae > Pelecanus > Pelecanus crispus. The sequence continues at coordinate 142,151,474 of NC_134643.1, forward strand.
TCACTTGAGGTTCCACTGGGCTAGCTGGTTGCTTCATGTTTATGCGGTTTGACTGTTCCAGTTCATTTTCTGGTTGGGTAAGAATATCCCTTCCTAAGGGTTACACTGTGGAAGGTAATAGAAGAAAATAAAAGAAAGGTGATTTGTTGTTCAGCTGGGCAGTAACCAGTGTAGCCTGCTGCTAGTGTAAATGTGGACATGAAGGCTTGTATTGTTACCATCTAGGATCTTTGGCAGTTTGTTTTGGAGACCACAAGACAACCCTTCTTGGTTTTTAATCCTATTTTTACAACAGAAATCGGCTGCTTTATTCTCTGGTTAACTGTGTAAATTTCTGCCAGTTATTTAACCCACAGATTTCAAAATAATGTGAGATAATTCTTTAAAACTCTGTCAGGTAGGAAAGTATTAGATTCATTTTACAGATTCATTACAGTGAGACATGTGGTTAATTAACTTGAGAGTGATATGTACCACCCAGTAGCAAACCTGGAAGTGGAACACCTTGGTTCTACCCTTACTTCCTGGCTTTCTATTCATTTTGATTTCAAAGGTAGTTTCTTTCTGCTTGCTGTCTTGTTTCTACAGAGCTGTTCTCTTTAAAATATGTAGAAAATCTGTATTATAGTGAAAGAGAAGGTATCAAACTGAGTACTTCAGATTTGCAAAATCTGTTTGCTGTCTGCTTAGACAGCCTGTTGCAACTGCATCTTTCTTAGGGAGCACACTCTCTCACCTTAGACTATTTCCTGCTTTTACCAATAGGTTCTCAGTCAGGCTGTGCTTCAATGAACATGTCTCAGTGCCAAAGCCAGGTTAAGCAATTTTTCTTCTAGCTCTTCACTCCTGCTCCAGTGCCGCCCCTTCAGTTCAGCATGTGTGATGCCAAGATGCTGAACTGTACCAGGATTAAATATAACTTGTTGGGGTTGGTATTTTTTGGTTGGTTTTGTAGGAATCATTGTGTGGCCCCTTAGACAATTGTAGAGGAATCCTTGAGGGGCCTGGGAACTGGAGCATGCAGCTAAGGGAGAAGGAGGGGAGCAGAAACTGTGTAAGCTAGTTTTGTAGCTGAGGAAAGACAAATGTCTGTGGAACCATGGTTTCAGACTGCCACAAGCCTGCCAAGGAATCACATCTGCTCTTACTTCAAAGCCTGTAACAGAACATTTTCTTTTTTCTTGAGAATATTGCATTGCTTGTAGATATATGTGGTGAAATATTCAATTTCTTTTAACTCATTCCCTCCTCAACCAGCAGATGGAAAACTTGTCAGTGTAGATACTTGGGGTTCTAATACCTTCAGCAATTTTGGTAGTTCTCTTTCATGGTGACTCTGGTGACTGAGAGCTTATCATTGCAGGCAATTACTCCCCCCAAAAGTCACTTTTATTCCAAATTAGTGTTTTCAAGCCAGCTGCAGCATTTGATTTTTCTGCATAGGTTAGACTGTGGGCATATTGAGATACGGCCTCGCTGTCTCCACTTCTTTGAAGATCAGACTTCTTGTGTTAAAAATGGGAAGAAGGAAGTTATATCTTGTCATCTGTAATCCTTTTGTTATATTGTTTGCAAGCACAAGGTTTTAAATTTAAGGAGTTTAAACATAAGTCTGTTTTCCCCAAGCCAACTTGCAGCTAGAATGAGGCTGTTCATTTTGCTATAAAATCGTCACCTTCTTTCAGTACATTTCCACAATTTCTGTAAGTTGCTTAGTGCTCCAAAGTAACCCTCCAGCAAGCGAGACTGTGCTGGTTTTGGCAACCTGGAATATTTTATCTTTACAGATGTGGGGGTAAGTCACAGTTGTTTGTATCTCACAGGCTCCCACCGATGGAAACTCTTGTCCTGCAAAGCTTTGCACTTGCTAAAGAATAATGCTTGAGATGTCAGCCCTTTGGAAATCCAGAGCTCTGTAGAAATTAAACTCCTTGAATATCCTGTTTACAAATCCTCAGATTTAAATCCTTATTTTGTTGGAATTCCTTTAGGCAAAGATTTTGGTTTTCCCCATGATGTGCCTGGTTCATGCAAGTACGGGCATAATGAAATGGTCTGATGCTATCACTTCAGAAAAACTCATGTAAGTTTATGGTAAAGGTACTTAGCTTCTCTAGGGAGATGAAGAAGCTGGCATTTTGCATTGAGAAGCCTGTGTGGGCAGAATATTTAACACAGCAGACAGGCTTGTGGGAAGTGGCATTCAAAGAGAGAACTAGGAGTTTTTAATCAGTAGAAATGGGAAGTGTTTTTAACTGTTAGTGTGGGCTGCTCAAGATCAGCTCAGGTAGCATTTAAAACAAGATGAGAAAGCTCAGAAAGTGTACATGCAGCAGTAACAGAAAATCATTCATCATTTGAAATAAGCAGGCAAATATGCGAACAGGGGTATAGGTCAGTCTGAAATCATGGAAAAGAAAAAACATATCAAGGCTGGGGAAAGTGCAGTATTTCCTTGAAGAATAATGTGCTAACTAAGCAAGAAACTGAAAGTCAGTAAAGGCCATTTGACACTTACAGGGAGCAAGCCCTTGGTCTCTTGCCATAACTACCATAGGCAGAGCCCAGGAATGTGGCAGACTGCAGAGCATGTGCACCTAGAGAGCTGTAGAGAAGGCTGCCTGTATAAGAAACGTCATCAGATTGTGTATGGTCACTGGCTACAGTGAGCTAAGGGTTGGATGTATAAATATTAGGAGCTAAAAATGGTACAAGAAAACACACAATGCTGGGTGTGAATCCTTCAGTGCCTTCATTAAAAATCCAACGTAGATAATTACCCTCCCTACTTTTATCTCCTTTTAATGTTGAAAAGTCTGTCCATGGAGACTTCTCTCCAAATAAGGGAATTTTGTGGGGTTTTGATTTTGAGGTTGTTTTTTTCCTTGGGTTTTGGGTTTGGTGGGGGTTTTTTTTGTTTGGTTTTTGGGTTTTGTTTTTTTAATAAGAAAGGGATGAATTCCAGACAGGAATTTTTTTTTTATTACTACTTAAGCTTCTCAAAGGATATTACAAAGAAAGAAGAGCAAAGTGGAACAAACTTACGGAAAGTATATAACATTTTCCTTTTCATAAAATAAGAGAAACAAGACGTCTGAGTTTCTAAGGGCCTATGGGGAAAACAGCTTATGTCTCGAAGGGCTTAGGTCATAGTTTTGCTGAAAGTATGTAAGAGGGCATTTGTGTGCATATGAAGCCCCAAATGCAGTGAATATAGCTAAGATACTAGTTACTGTTTATTCTGCTTTTGGCAGTCCTTGAGGATGGAGATAGTTGTCTATATTAGTTCACTTTTCAGCTAGTATGCCCAGATTAAAAGTCATCCAGTGGGGAAAAGTAGGGGGGTGGCAGGATGACAACCCAAAACTCTCTTTCAAAAGGCCTGGAATCACTGATGATGTCCCAGGATGCAGTATGAGTTAGGTAGAGATCTTGGTATTCCTTAAATATGAAGAAAAAAGGCTATTTACTGCATTTGGAAAAAGATGTATCAACTGGTTTTGGCCAGGTAATGATGACTTCCCAGCAGAACTGGACTCGGTAGGAATAAGTTAATTCTGAAAAGAGCTTCGAGAGAGAAAGAGCATCTTTGGGAAGAAATGGAGCTGACCAATTAGGAAAATGTCAGCAATGCTTTTCCTTTGTGCAGGAACCAACCACCACTGCAGCTGCCTGCCTGCCTTGTGAACATTTGCAAAATACTGTTCCATGATTGGGGGAAGCTTGCCAGTAGTTGAAATTGAATGCTGTAAAAGAAAGCACATTTATTTTAGTGTGTGTGAAGTGGAAGGAGGAACTACTTAGAATTGCGTAAAAATTATTTGTTTCACATTTATAACTTGGCAGCATAATGACTGACAAATTTGGAGTGTGCAACTGATTTGAGAATGAGCTGGGGACTTCGTTGCTACAGGCTGAGAATTAGTGTTTTGATAAACCTTGTTATCTAATTAATGGATGAATATTTAGTGCTTGCTTCAGAGAAATTCTGGTTGCCTCTATAGGTTTAGGGCTATAAACAGTTTATAATTTTGTTTCTTTTTTTTTTTTCCATTGCCAGATGCTTGTTGTCATCTTTTTGATGAAGAGGTAGTTGCACATTTAGCTCAAATTGCATTGCTTTGTATAGTTTTTAAAGTAAATTTTAAGGTAATGGAAAGAACCCAGACTGCTGGAAATAAGAGCCGTTCTACTTCCCAGCCCCTGCCCCACCAAAGAAAGTTTAGTGTGCATCTCAACAGGACAAAACTTTCTCTGCTGTCATCTATTTCTTATCTCTGTGTTTGGCTGGAAATACTGCTTTTGGAAAAGCAGTAGTTTGCATACCCGTTTGCCTATACCCTGTGTTAAGGAAAACCTTGAATGTATAGAAGTCAACTACAGCAATTGTGGAAGGTCCATCAAGTGCCTCTCGGTCAGGATCAGAGGGGTCATCTCCAAGGAGGATCTTACAGTATGCATCTGCTACCGACCTCCAAACCAAGACAATAAGGCAAGTGAAGCAATATTCAGGTCACTTAAGCAGGCTTTGGGTCAACAGAACCTGGTTCTTATGGGTGACTTCAACTACCCAGACGTTTGTTGGAGGAACAATACAGCAGCTCACATATCCTCCATGAAGTTACTGGAATGTGTAGAGGACTGCTTCCTTGTTAGATGTGCCAACCAGGAATGAGGCACTGCTGGGCTTGCTGCTCACAAACCAAGAAAACCTGCTTTCTAATATCTCAGTTAGTGGTAGCCTTGGCTGCAGTGATGACAGTATCATCGACTTCGGGATCCTGCTGAGCATGCTGAAGGTTAGTACTAAGACAGAGGTTTTAGATTTTAGAAGAGCAAACTTCAGCTCACTCAGAGCTCAGTTGAGAGGAATTCCGTGGGAAGCTTCCATGGAGGATAAAGGAGCTAGTGAGTGCTGGGAGTTTTTCAAGAATGCTCTCCTGGAAGCTCAAAAACAGTTCATCCCCTTTAAAAGTAAGGGAGGTAGGCGGAGCAAGAAACCACTTTGGCTTAACTGTGAGCTTTGAGTCTGCTCAAAACCAAAAGGGAAGTGTACCAGAGATGGAAAAGTGAATTAATACCCTTTGAGAACTACAAGGGCATTGCCAGGGTGTGCAGAGATGCAGTTAGAAAAGCAAAAGCTCATCTCTAATTGAAATTGGCCAGAGATGTCAAAAACTACAAGAAAGGGTTCTTCAGGTATGTAAACAGCAAGCAGAAACAGAAGGAAAATACTGGCCTGCTTTCAAACAGGGGAGGTGAATTAGTCACCAACGACACTGAAAAGGCAGAGCTTCTCAACACTTTCTTCACTTCTGTCTTTACCAGCACTACTGGGCGCCAGGCCTTGGGAACAAAAATCCAGGTCTGATGTAAACACAGACCCACCATCAGTGAAGGAAGAGTTGGTATGTGAACGATTACAGGAGGTTGACCCCTACAAGTCGATGGATCCTGATGTCATCCACCCAAGGGCATTAAGAACACTGCCTGATGTCATTGCGAGGCCACTCTCCATAATCTTTGTGCAGTTGTGGAGATCGGGGGATGTCCCAGAAGACTGGAAGAAGGTTAGCATCACCCCCATCTACAAGAAAAGCTTAAAGGAGGATCCAGTAAATTATAGGCACATCAGTCTTACTTCGGTCCCTGGGAAGGTTATGGAACGAATCCTCCTCAGGGCTGTCACAAGTCAAATGAAGCACGTGACTGGGAAAAGCCAGCATGGATTCACCAAGGGCAAATCATGCTTGACAAACCTGATCACCTTCTGCAACAAAGTAACCTGCTTGGTTGATGTGGGGTGAGCAGTGGACATTGTCTATGTGGATTTCTCCAAGGCTTTCGATACGGTTTCCCACAGCCTTGTCCTAGAGAAACTGATGTGTTACCGTCTAGACAAGTGGTCTGTGCAGTGGGTGGGGAGCTGGCTGACGGGCTGCACCCAGAGGGTGGTAGTAAATAGCTCCTTTTCAAACTGGCAACCTGCCACAAGTGGCGTCCCCCAGGGATCGATATTCAGCCCAACACTATTTAATATCTTCATAAGTGATCTGGATGATGGGATCAAGTGTACCCTGATGAAGTTTGCCAATGATACCAAACTGAGTGGGGAAGTGGACACTTCAGAAGGGAGAGCCACCCTGCAGGAAGACCTGGATAGGCTGGAAGAGTGGGCTAACAAAAACCTTATGAAGTTCAGCAAAGACAAATGTAAGGTCTTGCACCTGGGAAGATATAATCCAGGAGTGCAGCACAGGCTGGGATCTTCCCAGCTGGGGAGCAGCTCTGTGGAAAGGGACCTGGGGGTCCTGGTGGACAACAAGCTTAATGTGAGTGAACAGTGTGCTGCTGCGGCAGAGAAGGCCAACAGGGTGCTGGGTTGCATCAACAAGGGCATCACCAGCAGAGATAAATAAGCCATTACCCCACTCTACTCAGCGCTTGTCAGGCCACGCCTGGAATACTGTGTTCAGTTTTAGTCCCTGCTATACAAAAAAAGATGTGGACAGGCTGGAGAGGGTCCAGGGAACGGCCACAAAGATGATCAAAGGACTGGGAAGCCTGTCATGTGAGGAAAGGCTGAGAGAACCAGGTTTGTTCAGCCTTGAGAAAAGAAGTCTTAGGGGACACCTTATCACCATGTTCCAGTATTTAAAGGGTGGCCACAAAGAAGGTGGACAGTCCCTTTTTAGAAGGAGTCACATGGAACAGACGAGGGGTAATGGGTACAAGTTACTCCTGGAGAGATTCCAGTTGGACACAAGAGAAAATTTTTCACAAAGAGAACAATCAGCCATTGGAATAATCTTCCCAGGGAAGTGGTGGATTCCCCAGCATTGGACACTTAAGATTCGGCTGGACAGGGTGCTGGGCCATCTTGTCTAGACCATGCTTTTGCCAAGAAAGGTTGGACCAGACGATGTCCCTTCCAACCTGGTATTCTGTGATTCTATGATTTAGTTCCATGGCTTCTCTTTCCTTGATTGTCCATAGCAGCACATAGTGCCATCACTGACAATAGAGTTTGTCAAGGTGTAGTATCTTTCCACAAATAACTGATTTGAAACTGCAGTATATTCCACACAGCTACAGTGGTATTATCAGCAACAGCTGCCATGTTCTGTGCTCAAATTCAGGCTTTGATACAAAAAACTGTGGGTCCCTGTAGCAGATTTCTGTCCCCAGCCTTTGCCTGGACTCTGTAGACCTGATTTATGTGTCTGAGACTTCCAGAGTCACTCTGGGAATTTTTTAACCAGTAGCTATGGAATAGTAAAAGTCAGGTTAGAAAGTTAAGGGCAGTACATCTGATTAGTGTAAAGTAAAAATATACTCCAGACATTTGTTAGGTAATTTTGAGAATGGAATTTAAATTGGTATTGTTCTTTTAATTGTTAACATTAGGATCTGCAAGTTTATGAACTACTCTGTGCTACAAAATGGAGACTGATGCACACTAAACTGTAATCCACTCATCCATCATAAACCTTCTGCTAGAGACCCATTTAATTTCGAAACAGAAGAATTCATTATCTCTCTCTCCAGAGAAATTAATTTTTCTTAAGTGTTATTGTGTGCAATGAGCTATCAGAGAGCATTCTACGGAGAGGAAGCAGCTGTGTCTAGCATGCAGCTACGGCACTACTGAATAAAAATTTTCCATGGGCAATACAAAAGTATGAGGAATTATCTTTGTGGCACAAGAGAGTCAATATGGGTTCAATTCATTGCCTTGCCAGAGTTTTGCTGTGTAACCTACAGTGGAAGACATTGGTTTTCCAGCACAGATTTTTTTTTTCAGTCTAACACTATTCAGTGTAATTTGCATCAAGTTCATGCTTAAAAGCCTGTTACCTAGTTGTGGGAAGTCTGGTGTCCCCGTGAGTTTGTTTCAATGGGTTGCAATCGACCTGTGTAGTCACAGCCTTAGTGCTGTAGCCTGCCCTCATAGTGCTGGGCCCTCTGTAGGCAGTGTTAGCTCTTTTAATTCAGACCTTCTGGTTAAAATGGCCTGACACTGAATAAAGCTGACTCTTCCAAAAACACATATGGACTCTAATGTATGTTTCCTCATGAATTCTGGCAGTGCAGCACACTTTGGGGGTGTGCCCTTAAAGCAAAATCACAGAAAGTGAAATGCCTCTCTGGAATAGATTTCTAATAACCCCTAAGCACTCCTGCCCTTCAACTACCAACACAAAGCGGTGGATGGTGTTGGAAATGACAGGACAAAAGTTTTCAATGTCCCCGTCATATGAACAGATGCCAGAATTGAAGTTTCCGATTATAGTGTTTAAAATATCTATTTTCTGTGAATGAGGTACAGGGGATAATTCATTTAGTAAGGCTGACAGACAGTCAGTTGGCTGCTCTGTACAGTACTTTCCAGTGTAAAAATAAACTGCAGATGTTTGAGACAGATATTACTCAAACAGATATACTTACTTTGGGTTAGGGTTTGCAGATGTCGTGTTTTGTGAAAGTTAGATCTCTGTCTTAGGGGAAGGAGGGAAGAGGTACCTGGCACCAAACACTGAGAGGCATGTCCTGTATGTGACTAATGCATCCTGACCTGTGGTCACTCTGTCCCTTTTGATGTCTGGAGGGGAAAAAAAAAAGTGCTCTTAGTAGTAGTAAACTGTTTCTGTGATGCAGTTTCGAGAACCGTCATTTGTTATTGGTAGGTGAAGGCCAACAACTATCAGATGATTTTCTTCATCTTGTAGAAATGTCCCTATAAGAGGGGAGTCTTTTATAGCACTTTACTGTTTTAACTGCATAGAGCATTATTATCCATCAGAGCAGCACCCAGGAAGTGGAGGTATGTTTGGGCATGCAAAATCAAGTTCTTGCTTCCTGATTGGGCTTACCAAAGAGGATTTTTGATGACAAATTGGTCCAAATGTTTCACCTCTCTGAACTGTTTTAAATCCTCTTTAAAAGATGTGGTGCGGGGGTTTATGTTGGGTGCTGGTTTGTTTTGTCCTTAAAGCAACAGCAGTAAGACTGTCAGTTTTGAACTTTGCAAGTCTCGAGAAGTGGATGAGGTTGGCTAGTTTATCTAAACACAGTGCTTACAGCTGTGTTTCATTGGATGCACTTGATGGCAGACACTTACATGACAGGCCAATTTTTCATTTTCATAGAGTAATAACTGATTACATTTTCTCTTGGCTGTGCTTCAGCTAAAGTTGCATTGTCCTGTGCATTGTTTCCTTACCTCAGCTGCTAAGTCATTACTTTGGAAACCAACTCTCTCACATTGGGTTTGGTTCGGGGGGTGGGGGTTGGGGGGCGTGCGGGGAGTGGTTTGGGTTGTTTTTTTTGTTTTTTCTTTTCAGGGCATGTGTATGTTGGGGAGATATGAAACAACACTGATTTTTACTTGTTATTACTAATACAGAGGTTTTCTGTAGTTTTACGATTCAATTCCAGGATCTTCTTCCCTTCTCCCCACTTTTTCCAGCCTGGCTTTATCATGCTGCTTAGCAAGAATTTGTCATTATGCATAATGAGCACAGCAGGATAAGCAGTACGCAGTTTGTTTTGTAGTTGCAGAAGTTGGCTGTACCCTAGAATGCGTGGATCTCTGCCCTCTAGACCCAGCACAAATTTGAATATGTAATATTTAAAAAGTTAAAATAAAATGTGATTGGTTGATAGCTCAGTAATTTACATCTCTTGTGGTTTATTTGTCTAGGGAGACAGCAGCAGCTGGAAGCTGAGCACCAGTACGTGGAGGCCGATCAAGATCTTCACAAAAGGACGGGGCGTTCTGTGCAGCCGCCTGCAGAAAGACCTGGGGAGAGGCGAATGGCAGAAATGAAGAAACTGTATGGTGCTGAAGCTGCCAAAATCCAGGCGATGGAAGCTGCCATGCAGCTTATCTTTGATAGAAACTGTGACAAAAAGCAGCCCAAATACTGGCCCATTATTCCCCTTAAGCTGTGAGTACCTTGTCTGTGCTCTGACCTGGCACAGAGCTGTAGGGACGAGAGCCTCAGTCAGGTTACGCTGCTGAAAGAACAAACTGCAAATTCTGGTTTTGGTTGGGCTTTAGGGCAGAGGCCAGCAAGGGCAGCATGTTTCTTTGCCCTGTGTTCTTTTTACACTGTCTGTCACAGTCCATTCTATCTACATACAATTGTCAAGTATTAATAGGAGGGAGAGTAATACCAAACCTGTCTAAGTCATAGTTTCACTCGTTTGATATCCACTTGCCTTGACCATGCTTGCAAGAAACTAAACAATGTCTATACTCAGTGAACTTGGAAAACTTAAAGCAATGCAGAAAAGAAAGACTACACGAGTTGTCTGCTCTTCTCATTTAAGAAATTGAGTAGTCCCATTTTTCAGTCCTATTTAACATAGTAGCATTTGGATCCTGTTTAACACAGCACAGCTTGAAGTGTTATGTCTGCTAATCTTGGATTTTTTTGAGAACCGGGAGCCCACTGGCCAAGATACAACATATCAAATTACTGTAGCCCAGCCATTTGAATTCTTTTTCAAAGGTTTATAATAAAGCAGGAAGTTTTTCTTCCAGTCTGATACTTGTCTGGCAGGAGTTTGACTCTAGAGCAAAATTATATAGAAAAATGTTTTAATTAAGAGGGTGGGGGGAGTTGGGGAGAAACCTGATGTGGCCCTGTCTGTTAGAGATCTGTTTAGCAGAAGAGAAACTTAAGAGGACAAAGGACTCTTGGGGCCAATGCCTACAGTGATTCTTGCCATTCTAATAAAAAGCATCTAATTGGTTTGAAGCTTTAAAGAAGACCTGTTAGTTTGATGGACTAAGGGTACCTCTGTATGCGGTATATGGAAGTGTGGGAGCCATGTAGCCCTGAGGGCTATGTTTATTTTAGGTGCAGCTTCCCAATGTCCACCTGCATATTATATGCACAAAGCTTAAACACAGGCAAATTAGATGTGCTTCTGTGTGTTCTCGTCCATCTGCACAGGCTGTTTGGCTCCACTTCTGTCACTCTTTACTTCTGGTCAGTTGTGCTTGCCCCACTAACAGCTGACCAGGTGGAGTGAGGCACACAAGTGGTCTGTGTAAGAGAGGCAGAATTGGCCCCTCAATACTGGTGACTCCTTAGAAAATGGTACCCTGAACACTTCCAAGGACTTTCTGTGAGGCACTGCTGCCACGTGTCATTGTGTGCTGAAGGGCTGTGGTTTGTATTAAGCAGCATTTCCATGCCATGGCAAAGGAACCTTACGTTGTTTTAACTGTAACATTCATTCATGTGCCTTTGTGGCAACAGAAGGAGGTCACAGATAAAATTCTGACTTCAGTTCATGCCCACTGTGTCTGGTGTATCTCTGTAGCATGTGTAGTTTGTAATATACACCAGCAGTCACTGTGCCCTCTGTAGCAGCCAGCTGCACCAAAGCAAGTCTGCGGTGCCGTTTGGAATATCTTTGGTTTTACTCGTAGCTACTACGTTTTTTCAAAGCAACATTTTCATTTCAGTTCCACCTCCTTCACTTTAGATGTGATGAGATGGAGTTAAATTGAACACTGAAATTAAAAGCCCCCAGTCTCCAAGACTTATTACTGGTGTGATTAATCTGAAAAACTTCTGTGAGACAGGAGAGGGGGAAAGGGTTATGAACAGTCCTGCATTTGTCTTCACTCTTGGTTTTGGTGGGTTTTGTCAGGAATTCAGTGTTTTGTTTGGGTTTCCTTTTGTTGACCAAATAAATTCTCTTCATAACACCTTGTAATTTATTTTTATTTTTTTATAAACAAACTTCCATACATCAGCACTCCAGTCTCAGATGCTAAAGCTTTCTTTTAGCTGCTGTATTGTTTAAGGAAGGTTGAACTTAGAGCAAGGACAGTTTTAATGTATTGAGAAGCACAAAGTGTTGACAGGACTTTCACAGGAATGCCGTTCAACATGCATGGTATGGTACAAAATGAATGGGAGGGCTGTTGCATCCGCTGGGAGAAAACCCTGTCCCAGATTAATGTGCATAGATCTCTCTGCTATTTGAAATGTTTCCAGTGTGGTGATGGTGTCTCCACTGTGCGGTTCAGTACAGAAGAAAGAAAGGATGGGTAGGACTGGCTGGTTTACTTTTCAACCCAATTCCCAGTTCTTGCTATGTTTTTTTTCTGCAAGTGGTTCTGCTAGCAGACGCAGAAATTCTGGTCTCCAAAAGTATTTGTAGAGACTTCATACAAGACACACATTGAATTTCTCTCCTACTTCAGATAAAACATAGAAGAAATTTCTTTGCCCTGTGTTCCTTTAACTATTTCTAAGAGGCTTTGATATGCTTCATGAGGTTGGAAGTAGAGACAACTGGATGAAGTGTTTCCTAGGAACTATGTATTAAGGTCTGAAAGGGAGGAATACGCTACTGCAGACTTAGAGTTGCTGCCAAATAATCTCTTTACTGCTCCTGAATTTCAGGGGATGGGCTGTTGCTGGTAGTTGGCCAGATGTCCCGTTTTGCTGGTAGTTCAGTGGAACTTGGAGATTTTGTGTTGCAGTTCTTTCCATTTCCCGTGTCATTTTACATTTCTAAGAAATATCTCGCATAAAAACGTGATCATGGAAGCAATGCAACTGCAACTCAGAAATGCCTGTTCAGTCAGAATGTCTGAAACATACACTTTTCTTGCACATATGTATTATGCTGCAATCCTCAATCATGGGACCACATACACTTGTTTTTTTCTGCCCAAATACGATGTACACCTATGATGGTGCAGACTTGATTCTTTCTTGTCCAGAATATCACACCATCACTTTCAGTTACACCAACTGCTTGTACTGTCCTGCCCGGAGGGAATTCTTCACTTGCTGGTGGTGCTGTTTCTCATGAGCTTTTCCCAGTGTCAGTAGAGATATTACACCCTGAAGTCGCAAGTACAAGTTGTCATACAAACAATTAGTCTTAATTTCAGAAACTAGTTTCCTCATTTGCTCCATGCAAATATGCAAACCAGCCTCATCTTCAGAAGAAGAGTTTGCGATTGGTTGAAGACACTTTGAAGATTGGAGAAAAATGGTAATAAGTGTTTCCTACTGAAAGCGTTCTTAACAGAAATGAAAAAAAAAACTTTCTGGAACAGTATAAATTTAACATACAAATAAAGCAATGACCTCTGTTTCCTACTGAAAGAAAAACTGCTTACTCTTATTCACTGGTGATATTGTCAAGAACACTCGTCCTTTTAGAATTATTTCCCCATAAAGCAGCTGACAGTTTAGTATGCTTGTGTATACAGGCAAACTGAGGAGAGGTTAAACAATTTTGATGAGCATAACTTTTCTTTTAATCAGCCTTATTGGTAAGTATTCATCCTTTTTGATGGCAGTCTTCTATAATGGCTTGCTACAAACATCTTGTACTTAGAAGAAGCTTTAATAAAAAGCAACCTAAATTTCTGTAACAGCCTTTGTGAAGGATAAACACATACATAATCCATATGGATTTGTTCACTTTTTTTTTTCTTTGCAAAAGCTTCTCTCAGTCATTATATGAAATACATTTCAAATATTGGCATCTTCATCTCTTGTTGCGTTAAAAGGGGTCCAACTCTTTGAATAGAAATTGAGAAAAGCAAGACACTTTGATTCAGCTGCTTAAATTTGGATTTTTGAGTATGATTTTTGGCATGCTGGTCTAAATATTTTGGCTGAAAGAATTACAGAGGGGCCAAGACTATTACCCAAAATGTGAAATACAGTCTGTCAAAAGGAAACATCCAAAACACTGTTTTCCTTCTGGTTTCTTAAAAGTGTAAGTTACTGGGGGATATACTATTTGATAAATAACACATTCATGCTGTGGTAAAATTCTGTCTTCAAGTTTCTGTGCTAATTCATTAACTGTCTACCCTAACCTGCTCTGTTGTCTCCTGTGGTGCTGTCTGGGTAGTCCAAAGGAAAGAAATTCTCACAGGCTTTCTCCTAGGTAGAACAGCAGCCTGTGAGGGAGTCTCAGCCGCTCCTGAAGGGTGGTTACAGCCAGAGTATAAAGTTCAAGGCCTCACATCCCTTCGTATATTCTTACATAGCTGGAATTGCTGAGCTGGTACGCAGGGGCATGTGCAGTGGAGCTCTGGGGAGATGATGGACCGTGACATTGCTATTTGGGTATTCTCCTGGAGACCTGGCTGTTGCAGCGGAAGAATTGCTTGGACTCAGTCCATTCTTTGAAGTAGATGAGTGCACATGCATCAGCCTCAACTATTAATTTCAGCAGGGCAGGAGCAGCACAGAAGTCTTGCTTGACCGAAAGTGGAGAAAGACTTGCTCGTCTTGAGCTTTGAGTGTGTAATCAAGATTCTCTGTGGATGGATTCTATTACTTACACAGTCACAGAAGGATTTTTTCCTCTTTAATCATGAATCATTTTCTTCTAAGAAAGCAAGCAAGCAGAGTAAGTGAGAACGTATGTAGTTTTTGAGAATACTTTTCAGCCTAATGATGCCAATACCACTGCTGGTTTCCTAAACTACACTGAGATCTTTTGCCTACAAAGCCTTTTGAAAAGCCAAAATACACAAAACTGCTATCCCCCTGACTGTTGTTTACAGCCATCCCAAAGAAATACCTTTGTGAGGAGGAAGGGATGAGAGAAGTGGAAAGGACTGGTAGGGATTTTTTCCAAATAGAGTTCAGAGTGGTCCTCCTTAATTTTTAGACTTTGTTTTAAATAAAAGCAACAGTTTACCAAAATCTGGGTTCAATAGAGTCTGTCAGGGGCTGTTAAAAATTGAGTTACACCACTGTCTTGGGATGTCCCTAAGCTGCACCTTACTGGAAGCTGGTAGGGGATAACAAAATACTGGTTTATTCATGGACTTTTCTTACACTGTTCTCTAGACAGCTGCCATTGGGTGATGGCATAGGAAGCCAACTAGACCTCTGATCTGTTTATAGTGATTTTTAGAATCTTTTTACATGCTTATACTGAAGATCAAGATTGAACTATCAGTCCTGAGGTTCAGCTTTCAGCTATCCTGTGCATCCTTTTTCCTAGGTACAAAAATCACCCCCATGGCTCAATTACTGCCATCAAGATCTGCCAGCAGCTCTTAATTGTGATCACTCCCTAGCTGGAAGTCAAAAGGGGTTGAGTTGGAAGAGCCCTGCTTCTAGACTGTTTAATGTAACCTAGTTTATTTGTAGTGAAAAGGATTAAGGGAACCACTCCACTCACTTGAGCAATTGGATGAGCTAATCTATGGGGGTGGCAAACTCCACAGGTGTGAGCATTCATAAGGCAATGCTGCCGCTGCTAGAAGAGAATGTGTGAGCACGTTTTCATAGTACTCAGAGCCTCCAAGGATTTTTCTTGCTTTGGTGTAAAAAGAATCCCTTTGCATTTCTTTCATCAGGCATGTTAGCCAGCTTTCACTATTACAAAACATCGAAAAAAGCATGTGCTTATTTTCCTTGATGAATATAGAAGATAACGCTCTTTTTGGGCAAACCCACAGATTTGGGTTTATCCCAAGATTTCTAATGATTTTCTACATTGTTTTTTTCTGTGTAAAAGTTAGTGGCCAAGTTTGCAGATCTGTAGACATTGTGCCAAGAAGCACACTTGCAAAATTCAGGTCCATACCCTTTGTTTTGGTGTGAGCCATTGCAGGAATCTCAGGCAGCCCTTTTGGTCTAGACATCTACAAGCATCCAGCAAGAAACAGTCTGTGCCTGGTATTTCATTAATTTTGATTCTTGCATAGCTAAGTCTTATTCTCATCCTTTGCGCTGGAGAGGAAAAGATTTCCTGGGTCATCATGTCTAGTTTTTGCTACCTCCGGCAACCACATCATCTAATCCATTTCAGAAGCTAATTAAGCTCCACTTTAAAACAAATTCCATTTCCTGTCACCCCCACTTGTGCTCTTTAATACTGCATGGCTCACTTCTTACTTGGAAAACATAATAAAATTCCAAGACCGCCACAAGTTTAAGTTGTCCTGTGTCAGAGACATCCAAAAATCTAAACGCAGGTACAGATTATGTATTTGGGGGTGGGGGTGGGGTGGTGCTATGTGCGTGTATTAATTATGGTACTGTAATATCCTCCCCCTGCACAGAAGGAAAGGAGTTACTGTTGTGACAGAAATGCTTGAAGTATGTTTTTACTTAAGAAATAATTCATCAAAGGCCACAGTTCTGGTCTGTAGCATATTCCATGAAGTGGTTGAGTAATAATCGAAGGCTCCCATCCCACTATTCTCCTTTCATGCAAAGTGCTGAGGTTGAGCTAAAACTTCAGGCAGTTATACTGCAATGCACTCGAAACACAAAAATTTGTTGAGTTGCTCCAAAAAGAATAATCCTTACATGACTGTGGAATATAAATCTGAAATGGACTGTAAACCAAAAGCAATCAAAAAAACCACTAAGCATTACATAATCATTGCATTTGGGAAGATAGTAATATTCATGACTTTTTAAGAATTTTCTATATAATCTGTTCATGAATTTAGGATTTCCAGTAATGCCAGATCGCCCTGTGCTAGAGACAAGAAAATACTTGTTATACTGAGTCTTCCTGAGCATAACATGACATTTTCATGTGTATTACTCTGCCACAGAGCTGTGTCTCAGCAGTGCCACGGCTGGTTTCTGGTCCTGCGTTGGTGTTACTGCCCTGGGTGTTCCAGGGACACGAGTGAAGTCCTTCCTTGGCACCACCTCTGAGAAGCCCTGCAGCTGAGCAGCACTCACAGTGGCTGTTTTTATCATTATATGTCAGTTCTCTGGTCTTTGTTACGTTGTCTTTTTTTGCTGGCTGTTGAACTCTGAATACGCAAGCCGTTCTGCCCATTTTGAGGCTTGCCCTTGCTCTGAAAGCCATGATGCTGGGTGCGTGATATGTGTGACATGACTGGGTGTCATGGCAACAGGCCATGATCTCATAAATGCCAGATGATGAATTCATTTCAGGAGCATGCCAGAAAGAACAGCTGCATTGTGCTAGAGAAAGGCCTTACTCCAGAACTGCCCTTCTCTACGAGCAAAGAAAATAGAGAAAATGACTTACAAAATAAATGCTCAGTGCTCCCTCCTTTGCTTGTTCTGTTTAGCGGATCCCTCTTCAGGTCACCTACAGCTCCAGTGTGAGAGCATAAACATGGATCTCCAGAGTGCAAAACTGCTTCTATAGAGTGTTTTTAAAGAGATTAGTTATTTGCCGTTCACAAGTGTGTTCTGCTACGCACACCTGCTCTAGGAAGATGTCCTATACTTTTCCGGTCAGCAGCAGTTAAATCTTGTTTGGAAGGGGAAAAAGAGCTGCCTTACTGTAGTCTCCTCCCTTCAATAGCTTTTTTAGTCTAGCAATGTTACTTGCATTATTCAAGTCTAGCAAAATGAAACCTGTTTCTACAGCATGGCTATGGCTAAAGCTTTTTTGTGGTAAATACATTGATAATAATTAACTGCACTAGTTGCTTGTGTTACATTGTGGAAACTGTCATTCCAGGCATAGCCTGCAGTGCAGTAGTCCCCATCAGCACAACAGAAATGTTCACTTCAGTCCAAGAAGATACCACGTCCTACTGGAATAAAACATACCAACAGTTTATATTGTTGAAACTTTAAAATACCCTATTAAAAACCAGTAATTGAACAATTTTGTTTAGCTAGTTTAACTTGTTCATGCCAGGCTTTTGAAGCATGAAATTATGTAAAACTGCTATAATGCTGGAAAACATACAACAGAATCTCAAGTATAATGCAGATTTTTTTTTTCTAATAGGGCACCCAAAATTATAATTGTGAAGAGAAAGTGTTGAAAAAAATTGTGTTGGGTTTGCTGATTCTCCAATATTATTTTAATTTCTTGGCTTCCAGAAATAAAACTTGAGAATTTTTTTTCTACTTCTTAACCAAGCAACCTTTAAAATGTTGAACGGCTTAGCAGTTGCACTTTGCAGAGTTTGAAATAACATCTGAATCCATACTGAATGTAGGAAAAACACCTACGCTGCCTCTCCCACTGCTGCTATCCCCACGAAGCTACCTGGAATTAAATGGATATGCATTTGTGATGCATTTTTATGGCAACATCCGTCATACTTTAGATCTCCAAGGATCTAGCTGAACATTTTCTAAGGTTTCTCCTACCTCAGTTGTTTTCAGTCCGCCTGTGCTTTCTTCTCGCTCCCTCATCTTCTTTTTCACAAAGGCTCCTACCTAGCTTGTATCCCCTCACCCCAACACACGCTCCTCCGTGATTCTGCTCTCTCATCTCTCAGCTCTTACACTCCTGTCCACCTCCCACACGTAGGGCACGAAATGTTGCCCAGACACTCGGTAGCCAGCAAAGCAAATGAGGAGGACTAATCTAGCTGACCAGAAAAAGGTCAGTGCTTCTGGCACCATAAATGCTGAAAGCAGAAAGTGCTGAGACCCTTCCCACAGCGTTGTCCCTGTCAGTGGCTGTCAGTGGCTGAGGGACTCTCTCACTCTCTCCTCTTTTCCTAATTAAACCACAAAAGTTCCTCACTGCTGCGCAAGGCAAGGGTGTTGCTGCTAGTTCATCTCTCCCCACTCTGGGTAGGCTCCAGTCAATCGCCCAGAGTAAATATCCCCATTTGTCTTAACTACTGACCAAAGCCTTTCTAAAGTCACAGTGCAGTGAAACCACCACAATCCTGCTGAGCACCAGGGGAAGCTTTTGTAAAACTTTCCCCTAGTGGGAGGAACAATTACTGGATACAGAGCCTGGACTTCACAATCCATCTGTTTAATTTATAGTGTGTCTCAATAGTACATCTCTGTCAACTCCATCTCTCCAACGTCAAGGCGTAAGTGTAATTTAGGAGCTCAGCCATTTGAAAGACCAACCGGGCGACCATGATCTATTCCCACCCGGTAGATGAGGACGTTGCTAAGGCAGTTTCTCAGTTTAAGAATGATTTTATCTCTTTTTCTCTCTTTTCAGCCCTCTTCGCCAGCTGGCATCCTGTTTTCTACTTTTCCAGCGGGCATTGCTTCAGCTCAGCGTGATCCTTCGGAGGGGGAGCAGTAGCCTATTTAGAGCTTAAAACACATAGAGATTTACTGGCTGGAACCCCAGAGAACAACCTAGTTAAGAGGCTGATGAGGGCACTTAGCCAGATCATCTCCAAAACACTACTGTTAGAAGAACCTGATATGCATGTCAAGTAAACACCAAATATGCAAAACCCAGCACATGCAACACACAGATAATAGTATAAGGTAATGGGCCCTATCTCCAAATAAATAATAGCACTCTCATAACCACAGGCAGTTCCAGTATTTTCTGGTCACTTTTGATGTCCTCTGAATAGGTTGTATCTATAATACAGTAAGACTCCCACAGGCTCCAGCAGGACTAGGATTTAGTGTTAAACCCTGGCTAAAATGAGAAGGAGAGATTTCTCTTGCACACCAACAGGCAAAAACTCTAGAATACATGTGATCCAGGAAGCGACTATATAAAGGCGTTGATAATTTCATTTGCATATAAAATAATAACAACAAGAACAGAAGCTAAATTATCCCATATATACAGAAACCCTGGGTGTTCAGGATTGGCTACTCATTATTCTCTTGTCATATAAAGCAATTCATTCTGCAGCTGCATTTCTCTCTTACAAATCCAATTCAATCAAGAGAACCGAAACATCGTTAGCAAACCCACTGATTTATCCACCAGTAAAGTGCTGATACAGGCTTCTATTCCTGCTGCTAATAAATTCTTTACATAGCAGTGTTTGTTGTGCTCTCTAGGGATCTCCCATTATTCTAATGGCTATGGGTTTCTAACTTTACCACTGGAATTTTTAAGCCTGAAAATCTGTAATAGTAGGGTCCAAAGTCTGGGGGAGTCACAGGAAAGAAAGAAGGGCACAAGCCCAGCCCATGTACCCAGTTGCTACAGAGATGTGGCTACATGGAACTGCGGGTGAAGCAGCAGCTGGTGCCTTAAAAATTGCTGTAATAAGACCTTTTTTTTTTTCCCTTTCTGAAATATAACCATTGTCTCCTGTTTTGCTCGTCACATCCTCTCCCTGTTTCCCTCGGTGGGCTTACCTCCAGAGCCTTGCCTCCCTCTCTGTACCTTTCCCTGGCTCCTGCTTGGTTTCTTGTCTTAATTGCCAGCCTGCAGGGCTCATTTACCTCTGCTCCAGCCTCTATTCTCCTGCAGAAATGCAGCAGCTCTGAAAACCCCTGCTAGGTGTTGTCTCCGGTTCCTCCTGCACATCAGGTACCACCAGCGCGCTGGGTGGTCACCTCCGAGCTCGTCGCAGCATCATCCCGTTGCTGCTTTCATATGCATGATCCCTTACGCGCCATTTCAAGGCCCGGGCACACACTTCTGCATCTTTTTCAAGGCAGGCTCCAAACAGGGAAGGCCCAAGGGCTGCTAGAAGTGCCATTGCTTTTTGAGAATAATTTCCCAAGCTGCAGTTTACCTAACTTCTTTAAAGGTCCTGGGTCATTTTGTCTGCCAGGTTCATGTTTGGTTTGCCTGCAGCCCTTTCATCTTTTAAACACAAAGAAGTTATTTTCTTGGAATATGAGAGGCCAGAATTAACGTTCAGGGCTATCTGGCAGCTAAGAAACACTCAAGTTTGGCCTGAACTTAATTAAAAAAAAAAAAAGTACAAAAAGTAAGAATCCAAATCCACCCATGTCAGTAGCCCACGTTTAATATAGCTTTAATAAAAAGTTTTATTACCTTCCTCTCTTGGAACGGTATTATTTTTCTACTTGCTGAACATGATGTCCAAGATAACAAGAATCGGGTAACGAGAGTATTAAAAAAAAGAGAGATCTTTATTTTAAAAATACAGGCTCTCCAATCTATCTTATGTATGCTATAAATGAAAGATAAAATGATTACTAATGTAAAATACTTGACACTTTCATTTTTTTACTTTTTCATCTTTCCTAATTGGAGAAAGAATCTATATGGGTGACTAGTGTGTTCTGCTTTGTTATTTTGAATCACATGCTCATGCATTTGAAAAAATTTAGTGTCTGGACTGAAAATAGGAGGAAAATGCTTATGTTTAGAATAGCTGCTTGGATTTTTTTGTTTGTTTTTTAATGTTTATTAGTCTAGGGAATGAGATGTTAAACTGATTATCCAAAACCAAGATTTAATACCAAACTTCATCTTGTTGTTTTTCAAGTTCCTCAGTTGCATTCTCATCCTGGCTGGACTTTCCTGGAGGGCTCTCACTCATCTGACCAGAGTGGCTTGTGTTTTTTTATTTCTGAATGTCACATTTCTTGCAGATCTAATGTGTTTGGTTTTCTGTGAAGTCAGAAGGAGGCGAAGCGTGTTTCCATGATGCCAGCAGACCTGAAGCCACATCTTCCTTCCAAAAACCACACCTCACAGAGCTGATGGGGGACTTTGTGTTTTAGTCCTATTTCTGTTACCTACCAGTGAAGAACCTGCAGGTTGCACCAGCTGCCGTAGCTCCCACAGCGCAGGACGCACATCCTCTGCCGTCTGTTTGCGCTATGCTGCTGCACCGTTGGGCACGCCGAGCGAGTTACACCACTGCTGAGTTACTGAGTCATTCCCATCTTTTCTCCAACACATTACATTTTTTGCCACAAACCGCAACTCTTGAGTATAGCCATTTGCTGGAGCTGGACTGTGCCAAGCATGAAGAGCAGTACAGAAGCAATAAAACATAGTGTGTGAGGGGGGGGAAGAAGCCCAACACAACCCCAAACCAGCATTTGGAAATGTATATTGGTAGAAGACTAAAGCTGGGTAGCCCATTATAAGAGAATTTAATTCAGCTTTATGATACAGTTTAAGTCTTAGGCACCATTCATGTTTACAGAGCAGAATTCAAACCCTCTGCAGTAAGTTACAAGCTTGTGCCTATTGACAGAGGCAAAAAAATGAGAACTAAAATGAA
This sequence comes from Pelecanus crispus, assembly GCF_030463565.1. Taxonomy (NCBI): domain Eukaryota; kingdom Metazoa; phylum Chordata; class Aves; order Pelecaniformes; family Pelecanidae; genus Pelecanus; species Pelecanus crispus. The sequence goes on from NC_134643.1 coordinate 142,173,378, forward strand.
ATCCGTTGGCTGTTACTGAGTCTCCACTGCCCAACTGAATGAGGAAAAGTGTTAAAATGAGTCCTGCAATTTTCCTTCCCAGCTCTTTGAGTTTGATTTTCAGTTTGCAAAAAAAGGCACCTGAGAATGTTCTTAAACGCTCTCTGTGCCTCCCATCAAAGGAGTTTTCTACTTTGGAAAAAGAGAGCCAGCCTTGTCTCAAAATGTACTTTTGCCAGGAATTCTGTCCTGATTAGGCTGCCTTGGAGCACTTTCTTGGGTGGGTGCCATACTGAAGTTACTGGATGGCAGCCATGTGTTCAATGCTCTTAAAGTCTATTCCCTTAATTTGCAACTCAACATAAAACTTAGGTTAAGTCTATTGATACCATTGGAGGGTGGGGCTAACATACATATGTATGCAATTATTTTCAGGATATTGCAATAAGTACATATATGCTCCCACAGAAGTTGCTCTGAAGTTGAATACTAATGTTCCTTGGGTATGCATTTTGCCCCTGTCTGGTTTCTTCATTTGCAAATTATTCCACATTCAAATCTCCCCACTGGTACTAATGAAAATGTTGGATAATCCATACATTTGAGTCAGCTCCTCCTAAAGACACTAAGCTGGTCCCTCCAGCCCACACAATCCTACCCCACAACAGGAACTTAGCAAAGCACTTCAGTAAATGTTTATATCCAAGCCTGCTAGACTGAACCCATCATCGCTGACCAAACTCAAGCGCATTTTTGAGCCTAAATGTTTTAGAATGAGGCATGTGGAAGAAAGCCTTCACCAGGATCATTTTAGCGTGACTCACACAGCAGGAGGTAAGACTTTTCTCTCCATCACTTGGAGAAAGGGTTGTCAGCATTTCTCATCCACATTTCACAGATCCATCGAGGAGGAGGAAAAGAGGCGGGCTGCACATGGAAGGAAAGGTCATACTGACTTGGGTTCTTTCTGTATAACAGGCATCCGTTTTCAGAGATGTTACTTTACTCTTTCACTCACAAGCTTTCCACTCTGTATAATGCTTTACTGAGACCACCCATGCTCTTTCAGACCTCATATTATCTCCTACATGGTTCTCTTATCAGGTGTGTGTTACCTATGTGGCGTGCAGAGAGAAAAAGGCACAGAAGCAAGTGTGTGTATCCAGAATAAAAACAGCTAATACCATTCTCTTCCCTCTGCTCTCCCCCCAGACCCGGATCTCTCACGGACACTCACAAAATATCCACACACAAGTGCAAAATACTGTGCTTAGGGTAAGGTCCCTCATGTAGAGCTAAGTGAAAGATGGTTCTTTAGTTGCCGGAGGTCCTAATCTAAATGTTAATCCTTCATTTTCAATGATATCTTCTAACTATTTTTTTTGTACCTTTAAAATCACAAAGTGACATTGGTTATTCCACAAGTGACTCGGGGCATATGAAACAGAGATGAGTTTATCTTGTAACACTGAAGATGTATTTAGTACTCTGTAATTACCACCAAAATGGTAATCACTAATTTTCAGATAAAATTAACTATGGTTCATTGGGAAAAATTATGCATTCTGTTGAATATATAATTATATCTATTCTAAAGCAATCACTGCTTATATTTACATATTGAGAAATGGTTGCTGGAAATATGACCTACTTGGTAATAAGAAACAGTTTTGATTTTGAAGAATATTTATTCCTTACCCTATCGTACCTGAATGTTAAATTCCAGGAGGACTATCTACATGCTGGCTAAATAATATCAAATTACTTCTCATTTTTTATCTTTTCCTTTCTCTCTTTTCCCCCAGACTACACAGTACCAATGATCTGAACAATTTTGTTCATCATTTTGCTGAACTTTGCAAACAGCTCTCTGCAGTGAGCATTAAGAAGGGGTTTTGGTAGCAGCAGTCCAAAGTGGATCAGCTTCACATAAAAGGTACAAATGACACAGGAGAGCGTGAGTCATTCCGCTTAATCTCCACCAAGATGCTGAGTTCAAAACACGAAAAGGTCACCTCTTCTTTGCACGGAGATGACAGTATAAAGTGATCCAATTGTCATCTTATTTCTCTTTAACATCCATGGCCTTTGTAATGCCTCTTTGAACAGAAGATCACATGGGAGAGAAAAAACCCAGCATGCCTCGACTGTACATGGAATCCCAGCAGTTCGAGGCAGAGAGGATGGATGAACCCCCTTAAGAAAGGCCACAGAGAACACTCGCCACAACTAAAATCAAATTTTACCGCTTCTGATTCCCTTAAATCTAAAATACACTTGTGTTAACATTCAAAAGGAGGCTGTTTTACTAGTACCTGATTTTCTAAGGTTTTGGAGATTTGCAGGATTTTTGCAAAATCAAGCGTACGAGTGGCACCCTAAACACTAATCCTCTGGCAACTGGCAATGACTGCTACCCACTGGCACTGCCCGTGTAGTAGTCAGAAGAGGCAATATTTACGATTAACCATTAGCTTCACTATTAGCAGAGGAAGCCATGGGAGGGGGGCTCACACGCAGCTAACGGTAGGATGCAGTGTGAGCTGAGAACGCAGAAGCAGGCTTCCCACTAGAACATCTTTTTATTAAACCACTGTCTTTATGCGACTAAATGTTTAGTCAAAGCTAAAACATTAAGTGGAAACATATTGCCTTTGATTCTGTTTTTCATTGGGAAGGTTTCTGTATCTAGGGCAATCTGTCTGGTTAGACAGCCTGAGGAAAGATGGTAGGAGTCGAAAAGAGAGACAAGCACACAGGTAGTGGCAGCTACCACACCATTCTGTCCACAATGAAAATAGGGATTTGTTTTAGAGCTAGGATGTTCTCCACTGAAGAAGTGGGGAAACAGATGGAGCCTGGTAAATTAAAACAAAAAACCTGAAGAATTATATGCAACCAGCCTTCACTTGCTCTTGCAGTCTGTTTCACCACTGATTGCTGGAAATGGTCAGATACAGTAAAATACAGCATTTCAGACTGATACCATGCCTTTAGTTACAACTGATGAGACCCTCCCTTTCCCTCTTACCTCTCCTTGACTGATCTTGAGATTGAAGTTAAATTTTTTTCTGCAAATCAGATGGCCTCTTTAAAACATCTCCAGAAAAGAACACACTGCTCCAGACTAGGTTAGGAGATACACCAAGCATATTGCTACAGGGAGTGAAGGTGTTTCTTGAAATACCTGGTATCATCACACTAGCATTAGGGTAACAGTACAAACACAGAAATGTTTGCAGGTTGTTACCCAAGCTATGGAAAGGGTTTCGAGCACCCAGCGTAGACGAGGAATGACATATTAATCAATGGAGAATTCTAACCTTCACCTTCTCTTTCATAGATCAAATCTGCAATGGCACCAGGTCGTTTTATAATCCCTTGATGCCAAGACTGTCTGGATCAATCTGGCTTCCAGCGTAATTTACAGCAGGCCTTTAGCGCTGCCTTACAGCTACCAGCTATAGCACCCAAGGAGCCATTCAGCTACTGAGACTCGCCGAAATGCTGCACACTCCAGCCTTTCTCCTTTCCGTTAGGTACGAGATCAAAGAGTAAGAGCATGGACCGGAGTCCGGTCGTAAGCCATTCCCAACTAGGGAAGTACCTGTTTCTAAAGACATCTTAGTTCTGAAATGCAATCCGTTAGTTTCTATTCCTCCTGGAAATTCCAGCTAAGTATTCCTGCCTTCCTGACCTCATTTGAGTATTGTAACGTAGTGTTGCTAAAGGAACCACAACTTCTGACATCGGCCCTGTCAACTTATCTCTTCACTTGTCAGAGACTTGGTATCTCTGAGAGTGGAAATCCCCATTGACTGCTGAGCCATAACCAATATTTGGACAGCTGTTCTTTGCTTTACTCTTTGGAGAGAAAAATGACCAACATTTCTAAGGATGACAGAAAACTAATAAAGGACAGCGAGTCCCTCCTCTCACTGCATACATGTTAATACAGACAACTCCTTCTGCGCTACCATAGGAATGCCTACCCCATACTTTGGTGCAATTATGTAGACCCAATCTGGACAGCACTGGCCGTGTTGACCAACTTCCCTTGAGCAACCAGTCCCATGGATTTCAACGATGCAAAGTTATCCCTGAGTGCAACCACTGTCAGAATCGGGGACATATTTTTCAGCTGATCCCAATATTGATCAAGCAGTATTCTGCAAGAGTTTCACAGAATATAAATTTAACTAAAGAATTTATTTTAAAAAATACAATTCATTTATACCCTCACCAGCGTGCAGTGCTGCACACAGCAGGGTGCTCTTACCATTTACCCTTCAGCTCCTGCCATATTTCAGTGCTTTTTAGTGCCACTCTAGTTAAGGGTCATGTGCTATTTCCATAACTAATCTCATTTTTTCAAAGGTGCATAGCTCATCTACTTTAATTCCCAGTGGGGTCTGGAAGCAGCTTGCTAGTGACCGCCTTTGGTGTGAATTTTTTTTCCTATCTTTACAAAATGGCTTAATCAATCAATCCACTTACTACCTCTTAGAGAAGAGGTAATAATTTACTCCCTGATCCCGCAGTGCTTGCATGGTGTTGGGCCCATAGTCCTTACTGGAAAAACGTCTGTGTTCCTTAATCGATGCGAAAACCTCAGAAGATTTTGGCCCGAGAGGCTGGGATTTTTCTTCTAATGGAAAAAACCCCACAGTTTTAACATTGCAACTTTACATGTGAGCGCAGACACACACTACTTCGGGAGCAGGGTCCCGAGATTGAAAAAGTACTAATTTCCCTGAAAATTAGCGTTCACACTTTTGTCACTCCTTTGCCTTCATGTTTTATTATGTGTTCTTAAATTGATCTCATTTAGAGGGGAATAATATGGTTACATAACTTAATAGATCAATTTGTTAATAATCACGGGAGAAGATGAAATATATCCTTATACTTCACATAAATAACAGAAAATTAGGATACTATTATCGTGACAAAAGCAAAGGAAATGCATGCCAAGTGCCCAATTAATGTAAATCAGCACAACCTGATCGATATTGGTCACTGCAGACGCATTTACTCTGACTGAAGAGCTGGCCTTCGCATCTTGAAGCAATCAAACCGCTCGGACAGTTTAAGTCCAACTCAGAAAAGCAACTAAGCTGAAAAAGCCGACTTTGCCAGTCTCCTCCATACCCATCGTCTGCGTCTGTCCAGGCTTACTCCTGTGCGACGCAGTTATTTTCGCCTCCGACACGTCTAGGTACGGAGGGGTTTTACTGCTACGCTCCTAGCGGAGAAGCCGCCCGTACGCCCCCAAACTACTGGGTCTGTTACTTAGGGGTCCTCTTTGCTGGTTTTCCCAAAAGCTAAGATACGTTTGTCACTGTGTTCGAAGAACTGAAAAAGTCACTGCGAGCGCGGTGACTGTGCCAGGCTGCGTGGCTGGAACATCGTTCGAGCGGCGGCTCCCGCAGCGCTCCGTAACGCCGCGAAGCAGAATTCACGGGTTCGGGAGAGGCTGCGAAGGTGAAAAATCAGAGTCTTGAAGACGAATATAGGTATTAACGAAATAACGTCAGGCTGGGGCACACGGTGCCCTTGCCATTGCCACAGAGAAACATTAAGAAGCGGGCGTCTCCGAAGGCCAAGGGTGCCCCAGGCGAGCCACCTGAAGCGGAGCGGGGCAGGGGTCCTGCCCGGCCCCGGCCCGCGCCTTCCCGGAAGCCTCCTGAGGACGCGTAATAAAACACGGGAGGAAAACAGGGGCCGAGGGACGAGAGCAAGCCCCAGCTCCCGGGAGAGCCCGGCCCCAGGCCCGGGTGGCAGCGCCGGCCCCGCGGCGGAGCCGCAGCCGCAGGCGGGCGAGGGCGGCCCCCGCCAGGCCGCGGGGGGGCGCTCGGCCACCCCTGCCCCGCGGCGGGCTGGGCCGGGCCGGGCGGGCCGGGCCGGGCCGGGGCCCCTCGGGCGGCGCAGGCAGGCGGGGCCGTCCCCGCCCCTTCTCTCCACGCCGCAGCCGCCGGAGGCGAGCGGAGCCCGCCAGTGTGCGAGCGGCCGCCGCCGTGCCCTCCGCCGCGCCTCCCGCACAGCCCAGCGCAGCACGGCAGAGCCAGCCCCTGCCCCGCTCCCCCCCACCCCCCGCAGCGCCCGGGAGACCAGAGCCAGCCATGGGTAAGCCAGCCGGGCTGCGGGGGAGCCCCCGCTCCGGGGCCGCAGGGGGAGCGGCGGCTGCGGGGAGGGGGGGAGCGGGGGCAGGTGCGGGGCAGCCCCGGGGGTCGCGGCGGCCCCGGCCCGGCCCCTTCCCGCTCGGCGGGGCGGGGGGCAGTCGCCTGTTGATCGCCCCGGCGGAGCGGGCCAGGGGCGGCGGCCGCCCCTCAGCCCCCCCTCGCCCCGCCGGGGCCGGGCCGCTGCCACAGCAACTCGGCGGGAGCGGGCGCGGGGGGCTCCGGGCGGGCGGGGAGAGCCGGCGGGGCACCGGGACCTGGGCAGCTGCAGGGCGCTCCCCTTCCTCTGAACACGAATCCTCGCTGTTAATAGTGCTGCGGAGCCCTGGGGCTGTAGTTTGGTGGAGGCGGCGGTACGCAGCCGGGTCTTCGCCGGAGCCTGGCTTCCCCCGCCGGTGCCGCTGAGGCGGGGGGGGCGGCGTGGCCGGGGGCCGGGGCGGGCCGGGGTCTCCCGCGGGGCTGGGTGCCGGCGGCGGGCAGCGGCTCGGGCTCGGCCCGGCCTCCCCTCGGGGCTCGGCGGGGCGGGGGGTCCCGCTCAGCCCCTCCGCGCCAAAGGCGGGTCCGCTGGGGTGCGGTTGGGCTTCTGCCGGGGGGTGAAGCGTGGCTGGGGAGAGGAGGAGTGCACTCGGGGGGGCGAGCGGGCGTGCCTGCTCAAGGTGGGAAGGGGCGAGGCCGCCGGTGTGCCGGGCGTAGCGCCTTTCGGCGTGGGCATGGGGGAATCCCGCGGGGCTGAGGGGGAGCCATTTGCCCTCTTGCAGCGAGGGGTCTGCGCGGTGGAGGGAATTTGGCGGCGGTGGAGGGAATTTGGCGGCGGTGGAAGGCGGCGGCTTCTGCTCCCAAACTTACGGGGAGGGGAGCGCTTGCCTGAGCGGGTGAAGAGGAGGAGAAGCGAGGCCCTGCCCCGGGAGGGGTTCGCCGCGCACATGGGTCACTCGGGAGTCAGCCCGCATGTTCAGCGTTCGCATCCTTTTTGCGTGGGCCTTCTAGCATGGGCTGCTTCCTGCGAGCTTTCCTTTCAACCGACGATAGATCCAAATTAATTAAGCTGTAATGAAAGTTGTGAGGTTTGGAAAAAAGGAAAGGGGGAAAAAAAAAAAAAAAAAAAGATAGAAAAATACAGCTGCATCTTTGGTCCAGTTTGCCAGTGGCGTATTATTACTTAGAGGTTGCAGCTGCTAAAGCAGAGCTATCGGTGCGTGCCTGTGTGTTAATGTGCACATACGGATGCTGGCACTGTCTCTGGTTTTAATTAAGAAGAAAAAAAAAAAAAAAGAATTAATTACTCGGCCAAAGCCAGAGGAAGCTGACAGAATTCCTATGGTTGCTACTTTGTTAAATTAATTCGCATCACCTAATTCCTTAATTTCTAAGTGCTTGTTAACTGGTTTGTTGCCTAGCTCAGTGAAGATCAGAATCCTTTAGTATTACAGGTTTTTTTACTAAGCTTTTTTGAAGTTTCCAACACCCCTTTCAATGCATATTAAAGTAGATATTCCTACTGCCTCTGTGGCTCTGAAGGCTGAAACAAACCAACCAGCTGTATTACAGACACCATTTTTTGTGTGCATGTTCTGATACTCGCTTTTTAGACTGTGCTTTCCCTATGTGAACTTCTGATATTAAATGAAACTGTAAAGTTGACAGCCTCTCCCGTGTCTACATATCTTAGTATCCTCCACTTAACATACACTTTTACTTCACTGCTATGGATGGATGCCAAATAAATCTTGGAATGGAGGTGGAAGAGGGATGGAAGAGAAAGGGATGTTTTCAAGTGTCTTATTAAGAGAAGTGTATTCTTTGGATTACAACATCTTCTTTTGGGGGGGGAATAAAATTTATTAGATAACACATGTCAAATTATTCTTCAGTGCCTTTGCCGCTAAGTCTATGAAATTGATTTTTCTTCAGTAAATTAAGTTGTTAGGGGTTTGAAATCAAAAAGTTGTTTGAAATCTTTGTGGGTGAGGAGGAGCAAATCTTTAGTGTTTTTCTAAGATTTTAGGACTAAAATAAAGTTAGTCTTGCAAGTTGTGGGTCTGCAACAGTGTGTGAAGTCTATGTTTTATGTCCGTATAGAATGTCTTGTCCTGAATGTAACAGTTGGGAAAAGGGGAGTGGAGAGAAGAAAACATTAGTTGAACATTTGGCTAATAACGATGATAATAGCACAAAACTTCAAGGTCTGTCAACTTCTTTGCTTAGAAATGTTGGATGATCAAGCTGTGCCTGACGGGGTAATGGTGGCGTGGTCAGTCAGGGGAGAGGACTTCTAGCACAAATTTCAGATGAAATACTTTGAAAAGAAGTCACAAAAAGAAGCCTTTGTCAGCTGGGGATCCAGTCCCTCATGAATACAATGTTTTGTTTTATGCCATTGCGTAACTGCTGCCTTGGCGTTAAGTAGGCTGAGGCCGATGTGACCATCTAACCTGGACTTGTTTGGAGCCCCGGTGCTGTATCGAGCTTCCTGATCCGAGGGCAAGGATGTATTCAACTGGTTCTCATTACGACTGTTTGACTTGTCCTTGCTCGCGCAAAACTTTTGTGTAGGACTGGTTTGCTGAGGCTGATCTTTTTTTTTTTTTTTTTTTTTTTTTCCTTTTCGGAGGTGCTGAGAGCCCACTGCAGCCATTGACGTTCATTTGGCTTTTGGCTCCCTCAGCACTTCTGAAAGTTGGGCGCGTTGCACTCAACACCAGTGAGGGTTTGTTTCAGCTGGAGGGTGGTCAGTAATAACCAGCGCAGTGCTTTGTGCATCTGGTGTGAGAAGACCCACCTGGTGGCATGCTACGTCGTGGTGCACACTCTCCCAAATGTAGTGTCTCGTCTAGGAGGTGGGGAGGGGGCTGTTATCTTGCAAAATGAACAAAGGTTTTTGTTCCTAAAAGTTTCAAAAGCATGATACAGTCTCATTTCTTGGGAACTGTGTGTTTTCATAATTTCACACCTCTTCTTTGTACTCCCCAAACTGTTGCTTTCAAGTAGGAAAAGTGGTTGGAATAGAGTGGGTACATGTATTACATTTCTGTTGGTTGTCTTTTTTAAAAAAGAGATACTGAGGAGAACACTGTGCACAAACAGGGGACGAAATGATGCCCGTCTTCATGTCAGTTTGCCTCCCGTCTGTCTGCAGACCCTGTGCAGGAACTGCTGCCTTGCAGAGCCTGCAAGCCCACCAGCTGCCAGGGGCATCAGGCTGTGCCGCACCGGGGCCATCGCCCTGTCCTTCACGCCTTCTGCAGCGCACCCAGCTCCCCCAGCAGTACTTGCTCCTGCATCCCCCCAGCTCTTCCCTGCACCCCAGAGCGAACGATTCCTTCCTTGTAGGCAGTGCTCTCAGGGGTTCCACCTTAGGGGCTTGTGCCACCCATAGAAACGGTCCTCGCTTTTATGTGAAATGTGTCTGAAGTAGGTTCAAATATTCCCTAAACCAGGCTTTCTTCTTATAAACAGCTGGGGGCAAATCCTGAAAGAGAATCAGTCCTCTTTCCTTCTATTCAGCTATACACTTTGTTCAGGCGGGAGCTGAAATCTTTTGTGTGTCACAGTAATAGTAAAATCCGATTAGTATCGGTCATTAAAGGTGGCTGGATTTCAGTTGCCAAGTGGTGTAGTCCATATTCTGTTAAATCTTGCACCTCTTAAATATATTTAACCTCATTCCTATAAGAAAAGAAACTAACATTAAGTTTATCTTCTCTTAAAACCTGTGAAATATAAAATATTATACTGCTGCCCTTCCTCTATCTCCACAACACCTGCTTAGGCTATTAAAAGGTACTTAATTTTGCCTTCTCACTGTAATCCTCCTTGTCTGAGAAGGAGGTGGAGGAGAAAATGTTATGCATTTCAGATATTTCCCATAACCTAAACAATTTGAGTTTTCACCATATTTACAGATTCCCCCCTCTTGTTCTTTCTAAACGTGTGGTTCAGTAATACAGGAAATCTGCTGTCCCATGTGTGAATTATGATATGTCTGATAGATCTTGAAATGTTACATTTCAGAAAAACATACTGGATTATAGATTGCATCCCCGGGAGGGCTGAACTGTGGCAGTGCCTGATTATCTGTCTTTTTCAGAGTGTTTCTAGAATTTCTTAAACCAATTGAAATCTGCAGGTCACTTTCAGTGTTTAAAGGGCTTGAATTATTTTTCTCAAGCTAGGTATCTTTTTTTTTCAAGTTTGCTTCCATGTGTTATTATTCCAGCAGTTGTCATGTTGCAAGCGTCTTTTTTTTTTATATATATATATATACAGTGTTTTTTATATAGCCTTTTGTTTTTCAAGATTAATGCTATCTAATCGTAGAACGGTTTGGGTTGGAAGGGACCTTTAAAGATCATCTAGTCCAACCCCCCTGCCATGGTCAGGGACATCTTTTCATTTGTTCAAAGCCCCATCCAGCCTGACCTTGAACACTTAGAGAGATGGAGCATCCAGGGATGGGACATCCACAACTTCTCTGAGCAATATTTAGTAATATCTAAAGTCACTACTCTAAAAAATAAGTCCAAAGTCCATTTCAGGATAAGGTTAAAATAAATTGAAAATAAACCCAGTGAAGCCCACTTCTTGGTATCTTTTTTTTTTATTCCTCGTGCAGCAGCATCATGTCGTCCGTGAGTGGGTGCACATTCTTGTGGCGAGGATTTTGTTTTCTCCGAGATACACAGCTGGTACAGCCAGGCGCAGAATCACTGCACGTATTGTACTTCCACTGATGGTATTTGGATGTAAATGCGTTGTTATCTTTCTAGAAGGGCAAGAGCACTGTATTTTTTCAGAGCACTGAAATTTCACTGGGGTAAAGCGTTTGCAGAGGGAGCTGCCATGGGTTGTTACATTACCACACTCCCCACGATGGCCATTCTTCCCACTGAAACTCCTGGATTTCTCGTCTTTTTGACCTCCCCCGTGTGCATCCCAGGTGTGTGTGCCCTTCACCCCTCCTCGGACACACACGCACCTGGTCCCCGTGAAGGTGTCCCCAGCACCTGCCTGGGCTGCACATCACCTTGCTCCCCCATGCAGCTCCTCGGCCATTCCTGCTGGGGGACCAAGAACTTGCATGGAGACGTGAGAGCCACCTTCTTGCAAGTTGCTTTGGTCTACCTGCAAAACATTTGAACCCTTCGTGGCACTGGAGTGTTAACACTGTGGAGGATGTATGTATTTGCTTATAGCGTACTGTTAACGTAGGTGCTTTTTACCCTGGCGTCTGGGGTTGAGGCTTGCTCCTGATAGAGTGCATGGCATCTCACTGGAGTGCTAGTCTGGTGGGGTGTGTGGTGGGGGGTTGTTCTCCAGGGTTCGCATCAAGGTGCTTGTGGCTGAATTGGTTTGAGCTGCCCAGGGAAATAGAAATCCTTTCTGTTCTCCTGGCTGGTTCCTTAAAATCCATTTGGGTATGAGTGCCTCTGGGTTTGAGTTGTGGTGAACAAATGTAAGGAAAGATAGTTTAGTCTCCATGTGGGACATCAAAGATGGTTGTATTGAAGTAATGAGTCTCAGCTGAGCCTGCGAGGCTCTCTACAGATGCAGAGGCCTGCACTGGGAGGTTTACTGGGTCAATACCCACAGCAGGCAAAGGACAAAACAGAGCCATGGTGGCTCTTGTCCACCTTGTAAGGTGGCTTCTTCCAGCTTGTATGCAACGTAGCCTGTGCCCCAGAGGAAGTGAATTCAGTGTGATAGTACTGGGGGAGTAATCCACATCTCCTGATCCTCTCCCAACTTTTTTTCTCAAGTATGCATGAAGCTCTGACAGCTGGGCAGCTGTGCCCATCAAAATTCCCTGTCACCCCTCCCCTGTAAACAGTGAAAAGCAGTGGAGGAGATTGGACCATTCAGTGTAACAAATAGATAGCATGGCATGTACCACTTAGTCCACAGCTGTTTGTTACTTTCTGTTGCTGCTCTGTCTTGATGCTTTGGCAGTCTCCTTCTCCATAATTGTTTGTCTCTTGGGTTTTAGGCTCAAAAGCTTGCATGTGGAGTTGCAGCTTGGGAAACATTTAGAAGCAGTGCAGAGAACTATGAGAATTCAAGATCTTTTGTTCTTCTTGGTTTTGGAGCTGTCTGACTAGCAGCAATTTCAAAATGTGAATGGTGCTTATGTTTTGTTAATAGAAAGATGTGCCTGACACAGAGCTATTGAGTGGTACAAACCTCAGTGTGTTGCTGTACATCAGTTTGGTGTGTGCTTGTTTTATGCTTTGATAGTTGAGTGCATGTGACACTTGGAAAGTTTACCCTAAAAGTTATATGTACAGAAAACTACTTTCATGAATGTGTTTGTACTTAGTGTTTGGGGGATTTTTTTGCCTGGGGGGAAGAATGTTGAAAAGGACTGTGGTTCAAAGACAGCTGGGACCTGGGTCATGAAGAAGACTGGACTTCTTGAACTTAGGAACTGATTTGGAGTAACCAACATAAGACACAGCCTTCATAGTTTTATGGGGTTTTTTTTAATATTTTGTTAAGAGCATAGAGCAGTCATTCCATATTGCAGCCTAAAACTCTGTCTTTGTATGCATTCCTTTAATGCCAATGAAAATAGAAGAATTGCCCCAGTCTAAAGCATACATAAATTGGAGAGTGGGATCACACTGAAGGCACACAGGGCAAAACTTGCTCCATTACTGGCTCGGGAGTAAGGAAGCAGCTGGCTTGCCTTCCAGGTGCCGTTTTGGGGCTGGTGGATAGAAAGGACACCTTGTGTTAACAATGCAGCCGGTTTGGAGATCCAAAAAATAGAGTAAATGATGGGAGTCCAGCCAGAGGAGGATTATGTTTTGAGTAGTGCACTGGTTTTCTTAATATTGGAAACATACGTTTGGGCTTATTGGTGGTTTTGCTGAGCTGGAGCTGTGGAGCCTGCTGCTGCTGGCTAACCAAGGAGGAATCTGACTTCCTCGTGCTGCCAGCAAGGCACAGCTAACTGGGACTCGCTGATGTCTGGTTTGTGCTTTACCTTTTAGTCTACATTTTTGTCAGCTTGCATGCTAGAAAATTCATTGAGGCTTTTCAGTCCTAATGCTGAGTGCGCATCAATGAAGCTGCTGGGTGAAGGTGAGCGTTGGCTGCCTTCAGTCTCCTGCCTGCGCCCTTTCTGAGCCTGCCCAGGAGAGCAGCTGCTGTTTGACCTTATTCAAGAGAGATTTCCCACCAATTTTTTTTAAACTCCATGGGTTTATGTATGTTTTGCTTTCTGATGGGACACAAGTGTTTTGCAACATAAGAGAGTGCTTTTGTCAGCTTAAGATGTCTTTTTAAAGTTGCTTGAATTCTAGATGCTGGGAACCTCTTGTCAGGATTTGCTGGAATGAAGTCCTGGGCACACATTGTGCTGACAAACACTGCAAGTCTGAATTAGTGCAGAGCTCTGGCTGGTTCTTCAGTACTTTTTCCTAACTTGTCTATTAATTTTCATTTTCTTGTTGGTTGTTTTTTGTGTATCTTGGTTTTTGGGGGTTTTTTTGAGGAATAACTTCTGGAAGGTTTTAAATGATTGCTGTTTGTGTGTAAACTTATGCTTTTGTTACTAGAACTGTGCTGACATAAATGTCATGCACTTTCCCAAACAAAAGTATAAAATGAGTTTTTGTATTTGTTAGGCGCACAGCTGAAAATAAGTTTGCCACATGGAACCTCCCTTGTGGGAAATTAAATGCTTTTCTTGAGCTGCTTATGCATGTACAAAAAAAAAAGTCAGGAGGAAAGATGACTGGGAATATTTGGAACTGAGAACTTTTGGTACAAGGACAGGGATCTGCTTCAGCACATCTGTCAAGAGCGCACAACTTGCAAGGTGTAATGAACAATAACACTTCATGCAACATCTGCTTAGGCTCTGTGATGGGCACTGGTACAAGAGCCTTGAAATCTCTTGAAATCTCTGAGATATTTGTCATACCATGTCAGGGGAATGTAACAGAATCTAGTGCATCATCTATTATTGCCTACTTCCCAGCCAGTGAAGTTATTTAGGTACTAAAGCTGATAACTGTTTCATTGAGACAGAGTTTTATGTAAGCAAATACAAGGAATGCAGTGCTGAGGGGGCTTTGCTATGTGCGACTGATATAGCCCATGTTAGTAATTATTTCCCTCATGCAGCGTATACCTTCACTCTATAGACATTTCGCCCATTCCGTGCTGAAATTAAAGTGGCAATTTCTCATGCTTGGTAATTGTCTGATGAAAATCCCCCATTTCAGATGATGTCTGGAAACTTAAAGAAATAATGACATGGAATGAAAAACAGACAGTTAAGTATTTTTGCTTTTTATAGCCTGTGATTTTTAGTCCTCTGCTTTAAATTATTTTTAAACAGTTTGAAAATACCTGGGTTTCTCCTCAAACTTGAGCTATGAGAAGCATATAAGAGATACTTAATCTTTAAGCTCCTCCTGAAATTCTCTGAGGTTTTTCGTCTTATCTGCCGCTAATACGCTTGCAGCATAGTGTATGAGAAATTGTTGTAATCTACCACATACTGAATTCCTGTTATTCCTCAGTGGAAACCTCAGGGAGGCAGAAAAGAACCAGGAAGAAGTTAAAAAAAAAAAAAAAAAAAAACTTGAAAATGCTAATTTAAAGTACCCGTGGCAGACTGAAGGTAAGTATTTGGGGAGTGGGTGGAACTGAAACAAAACACAAATGAGGTAGAGGCATGAGTCAAGACTTGCATGATTTTAGCCTTAAACAGTCTGCAGATTTCATTAAAATGATTTTATTTTCCTGTAAAACTTTATTTCTGGATTTTCTTAGGTTTCCCATGGCTGTCGTCATAAGAGCTGCTGAATGTTTTCCCCATTATGGTCAGCTCCCCAGCATGGCTTAGCCTCTTTCCATCATCCCCTCAGAGAGGAAGTGCCGAACTTCTTCCTTCCCTCCCTCTAGGCTGTTTTCTGACACGTTTTGTGGGCAGAGGTATGCATGTGGGTAGATGGTTCCCTGCCTCCCTTATGCCTGTTGGCATTTGATCCTCCACTGAAGGCTTTCTCCCTGAAATGGTGGCCAAGAGCGCTTGCCGGTTTTGCACGCGTGATGAGCAGGGTTGTGATACCATCCGATGGTGCACTGGGCGCATGCAGGTGTGTTTTTCATAAACAATGTCTCTCTGTGATAGCTGCTAGCTTTTATCTGTTTCAAAGTAAGTGCTGTACTTCTACTAGAGATAGAAAACAGTGGGGACATTGGGAGAAACAGCTTTAAAAAACCCCAGAAAGTCAGGAGGCACTCTCTTAAAGCAAAATTAAGTACTTTACTGGAGGGAAGTTGGAGGCTTGGCTTTCTGTTTCCCTAGTGACAGAAGGTCACGTTACACATGGAATATTAAATGTTGTCGCCGAGGCTAATGGGAATGTCTCAGCTGCTGCTAAAACCTGACATATAAATGTGTTAATTACTGCACACTGAATCTTTTTTCTATTCTTATAAGAACACAAAATAAAAATTCAGGAAAATACCATTGTAGTTACAGTCAGTGCTAGCTACTTCTTCCCCTTACAAAATGCATTTAGTTGATGAATCTATTTTGTTTTGTGCTTTATTAGTTGATCTAAGATAGCATCACTGTTTTTTGTACGTAGAGGTACTTGCCAAATTGGATGGTGTATTGGCTGTAGGATGGCAATCTACTTTCTGAAGTTCACCTGCCCTCTTAGAAAGAATTCAGTTCAAATGGGTTAGAGAATTAGGAATATTCTTTGTTTGCAACATGGTTGTTAGAGTTTAACTGAGGGATGAGAATGGAAACAATGCCTGGGTTTCTGATAAAAAAAAAAAAACAAAACAAAGAAACAAAAGAAACCTTACCAGCTACTTGGAAAGGTGGTACCTCTGTTCATTACTTCTTCTCTGGCATGCTAAATGGGTCCCTGTGCAGGACTCCTGAGGAGGGTCTTACACGGACTTCGTAAGAAGACGCAGAAGGAGACAAGCAGTTATCCAGCCAAAACGTGAGTTCCCAGAGCATTTCTTCCTGTTTCCTGTGGTATAAGGCAAGTTTATGGATTCAAAAAATGCCATCATGCCTGCTTAAGTTCTCATCTACTGTAATCCTTCTTAAAATACTTGATCCTCAACCCTTTGTTTTTTAGGGTAGAGGATGGTAAGATCAGTAGGAGGGAAGCATGCCTTTTTCCTTCTATATGTGTTTGTGAGCGTGACTGCTGTGCCCACTTCCCACATGGTCAGTAGTCTGTCGTCTTCTGCATGTGTGAAATGTTCATTATGTTAGACCTTGTAAATAAAGTAAGTGTTTTCTATTGCCTTACTCAGAAAATATGTCAAGCTTTTCGTTGCATATGCTTCATTGCTCCAACGCTTGAGCTTTGCATTTGCATCTGGTTATTAGATCTCTGCAGAGAGAGATTTCTTCTCCTTACCCAAGTTTAAACACAGGAGAGAAATGATAGAATCACAGAATGGTTTGGGTTGGAAGGGACCTTAAAGGTCATCCAGTTCCAACCCCTCTGCCATGGGCAGGGACACCTTCCACTATATCAGGTTGCTCAGAGCCCCATCCAACCTGGCCTTGAACACTTCCAGGGGTGGGGCATCTGCAGCTTCTCTGGGCAGCCAGTTCCAGTGTCTAACCACCTGCACAGTAAAGAATTTCGTCCTAATATCTAATCTAAATCTCCCCTCTTTCAGTTTAAAACCATTATCCCTCATCCTATCACTGCACTCCTTGATAAAGAGTCCCTCCTCATCTTCCCTGTAGGCCCCCTTTAAGTACCAGAAGGCCTCTATAAGGTCTCCCCGGAGCCTTTTCTTCTCTAGGCTGAACAACCCCAACTCTCTCAGCCTGGCCTCGTAGGAGAGGTGCTCCAGCCCTCGGATCATTTTTGTGGCCCTCCTCTGGACCCACTCCAACAGGTCCATGTCCTTCTTGTGCTGAGGGCCCCAGAGCTGGACGCAGTGCTCCAGGTGGGGTCTCACCAGGGCAGAGCAGAGGGGCAGGATCCCCTCCCTCGACCTGCTGGCCACGCTGCTTTTGATGCAGCCCAGGATACGGTTGGCTTTCTGGGCTGCAAGCGCACATTGCCGGCTCACGTCCAGCTTTTCATCCACCAGTACCCCCTGCCAAGTCCTTCTCCGCAGGGCTGCTCTCAATCCACTCATCACCCAGCCTGTATCAGTGTTTGGGATTGCCCCGACCCAGGTACAGGACCTTACACTTGGCCTTGTTGAACTTAGATTTATTTGCCATTTTAATAGTGTTTTCTTGTGTCAGGCTAAATCACTGACATCACAACAGTATCCCAAAACTGAATTGATCCTGAGCTGCTCTGTGTGGCCCCAGAGACATTCAGGCTTTTGCTGTTGGGTACTCGGATGACTTCCATAGTCATGAGTGGACTTGCAGCAGGGGCCTTCGCTCTTTGGTGGCAGACATGGCTGGAGCTGTGACGCTTAAAGCCTTCAGACCTGGCAGCTGCTGTGTGCCCTGCTTTGTCCTGAAGGGGACAGCTGGGAAGAACACCCCGGTGACAGCCTCCATCGGAGGCCTCCCGCAGCACTCAGGATGTACCATGCTGGCCGGGGCTTCCTGCTAGGAGATAGTGGCAATTAATTTTAAATCCTTCCTCTAGGTCATCATGGCTTTTAAGGAGCTTTTGCACTTATTATATTAGAAATTGCCTTTCTTCCTTGAGCATGACCTGCCAAGACAGCTGTGTTTCTGTTAAGCACTGAAGTTAATGATACAAAACATGAAGCTTGAGAGGAGGAGAGCAGGATTAGTGCTCTTCTTAGCTCTGTGCCTGCTGTCAGCATCCCTTGTGTGGGAGACCAGCATGGTCAGGGGCTTTTGTGGCTGCAGGACAAAGTGTAAGGCATGGCTTGGGCATCTGTGATCCTTTCCACAGTGGGTTTAGAGGCTGGTGCTTGTGTTGCCTTTCTGGGCTTAAGTGTAAAACAAGGCAAGCTTTCTTTTTTTTCCCTGGTGTCTGGTTTTTTGTTTATGGAATGCAGTGGAAAAGACTTTTTTTCAGATGTAATAGTAACATTGGATAAAAGGGCCCTCCTTGGTGTTTGTGTATACTGCTGACATACACTTCATTTATAGTAAGCCCAGTGGACTAGGTGGCTTTGCATCTGAGGGTAATCACGATGCCCCTGTATGCACTAGGGCAAAAGTTGCTCAGTGTGGATGTCTGGTAGTGTTCTGGCTGGGCTGTATAGTTCTTTCCTATCAGTGTTCATATAGTAACCTAAACTTGCCTCCGTTCACATGACCTTAAATTGGCCATTAACTCTATCTCTCACACACTAGCATGCACTTTTTCGTTTCCAGCTTTGCTTGGGAGCTCTGTCTCCTGCTGTCTCCTTTCATGAAGCTGTGTGTGGGCTTACCTGTAGCATGCATGGTAGGAGTTTGCACAAGAAAATACGTTCCCAAATGTTAGCCCTGGCAGCCGTGCCCCTGTGGAGGCACGTGGAAGAGGCAGCGTGGCAGCGCGAGCAAGCTTCACCACTGTCTTTTGTTTCCCTCATAGCTATGGTGACCCTGGATGTAAGACCAGGAATGTACACGCTGGAGATGATTTAAGGAAACGTGCAGCACTACATACTAATTAATTCAGGTCATGATACTCATAGGATAAGCACAGCAGCTTCCTGCCTCCCAAGTGGTTGCTGCGGTTCTGATGTGAACCCCTTTGGCTTATGCCAAGAAAAAAACCTGTGGAGGAATTAAAATGAACCTGAACTGCTTAAGAGGAGCCTGGTTTGAATTAGGGCATGATTATTCATTCTAGCAGTATTTGGCTTTGCTAAATCTTTCTCTTCCCTTCCATGATGTTCATTCCCCTGCCAGTCCATCAGCTCAGTAACATCTGCTGTGGTGGTATCTGTTTAGTTGAGACCACTCATCTCTCTAGAGAAAACAAGGGCTTGGCTAACATGTACCTCAAGCCTTGGTGGGAGTCTGTCAGGGGTTCAGTGCCCATTGCAGAGCTTGCTGATGGCTGCCAGGGTCACTTTAGGCCATCTCCAGAAAGCCAGGACTATGGGAGCAGAAAATGGGGACTGAGAAGGTAACTTTACTGCACGTGTAACTGTACCGAATGCAACATGGGCATCTGAAATAATTAACAAAATCGGACTGCTTGGAGTTACTGCATTTAATCCAAGTCCTTTGGGCTTTAAGGGCATTGCCTTTTGTGTGTGTGTGTAAAATTCAGGAAAAAGCAAGACTACAAGAGAGTTTTAATCTCAAGCCATGGAAGCTCTGTCAGTTTGAGGGCTTAGTCCCTTAATTATGGTTTTCTTCCACATGAGCTAGATGATGTGCCTATTTTTTCTTTATATGTCAATGACACCGTTTAAAAGAGTATCTTCGAGCCCTCTTTGTGTGGACAATAAACTGTGAACATGGGTTTTCATCAAAAAAACTTCAGTACAGCTTTTTTGAAAAGAAGCATTTTACATCAGGTTGTCTTGTCATCACATCACAACTCTGGACCCCTAGTTTCAAAGTCTCTCATGCTACAGCTGTGCTACTTGTTTTCCAAGACATTTTTCAGACAGGATCCACTGGGAGCTGCTGAAATGGTTTTCCAAATTCTTTTCCGGTATAGTGCCTGGATGCCCTGATGCCCCTCTTTTTCTGCTGTGCTGTATAGCGGTGTGGTAAGGCTCTCCATGCCTGGGACCTCTGGTGATGGAGCGGATGTTATTCTTTTTTTACCGTTGTTTGTTTTTACAGTGTTTAAGAAGTTGATGTTGGCAGAAGAACAAAAAACAGTAGGATTTTTTTTTTTTTAATCCAGACAAGCAGGATACTTACACTAGAAAGGCCTTTCTCTCATAAGAAATGGAAACTTCTTTTGTGGAAAAAATGTTTGAAATGTGCATTGTGGTATGCTGCTTTTTTTTTTTTTTTCCTCTGAAAGAATTGTCTCTAGTGAAATGAAACTAATCCTCAGTTTGAAGGCTTATATTGGACATCCCCTCAGCTTGGGAGCGATTGGAAAGGAAAACAAATCTATGAGTTTTACAGAGAGGCTGTGTTTTGGGCTGTGCTGTTTTTTCCTGTTTCTTCCTTGGAAGTTCTAATTTATCTTTGGAAAGCCCGAGAAATTAGAGTTCACTAAACAAAATGTTCTTTGGTCCTGTAAAATGATAAAGCATTGATAATCTCTAAATATGACGGTCCCTTCTCCCTTTTAAGAATCACACTTTTGAAAGACATCATTAACCTCCACTATCTGTAAGATGTCCCATGCTCTTTAGAAAGGATCTCTCTGCTGTCTCCTTACTTTCTGTGCAGGAGGTGGATTGGCATCCTTCAGAGAGCTGCAGGCGTCTAGTTCTTAAGCACCACAAAATCTTCACTCTGGGGTCCCGCTCCTACCCAGCCATTGTCTGTTGTAGTCCTTGAATGCTGAAAAAGTCACAAGACTTGCTATTATTTTGGAGGCTTTTGTTTACTGTTTGTTTTCTGAGCACTTAGTGGCTGGTACTTATTTCAAATTTTCCCTCTTCCGTGTTGATGAATGGAAATCTACTCCCCTCTCCCCCAGCCCCCCAGTAAAAGGTGCAGTTTTTCATGCATGCTGTAGAAACTGGGACTGAAGTTCGGCACCACGTCTCGATAAACTGGGTGATGGTATTGCAAGAGGCAGTTCAAGTGTAGCTGCATGATTCTGCCTTTGCTCTTGCTTTGGGGAAAAAACGCTAAATATGTTCCTCTGCTTTTTATGCTGTTCTCTTTTGTATAGGGTTTGCTGTTGCAGGACTATAGGAAAGCACAAACCCTAGGCAAACCCTGAGCCTACAACATAAGTGAAAGACCTGTGTTTTAAAGAAGCATATCTGAAAGAAAACTGTGGAAACAAAATGGGGATCATTTCTTTGGTAGGTGATACCTATTTGGATAGACTTAGAGTGCCTGGAGGAAGTGTTGTCCCATAACTTAGGGATGGTACATGTTAAATTCTCAAAATACTCTGTGCTTCTTCCCCCATCTTTTCCCTGTAGTGAAACAAGATCTTACTCTAAATTTATTGTCTGTGTTTGAGCGACATAATATGTCTATCTGATACTTCCATGCATTCCCTGTTCAGTCACTAAAGAAGCCCCATCAGATGTTATGTCTTTGTTACAAATGTTTAATTTAAAAACAATAAATTTGGGGGGGCAGGGGTAGGAAATAGGGATTTGCACAGTAATGTCATGAAGGAAATGTTGCAAAACTGATGTAAGTGTCATATTTTTTTGCTCTGCAAGCTCTGCATTTTTCAGGCAAACATTGTCATCACAGGGCAGTTAGGAAGCAGTGGTTAGTGGGTCAGACAGGCCCAGGGGGCTAAATTGGGTTTTGTTCAGCCAAATGTTAGTGCTTTTTAATCAACTCTGAATTCTGTGTGCAACACTCTCTTCCTTCCCCAAAGCCATAACAAAATAAAAACGGGTATTCAATTGGGTCATGCACAACATCTGCCCTTTACTAAAACAGTTGGGGAGTTACCACAATGAGCGAAGAGAAGCTGCCTATAGCTACTGTTAGAGCATCATTTTGCCACCGTGGTTTTGGTGGTCTGGTACAAGCAGCTGTCGGTGAAGATCTGCACACAGTCCTCAAACTCCTTTAGAAGGAAGAGGAGAATTTCCCTTCATGCTTCGTGCAGTATTTTTATAACAAGGTGCAAAATTCCAATAAAACCATGTTCCAAAAATTGGAAGTGTAATTAATTTACAGTGCTGTGAAATAATCGCATAGATTTCTTTTTGCCCTGTACAGCTTCCATAGGTGTTAGATTACTTCATGTTAAGGAATTGTTTTTTCAAATCTCACTGCTGCCACCTGTTTGGTCTCTAGTAAATGTAATTAATGTGATGGTAGAAATGCTGGAGGCTTTGGACTTTCTTGTCTAAATGGCTTATATATTCTCTACTGTAGACCGTGTGTTAGCCGGGCTATCCTGAGAAGTTTCAGTTTGCCTTGATATAGGTCTTTTTTTGTCAAAGGCTTCGTACAGGCGAATTTAATTTTAGAAAAGTCCATTGTGGTAAAAGAGCCTCAGTGGACATCTAATGCAGGCATTTTTGATTTGAAGATTTTACATTCGGCTGAACTTCTTCCAATTAATAGGAGTTTATTAAACTCTTCACCCAAAGCAAACTGAGTCAGTGCTGTATTTAAAGTTAAAAATTAACCACGATTTACTGGATACTTGTTGGTGGTTGCTGTAAAGCAACCCAGGAGTAAAAAATGGTAATTTTCTTTTTTAAAGTTCTGAAACAATTCACTCCACTGTCTTCCACGAGAAAGAAATAGGAGGATCTAGAGCAGGGTGATGTTGCAGAGAACAGGAGAGTTAACTTTGTTCTGCCTTGTTTTGGGTGAAAAGCTTAAAAAATAAAAGCATTAACTATTTTTATAGGGTTGTTTTCTACAAAATATTACATTAGTAGATGACCTTCTCCTGAAACTTCCAAATACAAATAGTTTTAAAAGTAACGAAGATTGCTCTGAAGTGGATAATTTGTCTCCAGAAACCTAGGACTAGTTGTCTTCTCATAATGCTCAGTGTTGGCCCCTCCTTCCCCCATGATGTGGCAAGCTGCAGAGAGGCGGTGGGTGCAAATAGAAGTATGAAGTGTCTATTTGAAAAAAATAGGCTAAAATGCGAAACCAAATGCACGCTTATTTCAATAACTAATTCTCAGAGGGGAACTGTGTCTCAGGGTGCAATCTGTTAGCAGCACATACTCATTAATATGAAATTTTGTCCCAGTTGAGAAACACACTAATACAGGTGCTTGTCCCTAGACACACCAACAAGCAGCCTCGTGAGCTCAAGAGGCAATGCTTAGTGTACTTCGTTGTAGAATGTGTAAGAAGTCTGTTAGATCAGGGTCTGCATGTGCATGTTTGTGTTAAAAAGACATGTAGGAAAATACACAGGCACAGCAGGTAGAATTTAGTCAATTTGACACTTTGCAGCAGTGTTTTATTACCATTGCAAATGCTTGCTTGCTTTAACAGACAAGAAAGTCGTATTTTGTATTAGACTTAGAAGTAGGAAAAATGGTTTGGAGTGTTTCACAAAGCATGACTTGGAATAATTTTGGTTTGGCTGGAACATTGCATTAAAGACCAAATTAAATATTTCCTTAGCTTCATCTTTCAGGTAAGCAGTTACAGAAATATGCAGTACTATTTGATATTCCAGAAAAAACTTTTGGTTATACTAAGGTGTACAAAACACGTTTCATGTTATGAGCACGATCTTGGAAATTGTGATTGAAGATCACTACCATGGTAGGAGATAGCTCTCATGAAGTACACTGCAACTTGGATACAAATGATTAAGCTTATGTAGAGAAATGTCACATGAAAGCATGATTACTGGCTTCTAACAGATGATTCAGGCTAGCAATGGGGTGACATGCATGGAAGCTTTGACTTGGAACTTTTTTCTCCAGAGCCACACAACGCTTTCTTTTTGAAACTCTGTTACCACTGTTTTCCATCTAGCAATCAAATGCATTATAATAAGTAAAAATTTGGTCTGTGGTGGAGATTGTAAGTATAATTGTACCTTGTACAACTATATACATTGGTTGAACTACTCTTGTGAAAGGTTTGGTATGTGAGTGTGCCTGTGAGAAAAGAAGCTTAGGGTGTAATTATTTGGGAGCAGGGACTGTTTTGTGGGTTTCTGTATCACTCATCAGAGCTGAAGCTCACTCTAATTATATGGTCTAGGGTAATTATGGGAAACAATATGGGGGAAAAAAAAGTTTTCTCTATTTTAAGATGTGCTACATCTTTTTGTGTTTCAAAAACAATGCCTTTTCTCTTAAAAGAAATGCAACTAGTAACAAATGCTGTGCCCTGCTAGGAAATTCTCTAAACTCAGTTGATTACTGCAATTCCACGCATGACTTGTTCAGTCCTTTGCTGGGCACTGGTTACCTGCAGAGGTGGTAAGTTGTTTTGGTGTGCTGCTTTAAATTCTTTGACCTTCCAACACTTTCTTTTTAGTATCTGGTTGATGTCCGCTGTGGTTCAGATGGGAAGCCAGAGAAGACTTAAGTGCAGCTCTGCATAGATCTCTGAACTTTGATACAGAGATGTCATCAGAGCTGGCAGCTATTAGACTAAAGTATTAAAGTGGTTAGGGTGAAACCCCTGCTTTCCTGCAGGAGTAAGAAACTTCTTTAGGGTTCTTCAGTTACACGGTTAT
Source organism: Pelecanus crispus (assembly GCF_030463565.1). Taxonomy (NCBI): domain Eukaryota; kingdom Metazoa; phylum Chordata; class Aves; order Pelecaniformes; family Pelecanidae; genus Pelecanus; species Pelecanus crispus. Next base: position 142,197,754 of record NC_134643.1, read on the forward strand.
AATGGTGATACAAAGAACGGCCGTGTGCTTTGATTAGAGGAACTGTTAGAAAACAAAATAAAAAAAAACCCAAACCCAACAGTTTATGAGCAATGGTGGCACAGTCTTCTTGGGTTGTTCCTCTGTGTAAAACATTGGGTCAGCAATAGGTGAAAGGACTGTCTGTCCTCACGCTCTGTTCACTGCAGCAGATTGCTAGTCTGCAAGCTACCTGTGCTGTGTCAACAGCATAAAAAGTACTTCTGAGTGCACCATCTTATCAAAGTTACACAAGTTTGTTTTAAGAAGAATGCAGTAGGGTTACTGAAGAACCATGAGATTATTTTGTGTGACAGATTGAGAAATAAATGCCTTGTTACAAAACAGAGTGTTTAAGAAAATGCTTGAGGATACAGAACTTATGTCCTCTCTAAATGAACACTTTGTGTCCAACAACTCTCTTAATTCTTGAATTACCAAACAACTTGATTCCTTAACAGCCAGGTCTGTGGGAATTTGGAACATAAGAGCTGCAAGATAGTTAATTTGTCGTCATGTTTAAACTTCATTAAATGTGACACTAACTCAGAAGACAAATGCAAGTTTTCCTAACAGCCAAAATTGTCAAGAGCATGGTGTCCTAAACAGTAATGAGAGTGGTCAGTGGATCTTACATGTATTGAACATTGAGGAATACAAGTCTTATGTTGCACTTGAATAATTTGTAGGGTTACTGTAAAGCCCTTTCAGTCACTCTTGCTTTTTAATGTCAATTTTGCACATTATTGAGAGGGCATTATGTTTTTAACTACAGAAAGTGCTGTCTGACGAAAATGTTCTTGAGAATCTTCCCAAGTGCATTTTTTACAGGAACAAGCATATTAACTTAGCAAAATGCTAAGCTGTTCATTAAAGCAGCATGCTGAAGTGGCAAACGTCATGTGATTTATGTGAATTTTAAGTCCTATCTGTATCTGTTTCTTGGTTTTATGGCTTTAAGCAAATGAGTTGAATTCTTTTAGCTCACTTCTCTTCCATTGCTTATGTTTTCAGGATGCTTAATGGTAATTATTATTTTCAAAATGCTTTGGTGCCTAAATGGAGGGTGGTGCTGAAGAGGTTTGTCTGTGGAAGAAACATGACTTAGAGTTGCAGGTTTGATTCATACTTGTTCCAAGGATTTTCAACTAGCGTGTGTGTCTCCACCCTCCAAAAGAGTGGTGTCTGAAAAGACTCATAAATCCTGTCCCTTTGGTTTCTCCTATTGCCTAACAGTAAAGCAGAAGACTGGAAGAAGAAACAGGTTGTGGCTGAGGAAAGAGGCATTGCCTTGCCTTTTGGAAACCGATGTCAAATTTTTCCTGCAATTTTAGTTTCCTTCCAACACTTTCCCAGCATGTTGTCTTTCCTCCCTACCTTTCCATGTACGTTTGTCTAAATATGAAAGACAGTTTTTTATCATTTAAGAGGGGGGAAAAAAAACACAAAACAAACCCCCAAAACTAAGCAAGAAAAAAACCCTGAAAAAATGCATTGCTGGTTCAGATTTTTGATTTGGAGCTCTCTGTGGCTCTGCCATCTCTGGAGCTTCAGAAATAAGAAGCGTGTCCTGTTGTTGCTTTCTGTGTTTACACGGGAAAGCTGAGTTGCATGGTCATCCAGGTGACGGAGGGACCTCTCTCTCTGCTATGTGACAAGAAAGAGCTGGGTTTAGGGTTCTGAGAAGAGTTAATTGCATTTCCTAGAGTTTGCATGCTTGACAGCTCATGAATGGAGAAGCTCTTCTACTCTTCCCTGGCCCTGAAACATGTAGTCCCTTCCTGCTTTGTCTGCCCATCTTTAAAGATGATTTTTAATTTGTGCTCTGCAAGTAAAGTTAGCTGTACCCTGTTAGTGGACATTCAAATGAAGGCAGAGACCCCACAGCTGGAGCAGGGAAGAGGTACATCAGCTGTGAGCCCTTAGGAGTTGCTAATCCCTGCTCAGCTGGTGACTGAGGGACCTGGGTTGAAGAGGAGAAGGGATGGGCGACCAGCAGTGGGATTGCGGAAGAAATGGGAAGGGCTGTACGTGGGGGAAAAGTGGAAAGTCGTGGGAAAAGCAGCACTTCTTGTGTATGAGGTTAAAGAAAAAAAAAATGGTCTAAATGTGAAGCGAGTTCAAATTTGTGCTTGGGACCCCATCAGTCAAATACTGATTTATGTCCACATGAAACTTGTGTATATAGTTTAATGTATTATGACTTCTATGGATGTCAGTATATGTGTGTTATTTTGGGTACGTAGTGCTAGTAATGGAATGTGGCATAAATCAAATGGAATTTAAACTCACGTTGTGCTCATTTCACAATTTAGTACTCCTTTCCACTGCTAAATTATTAGGAGTTATGGTTTAATATCTGTTGGGACAAATCGGGCTACATGGCAAATTGTGGGAGAGAGTGTGTGTGACTATTACTCACTACGAGTTTAAGTATAAGTATTCTCTCTTATTCTTTCTCCCCCATTTCATAAACTAATCTCAGTCTTAGTTCAGAGCCACTGATTTACATGTATGAGCAATTTCTCACCTGAGCAGCCTGTCCTCTAGCGTCAGGTAACAATTGCTTATGAAATAAATACAGGATTCACAGTCTGGTTCAAAAGAATTTGGGAAGCTTTGTCAATACTTCACATTTTTCAAAGACACAGGGCACAATGTTTTCAGGCCAGGTTCTGATACCTCTTCTTAATGAACAGTTTTCACTGCAACAAGGTCCAAATCCAAACATTGAACGTAGCAGATCTGATAAAAGCAGCAGAATTTGACCCCTTTTTGGCTCTTACTGTGTCCGCTGTGAGCTTCAATAACGTTTTTTCATGATGTTTGTGAGATAATTCCGGTTTTTTGCTGCTTGATTTATTTCTAACAACTCTGAAGGCCAATGAATATGGTATTTTTTGGAATGAAGTGTGTGTTTGGAGGCTGGGGGGAGTGTCAAGCTGGTTTTTGTCCTTTTGTTTTTAACCCCTCTTCCATAGAAGACACAGTGTCCTACAGACAGATAGAACAATGCTATATTCCATTTTAGCATCGAATCACAAGCGGGGTCTTTGGAATTAAATTTGGCGAATTGCCTGGGTATGTTCAGTTTTTAACAAGCACTGCTTTGTGCATTAGCACCCTACGCTTCCTCCCTCCCTCCCTCCCCCCGATGCTGCCACTGAAGAGAGGAGGAGAAACAAAAAAAAACCCCAAAGAGAATAAAAGCATCTGTTAGAATGAAAATGTGGTAGAAAGAAGGGATGAAAAGAGGAGAAAAGATGTATTCCAGAACAGCTGTCAAATTTGTCAAAAGAGCTGGACATAATTTTTAAGTTAGTCATGCTCCTGAGTATCTGATTACATCTGTATAAATCTTTTTTTTTCTTAACGTTAGGTGCAATGTAGATGCAACACAACTTTTTGTACAGAATGCAGCTCAATTTTCAGCAGAATGTTTGAATGCTCATTTACCAGGACTTTGAACCCAGCCATAAGCATGTGAATATTTGATACTAACACGTTCTTTTTTGTGTGTGTAATTGGACATATGCAGTGGTGAGGAAGATAGATTATTATTGAGCATAGTAGCTAGGTAAAGCTTTGACAGACTTTAAGGTGCATGTTAAGACTGTATTTTATTAAATGTTAATGTTTGTGCTGCTTTCCTTTTTTTTCCACTTTGCCAAAGGATAAATGGAAGTGTCAAGCTCCAAGGATTGTTTTCCTTGAAAGAGATCTGTGAAAGTGTATCTCATGACCTGAAAGAAAGTAGCCTGTGGAGAATAGTACTGTCCTACTGTTGGTAAGATTGTTGTTTAACTTATTGATGAAATGTAGGCAAAGACCTTCCCACCCCTCGGCACTGCCTTTTTAGTTAGGTCAAGCAGTGTGACTGATTGCAAATCACCATTAAGGTACCATTTTCGCTCAGCTGAAAAATGTTTGTCTGCTACTTCTAATGCGATGTGTTGTTTCAGTCTACCTACAGAGCAAAATTTCTGATTTAAATGAGGATCTGTTCCTCAAACTAACTGTCCTGCAGTGGCTGCACCCAGTACTATCTTCCTAAGAGGAAGGAATCGTGAATAAGCGTGCAACTAAGCTAACCCTTTAACAGGGAAGGAGAGAGGGGAGTATGGAGGAGGTGGCCCTCTGCTCCCCAGCTGTGCTATCCTCGTAGGAGCTGGGATCACCAGGCAAAGCTGAAAATTGAGACCTGTGAAGCTGAAGGGAATTCTTGTAATTCTTTTGAACTGCAGGCAAAATTATTTCACAGTGAAAATTGTAGCATAAGCTCAAATATTTTAAATTTAGATAGTGAAGGGAAATCCGTAGTCAAGTAAATGGCCATAACAGATGGTGGGTGTTTCTGCATTTGTGTTTTATTTTTGACCCAGGGATGAAGCTCTGAAGCAAATCTCATTTATCCTCATGCACCGTGCTTTGGTTCAAATTTTAGAGCAGTTCTGGAGCACACGAACTGTGTTCCTTTCGGATGAAATCAGACCGAAATGTGCCTTCCAGGAGGGTACCTGGAAAGTTCCCACCACTCAAGGGTTGCTCAGTTCATGGGATCAGGCTAGAGCTGGCTTCAAGTCACCTCCCCTCTCCTCCTCTCAAAGTGCCTGTTCTGTGGGTACTAAGGCCTCGGCAGCAACTGTTCGCCCTGCAAGTCAGCTGCTTATTGCTTTGCAGATTTATTTCTCAGTTGGTTCTCCAGTGACCACTTAAAACATGTTGACTGAGCTATAGATAGCCTTTCTGCTAAATTTGCACATGGTTTTGCTATGTGTACAATATGCAGGTCTATTTTAAGAAGACACATAATCCGAGTTTCTTAATTTATTAGAAGATGGAGGATGATTATTTTTAAACAATAAATCAGTTTAAAGTCAGGCTTTGTTTGAAGGAAGAGCACATCCTTTTAATGCACTCCAACACCTTCTGTATTTATTAGTTGACTAAACCAAGGTTAAGTAAAACTGTGTACCAAACCTGCCTTAAAAAGGGACACGTATGTGTAGCTAGTAAGTAGAAATAGTTGCATCTGATCACTCTTGACTACGTGTATGCTGTATTTTAAACCCACATGCGATCTCCCACATGCTGCCGGCAATCCACACTTGTTTTGACGCAAGTCTTTATGAGAAGGTATGGGTCTGAGGGAAGCCGGAGAGGTGCGGAGCCCTCCCGGGGAGGTGAAGGAGCAGGGGAGCTCATGCTTGCCCACCCTCTGTGCAGTCCCTGCCTCTCTCCTTTCCGCAGCACAGGTGGGCTGTAGGCACCAGGACGGGGGCAGGCATGGCCTCACCTTACCTCCCGGTTGGTCGCAGCATCCTGAGGACTCCTGCCTGCTGCCGGGCTGGTAAGGATAGACGACTTGTGCTTGGGCTGTCTAATGCAGTCTGGCGGTGTGTTGCTTTTGGCAGGATGGTTCACAAAAGTCTTGTGATCGCAGGAGGGGTGTGCAGGGCTGGCTCTGGGGAGCGCTTCCTGGCCCCATGGGTGAGGGTGATGGCTAAGGTTGGGTTTTTTTCCAATTGGAATTGCTTTTTCAACTCTAAGTGACTGGGCTAGCAAATAAATCGAATGAGCAGGAAAATAAGAGTTTAAAGAAAAAAAGCCATTTCAATAGCCTCTAATTCTGGGTGCTTAGCTAGTGACTGCTGCTAATCTGATTTGTCTTTCTTTGAAACCTGACAGCATAAGCTGCTTGGGTATATGCTATACACGATAATCATGTAGGTGATAAATCAATGTAAACCTCAGCATAGGTTTTCAAAGCTCAGAAGTAGTTTTCTTTTGAGGAAAACTAAAGGAAGTCTTATATTTAGTTTTTAATTTGCTTTTGTGGTACATTCTTCCCCACCCACCACAGAGCTCCCCAGCCATGCTTGGATAGCTGACCAGGGTTCAGAGTAGTGTCTGTGCCAGGGAAATGATGCATGTGAAGTATGAAAAGTCAGAAGGTAAAAGGTATGCCACAAGGGAGTGAAGTTACAGTGACTTACTTCACCTTGGCTTTTAGCTATTTGATGCTTTTTTTGATCTGTAGTAGTTTCTGTAGTTCTCTTTAAATTGTGGTTAGGTTTGGCAGAGCAGACTTCAGGAAGTGATACGATGAAGTGATGCTAAAATGGTGGTGCTGAATAGGTTGTAGCACAACTTCTGAGCTTCTAGAGAGCTTATTCATGTAGAGTATTGAAGGAAATACTTCAATATCTTTAGTCAAACTGGACCATACCACAGCTTGTTGCAGCCCAGTAAGTGAAACCTGCATCTTTTGCAGGGCCTGATGAGAGCTGTGGCTTTCCTGCGGGGTCTGCGGGGAGGGGAGGCTGTGCACGAACGGTAGATTCAGCCTGAGGTGGCCCTGTCCTACGCGAGCAAGTAGTACAGCTCGTTAGGGTTGGATCTGTAGGCTGAAACTGCTGTTAAAAAGGTCCCAGTGTCCTTGCTGAACATGTTACTGGAGAGTGGAGGCTCATGTCAAATTAGCTCTGGTCTGAGCCTGAAAATTAAGTGCATTTACATGGTCGGGACGCATTAAGTGTGCTCCTGGAGCACATGTTTTGGTTTAGTTTCCATAAAAAGAAAGCCCCTTTGTGTGCTCTGAGACTATACGGCAATATGGGACAAGATATGGTAAGGGGGGGATGCCTGGGAGATTTGTGGCAGAAGCGCACTTGTCGTTTCATCTAAGTAGTAGATTTTAGGGTTTTGTAGTATAGATGCTCCCCAGCTGTTCAATCCCTGTGTGTTTTTGCAAGAGGACAGTGCTGATTTTGCCTGTTCAATTCATTAGTGTTCCCTGGCTATTGAATGTGTTCCTGCAATGTCCCTAGCTTTTTTGTTTGTTTGTTTTTGGCTGGAGCGTATCACTTGGTTATAATTCAGATGATACTGTCTGTCAGTACTAAACTCCAGTGCTGCCCTTGTCAAAACTTGGCTCCAGCTGTTCAACAGAGTGGTCTGAATGGTGTTTGAGTATGCACATCTGGTCATTTTGGAACAGGTTTAGTACATTCCTTTTGGTGCTAGAGTTTAATTTGCAGCTGGAAGGCACACCAGCGCAACACTAAATTACTCAGTTTCAGATAAATGCTTTCTTTGTGACTGCTTTGTGAAAATGATTTATGGGAATACTCTGTATCCTGATATGTTTCTTCCTCTTCTCCGCCACCTGCCCAGAGTCTGACATCCTGCACCTTGTGTGTTGGTCTTTGCATCTGCTTGCTAAGTATATAATCATTACATAAGCTGAAGATACAGACCATATAATTAAAACAATAAACTGAAATAGAAATTTAAATTGCATACCTTTTGGCAGTTGTAGGAATTGAGAAGAATGAAAATTTGAACTTTTGCAGATGAGTACCAGCAACTTGTCGGTCATGCACTTGAGGAATGTTTTTGTTCTGTTTCAGTACTCTTGAAATAAAACTAGCAAAAGGGACTTTCACTGTCTGGGAGAGCCAGAAATTGATTCTGGGCAAGCAGAATTAGATTTTTTTTTTTCCTATAGAATTGCACTTGAATGTGTTTTGATTAGTAAGGCCATTTTCCAGGGGGGGGTGTGTGTGTGCGAAGTTATTACTGATCTGGCATAGATCTCAGTGATGCTCAGATTCAGCAAAGCTCAATTTTCAAGACTTACAGTAATAAACTGAGAGTACTTGTTTTCCCTCGCAGGCTCAGATCTTGATATTTCTTTCTTTCTAAGCAGTTAAGCAAAGAAGTGGAGGGTGCCTTTTCACCATGGTTGCATCTTTGCTCAGCTTTTGACCTTGCCATTGGTAGTGTCTTTGCATCTTGCATCTCCTCTGAGTGAAGATGATGAGGCTGTACCTGTTTTACAATTTGCAGTTTCTAAGAGGATCAGACTACTTTGTTTTTCTTCAGTAGTGATCAACCCACATTAATTTGGTTTTAAATTATTTTAAGAGGGAAGTATCATTTATTCATTAAACTTGAGCAAAGAACTTGAACACTGATAGTTACCTGTATTGTGGAGGTGTAAACGTTCTGGTTTTTTTTTAAGGTACAAAATGTCTTTTACAGTAAGTTCTTGGACTTTTTTTTTTCCTCCTTCAGTTCTCAGTTGAATGGTTGAGAATGCTTTTTGTCCCACCTCCCCCCAGTCATTTCCTACCTGCTTCGTTGCTAGAACCAGCTGGTACAAGCTGTTTCCTTGTAATTATCAGTTTGCTGCTTTAGCAGTTCTCCGGATAGTATGCACAAAAAATGGTGTTTCCAGGCCCAGTCAAAACTGATGCTAAGTATTAGACAGAGAGACCATGGCAAGTGTGGATGATGATAACTTGCTATTTGTCACCTGACCTGAATTGTTGCGTAGTATTGCTGCTTTTTGCTTGGGATGCAGGAGGAAAAGTTGCTGCCCTTTATCTATAGTCTTATCTAAAAACCCTCTCCATTTCATTGTGCTTTCTAAAATGACTTTGGAAAAGACCACATCCAGTTCCAGGAAAGAGGAAGCCACCTAATTGTTTATTGGTTGTACCATTGCGAAGATGGATAGTTGAAGTGGAAACACAGACGTGCTTGAGCAAAACTCATCAGGCAGTATATGGAAGAAGCTATGTATTTGAATCCCTCTCTGGACATGGATCACTGTGTGCAGTAATCTATTGACAATCTTTCTACTACTGTAAAAGTTCTGTTGTGCAGGCATTTTTCCCTCTGCCTCAAAATAACATGAGTACATTCACTACGATATCTTTAGCATTATACAGGTTACTTATTTTCTGTCTTTGCTGACTTAATTTCACTAAGTTAGCAAACTGCTAACTTAAAATGATTAAAATGCACTTTCTAAATAAATCACTCAAAAATACTTTACTCCTAAAAAACCCCATAAATGACTACTACATGCTTTCCATTTGATGTAGTTCAGTTTGAAGCCTCATGGTTTTTGAAGGCTCATGATGGGGAGGTAGTTCATGTGAGAAGCAGCACTTACAGAGAAATTATTTTTTTGTTTTGAGCTGAAAGAATGCTATATCAATGTGGAAGGTTATGTTTTGTTTATTGGGAGGGAGGCAAAATGCTGTTTCTTAGACTGCTTTGTGGAGCTGAGTTGGGGCTTGGACTGTTAAATTGTATTTGTTTGCAGGAGACTACTACTTCTATAAAATCAGTCACAACACAGACTTCTTTGGGTTTTCTTTTCTGTAAGCCAGTGAAAGTATTTAATGCACATATGTGCACACACACATGTATATACACACATGTATAAATATAAAAAACTTTTCTATATGGTCAGAAATATGAAATATATATATGAAATGCATATGTTATATTTGCTGGAATATTTTATGAAAATTTCTGTTCAGTTTGCTAGATGTCTATTACAGCTCATAATTAAAAGTAGTAAACTCTTACTGTCCAGCAAGTTTGCTTTTTATCCAAATGCTGTCTTGATGTATCTTGATTATTTTTACAATGCAATTAGATTTTTTGGGGGGGGGGGGGGGAGTGTCTCCTATGGTTGTTATGGTAGAAGATGTTTGACAAGGGTGGTGGCTCTTAGCGAGAGGTCAATGAGACTGAAGTTGTTGATCAACCTGACTGTTGCAGAAAAAGAAGAGGAGGAGCATGCCTTTTGGGTACTTAGTTATGGTCACTGCTTGTTCAGAAAAGGATTTGTTGGTGCTTCTCTCCATGTCCTGTCAGTGTAAGAACCACTAAAATGCTCAAAGCAGATTAATAATGACTTGTTGCTCCTTGAGCTGCTGCTTCTTTGTAACTGCTTTATCTTGGATTGAGAGGTCAGAGAGGGAAGTCCAGCAGAAATCCAGTTAAATGTTTAGGGGACTGGAGCATACCACAAAAGAGGCTGAGGGAAGGAAGAAGGCTGGGGTTGGGGGCCAGATCTAATCCCCAAATCATAATGGGAGTGTTGTAGAGAAGGTGGAGAGAAATACCTCTCAGGTGTGCACACCAGAAGAACAGGAGGCAATTGTCACTTGTTGCAATAAGAGAAAATTTTTATTGGCCATAAGAAGAAAAAACTGCAGTGTTAAGTGCTGGAAGTTGCTCAGAGAGGTTGTGGAAACTCTGACTGGAGATTTTCAAAACTCAGCTGGGCAGGGCCCTGAGCAACCTGGTCTGACTTTGAAACTAGCCCTTTTATAAGCAGGAGGTTGGACTCGTTCACCTCCAATGGTCCCCAAATCACTTTGACTTAATTTGCACAGTTCATAAGACATCTTTGTGGGGTGTGTATGCTCCTGTTTCTTCCCCCATTTCTCCTGCACCCCCTCCAGGGAAATATGGATATGTAACTGTGGGAGAGAAACCCCTGGCATGAAAAAGACTTTGTATGCTTGTTATCTGAGTTATTTGAGAAGGTCCCGTCAGACAACTGGTCTTTCAAACTACTGGCAAACTTTACAGGGAAACTTAATTCATCTGTGATTTGTCATGACTTTCTTGGCTAAAAAGACCCAAGTCAAATTTTAAATAGATATTAAATATCAGCGGGAATGTGTTCCTATAACTCTTAGCAGCTGTATGTGACCAGGTAGTGTCATATATCACTTTTTGCAATGTCCTGCTGTGGGGTGAAGACTCTGCAATGAGGTCAAGTTTCAGCTCTCATTTAATACACATTTGTACTTTCCTCCACCCTTACCATGTAGTCTTATTGCCTGTGACTATTTTTTGTTGATGGCAAACATCTTCTGAATACTTCTTTAATGGAAGATTTAGTATGAGTGCCTGTTGTTTGAGTATTATTTAATGAGTCAGGCCATTTTATGAGAATTTATGGTTGACTATGTGATCACTGCATAATGCAAAGACTGGGCAACCATAGATGGAAGTGGCATCAGTCAACACAAGACAATTTTCCATTTTCACCTTGAAACAGCAAACACTTATTAAAGGGTTGATGAAATTTTAATCATTTCCATATACATTAGCTAGTCAAATTAATTGGTTCACCTGTTACTATCTTTGCTCAAGGATCAGATCACCATTTTAAGAAGCCAGAATAAATAGTACAGCCAGTTTTATGCTTTTTCCCCAGCTAGAAAAAATATTGTGTTTAAGCAAATGGATTTTTATTTTCTGCCACTTTGAATAATCAGCGACTTCTGTGTTTCACTTAAAAACAAAAGAAAAAAAACCCAAACAAACAGGATGCCTACTACAGTGCTGCTCAGGAGTCAAGAAATGTGGTTGGGAGCTGAGAACTTGTTAGCCCTGCTCAATCCCATACTTATGTGTGTATTCTCATTATATCAAGGTATTGTGGTTTAACCCCAGCTGGAAGCTAAGCACCACACAGCTGCTTGCTTGCTCCCCCCTGGTGGGATAGGGGAGAGAACTGGAAGAGTAAAAGTGAGAAAAGTCATGGGTTGAGATAAAGACTGTTTAACAGGTAAAGCAAAAGCCGTGCACACAAGCAAAGCAACACAAGGAATTAATTCACTGCTTCCCATTGGCAGGCAGGTGTTCAGCCATCTCCAGGAAAGCAGGGCTCCATCACGCATTACAGTTACTTGGGAAGACAAAACGCTGTCATTCCAAATATTCCACCTTCATTCTTCTTCCCCCAGCTTTATATGCTGAGCATGGCATTATATGGAATGGAATATCCCTTTGGTCAGTTGGGGTCAGCTGTCCCAGCCATGTCCCCTCCCGACTTCTTGTGCACCCCCAGCCTACTCGCTGGTGGGGTGAGAAGCAGAAAAGGCCTTGACTCTATGTAGGCACTGCTCAGCAATAACAAAAACATCCCTGTATTATCAACACTGTTTTCAGCACAAATCCAAAACATAGCCCCTTACTAGCTGCTATGAAGAAAATCAACTCTATCCCAGCCAAAATGGGCATACAAGGATCTGTGGTAACAGGACAGTGCTCCCTTATCACAATTGTCAGTGCCTTAGTTCTCAGTGCCACCATTCAAACTGTCTTTATTTCAACCCATGACTTTTCTCACTTTTACTCTTCCAATTCTCTCCCCCATCCCACCGGGAGGAGTGAGTGAGTGAGTAGCTGTGTGGTGCTTAGTTGCTGGCTGGAGTTAAACCTCAGTCCTCTGCCCTCCATGGATCTTCTGTGTGTCACTGTAGAATTGCCCAACTCTACAACTGCTTCCATGTACAAGTGCAAGTGTGCAATGTAACCTATTTTATAGGCACACATAAGATGTCTGAAATTATTATTCCATGTTACTGGATTAAAAGCAGTACAGATTTTCAAAGTGTTTCCTTAGACACTCATTTAAATGTTTTCTGACATTGAAGAGAGCTGTTGAATGTTTTGAACCATTGATACTGGGTTTTAACTCCTTGTAAAAGGGAGTCTAAAATACATCTGGTGGGTTTTAGGTAAACTGTCATTAAAACTTATTGTTGTTATGTGGTTAAGGTTATTGTATTGTATGTTCATAACCGGACTTCTCCTGAATGGAAAAATTGCTTCTAAAAAGTTGATGGCCAAACAGAGCAAATACATATGTTGAATAGTTACATTTGTGGAGTGCAGCCAATACCAATGTGTGGAAAGAATTGCATAAGTCTTAGGAGATACTGGAAAGATCTGGTCACTAATGAACTATAAAAGATTTTCAGAAATTCCTGGTATTATTTTTAAATTTTCTATTGCGTTCTGTGACAGCTTTAATGACACAGATGCCAAAAATCTGTGGATAAAAGCTGTTATACATTCTCCAGAGCATTATGGTACCATTTATTTAACTACATAGTTAAACAAAGAAAAGCAACTTCTACAAAATTTCATTTTAAAGGATAAATATATATAGGCACGAAGAGGGAAGAAAAGAGCCTAGTTGTACTGTCCTTGAGTCAATAAAAAGCCCAGCGTGATCAACCTTCTTTTACTGACCTGGAGAAATAATTGTTATGCTTTCAAAATACTGATCTGTATGACTAAACAACAAAATACTAAAGGAATTATTCTTTTCTGTCATATACCATCCAGTAAAAGATAACTGGGTAGCTGAAATTGGTGAAATAAACCTTATTTCCTCTCACTCTTTGGATCAAAAAGGAAATTGCAATGTCCCTGCTCCTAAAAACCTGTCAAGTCCTCTTGGTTGGGTCTTTGTATTGCTTTGAAATGCAGGAGGTGTTGCCAAGGGGGTTGTTCAAAGTCCCGAGACAGGGCAGGGGTGAATTGTTGAAGGTAAGAGCTTCTCTCTCCAGACAAGTCTTAGATTGCCATTCACCTCTGGTGAATGCATTTTCTCCAAGTGGTAATCTCCTGTCAGCTGTCTGATAGGACATGGCTGCTGGTGTAAGCACTTGTAAGACAAAAGGAAAGTGAATTAAATCTGGTAATCATGACATTGTAAGAAAGCACGCTGATCTCGTCATCCCGTTGGCTCTCCCCCAGCTCCTCGCAGTCTCCGTGCAATTCCCAGCACACATTTGTCTCGCCTGTTCTGAAAAGCGTCTGGGGACTGACACTGTGGGCACCTCTAGGTGACCTGTTCTGGTACTTACACCTGGGGTGGGGGTTTGTCTTTGTTTTTTTTGTTGGTCCTCTTTCCTGAACCAACACCTCCCCATGGTTTCCTAATAACCAGTCTAAATTTCTTTTTTATCATCATTTTAAGCTAACTATATTGTCTGTCCCTGGTGAATAGGGAGGATGATACACTCTCATCCTCTTTGCGGAAACCTTTCAGATGTTCAAAATCTTTTGTCATGCTTCCTTCTTTTCTTTACAGACTATTGATCTAATGACAGATGGAGGTCTGTCTGAGTCTAAAAAAATGGAGATATCTATGAACCCATGGGTGTGTTCAGTAGCAAATATGTAGCGTAAGCAGTTGGGAGAAAGCACGTGTATGCTTTCTTCCTGTTTAGCAGTCCAGCCTTGATTTATGTGGCTTTAACCTGTAATGCCCAATAACACATAACTGGATGGTAAAGAACGACTTAGAAATACCTGGCAGCAAGAGTTAGCTACAGTTGCTGGTTTATTCTTGCCTGTTGGGTCCAAGCACTGCCTGTGGGTGAATTGGAAAGGTGGGCTTGCTTTGCGATAGCTGGGTTTTGTGACTCTGATGCGTACTCAGCCTGGACCCAAGCACCTCTTGATGCCTGGGTCAGTCTCCATAGAATCTGCGATGAAACGCCCCTTTGCTTGAGCCAGAGGGGAGATTTTAATCTGGCCTCACTTGAAGGCTGGCGTTCTCATTTTTATGGAGTGCAAAGGGCAAAGAGAGGCCTTTCTACTCTTTTGGTTCAAACGGGCCTGCTGGTTCCCGTAAATGCCCCCATCCAAGATCCAGAAGCAGTGCTGGAGAGCCAGTGTTGAGGGTTTGTGGTTTTATGGTTTCTTTTAAAAGTATATTAATGAGGTGAACGGTGCACTCTGCTAACAGAAGTTCTAGGTGGCATTGCCTGAAAGCCTTCCTGTTCAGGAAATAAAAAATCGCTTTTTAATGAAAGCTTTTGGATTAAGCAAGAGCTTAAGATATTCTTAAGGTTCCTTCAAGCCTGATGAGCTCATATACGTGCATCCACTGGAGAATGTTTTCTATGCAGTGTCTTTCCAGAATCTGCCACTGGTTGTGTAAAGCTGCATGGCTGGTATTTTAAGTTTTATAGTGTTGTATTTTTACCTTTTTCTTTTTTTTTTTTCTTTTTTTTTTTTTTTTTTTTACACATGCCTTTAAAAAAAACTTGCATACATTTTATAAGAGGTTGCTGGATGATGATGCTTTCTGGCAAAAGTCAGAAAGCACGCAGTTTTAGGAGTCTCTATTTACTGCTCCACAGTAGCAAGTGACTTAGAGGTGTTGTGTATGACCAGTATGGGGGCTGTGCTAGCACAGGAATTACCAGGTGCTAAAACTTCTGGTTGTGGGAGGAAATGATCTCCTGCGCTCAAAGTTGTTTGGTTACTGTGCGTTGATGGATGCTGAGGAAAGCTCTGCCCTACCATAACAAATGAGACTCCTAGGACACAAGCTTCTGAGCTTCTTGACTTCTTGACTTCTTGACACCTACAGGTGAGACACGTCTTCTAAATCATGACCAATCATGATAATCAGCACCTAGCTTTATCTTATTAGGGATCTGTACTCAATAGTGTAATAGAAATAAAAAAATACTATGAGGAAGGGAGGTTTATTTGTGTGAGGAATGTTATGGAAAAGCAGTAAGACAAAAGGACTAGTATTCAAGTGTAAAAGTGGTAAAACAGATGGTCTCTGTAAACTTAGAGGCATACTGCTCATCCCTCAAGCCACAACATGGAAGTGCACATAGGTAGAAGAGGGAGAGCTGGAAGATTGCTGCAGTATTTGAAATTACAATATTCCTTCACTATTTTAGTAATAACAAGGACCAGATCACCTTGCTTGTAGCTAGTTAGGAATGTAGGCCTTCTTTAAAAAATGATTTTAAAGAGTTACCCTGCCTTTAACTCCAGTTGTCTTCCTTCAAGAGCATCAGCCAAAAAATATATGTCCAGTATATCTCCCTTCCACAGCTCCTCACCTACGGAAAATGTACACTTGGTGACTGTGCAAAATTAGCTTGCATTTTGGACTGGAGTTTATGGTGGTGTGTCTAAGCTCTGAAACAAGGCTTGGCTTCAGCTGGCCTGGTCACACTGCATTTGTTAGTCCAGTGGCAATTTATAACTGTTAAATTGAAGCAACCTTGTTTGGTGGTGCGGGTGTGGCCCCCTGCAGGTTTCTGTGTACTTATTCGGCCAGTAGCTGTTCCTGAGAAGGGAGTGGGTATAAGGATGGGGTCTTCATGTATACAGGAATTTGAGGTGATGACTTAACTGGGAAGAAAGCTGAGAGGAAAAATAGCTGGCCTGTATTAGTTTCTCCTAGCAGAAACAGGATTTTAAATTGGTAGATGAGGCTTTATGGTGAACTGCAAAAGGATATAGGGATGACAGCTTAAGCCCAGCCTCTCTTGGTAAAGATTCACTGGGGTTTCTCTTTGCTGAATGCCTAGCACTTCGCATGATGCTCAGGAAATACTGTCATATTATTTACCATTTTTCCCTTGTGCACTCTGAGTGTAATAATGAGCTTCAAACTGAAGATGAAGGGAATAAAAACAAAACTCTGAATAATACAAGAAGAGCTTTTGCCTGCCAGTGATGAGGCTCACTTTGATGCCTTGTTCAAACACTGGTTGAGACACAGCTGAAGCCCTGATCCCATCTCCAGTCCCTTTTCCCCTCAGTGTGGGTGAACCCACGCACCTGCCTGTGCAACTGAAAACCTGTTCAGTTGGGTTTGTGGTGGCCTCTACTGGTGCTCCTCTGCAAAGGAAAGAAATCACGAGCTCTGCTGTTCAAGTTTGTTCCTTCAGAAACCTAATAGTCCAGCAAATCTCTCCTTTGTAAGTGAAGTTTGGGGATAAAAAATGAAAAAAGCCCTTCTAGGCCATTTGTTGTTGCGGGGAGCCCTTTGAACCAAGGCCTGCCCCCAAGAGTACAGCTCTCAAAGCTGCACGTGTTCCTTTGCTGAGCATTGCAGTTTTGTTGCCTCCATGAGCAGGTGTGGCCTGGGACAAACTCACCTGAGCCTCAAAGTACAGCGCAGCTCCCGCTGGCTTTGGCTACGGCTTTTGCCACTGCAGGCTAGTTGGGTTTGGGCACCCAGGGGCACTTGGGGTGCTGTGCCCTCTGTGCTCTTTGGCAAGGCTTGCTTGTTTCGGTTCGGGAGTATCTGCGGTCTGGCTTAACCTCTTCCTGCCCTTCCAAAATAGTTCAAGCCCACGAGTAGTTAAAGTTGTTTGGAAGCCTTCCAGCTGTCATGGATAGAATAAAATGGATAAAATCAAGAGAGGCCTTGAGCTGTTAGTAAGAAACCTCGTGTTTATTGCTGAGAGGATGTTTCGAATTGATGTGGGTACAGGGTTTTTCCCTGCTCCTGCTGGGCCAGAGAAAGCACGTCAGTGGGTTTGCATGCCGGGGAGAGCATGGAGAGTGTTTGCGTGGTGGGGAGAAGCTGGAGCCGGGGCAAGAAATATCACGGAGTGGAGCTGCTGTCTAGGTTGTGCCTCCATCCTTTTCAGCCAAAGAGCAAGGCATTGCTCTGAACAGCAAAAGGCCTTCTTGCTTCAGGTTTAAATGACTCTTCATGTGCTTGTGAACACCAAACCACGGCCTGTTTGTAAAGCCCTTTTGCCAGTAAATTGTCAGTGGGGGAGATGGGATCTGTGGGTGGTTTGTCCATCAGGTGTGTTTAGTTTTTGCTGGGAACTAGAAATGTTACCGAGCTCTGCTGGTCCATTCCGGCAGTTGTAGTGTGAGGAAGGTGTGGGCTCTTATCTTTGAGGTTTTTTTTCCCCTTGGATGCCCAAAAGTTGAGCTCTGGAGCCGGTAGAGCAGAGGGTCAGACCTTCTCAAATCAGCCTGTGAACTCATCTGCTGGGTTTCCAGCTATGCTGACCCAGCTCATGAGGACGGTGGTCTGATGCAGAAGGTCAGGCTGTTGGAAACTCATGACCCAAAAGCACACGGTTTGTTTTTAAATTGTGTGCTTTGGGTTCCTCAGTTTTGCCTGTTTGTGAGTTGTTAAAGGTTACGTTCTCAGGATTTTTCTCAGAAAACATGGAGGCTAGAAAATTTGGTTTTGGTTTGTTTGTTTGTTTGTTTTTTAAACAACTTACAGCTGAGGTTTAACAGTTGAGAAGCTGAAGCCCTGATAAAAGCACTGAATATGATGAGACTTGAAATAAAATCATGAGATGGCAGTGTTGCTTCTAGCAGCTGATCTTTTTGGCAGTGCTTCATTTTCTAGGTCTCTGTGCAAATGCTGTTTGCTTGCTAAAAGCCTTATATTGACAAACTACAGCCAAGACTAAATATGTGATTATTTCCACTATCTAACCTGTTTATCACTTATGTTTCACTTCTGGATTTTCCAGTTGAAGTTCTCACAGGCACAAATTAGTGCACTTGTTTTCTTGGGAACGCATAGATTTTGAATATGGTTAAACATGCTTAAATTAATCTGACATCTGGAGATGTGGGTAGTGAGAACGCGTTTCTATGTTACCAGCTAACTTTAGCCTCATAGCTGAGGAGGCTTTCTCTAGGTAAGCGTGGGGGGTGGCCGGAGGGAGCTTGTAGAAGGGCCCTTTGGAGACGGCAGCCGGTATCAGGTATGCTCTGGCAGTGCTGGCTGTCGAGAGAGCCTGAAGGGACTGGCCTCTTGACTGATGTGCTTCCATTTAATCCAACCTGTTTCAACCAGAAGGGCATCGTTGGCCTAACAGCAACCAGGGAGCTTTTCCTGACAAGTTCAAGTGATCGTTCAGCTCCTTCTGGCTGTTGCTGTGCTTAGCTTTTAGCCCAAGTCTATTCAGGCATGCAGTGAAGGAGGGCATTGGCAGTGGGCGTGGGGGTGCCCTTGATCTGGAGCAAGTATGCTACATCAGGCTAATGCAGGCAGTGCTTTATAAGCTTGTGTTTTAAGTGTTTGCGATTTAAATATTTGAGAACCTGCCTCCTTGGGCTTGCCAGGAACATCAAAACTCAGCTAACACTTGCCACCAGAAGAGGTTTCTGTGGAGCCAGTGTCACATGTTGCTTGCTTGTCATAGTTTGGTGGCACTGTAGTAACGCCACAATGCTTCCATATTGGGCTTAAAAAAGGTAACACCATACTTATGCAGCCCTTTAACTAGGATCCAGTCCCAAGCAAGATCTTTCTCCGTGGATCGAAGGGTAACTGTACCCTTTACGTACTTGTTTTTTCCCTGGGCTTTTCTTCTCACCCCAAAGCTTTCCTACAGTTAGTATACTCGAAGGGTGTCGTTTTGTTGCTTTTAGCCAGAATAATGGCTGCTCTCGCTAAACTTGAATAACCCTGATGTCCTTTCAGCAGGGGGAGGCAGAATTATTTCCTGGCTAGACAGTAAACCGAACTGGTGCAGGGATAAGCTTGTAAACAGCTTGCTTGCTGTGTGGGCAACCTTCTTCACGGACTGCAAGGGTGAGAATTTAACTTCAATATGTGGCTTTTTTGCATAGAAGTCAACAGTCTTATTTTACGCGAATGTGTTCAAGAGAATGAGGCCTGGGGTTTGTTACTGGCTCGTGACTGAGGCTAAGGATGGTGGGAGCAGCTGCTTCAGAGCTATGGTAAACTCGGGTGACTGAGCTTGACTTTGTGTGATGTGGTGGTGGTGGCTTCTTGGTCCCTTGTAGTGCTGTAATACTGTGGAAGCAATGAAACATCTAATTGTTCAGGAGGAACAATTGCAAAAATGGTGGGTTAAAATAGGACAATGAAATTTAAAAATACCCGTTCCTGGAAAGGGCCTTCATACCATTTAGAAAGGAAATCAAGATGGCACCTACGTTCTTCTGCCAGGATCCCCGGTGCACATTGGCTTGGCTTCAGTAATTTTTAATAGAATTCAACTTTAAGTGCTCCCAAGTGAACAAATAGGAATTGAACTAACTTAAAGGAGGACTTTTCTCCCTTTGAAATACACGGATAATAAAAAGAAAAATCGTATTAATGAGTTGCAGATACCTGCCTGTGTCTTGTTTTGAGGTTTTTTTGTGTCACTGAAATCTGTACACTGCTGTTGATCAAACTCTGCAGCATTTACCACAGCGAGGGTTAATTTTGGAAGGCTGTAATTTACAGGTAGTAAAGGATTCAGGATTTCAGGGAAAATTTCAGTGGTACGTTCCAAGTATCCACTAGCTTCTTTAATATAGCAATTCCAAATCCTCAGGGAGTATAAGGGGAAAGAGCTGCAAAAAATGGCCAGACTTGCATGATCTTTCTATAGCATCTGCTTTTGTCATTCTCTGAGTCAGAATACAGGGCTAGATGGCTATTGCTCTGACACAGCTGGGCATCATTATTTACATTTTTAAGCAACACGAAATTCCTGTTTCCATGTTCCCACAAACATCATGCTATAGATATTTCTTCTCTGTGTATACATATGGACATGTTTATTTCCTGGGGGATGGATGCACCCTCATAGGGCTTATCTTCCCATGCTATTATTTCGAGACTACTTGATGGCTGCAAAAGATAATTCCCCAAACAGGAAGATATCAGGCCTAGCTTCTTTCAAAGCTTGTCTCTGGCACACTTCTCATTAGTTGAGGAGAGGTTCCTTCTTGTGTAATGTGGGGCTAAGGAACCTGAAGGGGACAGCAGAATGCTTTGTGGCTCCACATAGAAGAAAAGAATTTGCTCCACCTGATTTTTTCAGTTACGCATTTGCATCAAGCTATATGGATATAATCTATACTGGACACTGGATATAATCTCCATGAAAACTTTCTGAGTTGTCTTATACGGAGTTCCTTCAATTCTAGGTTTGTTAAAACTTGGTCACCTTGGTCTCAGAAATGTCAAGCGAGGAATTTCATCTTGATTTTCTTAAGTGGATTAGCCCTGGCATAGCTGTGATGCTACTCAGTCTTCAAGGTGCCTTCAAGGTTGCAGTGTCATACTGCGTTAGCAATATTGCTCTCAAAATGCGCCTGCTAGCAATCTTCAGTATTAATAATAAACCAAATGAAGCGAATCCATGTAGAAAAACTTTACAGGGAGTTTAATCTTCTGTCATAGTGTAGAAACTTTGGGCTGATGTGCAATTTTCTGTACTCTAAAAGTTAGAAATTTGGGGCTTTTTATTAGCAACTGTCCTGTTTCAGAAACTGTTGCAGCTGGTTGACAATCAGTGTGTCTAGTTCAGTTAGTTTTGGAACCAAAATTATAGTTCAAAGTTGTAAAGAGCCGAGACACAACAATATTAAGGTGGGATCCGCTAATAACTTAGGGCATTTGTGGACAAACAGGTGGAGGGAAGGGGTGGAATCCTGTGGTCAGGACAGATGACTGGGAGCCTGACTTCGGTTCTCGTCATGGGTTCGTGTCGCCTTGGGCTTCTGTGTCAGTCCCCTCAAAACTGAGGATGAATAACACTTGTTTCACTGATGGAAAGGAGTTTTGAGTGGCTGTTGTTTTAGATGTGCAATTTCCACAAACATAGCACAGCGTCTGTCAGACTGTTTCAGGTAACAGTTGACAGTGTGTTGCAGCGCGTAGATTAAACAAAGTTTACACCTCACTTTGAAAATTGTCAAAATTAGTGCTGTTCTCACGCAGATGTCGGCTGTTGCAAGCCCACTTTGGGATTACAGTGTTATGATTCAGCGATGCCATCGTATCTTCTCCAGTGCTGTTTATCCGTCTGCGCCTGACGGTTTTCTCCTGACTCTGCACAGGGATGAAAGGGAAAGACAGAAGTCTAGATCTGATGATTGGCCCTATCATTCTCATACTTCAAAGGCTATTGCTTGCTTTTGTCACCTCCTGCACTATTTATGTTGTATGTAAATCATCTGATCCACGCTGTGCTCCTAATAATTCTCGAGCTATTTGCCAGAGCTGCTCATCACTGTCGTTGCTGCCATGGAAACAAATTGTTCCCAGTTTCATAGGAGGAATATTTTCTTTTTCCATGACAGCTTTGGTTATGATGCATCAGAAATTGAGAGGCCAGGCATCATTCTCTATAACCAAGTGCTCCTGGAAGAGTTTTTGGAGAAGTAAAAGATGGGTGATTCTACTTCACATTAGTTGTTTGTTCTGTTTGGAAAATTGAGTGAATGATGCGGGGGGATGGGCATTTGATCATATTTGCTGCTTTCTGTTAAGGAAAGCACTGCCCGAAAGTCTTGCTGCAACACGTCATTTTAAAAAATGAATGACTGCCATTGTCTTTCCCCTGTCCTTTGCATCTTCATGACAGTATGACTGGTGTGTTCCCATTGACTTTTTCTCTGACAACATTGAGCAGTCGCTACTTATTTAAGCCACATTTGACCTTTGTGTCATTGTGAACAAGAAGTGATGAGGGGAAAAAACAACCCCTTTCCTAATTGCAGTATCCTATGCATACACTAGTGGGATTTGGTAAGAATATATGGTGGTACAATGCTGACTTTTGCCTGCTCTGAGCTAACCTGCTGCTGGATTGTTACTAAGTATGTTCCCAAAAGCACAAAAATTGCTTAAAGCATTTTTCCCTTTTTATGTGTGTGAACAAGCAACGTATTCTGACACCAGCTTGGTCTGGATGTGAATTCTTGCTCAAACAACTCTGTTGAATTTCGTTGTGCATTTTTTTGCACACGCTTTCTGGTTCTTCGTAGTGCTGCCGTGTGCATGTGGGAAGAGCTCCCTGCCTGGAAAAGTGATGCTTAGCTAAACATCTCTTTCCAGAGTGCGCCTACCTTGGTAGTATCAGGCTGGCCATGGTCTCAAATATCTGATTGAAGTCTCAGATGTTGATAAGATGTGCCCTGATTTCACTATTGCTTTATCCTTTTAGTCGAGGGATATTCCCTCCCATCTGTTTCTTTTGTTCAGCTCCTGCAACTTGTCTATATGGCAGAGAATTCAGTCTAGGATTACAGCAGTCTGCTTTCTTCATTTCTGACATGCCTAGCACAGCAGGAGCCTTCTCCCTAATTGAGCCTTGTGGGTGCAAATGCAGTAATACTTTTGCTGATCGGGACAACTTATGGCAGGCATATGGTTGTTTCTCAGCAGAACATAAATATCCTCACACAACAGAGCTGCAGGGTGGGCAAGGTACTCTCAGCTGGTTGGTTACATTTCTGCATTTCACCGGACGGAGCAAACTTGCATCAAAATGGCTGTGGGTTCCCCTCCATACTACCTTTAGTTGATTTTATTCTGCCCTTATTGAGTATCTGTGCTCTAGGTTTTACTTGCCAGCACTGTTGTAGAGGTGTTTGATTTCAGATTTGGTGGGACCCACTGTTGGTAGACTGAGGAAAAGGGAGAGAGGACAGAGGAGATGGAGGATCGTTTTGACTTACTGGGCTCCGCAAACCAGGTCATTGAGTGGCAACTGAAATAGGCAGAGGAGAATGAGCTCCCTCACTTCTACTCTGTCTCCCCCTTTCGATAGTTTGGACCTTGAAGGTACATTGTTTTAAGCATATCTAAGTTAATTGCTCAGTTTTTCATCCTGCCTTCAGTTCAGCAGGAAATGCTCCAGAAAGAAGCTGTTGGTTTTTGGGTTTTTTTTTGGTGGGTTTTTTTTTTGTTTGGGTTTTTTTTTTTTTTTTTTTTGGCATTGAGGGTTTTAATGTAAAGAAGAGGCTTCTAATGAGGACAGAAAATTTGCAAGCAAATCACTAAATTACATACTATAATGATCTGTGCCTGTCTCATACTCCAGCAGTTGCAACAGTAAACCTTGATACTGGACATGGAAATGAAAATGAACACTTTTTTGTGGTCTTCCTGTGATTTACAGCCAATGAAACTTGACGGTGGAACAAAAGAAGAGAAAGCTATCAAAAATACCCTTTTGTCTAACAGCATAAGCAAGCACGAGGTGTCCAGTGCCCTGCCAGGAAGACTTGGGTTGTGTGGCATGTGCTGCGGTTCTCAGCCATGCCATTTTGAGGCGGATCAGGTGCAGTGCTCAACAGACGCTTCGGAGCGCTAAGTAGTTGGGGGCGAGCGGGTGAAACACTGACTGACTTGTGTTGGCAGATGGGAATTCAGGGATTCATTAGTCATGCTGTAGTCTCTTGTTTTGCAGTGTGTCATGATGAAAAGAGAGAAAAGAGTTGCCTTTCGGTAGTTGAAGAGGGCTTTTAAATACTGCATGCTGAAGGCCGCTGTTTGAATGATGATGTCTGCCACAGCAGCTGATCACTGAGATAGTCGTATTGCAGATCAGGGAGACGTATGTGATGGGATTAGGATTACCAGGCTGTGTTAATTATGGAGAGTGGACTGCTGGACCTTATTTTGGACTAAGCAGAGAATGGTCCAAAGAGATGTTATCTTAAACGCATTTTCTGTAGGTAGGAAGACCTTTTTCAACTACAGCATAATCATACAGTAGTACAGTTCTCATCTTACCAGATTAGGGTCTGTTCTGGTAAAAGTCAGTCAACCGGAAGATAAACACCATTTTTTTCCAATGCATCTTACATAATGGTACCTTTATGATACCCAAATTTGGATTCTACATCTATCTTATGTCGCTCTCTCCCCAGGAGGCTGTAGTGTGCTTACTTAAGAGAAGATTTGCCTTGCCATTCTTCAGTGATTCACTTTTTGGGTGGAAATTGGGTCTAGACCTGTGCTATCTGTCAAAGAAGCATAGGCTGTGTGAGGCACGCTGTCCTGGTCACATCATTTTAATTTTAGATCGCAGGAGGGAGGAGGAAGACAAACAAGTCTTTCTAGCCACCTACATCTTCAGTATTGAAGTCACAAATGTCTAAAAGGGTGTTAGCAGAAATGATTAGCAGTGAAATCATCCTTGTAAGTTAATAGACGGGTAAATATATGATGAAGTGAAAGATGCCATAAAATTAATAGTTGGAGAGACATGAATATTTGTAACCTTGCTAAAGTCTGTGGCAAAATGAAGTACTCTTGAATAAATTAGAATAACAATGAGAGGAGTAAGCTTATTAAAAGTTTGAAGTATGTTCTGTCAAAATTGGACAATGTTTCTTAATCAGGCATATCTCAGAGGTATGCTTCCGCCTGTGGAAACACAGACAAGCCTTGTGAAACAGTCCATCCAAGAGGAAACAGAGTTAATGGGCGCCAGGCCATTTTGTGCTGGTTGCTTGGTGAAGAGAGGAGCGCAGAAGTCCTTCACACAGACCAGTTTAAAGGGACTAACTGCTGGCAGCTCCTGGGCTAGACCCCTTCGGGCTTGGTCTCACGCCTTCTCCTACTGAAGTGTAGGTAAATAGAAGGGCTTAAAATAAGTGTTCTTCAGTGTAGTAAGTGCAGTTTCACCAAAGTCCTCCCATGCCTTGCCTGCCTCCTAGGACATTAAATGTGCTTTCCCTGTGCTCTCTTCTGTCCCTGTTGCTTAGCAAGCATTGGAAATTTTTCATGTTAGCAGTCAGCCATTACTTTTTGGGTTGTAGTGCTGGTCACAAATACCCTTCTGGCTCTTAAAAGAAGGGACATAAACTGCCCTTTTTTGGACAGTTCAGGTAAGCAGGGTATTTGGAGGTGATCCCAGCCCACATTGTTCTCGAATTAAGGGACTGAACATTTTTTTGTTTCTTTGTTAGCTGTGAGCGTCGGACACAAGCAGCTGACTGCCGAGCCTTTCTGGGAATGGTGCCTTTGGGATGCCTAAATACAGGTCAAGGGGCCAAGTTTGTGCATCTCTTAGGGGGCTGCTTCTGCGTAAATATGACCAGTGTCCTTGCAACGCTGTGGAGAACCAGCCCAATAAAAACTGAAGCCCCATCTTTGAATAGCTTCTGGATGGATGTACAGTGCGGGAGCAGCTTTTGTACATGTGTTGGGGGGGAAGAACTGAAGCATTCGGTATTTCCAAAATGTTCCAACCATACTGTCAGTGTTGCTTAGCAGCAGAGGGTTTAAAATAGCGGTATTACTCAACAGTGTGAGCCACATTTGCACATGGTAATATTCTGTGTCCTGTATTGACTTGCTGCATTATAAAAGTGCTAAGTTAATGTAAGGAAAGTGAAGATAGCTCGCCTCCTCCTCTCTTAACTTGATGAACAAATTGCTGAACAGTGACATGTCTTCCTTATGGTTTCAACAAGCAGATGTCCAGTACACGCATGCCACGGTGTTTTGATCCCCACAGATGTCTGCATGCAGACCTCGCTTGGATGTAAAGCACTGGCACAGGTTGCCCAGAGAGGTGGTAGAGGCCCCATCCCTAGAAACATTCAAGGTCAGGTTGGACGGGGCTCTGAGCACCCTGATCTGGTTAAAGCTGTCCCTGCTCACTGCCCGGGAGTTGGGTTAGATGACCTCTAAAGGTCCCTTCCAACCCAAAGCATTCTATGATTCTAAAGGCCTTTCACACCCCCGTTTGCCTATGAGCAAGTTTAACTCTCGACCCAGCAGCCCGCGCTAGTGCCGACTAGGGCTGTGCTATTAATGCAGCATCAGTTGGTTTGGGGGGCACTGGCAATGAACAGTGGGGACAAGAGCAAGTGCAGATAACACTTGGTGATCTCTCTGCAGCCCAACTTCTTGGTCTTTGTAAGTGCATGTTCCCACTACTCCTCTGCTTCCTGGGTGGTTTGGTCTTCTGAAGCGATGCTGAGAGTATCTGAGGTGGAGGTGTCTCTCACCCAGCATCTGTGGGAGTCCCAGTCTTCCCCAGAGTAAGTTGGAGGACTTGCAGGACTGCAGCTGTACTTGCTATCTACTCCAGAAAAGTGGAACTACAGTGATGAGGGCAATAGATCATGGTGGCCAAAGTGAAAGGTTTGATACCGGTATCAAGGAGTTCACGAGTTTTGTCCTCTGCGGGATTAAACTAAGGGTGGATGGTGGTTAAGTTGTATGGTAGCCTCCTGAAAAATACTATTTGCTGATGTAAATATGAACAGCCTACTATATGACATGTTTTACCTGCTTTGAAGAGCTTCAACACTTGCTTTAGAGCTATAGAAATACCCCTTAGCATTGCTAATGATCTTCCTAACAAACATGACTATGTAATATTGTATCAAAATAGGGCTGTATTTTAAAGCCCTGAAGTGAATTAAAATAGCAACTGGATCTGCCATTAGTGTTTTGTATGCTGTACCATGGAAATAAAATGTTTATCAGGTACAGATGTTTAAAAGCTGACCTTAAAATAAGGAAAATATGTTTCTTAAGCGGATCTTTCTGTTTTTTTCAGTATTTAAAACCATGGCCTATTTCTTCAGTGAAGGCTCATAAAAAACCCATCTTCAGTTGCACAGTTAGAACACCATTTAAATTTATGGCTATTTTATTTGCCCTTTGCCTTAAGTGTGGGCCGTTTTATGATAGGCATTGTCTCAGCACACAGTATATGAACAGTGCAGGAGTATGGCCATGAAGTTTTAGTGTAAAACTGGGCTGTGTGCAAGTAAAATACTTCATTCAACCACTTGCAGTTTGCAGGGCAGTGTTTCAAAAAGAAATCTGGTAGTGCTTGTGACAAATAGCACAGTATAAATTGTGGGAATTAATATTCATTTGAAATGCTAGTTTAATGTTTTTGAGGAGGAGAGCCAAGCTCAGTGCAAGTACAAATGAAGTCCACTGGTTTGGGTTGGGGATAGCGATGGATTTAATACTTCCGTAGACTTACCTGCCATTGCTTTACCTCTGTAGAGACTTAAGATACAAGTGACAAGGACACTGAAAAAAATGATTATGCCACCAGTTGCTTGGGAAGATGATGATTTTCAGTTGTTAAAACAAAACAGACATCACATTTTAGTCAGAAAAAGGACACCTGATGTGCCAAGGGCTGACGCATTTTTTTTTTTTCCCCAGAATGATTATGAAAGACATGAAGGTCATATGACAGACCTCATATTTCCTTGCACACATGCTTTGTACTTCAGAAAACAGTGAGTCTCATGAGATGTCAGTTGCTAAGAAAAATATGCTTCTGTTTCCAGTTAGGCATGCGGGGTCTTGTGAAACTGTCTCTGCAACCTCCTGTAGCTTTGTTTCAAAGTTCCTGTCAGTGGAGGTGCATTCACAGGAGCCCAACTTGCAAATTCTTCAGGTGCGTAGGAGATGGTGCAAGTAATTTCTGCACTACTGGCTTTTTATGTTTGGGCCATATGGTACCCAGCTGATGTACAGAGTGCCACATGCAGACCCAGGATGTTGCTGTCCTGTGCTGGCTGGTATGCCTCTGAGCTGGAAAAGCATTTTAGCGAGTGTGATTCAAGGGTAGCGCTTAAGGATGCACTAGAAAGAGGAGAGACCTTTTTCAACTGTGATCCCTCTTGGTGAATTGCTCTGAACAGATTCTCGACTGGAGGGGAGGAAAAGAGGGGGACTGGAATGCGTTCGGTCCAGCTGACTGCTGTGTAGGTATTATTTGCCACTTCTGATTAGTCCCTAAATAAATCATTTCTCCATATATGTGTACATGTGCATGCACCTGTGCTATAACAAGGCCTTGAAATGTTTATCCTATATTTCAGAAGGATCTTGTGGTTTCTAGTAACAGTGCTTATATCTATGACCTGTTCCTGGGTAGTTTCCAATGAACATGAAATGTATTTAGTTAGAGAAAGCAGCTGAATGAAAATTAGCTGGACACATACACAATATTGCCCTTTATAGGACTGCCTGCTCTTACTGATAAACTTCACACAGAGATGACCAGGATTTCTTCTATTTGTTTTAGACCGACATCTTGCTAGAGCTTTAAGTTGTTCACAGGTATGCAAAATTAGCTGTTAGTAATCTTACAGGACTCACCTGAGCTTCAGCAGGGCTTGGATTTGGTCCTTTGAAAGTGGTGTTTCTGTATGTGTGCTTGAAATGCATGTTGTCTCAAGGCTTGCGTGTTGCCTTAGATTATTAGTTCATTTTCTCAGAGACCTGGTGACTCCGTGCAAGAGGATGAATGAGATGCCAGTTCTTTCTGCCAGCTTCCATAATTGTCCTAAAGGTTCGTTTCCTCATTCCTTTTTTCATATCCGTGTGTGCTTAGGATCATGAATGTAAACCTCTCAAGCTGGTTGCTGTGGAAAGGAGGAAAAAGCTCCGCGTTCGAACTGCTGCTGGCATGAGCCCAGGTTTGTCATGAGTGTCTTTCTTGCATTAGGCTCTGAGGCCAGGCCAAGCAAAGAGATACATTTCCAGGTTCTCTTTGGCTTTTGAAATTAGTTTTACATCTGGAGACAATGCTTCCATGAAATGCTTATTCCCTTTGGGCAGAGGCAGATGTGGACCCTGCACACAAGCCACGTACCAGCACCCGGATGTTTGTTACTCTCTGCTCAGCTGCTCGTCTGAGAGCTCCTGGCTCCCGTGGGGTTTGCAGTGGCAGACCTGGGGGAGCAGCAGCCCTCCTGCTTAGGCATGGGGTGGTGAGTTTTTCAGGGCAGGCACCTCTTCTTAGTGGGACCCAGAAAGGGACGTTTGTCTGCATCTTCTGTTACCTCTAGGTGTGCCTAAGATTCATTTTCCGGTCCACCAGATAAGTGATGTATAGTGAACATGGTGGTATTTCTATTTGTGACGAAGTATTGCATAAACTACTGCATAAATTACATTGCTGGTGAGGACTGTGCACACGCCTGACCTAAGTGTCTGAAGTGTCTAAGGTCTGTTCTTGTGCTTTCGCACCTTGCCAATTCAGGATCTAAGTAATAAAAAACAGATCTCAGCTGTATAATTTTGACTTCACTTCCCTGAAGTTTGGTGCTTTCCTGTGTCAGGCTGGTTTTACTCTCTTTGCCAGCCCTGCAGGTAGTCATCAGCTGTGGGGAGCTCTGAACGCATGTCATCTCCTGTTCTGGGATGAATTAACCTTTTGCTGTTTCTTGTTTTGAAGGGAGTTTTTCTTCTTACAGTTTTCCCTACAGCCAAATGAACAACGTGGTTCCTCGGCGTGTTTTTGTTTAATCCTAGAGCTTCTGCTTCCAAACATGGAATGGCTTTACTCTGTTTTGCTACCTTGGAGCAGCAGTTGCTGCTACCTGAAAAGGCACTGAGCCCTAAGTGCTTCATTAGCGTGTGCTGCCTACATGTAATTAAGGGGCAGGCTAGAACATGGCGAGCTGTGACTTGTTTGTATTCTGTCGCTTTGCTGGCTGCCCGGTAGACATTTATGTTCAAAGCATTCATCTTGGTCTTCCTTGCTGAGGGAGAGCTTGGGATGTCGCTGCAATGCAACTTCTCCCCCTCCAGCATGCTCTGTGCAAGTGTGCTCCTGACAGCACCTGTATGCAAACCAGTATGGTTTGGTAGGAAAAGCTCAACCTGACACAGAGCTGGGATCCATGCTTAACTGCTGCCTGAGGTGTGCTCTTTAGTGCCCCATTTCTTAAGCCTGTGTTTTGCTTTTGGTGGGTAGAAGTGTCTAGAAATTGATCCAGGAGCTGGTATTTGCAGAAGTCAAGCCGGTGCAAAGTCCACTTAATATTTGGTGGATATTTTTTTTGGTCTGCCTATTTCCTGGTGGTCTTTCCTCTGCAGTTTAGATGTCTCGGAACTGCCAACACTTACTGGTGTGTACGAGCAGCGCGGTACCAGATACCTCCTTGCTGCCTCCTGCCTCCTCCAGCCTGTCTCGTGTTGCTGTGGCAACTCTGAGCACCTACAGGCATGGAGCAGTTGTTGCTTATCCTTGCCTTCATGCTTCATAATCCTTATATTTCTGTGCCTCTCAGTTTATCGTATGTTCGGGGGTTTGGGGGTTCTTTTGTTGAAGGCTAGAAACTGCTAACGTTTTAGGGCAGCATTTGCCTAAGACAAGATGTCTTAGATTACTTTTGGTCATGCTGTGTGTTGTGTTGCATTTGTGTTTGATTAAAATTCCTCAGGCTTCATTTCTGAGTAAAATGAAGCACGAAGTCATGCAGTATCCCAGTCACACGGTAACAAAGGACTCCATTACAACATTTCATTAGAAGTCTGTGTATATCACAGTTACTTCCATTTCCAACAAGAAACCCACAAATGACCCAAGGGAAAGTCGATTATGTGTACGCTGTTGTCCAGCTATCTGCAGCTGGCTGGAAAGTGTTTTCCAATCCCCATCCTATGTTTTGTTAAATACTTTCTTGTGCTAAATTTAAGGCTTTCTTTCATTTTATCAAGTATTCTAAAAATTGAGAATTATACAGAATGTATTTTGCTGTCATTTTCTTCAATTAAATCCTTTATCTTTCTCTAATTAAGCTCTTTATCATGAGCAATTACTGTCGTCTTATAAAAAACAATTGCCAAAAGGTTATCTTCCTTTAATAAGAGAACAGGAAATTGTGCTAGGGATTACAGGCCCTGTGGAGGTTTGCCAATAAATCTTCCGCATAAAATATTTGTAGTCATTGTAATTGCATACTGTACTTTCTGCTAGTGCAGAATCCCATTCTTCCCTTGAGTTCATCGTGCCTAAGTCTTAGGGCTTTTACGGTGCTTATGTGTTTAATGTACACTTGCTGCTGCAGCCCGAAAGTAGATTTAAATTACAGAGGAAAGCAAATGGCCTATATTTTGCTTATCTCTATTACTGCGCTCTATTACTAATAACACAGATGCAGATATAGGCCAGTGGAGGGAAGGACCATATGCCTGAAGGGCTGTGGCGGTCCCTGTTGCTGGATATGGCTGTAGAGAAAATTCAGGCAAGACTGAGGGGCGTCAGGTCAGACTCGTCACAGTAGATTTGTTTTCATGGGGGCTGCAGTGAAATTATGGTGTTTTGCCCTTCATGTCAGATGAAATGCCCACGTACTTGCATTCGTACAGCTTGTTCTTGTGTCTCTTTCCTTGTGACTTGGCTTGTGGTTAATAAATACGATAGCTAGAGAGAATCTAATTTGGGCATGTCTTCCTGTGCTACCATTGTGCCTCTGACAATAATGTGTGCTGGAGAAAAATGTATGAAAACTGTATGGGTCAGTATGAATTCTTCCAGTCGTCCCCTCTCCCACTTTACTCTTAGAACTGTTACGTTCTTAGCTTGGTTATATTGTTCTAGCCAGGAGTCCCACAAAAATAGGCATTGAGTATTAGAACACAAACAAAGCTTTTTTGGTTTTGATCCTTTTTGAATGAAGGGAATGCCCTCTTGATAATTAAGTTTAAACAGGCATATCCTTTTAAAAGGGTCTATGGAATAGGATTGTTGGCTTGGTGTTGACCCCAAAGGAATAAAGGTTTTGGTTCAGAGAGATCTTTCGCTAGCAAACTGCTTTCCCAACTTTGCCAATTGTGCATCCATCTATAGGATGGTTATTGGACTCTTAACATTTAATTGTATTTGCAGGCACATGTCTGAGCTCTGTATGTTCTGTTTTGATTTAATGCAGCAATAATGTATCTGATACATTTAATCTGAAAAAAAAAAGACTAGTGGTGTAGCAGCAGAGGCAGTATTATTCTAAGGTACGGTAACTTCAGGCCAAACCCCACACCAGAAGAGGCTTCGGCTGCCTAAGGCTGAATTTACAGAGGTGAAAATCCCTTCCCAATTAAATTCAGAAAACTTGTGGGACCCCATCTTTGTGCAGGGGAACCAAGGGAGTTTTCTTCTGTTTAAATCTGGAGCTCTGGGCAAGCTCAGTCCCTCTTCCTAGTCCTGAGCTATGTTGTACCAAAGGCAGGGAGGGATGCAGAAGAGAGTTTACATGTCTCCTATGAACGTGGATTTCTGCGATTGGGTACCTGGCATTGTGTGCTGATGGCCACCCGTTCTTCTAAAACGTCGGTGAGGGGGGAGGGCACGGAGGCGGAGCTGCAGGCATGGACCGTGCTCTCACACGCATGTGTGTGTTCTTGCTGTCTGCATAAATGACTCCCACTGCTGTCACCCTAGCTGTTGCCGCCTTTTCACGTGGCCAGCAGGTTTTGGAAGAGAGGCTCTCAAGAAGTTTTCCTTGGCCAGCATTTTCTGCACTTGGGTCTGGAGTGTGCAGAAGGTCCTCACCTGAGATCTGAAAAAGCTTAGAGCTGAGGTTCTCATCACACGACATGATCATGCTTCTGGGTCCCAGCCTGGCTGCCAGTCTGTGTGCATTAACCATCTTCTGCAGAGCCTCACTGCCTAGCTCAAAGTACTTAAATCCAGCCAGGTACCTAAAAGTTGTTCCGCTGTTTTGTCTAGGCCAGGATGGACCAACTGCAGCTGTTAAGCCGCGTACAGCCGCTGTACATCTTTCACTATTCAATTTGTTGTGTTACCAGCAGCGAGGCAGTGCTGGGAGTAGAGGTGTGCAGTGGTGGGGTGCAGAGGGGCCCCACTGTGCCCTTTGCATAGCAGGTCCATTCTGCACAACCCTTTGGTCCTGTTGTCCGTCACCTTAGCTTTTCCTTCGCAGGTAACCTTTTGCTCCGGTGCAGGTAGGATGTCTTTCGGTTCTTACATGGATTAGGATTTTAGTAGGCAAACTGCATTCAGGAATGTTGTCCATACCTTGATATCCTACTCATGTTCTTTGGTATGTAAGGAGCTTTCTTCTGATGCCATTCTCATTTGAAACTACAATATAGCATTTAAGATTGCCTCCAGTAATCCAGTTCTAGCACTTATCTGAAGATACAAAATTGAAATAAAAGCTAAATTTGAGGTTTGTAGTATATTACTTAAATACAAAAATAACACTTTCCAGCCCCAGTTACAGACTTTTGAGTCTGGTTCTTCAATATCTCAGCAGGCCCCCAAATCTGCTATGCTACATGCAAAATGAAGCTACCAGCTACTCTGAAGCCAAAACTGGTCATTATAAAACCTCTGTAAGCTGGCTGCCAGCCTCAGAGTTCATTATGAGGGAGGTCATTCTTCCTTACAGGAATGAATGTAGCTTTTGAGTACATTCTAAAAGTTTCATTTAATCACAATGCAGATGAATTGTTTTAGCCATGATCGCCTGATGGGAAACTAACTTTCTTCCTCCTGGAAGGAAAAATACTGTGTTGATTCTTGCAGCAGCTTTTAGAACTACAGGATGTGATTTCCTTTTTTTTTGAAAGAGTTGAAGATTTTGGCACTAACAAAGGAAATTTTTCTCCCTCTTCTCTGCTTTTTCTTTAATACTGAGTAGTCAGTTTTCTTTTGAAATCTGTGAATGCGCAGAATAAGGTCTTTAACTGGGCTCTTTCTGAAGCATCCTCTCAAAGTGTATTTTTTACAAATATTTTCAGCTCTTCCATAAAAATTGTGTGATTGCAAAATTCTTTGCAGACTGTATCAGTTTTGTATTTGGCTAAAATGTTTTAAATGGGGGAAAGAAAGCGAGTATATTCTTTTTATTCATGGTGGATAGTCTTTCATGCCCTAATGGAAGGGTTTGGAGAAGAAGCCAGGCTCACCTTGAAGGTGTGTGGTGTTAGGATGAGAAACCACATCCTTAAGCTGGAACATGGGAATTTCCAATGAGATCCAAGGAAATCGTTTTTTCCCCTGTGAGGGTGGCTAAGCAGTGGAAGAGGTTGCCCAGGGAGGCTGTGGACACTCCATCCTTGAAGATACTCAATACCTAACTGGTCAAAGCCATGACTAATCTGCTGTAACTGATGCTGCTTTGGCCAGGGCATTGGACTAGAAAACACCAGGAATCCCTCCCGAGCTAAATTATGCTCTGATTTTGTGAAATTAATCTTCATTGTATGTGCAATGTCTATGGTATTGCATGAGTTTGTCGTTCAATTATATGACTGTATTTTCTGTATGATTGCTGACAACTGCAAAAAAATGGAGAGGGGATGGTCTTGGTAGAGGTCAGAAGTCTACAGCAACAACTAGTTGGTGAGCAACTAGAGGTCAGGAGTCCAGTGCAGCAAGCTGCTGCACGTTCAGGATATTATCCTGCAGCCATGAAATGGAGGGCAGTGTGTGTACCTTACTCCTTGGCAACTGTCTGAGGATTGTCATATTGTAAGTAGATGTGAAGAGGTAAGCCCATGATTGATTTTCATTATGTGAACAAAAATAGTAAGTTTAAAGTACTGTATAGCTTTTCTTTCCCTAGTGTAGACCCTTTGCCAGGACCAGTTTAAAAGAATCCAGTCTCATAGCACTAGCTCCTGAATGCTGAGAAAAACAAATAGCTGCAATTTCAAACACCTGTCTCCTCCCAGCCAAACTCCAGGACTTTTTCTAAGTAAGTACTTGTTTCAAAACATGTTTAAATGTTAAATTTTCACATGGTTTAAACTAAACACATAAAATAGCAGGGATATCCAGTTCTAATCCTCTGTAAGCCTTTTGATTTACTTTATGGTTGTTGGAGAGGATATTGATTGCCTGTTGCCAGAGAGATTCAAGATGAGCAAAAAGACATGGTACGATAGATGCTTCCCAACCCAACAGGTCAGAAAGGGAAAATTCCTTGGCATTAACGAACTTTAAATGTTTCAGCAGAAAATAAATATGGCTTCCAGAAAATGTTGTGCTCTCTATTCTAGATGTTTCCTTTCTTGCTATTCTTAAGTAACTCATTAATTCAGATATCTTAGTTTTTAACATGGATGTGTCAGTGCTATCCTGTTGCGGATCCATAGAAATTCTGGGCCATTGATGCCAAAGATATTCTAAATCAATTAGGTGTGTGGTCCAGGCTGGAAGGACATAGGTAAGAGAATTTGTTTTCCTGCCATGTTCTGCATATTGGTGTCCTTATGCTTATTTTTTAAAGTGGTAGGTGACTTGAGGAAGAGTACTAGGTGATGTTCACTGAAAGGCAAAGTCTCTTGTTTTGAGATACTTCTGAAGAATCATTTTTTTCTGGGAAGAACTCAGCCAAGTAGTGTTGAGATGTATCTTCTATACTGTGCAAAGTTGCAGAAGCCATTTAAAACTGTCACACTGCTGAGCGGCGATGAAAATCTTTGTAGCTGTGACTCAAAAAGCAATACCTGGATTTTTTTCCTCCCTCTCATCACCCCTAGAAGTGGAAAAGTAATTCCCTTAATACTAGCTGTCCCTCGAGTACCTGGGCTGCATAGTCCAACAAGTCTAATTAAGGGTGACTGTTACATTTATATTAACCAATACTTACATTTATATTAACCAATACAGAAAAAAAATGCATAAGAAAATCTTGGTAGCAACCATTTCAACTGTAAAATATATGCAATTGTGAGTAAATTACACATAATGGCTTCATGAAAATCCAGTGGGCTTCATGTAGACGTTTGGGGGGCGGGGGGGGGGGGGCAGATGGGAGAGAAGGATAATCTCTTTTTTTTTCATTAATTCAACCAGCCTTAGGTGATGAAGATAGAGTATTGATGAAGATAGAGTATTGAAACAGTTGAAAAAGAGATTGTATCCAGAAATCAAATGTAGGTCACAATCCAAGAGGGGGAAGAACTGCAGTTTGAGAGGCACATACGGTTTGTGATGGATAACAGAACATGAGCTCTCAGCATAGCGTACTCGATAAAGGAACGCAGCTGATCCCTGGTTACAGGAGTGATGAAGATTCAGTACTGTGTGAAAGAGTTTGATTCACAAGAGTTGCAAGGAGAACAGTAAGTCTAGAAAAGCTGTGAGGGAGTGAGCTTTTGCTTTGATCCAAGTTTAAGATGTTGCCAGGTCATTCTCTGTGTGGGAGAATACTTCTACCAGCGGACAGAGATTTGATTCATAAGGCAGTGGCATAACAAGATTCGATGTCTGGAAGTTGGAACATAAAATGCATGCTACTACTAAGTAATACTCATTATTAATCTGATGATTCATTTATGAAAAAACTGAGGCATAAATTTGGTAGGTTCCCCATCCGGCCAAGTCTTTAAAGGCAACAGATTAGCTGTCTTTCTCTGGAAGAAATGGTATAGCTTTGTAGCAAAGGTAGAAGACAGTGAGATGATGCAGGACTCACTGGGTGAAGTCTTGTGGGCTATAATAATCTGGAAGCTTTGTGATCTGGAATAAGACTGTCAGGAACTGGAGTGAGGCCATCAGGACTTTTTCAGATAGGCTGCTGAACAGCTGTCAGACAGTAGCTGCCAGTTAACATAAAGAATGTGTCCTATGTTGCCAAAATGTCTTAAGTGGTTTTGGCAGTGGAAGGAAATGAGGGCTTGCTTTGTAGTCTTTTTGCCGCAGGAATGGATGATGCACGTTATAATCTGTTCTAGCAGAGCATTTGTTTGGGCATCAGAGGAAACGAAAGAAAGTACAGAACAAAAATACAGATCAGTGCCCTGTGGAGAAGAAAGGGCAAGACTAGGTCTTGGAGGCTTTTATGTGTGGTTAAGTTCCACTCTTCAGGAAACTTTTAGAAGCAGCTTACTAAATCACGTAATATTTTCTGTTGCCAGTTCTGACTTGTTTGAAGGTGTATGCGTCACTGTTTGAGAGTAGCTTCTGCTGAACTCACAAAGATTAGAGATGGGAAGTGTGTCTGCTTTTATATTCCTGTTGTCCAGCAAGCCTTTCTTCTCTTTGCTTAGACTGTGCCAGTTCGGGGCTAGTGCCCTTTCCCAGGTGTCAGAGCTGAATGTCATCGTCCTTTACACCCAAATGGGTGCTGATCTCATGTTGACTTAGGTGTCCCCTTTTCCCAAACCCGACCTCCTAGGGGCTCTGCTCCTCTCATGGCAGGTGTTATGTGGTTTGAGATGCAAAATGCAGACCGTGCAGATGTTGAGAGGGAAACCAAAATATCTCATACTCCTCATGTTTTGATTTTCTTTACTACTCTGCAGTACTATTTAAGCATATGTCCTGTAGGTTTTGGGAGTACCAGACTCTACGTGGTGCATATTACCCACAATTAAATGCCAATAAGAAAGTTATCTTCTGATGTTGTGGGCAGTCTTGTCCTCCTACCTGTCTTGTGATACCCTGACCTAATATAGCACTTTATCACCAGGTGTTGGGCCAGTTCAGTGATTTGTCTCCAGCCTATTAGGGCAGACTGAGATCTCCAGGTGCCAAATCTTTCTCTAGAGCCTTCCATGTGAGTATCAATGTGAATATCAACCATGTTCAGTGATTCTTCGTTACTAGCTCATTGTCATCACTCTTTGCAACTTTCTTTTGAGAAAGGGCTAGAGATGGCAAAGATGTCAAACAAATCTTGAACTCCTCAGTTTGTAGAGATCTTGATCTTGTCTATGGACATAAAAAAAATAATAGTAAGGAATCCTAGATTGTACGTAGACCACTGAGTGCTGCCTTGTTCCTGCTCGAAGGTACCTCATCTGGAGAGAGGCATGAGGAAAATACTTATGCTTGGCAACAGCAATCAGCAATTCCCAACTTCAGAAGTTGATAACAAAGGATTATATTAAAATAGTGACTACTAAGTAAATACTAATCAATTGGAAATAGGGCATTGAGAAGGATGAACATACTACATAAGCACAGCATTATTCAAATACCATAGATGTTTACAATATAACTTTTATACTAACGCTGAGAATCTGCTGGAAGTCAGTCTTAAAAAATAATCCATTGCAATGACACAACAAAGTAGTTAGAATTGGTTTCTTTTCATAACAATCAGTAGATATATGTAATTCGTGACTACTCAGCTCTGTGAGAGACTTGTATTTCTAGCAAAACAATTCAGTAAAGCTGACAGGGTTCACATGAAAGAGGGGTTCAGTGCACTTTCAAGCAGGTTTATTTGCTCAGCTAAAAATAAGGATATGCAAACATTACAGGGTTCAAGGGGAAACCAGTGAACCAGCTAGCTTCTAAAGGAAAGATCTTATTGCCCATCTGTCTCCACAGAAAAGCGCCTCTACCCATCACCATATTTTGAAGGGCCACTATTGTTGGGGATCTGTTTGTTCTGTAACTGGTGTCTAATCAAGAGCTACTAAGAGAAGTTAAAAAATTCTTTTGTAGGAATTCAGGAATAGTTCAGTACCATCAAAGAAGAGTAATTGAATTGGATGCTATCACTCAAATACCTTTTTGTTGTTGTTGTTAAATCCGCACTCCTTTTCTGTAAAATATCTGCTTTGCTTTTCTGAAAACTCCTCCTATTTCATGTGGAAGGTCGTCTTCCCTGCTAACTCCAGGCTGTGCCTGTAGGTCAGGTCTTTCTCCTTACAAACTGGCAGTTTGCACCTCAGTCTGATCTTAAAAATGGTCAGAAGCTCCATGAATTTGCTATGCTTTTCTGCAAACAGTGCTATATTGCAAAGTTCCACATGATGCTATGAGGGATGAAAGAAGAGAGTGTGACTTAGAGTCTTCCTTTGCATGCGGGTTGATGAGGAAACCCCAGTGAGGTTCTCATGTACTCTGGTTACTTCTGAGTAGCAGCCCAGTCTGGGGCTCTGTATGTGCCTTACACTGTTTAGTGCCGCTGTGTGAGGAAATGAAGCAGTGAGACAAAATCTGTGCAAAATTTTTATCTTCTTTTACCAAAAATGCATACCAATTTTTCTGAGTCTTCAGCCTTAATTAATCCTCTTTCTGATTATTAATTTAAAAATAAGCTAACTCCAATGATTCACCAAGTCTGCTTTGGTATATAGATGCGTGAGGTATGTCTACATGTGAGATGATTACTTCCATGAGCTTTCCTTGAGTTTGGTGAGTAGTCCTCTGAGCCTGGCAGCATAACTGAGTTGCTGGCATCATAATGCCTTGCTGGGCTGTGATAATGCTTTTGGAGAATATCTTAGGTATTACATGCTGGAGGGAGAGAGGGGAGCACCCTTCTTCCACTTGTAGTGAGACAGCTTGCTCACCAGAGAAACTGAGAAGAAACCCACTGGGCAGTTCAGGCCTGTTTACGCTGCTACACCTGCCTTTGCAATAAACAGAAATTTATCCGGTCACAGGGAAAGGAATTAACTCTTCCTCATCAGATGAGGCAATTCAAAAAGAGAGAAAGTTTCTAGAGCACAAGAGCATTCCTGCCAGAGGACAGATTTTTGTATCGGATGCGTTGAACAGGCTGAAATTATATCTAATTAATGACCGTATAAGCTGGCCTTGTGCTAGAAGGCCATATGTTCACTTGTGTAGACACGGTGAAGACAGGCAAACAGCATCTGCAGTGATTAGAGATCTGCCTCAGAGCTGCTTACTCACTGTGAAGCACTTGATGAGGAAGGCAGCCCTGGTGCCGACCACCTGAAGTAGCACTGGTGCTCGCTGATGATACATGAACAGATATAGCAATATATGAATATTCATGGACTGTTGCTGCCTGCAGCATTTTGTCGCTATGGGATGGGGTCCTCACCTGTTGACTGGTTGGAGGCACCTCATCTCTAGAAGAGCTGAATTGTCACATAAATGCTTGGATACTCAGAGCAGCCTGTGTGTGCAGCACTGGCATGCCAGATAGAGTATAACCAAGTGCTTCTCTTTAAAGAGAGAAGGGAAGCAGGCATGAGTGGGAA
Source organism: Pelecanus crispus (assembly GCF_030463565.1). NCBI lineage: Eukaryota > Metazoa > Chordata > Aves > Pelecaniformes > Pelecanidae > Pelecanus > Pelecanus crispus. The sequence goes on from NC_134643.1 coordinate 142,237,607, forward strand.
GGGCTCACCTATGTGTGGAGTTACAGCTGGGAGCTTTTCTCCAACCCATGGTAGCAAAGTGTCTTTCATCACCAGGTCCACAAATCCTGAAGATCTGTGCCAAAGCTAGCAGGAATGTGTACATGCATGTACCTCTTCCAAGTGTAATTCTCTCCACGGAGGGAAGGGAAGGTATGTTTTAAAGGTGGGCAAATAGTAGCTCAGTATAGAATCCCTTCTAGAAATCTGTCTCAGCCTTTGAGAAAGTACTGTGAGTGCTTTTTGGTTGTTTTTCTTTTCTGCTCAAGGACTTTGATATCAACAATAGTTCAAGGAGTGAACAGGACGCTTTGGGAAGGACCAGAGCAAAGAAAATAGTCTTGCTCTGATCCATTTCGGTAAGATGAATGGTGTCCATTTACCTTTTACCAGAGCTGTGTTGTTTCAGTGGGGAGATGATGCCTTGGATTGCATAGGCAGAGTCTGGAAAACTTTTATTGAGCTAGAGAAAAAAAGGCATTTCTTTGTCCTTGAGGCGTTTTGTATTTGTCAGCTGGGATGAAGGATAGGTCAAATGGGCTAATTTTGGAAAACTAGGAAGTCCCAGCAATTTTTTTTTCCCCTGGCATTTCTGCCATTTCAGACAGCTCTGTCTTTCTGATACCATTTTTCCTCTGACTCTTACTCTGCCAGAGACCAGCTTCTGGGTGGATGGCTTCCAGCGCTTTTCTGCACATGAGGGAGAAACGTTAGCCAAGGAAGGAGGCAGAGAAGGGGTACTGTTCAGCTTTGTGGCCACACATATCCTCACTGTCTCCAAACAGGAGCACTTTGATCCTCCAAAAGTGAGGATTTGCATTAGAAGATGGGAGGGTTTGTAGTTACTTGCAGTGATCTGGAACCACTTTTATATCCACCTGTACACTGTCAATGGGCAAGTGGGCTTTTCTGAACAATTGCAGAAGAAATTGGAGGGATTTCAGTTGTCTCAGTGTCACTGTGGGTTTAGTCCTTAATTATCCTTTTGTGCCATTATGCGGAAGCGCGTTTTTTAATCACTTCAGAGTACTTCAGCTTCTTTCAATATATCGAATTCCACTTGGATGCTCTTAAAAGTGTTTGCGCAGCATATGCCTTTCTTAGGAGTATGGGAAATATCCACAGTCTGAAACAAAAGTACAGTGTTCTGGACTTGGCGACCATGTTGTTATCCCGTAAATTAGTTTGTTCTGTGCTGTTACGTAAGTTTATCTCATATCAGAATAATAAAAGCTGAGTGTGCTAAAAGGCTGATAAGCCTACCACGAAGGATTACGTTGTTCGAATTCTTCTGCCTTAAAATAACACCTGTTGTTTTACTGACTGGTGCTGCTAGTCAGTCTGTCTTGAGGGCAGGTATAAAGTGTAAAAGGAAAAAAAAAGGCATTTTTTTTCAGGCAGCTCAGATTTGAGCCTTAGCAGCCTTGAATTTAGTATTGTCTCTGAGCTGCGCTTATACAAAAGGACTACGAGAAAGCACAGCTGTTCTGTATTTCTGGACATTAAAAATGGACAAAGTGATTTTTCAGTAGTACTGCCCTAGCCTTGAGAACAGAATGCAAAAAACAAGTGCTCCTTCTGTTGGCAGGTGGGAAGCTCAATCCCTTAAAATGCAAAATAAAAAATAATAAAGTAGATGGTTGTGCAGATTCTGAGGGTAGCCTGCAACGAGGCGAAGGGACGAGCACCCCACAGCTGCTGGCGAAAATCGCTGCTGGCAGTGTGTGCACATAAACTAACAGCGCGCTTCCAGCAGCCCTTAAATAAATGGCGGGGGGGAGAGGGGAAGTTCATGCACGGTTCTGCACAATGATCCCCTTTCTGGGTGCTAGGGTCACAGCTGCTGTCTGGAGATTACGTACAGAAGCACTCCTCTTCTCGGGAGAGTGAGGTTTCCTGGAGGATTAAGCACAGGCTGAAAGCAGGAGGAGTTATTCGGGAGGGAGACAAAGAAAGCCAGCCCGCGGCCGTGACAGGCGACGGGAGGAAGACCGTGAGTGAGAAGACAACTGCCAGTAGTTGCTGCTTGGATGGGAGAGGCTCCAGTTTGGGTTCTTGAAGTGGTCCAACTGCAGGGTGAAACCCACCGCGAGTTTGGCATGACCCTGCCTGCTTGCAGGACTGGAAGTGCTGCTTTCCCACTCACATGGGAGGTGGATGGAGTCTGACAGAGCTCTGACACCTCCTGCATCTGAACTGAAGTAATTTCTTTGCTCACCATCTCAAGTCCCCTTCAGTCATTCAGAAATAGCAATCAATGTGGTAATCTGAATCCCCGTGCAAAGGTGCATTTGCCCTCCCCATCTGCTCAGAAAGCTATGCTTTTTGCATTTTCCTGTCACAAACATGGTGTCACCATGCCTTCTGGGCCTGCTGCTTTGGTGCTTCCTTCTTCCCTCTTCCTTCTCAGCTTCCTTTTTCTTTTTTTCCTCTTTTCTCTCTTATCCTGCTGTTTCACCTCTGGGTGCATGCATTCCTGGGAAGGTACCCAGAAGAATCCTTCTACCCACATATCATGTGCCAACACCTCTGTTTTATGTAGGAAGGTCTTCTGTATTTGAAGCTAGGGCCATCTGCCTCGTGCCTAAAGAAAACCAGGTTCCTTGCAGTTTTCTGGAAGGGCAGTGGCCACGGTTCTTCTGTATAACTTTAAAAGGAAAATGCAACCCATCCTATAGTAATAATATTTGAAAATTCTCTCTTATTTGTCAGTTACTTCTGAAGCTGAGACTCAGTTCACTTGCCAGATCAAATTTCCCACAGATCCCATATGCCAGTTACTTCTTTTTGGTGGCTTCAGAATCCACTAGTGCTTTTTATAGTCTGAAACAAATGGGTACTGCACATAATGTAGGAAAGGAGAGGTGGAGGCAGAGGAGGCTGACAATGCATGCATTCAAACGACGTGAAAATGCAAGTGGGAAAAATATGACTGTGTCAGTAGAGCTTGTCAGAGGGGGTTTAAGGCATATCATGTATTCACAAATCATAGCTATTTTCAAGGCAAAAGAATGACACTTCTTAAACAGAGCAGAATTCCAGAAAGACACTAATCAGTAAGTATTGGGTACCAGTGCTTAAATGTAATGTCATAGTTGCTAGTTATTGTCCGTGCTGCATGGATATTTCCGAAGTGCAGTCTGAGTCTTAACCATCTCACTTTTAAAACTGAATTTCCATTTGCCTCTGGCTCCATAAAATCATCTCTGAAAAGGAACATTGTAAAATAAACTGGTAAGATATAAAATACTGCTGTTGCAGCTGAAAATAGTTTATGCTTTTGATGTTGCATTTAGGCGCAAACATAAATAAATGATAAATGATACAAAAGCTATTGAGAAGAGAAACTTTGTATAAGGTAGAAATGTAACATGTCCTGCTCATTTCCGTCCCTGGTTGACACTTTTGTTAGAGCAAAATGCCGAAGAGTGCTCCCTTGCCGAGGAGGAACTAAAGCAACTTTGATACTTTTTTGAATCACAGGTCCTTAATGCAAAGAGTACTGATGACTGCCCACATCTGGTGAATTGGATTAGAATCTAATTAGCATGAAGAGTTTAGGAAACTTCTATAAAGTTTCAAAAATAATAGGTGAAAGAAAGAAATAGCTTAGCTAAAATGTCAGAGGATTACTGAAGTGTTCCTTGGGGATAACTTGAAAGTAGCTTTGCTGCTCCTGAAAGATGTAGCACACACGAATGGTAACCTATTTTATTTGTTAACATTTTCTGTCCAGATAATTTGGAATGTTTAAAGATATCTCTTATATCTAATTGACCCCTGTAGTTTAGAGGCCATCTAGAAATCTAGGCACATACTGTGAAAGATCAATAAAGTGATTTTACTGTTTGTGAAAGCAATTTTTCTGGCCTAATTTATACATTAAAAAGGATAATACTCCTGTCCTACATTTATGAAGTATCTCAGCAAACACAAAAGGACAGTCTATTCACTTTATGTACTTTGTTTTCCAGCACTGCGTCGTAATGGCATGTTTCCAAGCAAAAACATACTTTCTAATCTTATTCACTTACATGCACATAAACTATTTTTTTGTAGTGAAGAAAGGTTAAATTCAGGATGCAATGTGGTCCAAAGGAGAGATGGAGGCAGAAACTCTTTCTATAATCTTACTGTAGAGGAAGAGAAATTCTTTCCCCCATGTCTCTAAATTTAGGGTTTACACCAGCACTGAGAAGCAGAGGCTTTTTGAAAAGAAAATGACGAGATGTATAGTAGAAATTACAAATATTTTAAGATGGAAATGGCTGCTTTTACGTCTTCCCTCTCTGTTGCAGTTCTGACTATCTGCTCAGCTTTAGGTGTGCAATTTCTTTTTTCTGTGGGATTGCAGAGGGCTTATTTGCACAGCATATTCATAACAGTGCTTCAACTTGTAGGTGTGGGAAGTGGGACCCTGTATGTATTGTTTGTAGGTATTTTGTGTACTGAGGAAAAAATCTTGAACAGTAGTTATCAGGATGGACCAGCGTGTCTAACACTATGTCAGATGATTGAAAACTGGGGGAAAATTACATTTGACTTCTGTAGGGCATCTCATGTATCTGTTTGCTACATCTTGGATTAGTTGGGGTTTTTTTTGTATGAAGCACTAAACCCTTTCTCTTTGAAATATTTAGAAGAAAGATGAAATTTTGTCAACATCTGTGGTGATGTTATGTTGTGGGTATAGCATAGGTAGGAAGGAAAGAGGAGTATGGCTTTGGGGGAGAGAAGGGTTTGTATGTTTTTAAGCATGCAGGCACTTGAGTGTTTCTGGAGTTGTTACACTTCAGAGATACATGTCCATGAACAAGCCCCTCTGTAGCAGGACACAGGATATTCCTCCTCAGTTTGGGATCAGCTTGTGCTGCATGCCTGGGACCACGAAGGATCCCTGTGGGAAACTTCAGTGCTGTGAATAATGGCCTCCATCCAGGGCACTCCAACTAGGATGGAGTAGAATGCATAGGATGAAATGTGGAGAAGCATTCCTTCTCTTCTCACCCTGCTCTGTGCATACTTGTATCACTCTCCTGATCTTGGTCAGGATGTGGCTGACGGCCGAGCTCCACTATTTGGTGTTCCCAGCTTTCCAGCCTTGACTTGAAGGGAGTATTCTATTTTATGGGGCCCTGTTCCTCTGTCCCAGGGCAGACTTGAGAGCCCAGGATGCTTTTTTCTTTAACATCTGTGTCTGTGTCTGAACGAGTGGTGGGGCTCTCACATTTGGAGCAGAAATTTTAGACTAGCAAATTTCTACCATATTCTGAGAAGACCGAAAATCACCTCTGCCTTAACTTGATACCTTCAGCCAGCTTCTGCCAGGGCAGGGCAGTGTTTAGAAAGCAGCAGAAATAGTAATGATCCAGGAAGACAATTTTGTTCGACTGAGTTGAAAGGACAGGAAAGGAAATGTGAGGGGCTTGTCCCACTTCATGGCAAATCAACCTCTGTTTGAGTGCCAGTAGTTTTGGGGTTTGTTTTTTCATGAGATGAATATAGAAGGTCAGAAACTATTCCTGCCTGCAGGAGCAAGCATAGTATGTCCTGAAGGTTTTCTGTGGCTTTCTCTTCTTACTGAAAGCTGAAGCGTGAAGCATATTCTGAGATACTTCTATGTTGTTCACTTGCACAGAAGAAAATAGCAGTAGGTGGGATACTGGAAAAGTTAATAGCACTTACTCAATGTGGAGGTGAGAAGACAGTTTTGTTTCAGCAAGATAGTGACTCATGATGCCAAAATGAATGTAATGAGGGTGGTTTATTTTAACTTAGATATTGCACGTTCCTGTTGAGGTCTAAGAAAAAGCAAGCGAACCTTTGGTAGGAATACTGTCAGGGTTCAATACCCTGTAGTGATCCGAGCTGTAAAAGCCCGTCTCATCACATGAGAATACAGAGCGCTCTTTCTGGGGCTTTTTGAAAGGAAGAGTGGTGCCGTTGTTGGTGGGGTGCTGCCCTGTGCCAGAACGCCACAGCGGATGGCGGCATGTGCTATGTATTCGTCGTTGGTCTGAGTCCAGTGAATCTGAAGAATAACTGGAATTTGAGAATATTTCCTTGATTGGTAAAGTACTGTGGTCAGGTCCCTTTGGGGCTTTGGCAATGTGAAAGGCACTGCTTTACCCTGCTCTGACTTCTTTCACTTCCTTTCTTCTCCACACCCCAACCATCCTGCAGAGAAATTCCACAGGTGAGACTTAGTATCTCCTAATCAGTGGAGGGCTTTTTTTCTCGGCCTTCTCTTTTCTTGATCTAAATTCAAAGTTATGAGACTGTTTTACCTAAAGTTCGTGTTGATAGATCCCATCCCCAAGAAGCCTCAAATCTCATTGCTTAGTTTACTGGACCATTTTAGTGGGCATTTCTCTTACCACCTTTTTATGACCTGTAAGAACTGCGGTGGTGCAAGTACATCCGTTTGTAAAGGGAGCTGAAATCTGTTTTATTTCATTTTCTGTGCCAAGCTGTCATGGTGGTTGATTGAACAATGCTTCCAAAGGTCTCATCTCAGAAGGAGTGCTTACAAAGTGAAGTTCTGCTTGTCCTAGTATGAGCGAGAAAACCCATCTCCATTTGGGCCTTTAATTCCTCTGTCTCCTGCCTAGACTGCTCTGTTACTCTCATCCATATGTTAATGACTGAAGGAAGGCTTCTGAACAGCATTGTATTGTAAGTCCTTCCTCCTTTTGCTTTGACGTGAGACCTTTCTGTGGTGACATATGAAGGTCTTGTTCACTATTTTGGTACCAAGTTATGAAGTGCCTCAGAGCATGGGAAAAGTGTGTAGAGCCTTTAAAGGCAATTTACAGGCGGTGGTAGAGAAATACGGCCAAATAATGCATAGCACTCTCCAGGCAGATTTCTTTAGCCCCCTTTGGTCAGAAAGTCGCCATCCATTCATGTGTGGCCCCAGGTGCAGCAAACACATCGTTAAAGCGAACGTGTGGCTGTTGGAGATGATGAAAAAGCTTTCCTGGGGGAGAAAGTTGGCTCATTACTGGCTGAGCTAGTGCATCAGAGGAGAGCGCGAGTCATTAGCGGACGGACCCTTGGGCTGTAGGCGCTTGATGCTGCAGAGGAGGAGGTTTTGGTGAGAAGGGTGTGAGAACATCTGCTGGAGGGAGGGCTGTGTCTACTGTTAGACCTCAGTCACTGCTGCGCGGTTGCCGTATGGACGCCATACTGCATCAGCGCCAGGAGCTCTTTGGCTCTGGTGGAAATAAGTAGGTGAAACGCCTCTCCTGTCAGGTAATGCCAATTTACAAAAAACACTGGGAGGGAGCACGGCGCTGCGTGGGCCCCTTGGCGCGTGGCAGGTTAAAAGTGGATGGTTGAGAGGGAAGTGCACGTGCACAGCAGAGACTGATGAGTATTTTGAGCACTGCTGCTAAAGAAATCAAGGAGTGGAGATGGATCCTGATCCTCAGGAACATTTCCTGAAACTGAACAGAAGAGTCTGAACAAAGCAGTCTCCTACAAGACTCTTTCTGCAGGCTGCATCCCAGTTTCTTTTCTGAACAGTTTTTATATCCACCTCACTTGCAAGTTGCCTGCCTGGGATCTCATTGGTGTTCTGCTTTTCTGCTGTAATCTCATGTTGTTAAGGAGCGTGATTTTTGTTCTTAGCTGTGCCGCATATAGAAGATGACATAAGTAACTTGGAAATCTTGGGAGGGGTAAGAAGAACAACCCCCCAAAACACCAAACTCTTCCTCTGAGAAACATTTTGACTGTGTAATCTCACGTTGTCCTCTCGGAGAAAATTCTGTTTAACATAGGAGGAAGGCAGACGTGCCTCTTCACCACGTAAGCCACAAACTGGCTTCCCAATGGTCCAGCTGTGCTAATGAGCAATTACAGACCAACACACTGAGCTGAGGTAGATTTGTCCTCCTAGCAGTTGTTGCCCAAAGATGTTTTGGTACAGGAATGCTTTGCCCTCCTCCCCTACCTGTGTTGAACTTGTGTCACTTCCACCTCCTTCCTCCTGCCCTCCTTTCCCTGATAAATAGCTATTCAATTTCTAATTCGAAGCCATTTCACTGAGGTTGCGCTTCTGAGGTTCAGCTCTCCTGTTCGTAACCCTCAAGTTAAACCAAAGGATGATCCCTGCGGTGGCGGGGAGCGGGGAGGCTGGTTTGATTCTCCTTGCAGCACAGTGGTTTCGTTTCCCATTGAAAACTGGTATTTTCAGCAGTGTGCCCCTGGTACAGGGGGAAAATTGAGCTGTGGGTACAGCACCCTTTATATTGGGTTACTGTGAATGTATTTGAGTTCTAAAATCTTCGATGACGGGGTCCCTGCAAGTGCTGGGGGCAGCCAGACAAGCTCACAGGGGGGTGGACCCTGAGCCTGCGGTTCAGTGGAAACACTGCACAGATACCATGTTACTCCTTGCCACGTCGAAAGAGTGGCTTTTTATTTTCTTTTAAAGTCTGAAACATATAAAAAAATATCATTTACTAAAAAGATTTTATCGGTTGTGCTTCCTTCTTTTCAGCAAGAGTGAAAATTTATTAAATATACTTGCAACTCAGGAGAGAGAGAGGAGGAATAAAACTTCAAACAGCGCTGCTAAAAACAGCCTGGGCTGCTTTTGTTTGGACTTTCAAAACGCAGCAGCTTAATGCCTCCATTGTACGCAGGGGAAAATATGCTAATTCGAAGCACATTTCCCATCAGAAGCCCTTTCAGCCCTGTCATCGTTGAGATATGAAGGATGATAAAAGCGGGGAGAAGGGGGAGGCCCGTATTATGGGAGCGCGGCTGCTGGTTATTGTGCACGGGGAGCGGGGCTGAATAGGGCTGACGAGCCCGGTCACCCGTGAAGCCCCGTGTCCCCGGGGCCATGTGGGTTCCCATGGGCGCCGGCTGCCCTCGGCCCCACCGGGACCCCCCACTGCCGCTGTCGGGGCCAGGCGTCCTCGGGGACGCTCCCCGTGTTGGCCACCCCACTGTCAGCCAGGATGGGAGCGGAGGGGCTGCCGTCAAGACTTGCAAGCGCCGGCCACCGTCACCCATCCTGCAGCCCTATAACCCAGTATTTCTGGGTAACGTGGGCAGCTACTTTCTGTTCACTTTAAGGGCAGTTTAAACCCAAATAACTGATTTTTCCTGACAAGGCCTCCATCGCTTCCTTTCCAGGTTGCTGATGTACTGGATGATCTTAAAGGTCTTTTCCAACCTAAACAATTCTATGATTCTATGTTTGCAGGGCAGTGGTGTTCGCTGGCTGCATGGTGCTGAGCTCCCTCAGTAAAAAGGCACCTTCAACTCAGGAAAGGGGTGCCACTGCAGTTGGGGTGGGTTTTTTCTTCACAGTTATGAAACGGAATGGAATCAGTGAAATGGTACTTAGTCTGTTATCACTCATCTATAGATATATGATATAGATATATAGCTATATGATTATATTTTAGGTTGAAATAAATACATTCATCAGTGTTTGGTATGTATTAAAAAGCTGTAAGCACTACTCTTTAAATACTGAATGATATATATAAAAACCTAGGGTTTGGGTTTTTTCTTCTCTTTCGTAAAGTCATGAAAAGCTCTTTAAATGGTGGGTTTTGTCTCAGTCTGACCCTGTTGGTCTGGAGCTGGGGAGATGCTCTGTTTGCCCAGAAGGACTACATTTTCTGTTTTCTTTTTAACAGGTGCTAGTGTTGTTTTATTGTAGAGAATTTGGGATTAAATGAACTCATGGTTCTGATAATGTTGCTATGATATTTGCTTGGAAACGGTTTGAAATGGCAATGAGAATTTAGTTGTAGTTGTTTGTTTGGCTCTATAAACCTGCAGTGTACTAATGGCAAATTAAACTAAGAAAATGGGCTTTTGATTACATTTGCAATCTGGTGATGTTCTGTCTGCAATAGAAGTATGTGCTACACTCGAACACACAATTAGTTTAAATATTTCTGACGACCATAGCTGGAATTAAGTGCTTAGAAATACTTTTAAATCAGCAGTTCGTCTTCAGTTTCTTCCCTGTACTAATGAACTTTTGAACAGGCAAATTGGGCTGGTTGCATGAGAAGCTGTGATCATTTTCTGCAACCTGTGGGCAAGTCTCTGATCTGCAATGAGAGGAGCTCTGTCCCATGTTGAGCAACATGCTTTTGGTCACCTCCAGGATGGTGAGCGCACACTTGACGTAGTACAGTTTTTTGATACAGAGACACAGTTTCTCCTACAGACAAAAGAAAGAACCTTAGCCAGAGACTTTGACGTTGTTTCTGCATTGTGCTTTTCTCCAGTGTTTTAATTTTTTTTTCAATGTATCCATCCCTCCTCCCTTTCCCTGGTTCTTTAGCTCCTTTCTTTTCCTCTCCAAAAGGTACACAAAGGTGGAGCAGATGATGGTACTTCAGGAATCGGCAACGGTGATAGATACACAAGATGTGTCTGTAGTACTAATGAGACCAAAAATGCCTGGTGCCATTTTGAATAATGAATGTGAGGGTCTCCGGAGCAAACACATAATGATAATGCTTACTGTTTACGCCTTGGGAAGCTCTGAGTGCAAGAGAGATTGTTACAAATGTGCCGAAACCCAGAGAAGAGAAATAAAATGGGATGGGCGTGATGCAAGGAACAGATGAAGAAAAGTAGATGCAAAATGAATTTCACTCTGACTCATGACAAAGTGCAGAAATTATGCCTTTCAGCCATTTAAAACAAGTGAATGTCATGTTTGGAAAGAAACAGAGAAATGAGGATGTAACTAGGCAGTGTCAGGGTGAGATCGCTCAAAAGAGAGTCTGGGTGGTTTTCAGGCAGCGGGACGGGAGGCCAGTTCAGAGGCTGGGATCCCGCTCCGGCTCCTTTTGGAGAAGCCGCTCCTTCTGCATTGACTGCAGCAGGGACCTGGCTGTTGTGCAAGCCCTCCTTTGTGCCAAGCCTCAAAACCCACCAGGCTGCAGAATGGCTCTTCCTGCAAAACACCCAAGAGGCTCCAAGCCTGAGACACTTAAAAAATTAGGCGAGACAAAGCATTGGAAATGTATACTCTCAGGAATAATCCTTCCCTGGCAAGGGATTTTACTTGACAGCCTATCTGGGAACCCAGGCTGAAAGCTGCTACTTTGTCCTTAACTCACCCTATAGCGCTTTTGTCTCGGAGCTTGCTTTGTATGCAGGATCACCCACTGCTGAGGTTCGGCAAAAATCGAGGCGTGACATGATCCAAACGGAGCTCCAGCCATGCTCGTTGTTGGCAGGCTAAGTCATTCCCTGTTTGTAAGGTAGAGTGTGGGGTTTTTTTTTAATCGCGCTGAACTCCCTGAGCGCACACTTAACTTTTCATGGGCACAAGTGAAAGACCTGTTAAACACTTCAGTGGCTGTTGTTTGTTGTCCACTGGCGGCATTCTCAAAGGCATTGTAAAGAGCAGAAAGAAATGCTACTTTATACATGACTGGGATCCCAATTGGTGCAGCTAGAAAGAGGGGATTGGAAAAGCTGGTCCGGTCAAAGTTGCCTGGCACATATTTAGTCGATGAGTTAATTGGACACCCTCAAAGTGGAACTTGTTAATGTCCTGCCACTTTCCTAATGAGGATATCTGCTCTTGCAGAGAATACAATGATTAATTGGGGACCCTTTCGTTGGTGTCTTAACTGAGGATTTCATGACTGGTGTCTTGTGTGTGAACAGAAACTATATTTGCAATTCAACAGACTGTCCAGGGCTGCATGACAGAACCGGTCCAGGATCTTTCCTCAAGTATAGTTTAATTATACTGGAACAGGAATTTTTCAGTATCAGGGAAACAGCTTCAGTAACAGTGACTGACAAGGTGCTGAAACTTTAAAAATTCATTTCAGTACCTTAGACCCATCATTATTTTGGTGCTTTCTTTTATGTCAATATTCTGACTGCCAAATGAAGTGGGCTTTTCAAAATGCTGACATGCAACTGCCCAGTAATCCACGAGTGGGTCTTGGAGTGATGTACGGCTGAGCCTGGTGCTGGTGGGGCCAGCCTTTCAACCTGGGATACTGAGGCGAGCAGAAAATGGTGCCTAAGAAGCAATGTTCTCCAATGCTCTCACCACATGGTTTAGGTCTGCTGCAAACTCCAGTCTGACACTGGGTAACTTGGTTCATGGCCCTGAAGTCTTGAGCTGGAGGACGCTGTAGCACTGGGATGGTGCTTAGTTGTGCATTCACTATCAACCTCAATACCTATTGCATTACTCTCTAGATTAAATATAAATTTGCATTCCTCACTGTGGTTTCAATGATGCTGATAATGTTCTCTGCTCAATAAAAATATGTATATAATCATATGCATACGTTTTCTTCATGTACATATGTATACACACACATACATGTTTTCTGCATATGTACATGCACACACACATATCTCTATCTATGATTTATGCATGGAGTCCCTCATGAAATTCAGGAGGTGTCTTCATCACTGTCTCTCCCTGTGCCCCTCCAGTGTGGGGTGCTTTTTTATAATGAGTGCCTCTGGTTTCTTTTTGGGGATCTGTAGGGTTTTGTACTTCTTTATATTTCCCTGCTTTTTTCCATGCTTTGTGAAAAGACTGGACTGAGGCCAAGACTGAAGAACAAAACGAGCACTGAATAGATGAGAGATTGTAGGTGGGATGCTGAAGTCTATGTGAAGAGTGGGAGGGCAATTTTGAAAATCAGAACTGGATGTAAAGTTAATACAGGATTGTCTGATTAAATCTGACTTTGTGGAGCAGAAGAATAAGTTTGTGTCAAGGCTGAACTCAGTGAAGTTTAGATTTATTTATAGATAGATAAAGAAAAAAAAAATCAACAGGTAGCCTCCCAATACCAATTCTGTCTCAACTCTCAGGCATTTTGAGAGTAAGCAGCTGTATTAGCAGGAGTGTATTATAATGATTATACTTTGCTGCCTTCTAAAACTCCAGCAGAAATAGCTTTTCTACAAGTACAAGAGGCATTTACATAGAAGTGCTAGTAAGAGTGACATAAATATCTAGGATGCTATTTCAGAATGTCCAAGTATTTAGGAACTCTTGTTAGTCTTCTGAGATGGTGGTAGGCTTTGGCAACAGTCCTGGAGGAGAGGGTTCATAGCAAAAGTGAAGTAGGTTAAATTGTCTTTAACGTGCAGAATTAAGGGAATGAAGACAAAGGACCTGAGTGTTATCGGTTTCCTGCTGCACTGCAGTGTTCCTGCTGCTGCGGAATGCATGACTCAAGGCAGAGGGATGGAGAGACAAGCATGACAGCTGTTGTGAAGCTTCTCTGTTGTGAAGGTGACAGAGAGAGCAAAAAAAGGTGGTTATGTGTGCCAAAATCAAGAATCTAGCCCTTAAAATGATGGAGGAGTGTTTGAAGCACTGTTGAAGGACTTCATATATTAGTGACATATGTGAGGATGTTGCCAATGCTGAACATAAAATGTATATAAGATTGGGTAACTCAAAGCCCTGTTTTGCTGCCTAATTTTAAATTTAAAGCATTTGAAACTTGCCATGCATTACACTTGTAGGAAACTATACATATTGAGCTGGAGTAGAAGCTGAAGATGACCATTGGGGCTGGTGCTCTGAGTGTTGCTTGCTGAATGAAAGCTACTTCTGGGGCAGATGCTGGGGTGTCTTTGCTTTTGTTTTTCCTCATAGTCTTTGTCATCCCAAGGTGGTCTCTGCTAAACCCTGTGAATGTGTAAGTGCAAGGACGTGACTGCACTTGTTTTCAATAGTCGAGGGATGTGAGTTGGCTATGAGGTGACACCTGCCCAACATGTAATACAGTTTGAGCTTCTGTTACAGCAAGCAGCATGTTCCGTCAGAGAGTCTCTTGCCTCTTCAGAACATCCACTACTTTTCTGTCTGCTGTTTTTAAAAGTCCCATAGGAGAGGAAATGTCATTGTTTCTTTTAGAGGTTGGTTTGATATCAGGAACTTTGCCTGAAATTTAGTCAGAATTTTCCCTTTCAACTACATCCTCTTTTTATTATATTAAATCAGTTCTTCCCTTCTTGATACTTATTTATACCATGTGAATAGTTAGAGGCTTTTCCTACTGTCTCTTAATTTTTCATTTAGCTTTTCCTGTATTTCCATGCTCTTTCAGCTGGTAGGATAAATGGCTCCAGTTTGTCAGCGTGTTTCTGTCTGGCTTGCCAAGAGCATGGTGCTACTCCAGACAGCCTCACAGGAGAGAGATGCAGGAGGTGATGGTGCTTCTAGCTCAGTTTCAAATGTAACCTATTTTGTTTTCATTTTTATCACTTTTACTCAAAAGTCTTGGGCGTAGTTGAGATTCCTGTGTTCTGTCTAGCAGGGTTCTGAATTATTTTCCCCAGGTCTGTTCTTTGAATAACACCCGCAGTTCTTACACCCAGAAAAAAAAAACCCTTATTAAAGCCATTAGTTAGGATAAAGAAGTAATATCTAGCATTTTTTTTTTAATTACTTATGTGGCGTTGACTGCCTTTCATAAGCAGAAATGGATGTCCCAGCTGCTTAAGAACATCAACTTTTGCTTTAATTTTGACTCTGATTATAGCTCTTCAGGCTTTTTTCTTTGGTAGCTTTCACATCTCTGCCATTTGAGTCTTCTCTGAAACTAGTACTTGTGGAGACTTAGCTACGGGAAAAGCCTTACAGAACCATCTGTTCATGTTTTAAGGGATTTTTTTTCCCCCGTTTATGTTCCAAATAAAGGTTAGCCATCCATGTATGTTCTGGATTTAGGCTGTGTATTGCCTTTGATTCTCACCAGTGGCTGTGGCTGCAGTGGACTAAAGCAGTGGTCCAGCTGGAAGCTAGCAGGCTGGCCAGAGAAGTGTGTGAAACCCAACAACTGAACGGCATCTACTTTGCCTGCCTGCTTGCCAGCAGGCATTTAGCTTGGCAGCAGTTACTGCCATCTTCATGTGGCTTTGAGGGGGTCACAGGACTGGTGCCTTCACACTGTTAAGGTCTGCTCACCCTCCTAGACTTACCTGCATCAGTTAACTCGGTGATTTTCCTTGGTTGCAAAGATAACCACTATCCATGCTTAAGCCTTTAGTTTTCCCCTTTCTACAGAAATCCAAGATTGAGATCCCTAAGTGCAGTGCAGACTCATGTTTTTTAGTAGTCTATATTTGATATTGATATTTGATATTGGTAACAGTGCAGGTTTTTTCCACTGTTATTTGTTCATTAATTTGGATTTCATTTTCCAATTTAGTATGTCTGAAAGAACGGGCCTCAAATTTATATTCAAGTACTTGCCAGGTATATGACTGCTGCACAACTAAAAGCTTGTTGTCATGCTTTGTCTTTATCCACATGGAAAATTTGCCTGCTTTTGCATAAGCATTCATATTGGGTTTTATACTCAAGTCTTAGGTAACTGGTCTAAAGCTGGTCTGAACATAAGCAATTATGTTGAGAGACACACCAAGTGGCTGCATGTGTATTTGTTCTTTCTCTTGAATATTTTTGCATATTTCCTAGAAAAAAAGAAATATTGTACAAGTTGTTTTTAAAATTAGTTGTTTGGAATACATGTCAGTCTTATTTGAGTTGTGAATTTTAACTTCTGAGTCTCGGATCTTATAGGCTAATCTCAAATTGCTCTTGAAGTATGTGAGAACACTCTTATTTACAGCTCTATGAAGCCTCTGTAGAAATGGCAAGTATGTATTCATCTGCTGAAAGCTTGTGAAGAATTTGCTGTAGCTTATGATAGAGCTCCTCAGCCTTCAGGAATGTAAACTGGATTCAGTGACATTAAAGATAGATGTTCAAAAGGAATTGGCACATGAACAGAATTGGGTTTTCAATACCTTTTTTTAACTTGTGCAATTGTACTATTTACTTGACTGAGCAAAATGATTAAATGTTTTTTTAAAAGCTAGATAAAATAGATTAAAACCTCTTTTTTTAAAAACTATTTATAGTGAATGTCACTTGGTCTGCAGTGCCTTCTTATACTTTGCTCCACTGCTATTCATCCTGAGGTTTGGCTGTAGGCTCAGAGCTGTGCTTTAGCAGCAGAAACCCTTAGTGCTCAGCTCCCCTCCTGATCTTCATTTTTATTTTGGTCTGCAAATAAAATGCTGGGCTGAACTCCTGAAATGTAACTAGCCACTTTCCCTGGTTGCTGGTTATCTGAATCAGCCTGGTCTGTACAGCAGGTCTTTGCTGACTATCAGTCTTTAAAGAATTTTCTGTAATTTCTGTCTTTGTGGCTTTGTCTTTTGCCGTGTTGTCAATAGGCATAGACTTGATGTGTCCTAGGCCTCGTCACATATTATGAAAAGGATGTATCGATTAAGGGAGGGAGCGTTGGATGAGACAGGTTGCTGGCTGAAATTAGTGCTTGAAGTACAAGATCAGCACCTATGTTAGCCCTGGAGGAAATAGCATATAGTTTGTTTTGTCTGCTGTGTTTATCACTGATGGGACAGAGGTTTGAAGATTAAGAAATGACTTAAAATGATAAGTGCTTAAAACCCATCATATATTACAGCAATCTGGAAAGTAGTAAGCAGGGAGGGGGGAGAACTTTACACTCATGCATCACTTGCAGCTTTTAGAGGATGATTTAGTAGGTAGAATTAATGCTTTGAAATAGAATCATAGAATCATAGAATCATCTAGGTTGGAAAAGACCTTTAAGATCATCCAGTCCAACCATTAACCTACACTACCAAGCCCACTCTAGACTAATCAAGGGTAGGCCAGACTAAACCATATCCCGAAGTGCCACATCTACCCGTTTTTTAAACGCCTCCAGGGATGGTGACTCCACCACCTCTCTGGGCAGCCTGTTCCAATGCCTGACCACCCTTTCCGTAAAGAAATTTTTCCTAATTTCCAGTCTAAACCTCCCCTGGCGCAGCTTAAGCCCATTTCCTCTTGT
The DNA here is from genome assembly GCF_030463565.1 of Pelecanus crispus. Taxonomy (NCBI): domain Eukaryota; kingdom Metazoa; phylum Chordata; class Aves; order Pelecaniformes; family Pelecanidae; genus Pelecanus; species Pelecanus crispus. Next base: position 142,254,502 of record NC_134643.1, read on the forward strand.
CCTATCGCTAGCTACTTGGGAGAAGAGACCAACACCCACCTCACTACAACCTCCTTTCAGGTAGTTGTAGAGAGCGATAAGGTCTCCCCTCAGCCTCCTCTTCTCCAGGCTAAACAACCCCAGTTCCCTCAGCCGCTCCTCATAAGACTTGTTCTCCAGACCCTTCACCAGCTTCGTTGCCCGCCTCTGAACACACTCCAGCACCTCAATGTCTTTCTTGTAGTGAGGGGCCCAAAACTGGACACAGTATTCCAGGTGCGGCCTCACCAGCGCCGAGTACAGGGGGACAATCACCTCCCTGCTCCTGCTGGCCACAGCATTCCTGATACAAGCCAGGATGCTGTTGGCCTTCTTGGCCACATGGGCACACTGCTGGCTCATCTTCAGCCGGCTATCTACTAACACCCCCAGGTCCTTTTCGGCCAGGCAGCTTTCCAGCCACTCCTCCCCAAGCCTGTAGCGTTGCATGGGGTTGTTGTGACCCAAGTGCAGGACCCGGCACTTGGCCTTGTTGAACCTCATACAGTTGGCCACGGCCCATCGATCCAGTCTGTCCAGGTCCCTCTGCAGGGCCATCCTACCCTCGAGCAGATCGACACTCCCACCCAATTTGGTGTCGTCTGCAAACTTACTGAGGGTGCACTCGATCCCCTCATCCAGATCATTGATAAAGATATTGAACAAGACTGGCCCTAAAACAGAGCCCTGGGGAACACCGCTCGTGACCGGCCGCCAACTGGACTTAACACCATTTATCACTACTCTCTGGGCTCGGCCACCCAACCAGTTCTTTACCCAGCGAAGAGTATGCCTGTCTAAGCCGTGAGCTGCCAGCTTCCCGAGGAGGATATTATGCGAGACGGTGTCAAAAGCTTTGCTAAAGTCCAGGTAGATGACATCCACAGCCTTTCCATCATCTACCAGGCGGGTCACCAGGTCATAGAAGGAGATCAGGTTGGTCAAGCAGGACCTGCCTTTTGTGAACCCATGCTGGCTGGGCCTGATCCCCTGGTTGACCTGTACTTGCCTGTGGAGTTCGCTCAAGATGAACCTCTCCATAATCTTCCCCGGCACCGAGGTCAGGCTGACAGGCCTGTAGTTCCCCGGGTCCTCCTTCCGGCCCTTCTTGTAGATGGGCGTCACATTGGCAAGCCTCCAGTCATCAGGGACCTCCCCTGTTAACCAGGACTGTTGATAGATGATGGAAAGTGGCTTGGCAAGCTCCTCTGCCAGCTCCCTCAGTACTCTTGGGTGGATCCCATCCGGCCCCATAGACTTGTGAGCGTCCAGGTGGCATAGCAGGTCATTAACTGCTTCCTCCTGGACTATGAGGGCTCCATTCTGGTCCCTATCCCTATCCTTTTGCTCAAGGGCCTGAGTACCCTGGGGATGACCGGTCTGGCTGTTGAACACAGAGGCAAAGAAGGCGTTAAGTACTTCAGCCTTTTCCTTGTCCTCGGTGACAATGTTCCCCCCCACATCCAGCAAAGAATGGAGATCCTCCTTGGCTCTCCTTTTATTGCTGATGTACTTATAAAAGCATTTTTTATTGTCTTTTACAGCACTGGCCAGATTGAGTTCTAGCTGGGCTTTTGCCTTTCTAATTTCCTCCCTGCAGGACCTAACAAGATCCCTGTACTCCTCCTGAGCTGCCCGCCCCTTCTGCCAAAGGCGGTAGACTCTCCTTTTTTCCCTGAGTCCCCGCAAAAGCTCCCTATTCAGCCAGGCCGGTCGATTTCCCCTCCGGTTGGTCTTACGACACACGGGGACAGCCCGCTCCTGCGCCCTTAAGACTTCCTTCTTGAAGAGGGCCCAGCCTTCCTGGACCCCTTTGCCCTTCAGGACCGCCTCCCAAGGGACTTTCCCAACCAGGGTCCTGAAGAGGGCAAAGTCTGCCCTCCGGAAGTCCATGGTAATAGTTTTGGTGCCCCTCCGCTTAGCATCACCCAAAATTGAGAACTTTATCATGTCGTGGTCGCTAAGCCCGAGACGGCCTCCGACCTCGACATTTCCCACAAGCCCTTCTCTGTTGGTAAACAGCAGGTCAAGCGGGGCACCTCCCCTGGTAGGCTCGCTTACCAGCTGCATTAGAAAGTTATCCCCCACATGCTCTAGGAACTTCCAAGACTGCTGCCTCTCTGCTGTGTGGTATTTCCAGCAGATGTCTGGCAAGTTGAAGTCCCCCATGAGAACAAGGGCTAGCGATTGCGACACTTCTGCCAGCCGCTTATAGAATGCCTCATCTACCTCTACCTCCTGGTTGGGTGGTCTATAGCAGACTCCCAACAGGACATCCGCCTTTCCAGCCTTCCCCCTCATCCTTACCTTACCCATAAGCATTCCACCTTGTCACCACCACTGTCAAGCTCTATGAAGTCCCCTTCACCTCCCTCCCCGCTTACCTGGCCCTCAACCTCCAGAGCCCCGTATCTGTTGTGTAGGGGCAGCTGGGGAGGTGAGGGAGGCCGGGAGGGGATTCGCCTGCCTCCCCGGGCAGGGACCTGTTTCCATTCCCCCCCGTCTCCTGGATCCCCTCCTTCTGCTTGCCGGCAAGAGGGTAGGGGATCCTCTGCTCCTTGTGGGGCCTCCGCCTGCTGCCCTGGCCCCAGGGACGGCAGGGTGCGGCTCCACCAGTCTATCTCCTGCTCGCACTCCCTGATGCTCCTCAGCCTTTCCACCTCCTCCTTCAGCTCTGCCACCAGGCTGAGCAGATCATCCACCTGCTCACACCGAAGACATTTGCCGTCCCCGCTGCCGTCTGGCACAAGCGACAGGCCCAGGCACTCCCTGCAGCCGGGTTGGGATTGATGGCTTCTGAAGTCTTCAGTTCAAGCTCTTGTGAAGCTAATTCTGGTATTGTGCACTCTGCTTCTTCATTGCTCGTTTGGGGAAACCATTATCCTGGGAGGAAGTAGGGGAAATAGTCTCCCAGCCTGTTTGTTTGTAAAATATCTGCTCTGAAGCCCTGAGCCTGCCTAACAAAATCTGCTTGCCAGCAGGAAAGCATGCAGCTGTTTGAAGGAGTAGGTCTCACTGATGCAGAGTGGAGGGCTTCATTAGTGGGTTTCCTCCAGGGACAGTTTGTAACCAAGGGTTCTGTCTAATGTATTTTCTGTTTAAAGAAAGGAAATTCCAGATTGTGTTTGTGTTTTCTTACATTTATACTTATAAGTGCATTAATATTATACCACTCAAATTATTTTTGGAACAGGCCTTTTGTAACTTAGGGTAGTCAGGAGAGAGGTTTCAACCTTTTAAACTTTTAGGCCTTCCAAAGTAAGCAAAGATCATTAAGAAATGGAGATCTAGAGTATGACAGCAGCGACCAGAAGTACCGACTGAACAATGAGAAGTTCCAAGAAGGGAAATTTTAATGTCAGAGGCAATCAACTGTTCTGACCAGTGACTAAAATTTGTGTGACTTTCAGCAAGCAGGTTGTGTTTGCTATGGATTTTCACACTTACTGGTGTTAAATGGGGAAAAAACCCACTCTTTGTAGAACGTTTTCTTTGTATAATTGTTATCCCAAATGTAAAGAAGTTGTCTTTCCTTTCTTGACTGCGGGATTTGAACAACTTTTAGTGAAGGTTAAAAGAATAAAGCAAACACATCACCTATGGTTTCACCTTTCAGCTGCTTCCTTGAGAGGGTGCATTTGCAGTACATGGTCTTGCTGGGCAGGGATTTCAGTGTGTGTATGCACTGCTATGTGAGCATTAGAGAAGGAGATTGGAGAAATACGCCCTGCACCTGTGTTGAGGTCTCTGCTGGGGCTGCTGATTTCATTACCTTCAGGAACACAACCCATTGCCTTACGTTGGTTCCTGAGGATACTTCATCTCCTCTACAAATTAACTTCATCCTGCTTATAAAAAGGTCTGCTGAGGTGGGAGCTTCCAGCTGGACTCCAAGAAAGCTTTTTAGACAAATGCTTGACATCAAGTTTTGATGCTGTGATACAAAACCTTAGGATGAGTCGAAGACCTCTTGGCAGCTGGGCTGAAGCATATGTCTGAGCAGTAATGCCCAAAGCAAAGTAACAACTATGGTGTGCATGGTGAGAGAAGAGGATTTGTGCACTGATTTCTTGCAAGAGAAGGGAAGTTTCTCTAAAGGCTGGGTCTGAGCTTTCTTGTGCTTTTCACTAGGCATCCATAGAAATAAAAATGCACAGCAAAATTGTGGGTGTAGTGACTTTAACCAGAAGAGGCTGAATTGCAGCTACAAATCTTTGGACTGCTTCCCTCTTCCCACTCTCCTGGTTGTATCTGTTACATGGAACACGCAGTGTGTAGGTTTTAACATCCCCAGCATTTGCTGAATCTGCTAGGCATCTTTGCAGCCTGCAGAATCGGCTGCAGTGGCTGGACCAGTGAAGCCTGCCAGACCGCAAAGGCCATTACTCCATGGTGGCTCCATCATCCTACACACAAAAAGGGGTGCCTTTGGGCACGTCTGCCCTGTGCAGTGTGGCACGCTGTGAGGCCACTGAGGCAAGCAAGGTTAATTAGCCTCAGTACAGTACAGCCTTAAATATGTCAGTTATCTTGGGGTTTGGAAGGTGAATAATACCCCTGTGTGGTGTTGCCTGGTCTGTGGCTCCCCGGCACGGGGCTGCTCGGAGCGGGCTGGGGACGCCTAAAGTCACTTTGCGCAGTGCAATGTAAAGATGTCCTGGTTTTGTTGCTCCCAGAGCCCGGTTAGTACAGCTTGTTAGATCGTGCTGCAGTCTGTCTCTATTTAGGGGAGCGACCAAACGTGCCTAACAGCAACTCTGCACTCACTTTTAAGCGTGGCTTTAGGTCTCTAATGGCAGACATGCTTTTAAAAACCCAAGCTGTGTTTTCTTAAACATTTTACCCTTTAAAGTATTGCACATACGTTTTAGGTCACTTGAGCTTGCTTCCTTTCTGCTTGCTTGGACTTTTTTTGTGCTTTTTTTCCATCATTCTTGCTAGTCAGAGAAATAATTTAAATTTTCCATGTATATATATATGCCCACTTTTGCTTTTATGCGTCTCTTGCACAGTCGTTTGCTGTGGGTGAGCGGAACTTACTCGGCAAAGAAAGCAAACAGAGAGAACAGACCCATCACCCCCCGCCCCTTGAAAGAGCAGAGGGCATGTGGAATAAATCAAAACGCGAAGCATAATAACAAGGTCCCATGGGAAAGGGAGCCTTGCGATTGTGTGCCGGCGTGCACTCCCCTTAGAGACGGCGGCCGGGGGGCTCGCCCCACGGCGGCTGGGGCGCTCCTTTCTTTCTCGCTCGCATCTCCCCTCCTGATGTTGCTAATCCATTCACCGCCGAAAGAATTGATTAACATTCGACGGGAGCCTTGGGAGACAGGGGGAAAGAGGGGGAGAGCAGAGGGCGAGGGGAAGAGGGCGCGAGCTGGTGATGCCGGTCCCCACGACGCGGCAAGCCGGGGCACGGTCGGGTGCGGGATGGCTATTTTATAGCTGGGGACCGCGGTGACGTATGGCTGAGCGCTCGCTGGCACGGCTCCTCGTGGACCAGTCAGGGGAGCGAAATTGAAGCTGACAAGACTTTTCTGGCGTTTTGGAAAGGACTGTAATCTACTGTAGGGGAGAACAGAGCCGCTCAATCACTGCCGCCGTAAATAGGAGACGGAAGGGAGTGAGAAAGGAGGCGAAGAGAAAAAGTGCTTGCTGGGGGGGGAGGGGGGGGTGGCATTTTTGGTGGATGGTATGAAGCCAGCCATGGAAACTGCAGCGGAGGAAAATGCAGAACAAAGCCAAGAGAAAAAAGGTACCCAGGGGTCTAACAATAGCCTGTTTAAATCTTTTCATTCAGGGGGCTTAAAGAGGTTTAGGCCAGTTTTGTCACTTTTTCGAATAGCTCTTAAACAATCGCTACTGCATCTTTGGGCTTTCAGCCGTCCTTTCCTGCATGGCTTGACAACAAATTAATAGAGCAGCAATCTTTCTGTCTGTGTCTGTGTTTGCTCTGAATCTGTCCTAAGCCTACTAGAAATTATGTTTGCGAAAGAAGCCCTGTTATTGCTGCGTCTTTGAGGGATTTTTGTAAATTTGGTTTACAGAGGTAGTGTGTGCCTGTGTGTTTGCATGTCGTTTTCAGAGCCATAACCTGGTGTTTTCATCAAGACTAGCCATGTAGCAAGGCTTTGCAATACGGTGTGGGAGAACTAGGTTATAATAACATGTAATAGACTATAATATCACACAACCTTTGTGTAGTTAGCTTGGTGCCAAATGTCACTCTTAATTTTAAATTCCTTTTCCTTTACTATGGTGTTGTCTGGCAAATTTTACTTGTGTAGAGATCTGCCTGTGCTATGATAATGGGGAATAATGCAATGAGTTTCACAACATTAGGTTTCAGGATGTGTTAATCACTGAGAATTGCTGCTTAATGGAGAGAACAATTCCATGGTAGCGGTTCTGCGGTAGGGAGATGGCAGCACAGGAGGAGAGGTGCTTCATCCATCCCAGCCTTACAGGTGATTTATTTGGTCTGGAGTGCTGAACTTCAGAGGGTAAATTCAACTAGCAAAGGACTGCTTTGTTTCTGCATCATATAATTTATGCCAAATAAATGTCCGTCTTCAGTGTAGCAGACTGTTGTACAAATCATAGCAATATTTGTTTGCTAAATGATACAGCAGTAACAAAAATATTAAAATTTCCACTGACTTTTTACATAAGTCATAATTACTTTTGAACCTGTTGTGTGTCAGTTAAATCTGAGTATCTCATACAGCTGATACCCAACGAGTACATTTCTGCAAGTCAAATTGTTTAATTTGTTGTTAAACAATTCAGATGTGAACGTAATGATAAATTCTGGTACTGTTCAGTACCAGATTTTGTTTTCCTACTTTGAATCTGATTCCTCCTACACACTTTGTATAATTCAAACCTAGCTTCAGTTTCAAGTAAATGAAAATTGTCCAGTGATTAGACATGGTATTACATAATCCCTTAGGGATTTCACAAAAGGAGGTCCACTGATGAGAGATTAAACTCTGAAAGCCATTAGTATATATGGACAATAACCCACCTCACTGCAGATTTTGAGTAATTAATGTACAAAATGTCCTAAATACCTTGGTGATAAAACCATCTTGAACTCATAGATCATTCTTCAAAAATTACAGCAATTTTTTCTTCTGATTGATGAGTTTCTTTTAAACTGATAGAACTCGTGTATAATAAACACCAAAGAAAGTTATCCGTATGCATTAGCAGCTGTGCAAAATGAAATGTGTTGCTGAGTGTGTTTATGATGAGTTTACGGTTTCCCTTTTATTTTGGCAAGCATGAAAGCGCAACATGTAGAACGGTAAATCTGTTACCAAGTCAAGGTGTTTGATCTGTTGCTTTCATAGGATGCAAGCAGGGGAACTTCCTGTCTTAATTTTACCACCGTTTCCTAGTTTTTCTGTGACAATTTTATATTTTGGATCTGTTACATAGGTATGTGTATGTAACACTTCAGGGCTTTGTTCTTGCCAGTTCCCTAGTTTCTGAAAGTAACACATGGTCTCTCACATTATGCTCTTTATTTCTGTTCACTTAAATTCCCAATATGTTTCACAGCAAATTAAAATGCAGAAAGCTGAAACAGTCCTACTCCTAGTTTCAGTAGCAGAATAAATAGCCCAGATCCCCGTGCAAAGTTACTGCCATGAAGCAGTGATGTAGGAGACGTATTCACTTTTGGGGGGCAGATTTTCCAAAGACCTAAGACTGCCAAGCCCAGTCGGGTTTTTAGATGGGCTCAGCAGGCATCAGGTACCTCTGAAATGGCAGGATTTTTCAAAAGGGCTCTTTCACCAGCAGCTCTCATGGAGAAAAATTAGCTTTTTCTCTGTGTGAAGAAACTTCCTGGAAGATGCTGTCGCTTCATGTTGGGGTGTAAACCAGAAGCTGACCCCTTCAAAAATATGTCCGTTTACTGTCTGGACTGGATCTCCTGCCTGCTATGCCTTACACGCTTGCCAGGCTTGCAATACTTGCTTCTTCCTCTAAGATCCCACCTGGACTTAGTGTAATAATGGCCGTCCTTTATGGGATGCCCTGAAGCCAGTGATTGCGAGGCAACTGCCACAGCTTGAAGCAATTGAAGCGCTATCACAAAGTCTTTTAACTCTTCCTTCCAGAAATGAATTGCAAAGTCCAAGGAGATAAATCAATGTCTGAGGGGGCTTGGGGGATGTCGTTATTGCTAAGACTGAGCAAGAGAAGATCCTGAGCATTTCACTTTGGGTATTCAGGTTCACACACGGTATGCTTTGCACTGCCAAGTTCTGGGGAGAGTATCTGCATTTAACTATTAGCAAATTGTACTTTTAAGCTGCAAGTTTTTTTCCCTTTACCAGAATTTTAAACTATGGGTTTCCGGGTTGTATTTTTTAATGCAAGGACCTCCTCAGTGATGTACTGTAATTGTACGGAATAAATACTTGGAGGAAGTTGGGCTAGGACTACATGCTGTCTATATACAGGGCTCCCTGTACTTGTGGGGAGAATGCTGGAGAGCAATACTGCCTGAGTGCTTGGGATGAGCAGCGAGATCTATTTTCAGTTCGAGCACCTAATATTGTCAGATCTGAACAATGGTGTCGCATAGGTACCAGTTTGTGTTTCCCATCCCTGTGGCAAATGTGGATGGCCAGCTATTTTGGATTGCAGCATAGCTGAGACAATTTACACAAGCTAATGTGCTTTATGAATATTTACTGATTGATAAATGAAAATGATTGATCTCATTTAGATTTTTAAAGTTCTCTAAATGGTATATGAGTTTCAGTTTTATATTTTCATTAATCCCCTGCCTGATTCAGGTAGTGATATTACCCAGCTGATGGATTCAGTGTTTATCAGACATTTGTTTCTCTGCACCCAGATGAGTGGCTGCTGTCCCACTTTTTTTTAATTGGAAATGGAACAACACCCATGTTGACGGAGGTGAGAAATAAGTCAGCTTTATACTGCGTATCAGCAGCCCTTATCAGAGGAGAACACCATGAGCAAGCTAAAGCAAAATGTTTAACAGATACTTTACAGGGCTGCAGGACAGATTGGATGCATTTTAAAGATGAAGGTTTACAAATTATTACAAATGACAGGGTTTATCTTGCAGGCATTAAATTAAATGAAAACGTGAGGACTGGGCAGGCAGATTTACTGAGGTGGAATAAATAAGAAAAACGAAATGCCGTTTTGCATCAGCAGTGAAGGATATAGGTCCTGGTACACATTAACAGAGACAAGAAGTTTCCCTTTTCATTTAACTATGAGAAATACTACCAAGTTGCAAAATTCAAAAAACAAAACAAAATAAAACCCAAATGTGGATGACCATGGTGAATTCACCAATTACTCATGGGAGGATGGAAGAAAGCCAGTACCCTAGGATATAGTTTCCTTGTATAAATGCATATGATGTTCAAATTGCATGTGCTGTGCTGAGGAATAATGAAAACCAGCCTGAGCAGCTGTACCCAAGGTTCCCTTTAATTGGCTCTTCCCTACTAATGTGCTCTCGATGAAGGAAGACCTCATGCTCAAGGATGGCTTTTAGCTTTGATTATTATTTTCATGGTATATGAAGCGATGTTTCCGATTTGAAACTCTAAATAGACAAGTATGTGCTAGTAAAAAATAGAAAGAAAATACTTCTCTTAAACACAACTGTACGACTGTGTGCGGTAGTGTAAATGGAGCTGCTGAAGTGAGAAAGGAGTGAATTAATGTGCAGTTTGTTTCACTTTTAGTGAAGTTCATTTTACACAGTGAGCTTACAACGTTTTCATGCATCACAGATAGATGTATTTTTCATTACAGCAAGTTGAAAAAATTATCTTTTTATAAAAATTTGGAAACTTACTCCCTTAATGTTAGGCTCACACGGTGATTTCAGAGCGGTCAAGTCATTTGAAATCTTGAGTATGCTGCATCCTTTTTCCCATTTCAAGCAGTTTATTGGTGTTTCAGATCCCCTGAAAACAATAACTGCTTTAAGTCCCTAAAGAATATGACTGTAGGAAGAGAGGTCCAGCCCAGGGAGAATCTGGGACACACGATATTCTGGGTATAATAATTTGGCAGGCTTAGTGATTTAGGTTTTAATGAACAGGATTTGGTTTCTAAACAGGAGGGGGTTGAAAAACACTTGGAGAATGTACTCATACTGGTCTGAGTGACCCCACGAAAGCAGAAAACCTAGACATATGTGCCACAGGATATTGTAACAGGGGGGAAGCAAACCCAGATGGCACTGTACGTGCACAATGGACTCTGCAGTGGGAGCAAAGGGGCTGAAGAGGGGAGAGGAGAGGGGTGGGGGAAGCCCCCTTTGGTTACCCTGACCTTTCCCCATTTTCTGGCCAGCCTTGCTCCTAATGCAGTATTCATCACCAGGTCGCCAGATCATAAACGACCAAATGACAACCCTCTCTACGTTCCCGTGGACTGCTCTGTCAGCTGCGACACATGAACGTCGTAACTGTTTGTTTCCTCTAAAATCATATGCTAAAGGCAGCAAGCGCGAGGCTGTTGGGCGCTGGGAATTTTATTACAGGCGTGCAAGGTGATTCATCCCAAATGAATATTGAACACCACAGCCACCATCAGTGTGCTGGCGTGGTGTGACATAAAACGTTGCCAGCCCTGTAGCTGCTGCATCTGTGCAGATCAAGTCCAACCTGGTTCAGACAGAAGGCCTCGAGCCGTATGGGTTTGGCGGTGCGTGGAGGGTATTGTAACCTACACCTGGGAATGCAATTAGTGTAGCTAGTTCCTCAGAAAGCAAGAGATAAAGAAGTCCTTCAAACCTATTTCCTAACTGTTTGGGGTACAGAGTTAAACTCTAGTTCATACATACTGTGTGCAGTCGTTGTTATGCCACTGAAGCCTGTGGGGCTCTTGACCTGGTGGTGATTTTGCATGAGTGGGCCTGGGTGGGTCCCAGTGAAGACACCAACAGATACTCTTCAACTTCAGAGGTTGTGCCAGGCGTGCAGTAAGGGCTACCAAACAGCCGTTGCCAAGTGGCTCTTTGCAGAGCAGTGGAAAAACTGAGATTCCTTATGCAGTTTGAACGGTCTCCTAATAAAGGGAGCCCTGTTACTGCAAAACCAGAAACTACTAATTAAAAAAACCCAACTGCATAGAATATTTTCAGTTGCAGAAATGATGCTACGAAGTTTACACGCTATCTCTGCATTTCAGGGTTTGAAGTTTGTCCCACAGCAGACAGTGGTGACTTCACCAGTGTCGCCTCAGGCTAAGGGAGAAAGGCAGCTGCCTGCTCTGCTGCTCCGAGCAAGGGGTTTTTGTAGCTGCTGCAGGAGAAATCTCAAATTGTGGGTTCAGGCCTGGTAGGATAAAATCCTTTAAGTGCAAAGGGTTTGGTCTAGATGTTGCTGAAATGCAAATGAAGAATTTTTTTTTCTTCCCAGAAGTCTTTGTAGCTCATTATTTTTAATTTAAAAAGAAAAAATATCTGAATCTGTTACTGATGTCCAGTAAGTAGCTTCAAAAAAACAGGGAACAAACAGTTGGGAGGGAGAGGGGAGATGGTATGCAGTACTAGTAAGCAATTCTGTTATTTTCCATTTTGTATCAAATTAAATTATTATGGCGTTTCTTGTGATCTCATAAACAAGATTGTTCCTGTGTAAGCAGAAGGAGATGATATCATCCTGAGGATGCACAGTCATTTTGGAATTCGGTTTTGTTCATAAGATGTGGAATTTGCCTTTCCTGAAAGTAAGGATAAGCTGTAGAAAGTGGAATAATGTCTTTTAGGAAAAATATACTACCTGATACCCGCTTGCTGATTTGCATGAGAGTCGCAGAGCGGGGAGAAATACCAAGCCACAAAGTATCCTTTAGAGAGCCATTGATATTAAGTTTGCATCCCAAACCCAAAAGGCTGTTTTAGTATTGTAGTTCATTTGCCGGTGTAGAAGATGAACAAATTCTTGCTTCAAACCTCTAGTTCCAACACGTGGATTCACAGCCAACGTTTTTTTCTCTTCTTGACGTATGTAAATGTAGCTGTGCCAAACGTATTGCACCAGCAGCAAAACCGCATGAGAGAGGGACCAAGTCCAGGACCTTCCTAGCCCCTCACAGGCCAGAAATTTATGGCATTCCTACTCCCCCTGCCTCCCAAAATTTGTCTCTGATCTAGTCTACGGTAGATGGTTTTTCAGCATCATAACCTTTACTTCCTCCACCTGCCCAAATGCTGCTGAATCGGATTTGTTTTGGCCAGAGATTATGGTTACTTTGTCATTTAGCCACCGCAGAGTGGGACTCTGGTGCATTTTAAATAAAGATCTGTCTGTCTCGCCCTGACAGCCTTGACAAAGCCATAGTGGTGCCGGGGGGGATGTGTAGGTTCAGAAGTGGTTTGATGTTGTTTTGCCAGTGGCCTCTCTCAGGGGGCTTGGAAGCCCTATGCCGATGAGTGTGCGAGTGGGTCAGGCGTGTCACTGCACGTGGGATCTCGTTGCTGAGCTTCATCCGTCCTTTGAAAAGGCGAGCAGAAGGATAACTGCTCTCCTTCATTGTAAACCCAGAACAAGTCTGTTTTAACATATTTGGTCCAGATTTTTGGACGTTGTTGTGGTATCGGCTGGGAGAGAGTTAATTTTCTTCCTAGAATTAATTTTCTTCCTAGAGCAGAGCCTATGTGAAATAAAGCCACCAACATTTTTTTTTTTTTTTTAATGTAAGAAAGTAACAGGGCAAACTCATGTGTTTGCCCTATCTCTACACATGACAATAACCATTTTCTTTGACAGATTTAGGGTCTTTTGAAAAAAAAACAGGTAACGTGGTTTTCCGTGACTTTGTCTTCCTTTACTTCTGGAGCAGAGCTCTTTGCTGTGGACAAAGAGAGGGAGACATGAGAGTGGGTGGGGGGAAGGAATAGAGAGTCCTTCCTTACGTGTTTAATTCAAATCGTAGGTGGAGTTTTACCTATTCAACCTTTCCTAACACCTGTGTGAGTGTCTCCCTGTCGATGTCCCTCTGAGCCCCTCCCTTGGTTCGGTAAAGTCATATTGTTTCAGTTCTGAAACTACAGCGTGTTTTTTTCTGGGCTCTTATTTTTAAAGTTAAATGACTGAAAGTGCTGAACTAAAACTTGCTGGTGACACTGACTTTTTACCACCTGAAATTGGCAGTGATCACCAGACCAGAAATGGAAATTGGCAGGTACCACTGGATGTACAGGAGTTCAAGGCCACACCGGTACCATCATGTGCCAGCATTGAGAGGCAATATTAGTCCTTTGGGGATTCAAGGTAAATAAAGGGCTGGGTGAAAGGGAAGTGGAGAGTTCAGAAATGGTAGTAGCATAAACCTAATGCTTTGCACTAGTCCTAACAATTCAAGATAAATGTTCTTCTGTTTTTCTTGTTTTGTTTGTTAAGGCTGTAAGGAGTCTAGTTCTTTTGTATGAATACTTGACATAAATTTAAATTTGGTTGTTAATGCTTGAAGGACGGTAATGTGTGGTGAGGGACACCTCCCTTTTAACTGTGCTGCCCGATTGCTTCAAAACTGTTTACAGATGAGACAGCGTAGTATGGGTTTTGTACACCGATGAATCTATCAAACTGATCAGCCACAAATGCAGTAATTGACACTAAAGCAGTGGCAGCACATCTGATTTACTTGTCTCCTACAATATGCTCCCTAGACAATATTCCATGGTTTTGTTTGCATTTTTCCCTTGCTAGAAGCAGTAAGTGCATATGTCAGAGTTTAAAAGGATTTCAGCTGAGGCTTTAAAAATGGTTTGGTGATTCCACATGCCTGTCCTTTTGATATCTGGCTTGAGACCTCAAAAAGATCCTGTTTTGTTTTCCTGAAGTTTCATTTTAAGAGTTTGGGGGGAATTTAGTTCTGAAGCACCTCAGAAAGACACTTGAAATCAAGCACGTGATTGATTACATTGGAAAATTCCAGGCTGAATGAGGGTTAACACAGCAAAGGATATAAATGCTCAGAGAGAGCATTTGCAGCTAGCTCTACCCAGCAGTCCTCTTCTCTTTATGGAGCTGATTGACTGAAACCTGCTTGACAGCTTGTTTGATGGAGATGCCTGCCCCCGCATCAGAGACTTTAACAGCAACTGCAGGGAAATATTCACCAAAGCTTGCTGCCTAACCCCTCCCTTTTCCATTTTATTTTCACACACATTTGTTCTTTAGATTTCAAATGTTTATGTATTTCAAAATAGCTTTTTTCTTTTTTTTTTGCAAATACTTAGGTTGCAAATCATGATCTTCATCTTCAATATCAATATTCATTTTGGCCATATTTTATGACAAATTACCTGGGTGACAGACTCGGGGCCTTCAGAAGACATTCCCAAACTTCAGATCAGTGCACATGGGATATTTTAAACATGGGAGAAATGCTTCAGGAAGGAGCGACAGATTATGAATGCTGCTTTCCTGGGAAGGAGGACATGGAGGGAGCAGGCCAGATGCCTGGTTATCAGGGTCTTGTGCCCCGTCAGCTGTCCCCAGTGATGAGACATGTCCGTACGTGCTGGCACGGATGAGCCAGGATGCAGAAGAGACGCATAGCCTTCTGTCACAGCAGCTGGGAGTCTGGCACCTAAAATGGTGCTAGAAACCCTTGTTTAGGCAACTGAACCCTATGTAGACTGCCTTAGGAAGCTTCCTGAAATAACCTGCAGGTAAATGTGGTGCCTGTCATGAAGGACTTGAGATGAAAGGGTTCTTGCTGATTTGGGTAACCCCCACACACACAGCAACAAAGCCCAGAAATACCAATTCAAGGGAAGATGCTTTAAATGGCTGCACTTAAAGAAGTGGAAAGGTTTCTAGGCAGCAATGAAACTGCTCTGAACAAGTCTTGAGTAAGACTAATCTACCAGTGATGGTTAGCCACATCAAAAATACTGGTTTTTGCTCCTTTCCCTTAGATTGGAGGGAAAATGTCACTTAAGTCACAACACAAGTCACAACTGTAGCATGCCTCCCTTCAGTGCTATCATACAGCTCCCCGCTGCTGGGTGGTATTGGCTAGTGTACCAAGATAAACCCTCCATTTCTTTGAGAAGCCCCATTATTTCTTGGGTGCCTTTGCCATGCAGATATTTCTACTTTGTCTCCTCTGTCAGTGTCTGAATGGACATTCACTAGGAGAGCACCTCTGTGGCAGTCCTGGTGGCATCCACCTCCTCTCCCAGGGTTTCCACATACGACATGATCTTCCCTCCCCATTTTAAGCTTTAATCTGGCACTTGAGCAGCAAGGGAAGAGTCAGTGTGGGATATTCACTGCAGTGCTGGAGCCAAGACATCCTCAGAACACCTGCAAGCTTAACAAGCCTTTCAAAACACCTAAAACAATTTTTTTTTCCTAGGAAGCAAAGTACCATCTTTTTCTTTAGTAAGAGAAACTTAGCCATGGTTGTTTAACATGAGCTTAGCTGTAGGCAGTCTTCCAGGCTAGGTGGGTGTTGTTTGCTTTATGGGAATCTTCTTTTTTTTTTTTTTTCCTTAACTTGCTTCCCCCAGATGCTGGGAGGCGTTTCAGCTGTTTTGTGAGCTCATAAGGGCATGCAAAAGTGGAGTATCACACTGAAACAGCCTGCTCCCTTACTGAAGCAAGCTTAAATTTTGAAAATGGTGTGGTGGGGACTCAACTGGGGAAATACCTGCATGAAAGCTGTTGCAGGGCAAAGGACATCTGCAGTTGCGGTTCAGGTTTCTTACTGCTCCTCTAGTTGTGTAGTTGGGTAAATGTCTGGGAAGATCTGGGCATCTTCAGTTATCTCTGAAATGGAGAATTTACCTTCCAAATATTAGATTCGCCAGGCTGAAATCCCCACAGACACTGCTCTTGGCCGTCAGCTCTAGGGAGAGAGAGGTTGTGTTTCTGTTTGCTTCTTTGTAGCTAGGGAGGAGTCAACTGGGGAAGCAGTCGGTAGCAGTGGCTGAAATCCAGTGTGGCAAAAGTCTTGCTCTCCTGCTGAGTGCTGAAGGCTGATGGAGAGTGAGGTGAGTTACAGCTGCCAGAAAGGTGGAGCTAAGAGTCTCAACTCCAGTCTTCCAGGTAAGATACTCACCTTTGATTACAGTAACATCAGCTTTAAAAATCACGTCAGCCAAGTGCAGGTGGATCTGGAGGATGGTTGAATCAAGGAAACCCAAATGCCCTTACGGAAGGTTTCACAGAACTGCTGACGTAGCCCATGGGACTGAAACGCTTAGGCGCTTCTGTACTTCCCCCAAGTGAGCTTGTCTAGACCTTCAGGCATTTGAGTATCTTTGGCAATCTGCTCATTGCCTCAGCTGTTTTACCTCTTTGGCTTGAGTTTGTCCAAAATTATCACCTGGGCTGGCACCTACTGGAGCAGCAGTTCTTGCATGTTGACCCTACTGAGTGTTTCTCGAAGAAGGCAAAAATAAGTGAAGCGAGGGGAGGGAGGTCAGGGTGAGGGCAGAAAAGAGGAATGTCTTTAGGCACGTTGAGCAGTGAGTTGTTGATATGTCAGCTGAGAGTTACAGCTACAGTTTGGACCAGAGGCTGCCCTTGCTGCTGCAGTGTGTTTGAACTTTGATCTCTGCGTGTCAATGAGCCCTTCCACATGGTCAGGCTGTGCAAAAGTCCCAAGGGTTATTTTGGATAGTAAAACACTAGCATGAGTCTCCAGGAGGAATAATGCCAAAGCTTGTATGAGTACTGCTTGAGCGATCCCTTTTGTGAGAAGTCTCTTTCTAAATCACCAACTTATTTTTTCTTTTTCTGCAGAAGTAGCTTACAGCTAAAAAATATCCATCCTCAAGGGTTCCTGCATAAACCTGTTTGAAGTAAGGCCTTTTCCAAAGTATAAATTAGGTATTTTTCTTCTGCTGTGGTTTCCACTGTTTTGTAGGCCAGAAGTAAAGCAGAGAAGACATGAATTAAAATAAACAAAGTTTTGCCTGACCTTTGTCCAAGAGCAGTAAAGCTGGACAAGAGCAATTCTCTCGTCCCACTGTCTCATGCGGCAGTGGCATTTTTCCCGTGCAGGTCTGACTCCTTGCTCTCACACAGCAAACGCCTGGGATGGGCACTTGCAATAAGCATGGATTTAGTGATTCGTATTTCATAGATTGCACTGTCTGAAAAAGACGCCTTCAGGACACCTGTGAGTTTAATGAGCCTTGCAGAGGCTGGGAATGATATAGATGGGGAGTGTGTGTATTTCAATAAATTTGAAGAAGATAAATTAGATAAGGCCTGTAAAAGACCCTTCAGATCATCTGTCCTCACATGAAATGGGTTTGATTCCTGCAGTGGGAATGCAAATTTTTTCTCAATAAGAAATGCTAGTTTGGGCCTGAGATTTGAAGAAAAAAAGGAGTTATGTTTACTGCTGTTTGTTCTTAGAGTCCTCTCTGTGTCATTTAACAGCATCCAGAAGAGACGTATCTTGCCTTGGTAAAACAGCCTTTTCTCCAATTTGAATGTCATGTTTTCTTTAGTGAAAGGAAAAAAAAAATTAGCTTCTGCTGTTGATGAATATTGATAACCTCTGCAAGGATGTTTGGTTGCTTTTTTTTGTTAATCATGTTAGAAAAAAATGTGCTTCATTTTAAACCTATGCTTACTGTATTTTTCATAGAATCATAGAATGCTTTGGGTTGGAAGGGACCTTTAGAGGTCATCCAGCCCAACCCCCCTGCAGGGAGCAGGGACAGCTTTAACCAGATCAGGTTGCTCAGAGCCCCATCCAACCTGACCTTCAATGTTGCCAGGGATGGGGCCTCTACCACCTCTCTGGGCAACCTGTTCCAGTGCTTCACCACCCTCATTGTAAAAAATTTCTTCCTTATATCCAGTCTAAATCTATTCTTCTTTAGTTTAAATCCATTATTCCTTGTCCTGTCATTTTTGCTGGAGTATTTGGGAGCAGCTTATTATCATTACTCATACAGTACCACAGAGATACTTGGTGCTTTGTGGATTTAAGAAGGGGTCTGCTAATGGTGCTTCCAGACTGTGAGATGCTTGTTCTTAGTGTGCACCAGTTCTGCTGGTTTCTCTGTGCTGGTTCCAGCTCAGGAGGCATGAGCAAGGATTTTTAGTTCCCTGCTACACAAGAATATGGAAGCATCTAATGAAGTTTAAAGATGGCAGGCTTAAAACTGACAGAAAATAAATACCTTCTCAGAAGTGGGGAACTAGCTCTATGACAGTGCTGAAACCAAGTGTCTCATATACATATCAAGAATATCTGGAGAAGTTGCAATTAATGCTGATAACCTGCAAAAGGAGCTACTTGTTCTTCGAGTAGCTCTTAAATAGTAGAGATTGGGATGAGACTTACTGGATGGATCAGACTACCCCAGATCTCACTGTGTTTAGCTTGGAGAAGCATCTTGTGCTGGCCACTGTGAAGGATGAGAGTGGTGATCTTGCTGGATTTCAGGTCTGATCCTTTGTGGCAGCCCTCATGGCTGTGGTCTCCAAAGGTCACATCATCTCCATCACAGATACCATGCTGGCTAGGAAGGAGTATTTATTAACAGCTCTGGAAGAGGGGGATGCAGATGCAGCGGGGGAGTTTATCAATCTGGCTAGAATAAAGTACTCTTGCAGTGAGTTTTGTGGCTCTCATAAGAGTTCATTTTCAGTATAAGTTAATTTCACTTTTTTTTTGTGGAGGGATTTGGGGAGGACAAAAGGGCAAAATTAGGAAAAGTTGAACTTGAAAGGAAGTTTTTCTGTGGAAGAGCTTTAAGAGGTTTGTGGGAGGAAAATGAAGGATTTTCTCTATTTGAGCTCATCACTTATTTAGTCTGTTTAATGTACTTAATCCAAAAGTGTGGTGAGTCAGCATTTATTGTAATTAATAACAGAGGTTTTAGCTTTGTGCCATGTTTTGTAAATCAGCAGAATTTAAGATGAACAGCAATAGGTAAGGATAGAACTTCGACAAAGACTTCCAAGTGATTTAATACACAGCCTTTTTATTTTAGTGCCCCTATTAAAGTGTGGAGAGAAATTTGTCACATGCTTTAAACTTACCCTTGTAAGATTAAATATTTTATCTTATTGTACTGTTGCCACTGACCCTTGGCTGCTGGTGTGGGTGATAGATGTGAGAAGTAAAGTTATCTTACTGCCAGGTACTGGCTTATTCCCACACAGGGAAGCAGGTAAATTCCATTTTTGCTTCTGAGGTATTAGTGTATTCCCGTATCCCTCACTGCTTTCCCCATCACTGTCAATCATGTTGTAAGGTACGAAAATGGACATCCTAGCATGCATAAGCCATTCAGAATGGAGATTTAAAAAAATACAGTAGGTGGCAGGAAGTAAAATTGGCATTTGCTTTCATTGACATAAAGTTTGTTTTTTCACAAAGATCCTCGGTGGTTTAGGACTCTGTTATGCACGCTTGGTATTGGGTAATCTTCAGCACTGGGGAAACAGAAGCTGAATGTGAAGTATTGAGTTCTCTTACATTTATTTGTGAATTTGGGAGTAATGCTCCCAACACCAGGCTCCTGTGGATGGTTAATAATACGCCCAATTACATGCAATGGCTGCATTTAAGATGTTATCTAGTGCTTTTTCTTTCCTTGGGTCTCTTGCAACCTTCTTTTTGTTAAAACAATTCTTCCACATGTGCTTCCTGAGCTGTGGTGCCGAAGCCAATAGAAATCGTGGTTCTGTGGTGGAACATGCCATGTAATTTCTACCACATATTAACTGGACAGGTGTCCAACATGCCAGGATTTCTAAAAATGCATTACACAATTACAGGAAGTAAATGATGAGGGAAAAATGGTGCCCATTGCTTCATCTTTCAGAACAGCAAGACACATCTATGGGAGGGGAAGAAACGAAACTTCTAAGGAAAAGAGAGTGGGAACTGACTCAGAAAATGGCAATGGGAGCCTGAAGGTTCAGTTCCCTGAAATGGAGAGCCTTTCAAACCTCCTTTCGGGTTGTCTTTGTTCCTTGTGGTTTTGTTCCATAGTGACCTTGACTATGGGATCAATGGTTCATACCTGAGATACATTGAGGCACTAGTTGAACCTAGGAGGAGTTTGGGACATCAGAGGACAGGCTGGTTTTCCATCCAGGAGGTGTGGACGCTCTTCCTTTACGTCATGTTTTCCATGCTTTGCATTGAGGGACAGCTTTGTGAACATGTGTCTGTCTCAGCTTTTCAAGTCCGGGCTTTCAGGAGCTCATGTGTGAACTTCCTAGAGCAAGCCCTGGGAATACTGAAGACGGCTACCTGATCCCATTGCATTGTCTTTTGTCATTTCCGAAGCACGGATTTTGTCATTCCACTCCATCTTGACCTTAGTAAGATGAGCTAGAGTCTTAGAATTGCTTTTGGGTTTTTTTAAGGCCTCTTTCCATTAATTCTGCATTACCTTGCTTTTCTGAGTTTAAATCTTGAAGCCTTACTTAAAGTACCAAAGAAGGTTTAGCCACACAATTGCCATTCGACATGGGAAATTGAATGGCTAAGCCCCTGCGTATATGCAATAGCCTGTACGCTGCTGGGTAGATTGTATAATTGTTCTTCATACATTAAGCAGCCAATTGCCGATTTGTGTACATATGTAGGTTCATCCTTTACCAATTTCCTGTGACTGATAGTTTCCAGGAGATTAAAAGAATAGCTGGTTCCTGTTTTTTCTCTTCTCTTTATTTTTGTCCTTTAGCAAGAATATTTGTGTGTGTGTGTGTGTGTGTGTGTGTGTTTAATAGCATTCATTCCCGAGAGAATAATCTCAGTCCTTGTTTTAGCTGGCCTCCTTCTGAGAGTGTGTTAAATCTGTAGCCAAGATCACGGGCAGCTCTGGGCAAATCATCGGGCTGTTATTAACCTGCCTCCATGGCAACTGCTGCTCGCCAGCCTGAGGACAAAAAATGTTTTTATTCTGCTGAGTTGCACAAAAGGTTCTAGTGATGCCTTGCACAAAATGGCCATTGAAAGGGGAGATGCAGCGATGTGTGTTTGCGCGCTACAGTTTCATATTTAAATCGTTTTACACTGTTGTGTTGGAAGTGGATATACAGCTATAAAGTTCAGCGTGTTGGACATATGGAAAGTAAAAACTAGCTGAAAATTGGAACTAAACCTATTTTAATACTACTTATTTTTGTCAGCTTGAGTTCACAGGCCTTCAGCCTGCAGTTGTCATCAGTGTGTTAGCAAGTTATTTTGTGAACATGAACTACGCAAACATTATTGTGTTTTCAGTTGTACTGTATGAAGATACTTGCTGACTTGGGGTTACAGATAATAAATCAGATTTCCTGGAAAGCTTTCATTTTTTTCAGAAATCCTCTGATTTGCTTCAGTGTTTGTTTGGGAAGCTTGGTAAGTATATCTTAGTGCTTGACGAGCTTCAAATTTTAGCTGTTTTTGAAAGCTGCTCTTGGCAGTACTGTTTTAGGCTTGCTTTAAAACAAAATTATAAAACCACCTATATTGCTTAGGCTAGGCATGGATTTAAGCTGCTCATAAACAGTGTTCACAGTGGGATCTGTGGGGGGCCTGGCAGCCCCAGCACTGTGTTGAGGTTGTGCCCCGCAGTTAGTTACCCTCTGGCAGGAGGCTGTGCAGCTCTGCTCTCAATTTGGGTGCAGAATGACTATGTACGGATGGACGCTGTCTCTTGGAAACATGCTGGTTTGGGATGCTTCCTGCGCTTGCCAGCTGGCAGCACGCTATTGCCCTGTGAACTGAGGTCCCTCTGCCTCCTGCTTTAGTCTTGGTGCAAAGGTGAGTAGTTTCTGGAGTTCCACATTTGGGCAGTTTTCTCTGCCTTGCTCAAATTAGTGTGGTTGCTTTAGACAGCTGTTAGGGCACCCCTTGGCCGTGGTCTGCCCTGATAAAATGAAGGCATCACAAATATTGTGATGCCTTTTTACTTGGGCTGTAGAGGAAGACATAAAGAGTATGGCCACAAAGATGCTATGTGCAGCTGCCGGTTGCTGGGAGGTGAGAGGGAGTTTGCCACTGTTGGCTTGTGTTCAAGGGTCTGTGGATTGGTGGCAGATGTTGTCGTGTGTTTGGGTAAGGGATCTGACAAACTCTCCAGGGCAAATGTTCTGCCAGTGGCCAAGAAAGCTGGCTCTGCAGTGTGGGGTACCAGGAGGACAAGTACCTAGTTGGGGGGTGTTAATTGTGAATCCTGGGTCTACACCAATTTTTAGTTTTGTCAAGCAGGTTGCTCCCATTTTCTGAAACCAGCAGCTTTTCTTCCGGACCTTGTCAGTCCCTTGGCTTTGCCTCGAGCTGTTTTTATTTCCTGTTTTTGTCGGGATCCTTCTGCGAAGCAGTCTGTGGATCAGCATGATTAGGTGATCAGTCTCCTCTACACCAAGCAATGATCTAGCATTTAGTCACCTTGTCCTTTAGGAGTGTGGCCTGAAAGGCCATTTGTTTTGTGCTGGGCTGTGGCCACATGTGTGTTGAGCGTTGCCTGCTGGATCAGAGTGTGGTTACTCTTAGATAATCCTTCACTGCTAATCCTGCACCAGGTGCGAGCGTTTCTTGGATTAACTCTTAGAGGTTTGGGCCTGACCCGGGAGCAGATGCTGCGGAGGCAAGCCAGCCTTACATATATGGCTGCTGTTGCGTGTGGCTTGTGAGCAGATTCCCCAGAGCAGAGGATCCTCTGCAAGGTCTGGTGTCCAAACTTGACTCTGGACCTCTGTGATAAAATGAAACCCAGATATGATTTCCTCTGATAGCGTGCATTTGGATTTTGTTTGCCCGTCACTGTTAAGCTGCAGTGTTTGTTCATTTGGCAGTGTTTTTGTCATGAAGATGGTTCCTACTGAGTGGACTCCAGCTGTGGGCTTGACTATAAAAGCTTCCCAGGCCTGTTTCTGTACAATTAAGTGTTGTCTGCAGTTAGCAAAGTGGTGTTTCATAACTCATTTTAGTGGTGATAGCTGCTTAAGCCTGACTAGGACACTTGCTAGTGACTCTCTCAAAGAAGAGTTTCCCACTTATGAAATGGGAAAGCTTTCAATTATTGGATGCATATTATTCCCCAGTGCTTCACGGAAGTGCCTGCTCTGTAACTCATTCATTAGCGGGAAAGGCAGGGGGATAAAAATAAACTTGCGTCATGTGGTGGATGGAGGCATGCTGATCTTTGTGAGGAATTTTTGGGGCGGGAAGATGTGATATGATGATGTACGCGTTCACCAGCTGTCTCCTTGCCTTCAAATGCTTTGTCCATTTAGCACCTTCCCATAGAAGCAGCGGGCTGTTCCTGCGACGTGCAACACTGGTCACTCCATTAAGCGTCTTAATGGCTTGTGTTTTGTGCAGTTGTATGAAATGCACATTAATGGAGACAGCTTAATGCCATCACCCTGAAGTAATGAATCAGTATGGATTGCCATTACCATTATAGCGCAGTTAAAAGCTGTGTTTGTTTCCGATTTACATTTCCTAGCTCTGCAAGCAGATGGATTTTCAGGCCGTGTGGTCGGGAGGAACCTGGCAATTCAGCTGCAACCTCCTTATTACAGTGTTTGTAGAGCAGCAGTTATGGGGGGGGGGGTGTTTCGTTAACTCAGACTGCTTAAGTGATACATTTCATTAAAACTATGATTATGCTACTGCAGACTATATTCAGGGTTCACTGTAAATCCAGTGTATCCTTTAAAACTGGAAACGTATTGTCTGTGTAATACAACTTCATCTCACTGCTGTTGATAAAAATTGTTACGCTTTGGCCCACATTCAGTTTTTCTGTTGTTAGAATATCTGTATCCCTATGACCTTATATGGATTTATACAAAAAGATACTCGGGAGTCATGGGAGAGTGTAGGGTAGTTAACTTTTGCAGACCTAAATGTGTTCCTCTTCCAGTGAAAGTGCAAAGTATCTTTTACCTTTCCAGAAGGCTTCATTGTCTTGAGTATTTGCTTCTCTGGCTTCCTGAATGGTGCCAGCATAGCTCGTGCTCCTGCCGTTAGTATCAGTAATGCTGAAACGTGGTGAGCTCTGTATGAGCAGCTGAATCACAATGGATCACTTTAGACAAGTGATTTTTTTTTTTTTTTCTCCTTTTTCCATTTCATAGGCTGTCTCATCGATCTCCTCTTGATCCTGTAAAGATAGGAGCACTCAGCCCACTTTCTGGGCTTTGAGTCTGACAGATCTGTAGGTCACTGCTTCAGAGGGTGATGCTGTCTTGCACCACCTATAGATTTTTGCTTAGCCTGTCAATGCTTTTTAGTCCCTATGGCTTTTACCAAGTGGAGGACAGATGTTCTTTTCCTCATAATTTGCTTTTTGCTCATAACATTTCTCTTGCTTTCTCTCTTCTGCTTAGGTTGCTTTGAATGTTGCATTAAGTGCCTAGGAGGAGTGCCATATGCTTCACTCGTGGCAACCATTCTTTGCTTCTCGGGGGTAGCGTTGTTTTGTGGCTGTGGCCATGTGGCACTCACAGGAACCGTGTCTATCCTCGAGCAGCACTTCTCCACGACTGCCAGCGACCATGCTTTGCTGAGTGAAGTGTAAGTATGCCTCCCATTTCCGTTATTCTTCATAAGGCCCTCATGCTAAATGAGTAGAGATGGATTCAAACGTCAGTCTCCATCCCTGAGTATTAGATTGCTTGTTTGTCCAGCAGCACTCGGTGGGTTTTTTGGTGTTTACATACAAAGAACCAGAGCGTGTATCCTACTTAACCTGTTTAAATTGGGACCAATACTATTTAATGTCTTCATCAATGACATAGGGTGCACTCAACCCAGCTGTCTCGGCAGGTTTGCAGATGACATCAAGCTGGTGCATTTGATATGCTTGAGGGAAGGGATGCCATCCAGAGGAACCTTGACAGGCTTGAGGAGTGGGCCAATATGAACCTCATGAAGTTCAGCAAGGCCAGGTGCAAGGTTCTGCACGTGGGTTGGGGCAACCCCGGGTGTCAGAACAGGCTGGGGGATGAATGGATTGAGAGCAGCCCTGTGGAGAAAGACTTGGGAATACTGGTGGGTGAAAAATTGGATGTGAGCCAGCAATGTGTGTTTGCAGCCCAGAAAGCCAACCGTGTCCTGGGCTGCATCAAAAGAAGTGTGGCCAGCATGTTTTCTATGAGGACGGGCTGAGAGAGTTGGGGTTGTTCAGCCAGGAAAAGAGAAGGCTTCAGGGAGACCTTATTGCAGCCTTTGAATGTATAAAGGGAGCGTATAAAAAAAATGGAGATAGGCTTTTTACTAAGGCCTGTAGTGACAGGACAAGGGGCAACAGTTTTAATGTGAAAGAGGGTAGATTTAGTGTTACAAAGTTATTTTAATGACGCAAATAACTGCGAAGTGTTGCTCTGTCCGTCACCCCCTCAGAAGAAGGTGGGCGGGTATTGTAGAAACAAGGAAAAAAAGAGAGATAAAAGAGAGGAAAGACTGGAAAGAGCTTAAATGTTCGTCTCTGTGACCGTAGCCTTTGGAAGTGACCACCGGTGAAATATTTGGGGCTTTTGTGTTTCCAAGGCTTCTCTGTGACAGCAGAGGAAGGCCTGGAGGCCTGCATCAGGGCCCGCGCCCAGCACCCAGCCCCACCGGCATGAGCCTCTCGTTCCCCTTGGCGCTGAGGGATGCGTGGGTCCCCGGCCCTGGGCCGGTGGTCCGAACACGCTGGGCCTTATGCGGCCCTTCCAGCTGCACCACCGGGCTTTGAAAAGGCTTTTGTCCGGCGGCAGTGAGGAATTTTGCTCGAGTTGCGATTCACCACGACGATGGCGCACTGGTGTCGGGGTGCTGACTGGGCCTGGGTTCGGCCTCCTGCCCGCTGCTCACCACCGGGCAGCCCGGGCCGCAGGCACAGCACCCGGCCGGCCCCTGGGGGTGTCTCCGTCCCGGGGCAGGGGGGGTGGCGCGAGGAAGGGCAGCCGAAACCTGCTGAAAGCTGCCCAAGGGCTCTGGGTGGGCATCCCTATGCAGGCCACGTGTGTCTGAAGAGGGGTTGCACGTGGCACAGGCTGGTGGGCCAGTTTGCTTGCACTGAGCCTGAGACTTCCACAACTCACCCCTTCCCGTCCCCTGGGAGCACTGGCATCAGTCCCACAGCATCATTTTGGGGCTTCTCCCCCTTGTGGGACCCCCCCGTGCCCAGCCCTGCCACACAGCTCTGGGACTGCACCCCACTGGTGTCCCATGTGTCCCCACAACGCCTCCCACCCTGGCTGCGGCTGGGCGCCGCGTCCCCAGCTCCAGTGCATGAGGCACAGGGACCCTGCCATTACCCACAAAATTTAGCAAGAAACTAAGCAGCTACTCTTCAGCGACCGACTAATAAAATGTCCTTGCGCTTGTGCCAGTCTCCGTTTAAGCAAAATAGAAGAAATTGCAAAAGTAGCCATAACAGGCAGCAAGTTTTAAATTTTGGAAAATTGTTGACAATGTTGCTTGTCAAGCCAGCGTCAGGAGCTGGGGAAATTTGTAATTCCTACCAAAGCAGCTGAGGTCTTAGGCTCTGTGGAGGTCTAAAAAGGCAAAGGAGAAGAGGTGCTAGAAAAGGGCAAATAATTTAAGGCCAAAGAGACATAAAATAAATGAAAAATATATTGGTAGGGCACCAAATGAAAAATATACTAGTAGGGCACCCTTTGTGGAATGGATTTTTAACCAGGTTTCATATTACTAATTTCTGGTAGCATGCATTGAGTTCCTTCTAGACTATTAATGACAGTGAAATGAACTCTTCTGTTCTCTCTCAAATGCTGACTTAATTTTTTTCATGCTTTACAGCACAGGTGCAACAGATTTAGCCTGTTATTTTTAATCAGTTTGGAAAATAAACAGAACACTTCCCACATGTAATTTTAAATGAGCAATATCCTATTTTGATACAAGGGGTGTGCTCTCTGTCTGGGTAACATTTAACTGTATAAATGGTAGTAATCAGTTTTCTTTAAATTAAGCTAAAACATGCAGATGCTCCTTGGAGATGTACATGTATGCTAGCAGCTACTTAGTGGAGAGTGGTAAGAATTGAAGAAAAACATATGAGGAAAAATATATTTATCCTTATAAAACTGGCAGTATGGATGTATAAAATTAACCTCTCTGTTCTGTGAATAGCTTCATCCAGAATAACCATCCCAATATTCAAATTACTTTTAAGAAGGCTAAGTTCTGGAGGAGTTGTGCTAATAACAAAGTATGACTTTTGGAGACCAGAAGAAATGTCGTATGAACAATATGGCATTCTGGTCCTCTAAAATAATCAGGTTCATTGAATCGGATTGATAATATTTAGAAATTATTCTTTCCATTTACCTATTCTGACCAGAGTAAAAAGACCATGAGCATGTCATTGCAGATTTTTAAGGACTTGAGAACTGCCTCAAATCGTATCTGAGAGAAGTGCCTATGCCATGTGCCTTGCAATCTTCTTCCTCAGGACAGTTCCAGAGTACCTGAAATGGAAGCATTTCCTAAATATTTTTTGCAGTTTTTTAAAACTTAATTACATTCTGGGAAGCTCCACGCTGCTGTTACTTAAGACACTGAAACTACCTGCTCACTTGGAAGTACCCTCCTGGGCTGTAGAGCAAACCATTCCTGAGGAGAAGTCACTGCTCATTTGCTGAATTTTGTATCAGAGAAGTATCACTGAATTTTCAAATTGTTGCAAACATACATTAACTGGATTTTACAGGTGGAAATGGTGAATTTTAGGGACTGCTTCCTTTCCCTAAGCCAAAGGAATCACCATGGAGCCTGGTAGTTCAGCCAGTAGTTCAGCTCCAGCCTTTGCCAGTTCAAAGCCTGACATTGTCCCTGACAGACATTCCCTGAGTTAGGTGTCAGGATCAATAACAGGAAAAAAAAATCTCCATAGTGGAGGCATGAAGTTTGTGGCTTCAAGCTGGTGACTAGTACCAGTCAGTGTAAGAACTGTAGCACAAACAGGGGACGCTCGAGCGGATGCAAGACTAATGCACCTCAGTATTGCTTACCTGTAGAAGCGGAATAGTTGTATCGGCACTCTCCTGCAGCCTGCTTGCTTAAAATGCATTAAGGAGCCTTGAACTGTATTTCGTGAAAAGGAGTTATCTCATACCTATTAGGATCTGGGAGGACTGACTTTGGTTTTATAGGACTGAAATCCGATTATGTCTTTTTTTCTTTTCCATTTTAGAATACAGCTGATGCAGTATGTAATTTATGGCATTGCATCATTTTTCTTCTTATATGGAATAATCCTTTTGGCAGAAGGTTTTTATACAACAAGTGCTGTGAAGGAATTGCATGGAGAGTTCAAAACGACAGCCTGTGGCCGCTGCATCAGTGGAATGGTGAGTAGTGTTAGAAACGGGAATGTTCGTCTTTGCTTGCTAAAAACTGTTGGGCTCGGTTTGACTCCCATGTTTTTGAACACCAATATATCGCTGCCTTCTTTGTTTAACTCCTTACGGGTGGTTAGAGTCAATCCCTGTTGCTGGTCCTTCTTTGAACTTTGAGGATGCTTGGTCAAATCCAAATTCTGCAGAGGGACCATCAGGGTGCTACCATGGCCTCCCCTGTCATAAAGCTGAACCCACTGGTCTAAACTAAGTTGATGGAGACTGCTAACTTTAAAACACTCAATGGGAGACAAAATGAAATCCGTGCTCTTACACATGGAGCGCACTAGTGATGCTTAAAGGCAGACTGCAAAATGGCTGTTGTTTGCAGAGCTATTTAAATAACAAACTGTAATGCCTCTGACTTCCGTAGTCAATTCTGCTTGAGGATGTCTGGATCCTTCAGACAAACAGTAATGAATGAAGCTTCGCAACATCTTTGCACTTGAGTCAAATATTGCCGTCTTGCTTTTGCAGATGGCAGAAGGCATACAGATACAATAGTGAGTCTTTTTCGCAAAGCTGGAACACTTAAAGCCTTAAAGTTACGAGCCATCTTCCCTTAAGTGTACTTCTGTATTAGAACAAAATTTTAAACAAAGTTTAACTAAAAATAAAACTTCAGATTCTCATCCATGTTGCTCCCTAAGGCACACTCTGCAAGAACAGAAACATAACTGTGTTTCTGAGACAGGATTTCAAAGCTATTTCTGAAAATCTGAAATCAAAGCTCGTAGTTATGGAGGAAGCTAAGCAGTATGACAGATCGCCCACGGGAAAGTGTGGGTAAAAGGAGAAGAGGCTTTTGATGCAATTGTTGCATTTTAATATACGATCTATATCCTGTACGTAAAAAATCTGTACTTTCAGCTGGTTAAGTACAAAGGAGATGCATGTTTATTTTCAAGAGGGTTAACAGTTTTCCACTGTGCTGTTGGATACTTACTGAATTTTTCAACAGCTAATAAAAATAAGACATCTGATCATTTCCCAGTTAAGCATCTATTTGCTCGCTCTTTTTCTAGCAAGTGTGATCTTCACTGAGGAGCAAAATTAGATCTAAAGCAGTGTTTTCCAAATACCCAAAATACAGTAAAAACATACACATACCTGCATCTCATTAGTGCAGACAGTTGCTTGTGCAGTTGAGTAGTTGCAGGCACATGATTGCCAGCTGCTTATACAAATACCAGTGTGACACATGGAAATATGACAGAAAAGTGTGTTTTCATGTTTCCCTGTATTTGTCCACACAACGAAGGAGAGAATTTAGCAGCTGAGTAATGGCATGGAGCTCTGGTAAGACACATCAGTGGTTAGTGGTGACAAGTCAAATGCCTGTATGCCACTGTGTAGTGGTAGAGCTGCTTAAAACACCAGGGTTAGAACAAGGTTTGCAAGGAGATACAATATCTTAACAGACTAATGGCTACAGCTGGGTACAGACAACAAGCTTTTGGACATGCAGTGATTTTTTTTTGCCTCTTTGATCAAGAGCTCCTCTACTTCTTCCTCCGTTACATTACTGAGCGAGGTCCTGAAAGGTAGTCCCTTCCATCTTGCATAAGGTTATTACAGAAGACAGACTTCCAACTTCCCTAAATTATTTGTGTCGGCCGTGGTAATGCAGAATAGCCATTTCGCGCAGTTATCACATTAAATGTGAGAGTGTGTTTTTTCCTGGCTATTCTAGGAGTTAAAGGCTTTGTGTGCTTCCTCGCATGCACACTTCCACATGTACGTATGCGAAACCACATTTTATGTAGAGTCTATCTACAGAAAGCCTTTAAACTGCTCCACTTGGTCCTTACCGAAATCCAAAGAGATTCTCAATTCTCACATAAAACGTACAGGTCTGGTGTATAACGCTATCTAATACGAAATAGGATATTTCAGTTCAGTTGTGTATAAATTAAAGGCTAGCTGGGTTTTTTATGGTCCTTAGTTTTGCAAGCGCTTCCACCTCCTCCCATGCACCACCTTCGTTCACTCTCAAATCTAACCAGTTGCTCAACCTTTGCTGTAACGTTTGCAGTGTTGTTCAGTGTGTCTGGACAAAAAGCTACGGGGATGCAAACTTCCACTGCTGCAGCAGGTTCAGTCTGTCAGTTCTGGGCCAGGCTGAGGCAACCTCCACCCCTCAGAGCCTTTCCCATCCTTGCTGTTCTTCTCTGGCACGCAAGTTTCAAGTGAGATAGTACAGCATCAGTGCTTTGCTGGAATTGAAGCCTTTCCAGTCCACCTACGGTCAAATAACAGTGAAAAGGGACCACACAAGATGTAACAGCATTCCCCCGCTTTCCCAGTGGGATCCAAATCCCAGTCTCACCAGGAGGAGGGAGCTAGGAACTGCTGCCAGAGCTACCGTTTCACCATAAAACTTAGAAGAGGGAAAAGGCAAGAGGTCCAGTGGGAGGGGGAAGGTGGAGATTTCCAAAGCAATGAGTGCCGTACCTTATGATCTTGCCAAAGACAATGCACATCTTATTTTTTTTTTTAAAAAGAGCAAACCCAAACCAGCAGATTTCAGTGGAAAATCCATGATTCTCTAAGGTGAAGTAACTAATTTTCTTCTTGGCAGTGTGTATTAGATCAATTGAATCTTTCTGAGCTGCTGTAACGGTCGTGGTCTGTTTTCAAAAATAGGTAGTCTCAAATGTTACATTCCAAATTACTTTCAATAAATCAGGGAGTACGGGAGAGCTCTGTGAACGTCAATTCTCTCTGTTGTTTTGATTGCAAGTTGTATAGAAATGCTAGTACATTACAGTTAATTAAAAAAACTCCTTTGATTGATTTTTGTTGGAGTTTTGTTGGTTTTAGCCTACAACCAGCATCCCTGCTTGGCTGAGAATCTTGAGAAATTAAGGGACTGCTCTTTCAGGAGGGCAAGCTGTTTACTCAAGCAGGCTGATGAAAAAGGAAATGTCTGAATTACTTTCTCAGTAGCACTTAAACTACCAAAGTATTTGTAAGCAATGAGAATACTGATTTTATTTGTGCTTGGAAATCAAATATTTTTTTTACTGATTTCTGAAAGTATGCTTAAAGATTATTTTTAAGCATTTTTTAAGGAAAATTCAAGTGTTCTTTTCAAAGAATAAATGTGAAGCGCTTGTGTTTTCTCTGCCCAGTTTGTTTTCCTCACCTATGTGCTTGGAGTGGCCTGGCTTGGGGTCTTTGGCTTCTCTACTGTGCCTGTCTTTATGTTCTATAACATATGGTCAACTTGCGAAGTCATCAAATCTCTTCAGACAAATGTGACAGTTCCAGGGGACCAGATCTGCGTGGATATCAGGCAATACGGTACTCATTTTAATCCTGATTAAATGCTTTATCCTTTCTCCTTGGTCCGTCTTCAGTAGTTTTTGTCTCGGCCTTATCAAATGAACCAAATGCAAAAGCATCTTCTATCTCTGAATGTGCTATTACTTTTGTAATTAATTCAGATTACACTGATCTCTTTCCAGATGCAATCAATTTAACTGAACTGGCAAGTCATTTATCTAAAATGATTTTCTAGCGGTTTCCAATACTATAATATTAGGTTTAAAAATAGATCAGCCTCAAAATAAACTGCTTAGAAACAGCGCTGAGAAATAGATAACCGGATTCTGGTTTCTGAACCCCCATGTGCCTATATTCTTTCCTTTCAAAAAGCTGTTTTGACATTTAAATGTGAAGTTAACACCTGAACTTTGCTCTGACAATTACTTTCAGTAAGAAGACCAAAAACCTGCAATCAAGAGTCTGCCTTAATTATTAATGAATTTATACTGCTTTCTGATGACACACAGAAATCCGAGGGGGGTGCAGGTAGCAGAGGACTGGGACAGTAGCTTAAAATAGCGTCAGGCATTTCAACCAGTTCGTTCCTTAAGGTGAATTTTTCCTGAAGTTAATCTTTTCAGCTTCCCTTGTGTGGAAGAGCTTTTGTGACTGTTACATTTGGCTCCATTTTAGCTAGCATTTTCTAGGAATGTTTCTTTGGACTAAGTAGTTCAAAGCTGGGAAAATGGATTCAGAGTTGAAAAAGTAAGAAGGCTTGGTTTTGCTTTCCTATCTGGGCTGTTAGTCCAGTAGGAGAAGATAAGATATATTAATTGTAAAAGCATTAAGTCCCAAATCAGTTAAATGTTTGCAACTGACAGCAAGAGGGTGGGAAGACGTTGTCAGCAGCAAAGCCTAGGAGTGCAGGGGGAAGATGTGCTCCTCCGCCGTTCTGGTTGTTTTTGCAGCTGTACGAGCACCATGTAGCGCTGTGCTGTTTCTCTGATCCGTAAAATCATTTGGGTTTCAATGAGTGATGGGAGAGAGCAACTCCTTAACAGACAACTTGTGTCACTGAACTGTCCTCACATTTTTGGGTGGAAGCTTCAAAAGGCTTCAAGCATATATTGCAATTGCAGAGAAGAAGCTGGCTTTAAAGTAAATCCTACAAAAGCTTTTTGAAAGCCATACCATCCTGAGATAATTTCAATGTCTTGCCCCTTACAGAGTTGCTAATTCCAACCAGCCGAGTTTCAAATATAAGTTATATGGAGGAGACAGAGCGATTTTCTCCTGTTTCAAATGGCTTTTGCTTAAGCTTTACATCTGTTATGGGCCTAAAAGTTTAGGTTCTTTTAAACCTTCTAGATCCTGTCAACTTTTCACATTTGCAGTCATGTAAGAAAAGTAATTGGGAGTATGTGAGGTGCAGCAGACTGAATTTTCTTGTAGCAGTGTTCACTCAATGCTTTTTTACCTACTGGAACGCTTAAAGCAGAAAAAAAGCCTTCTATAATTCTTCCCCTCTAGCTCCATATTCACACTCTTCTACAGTAGTTACTTGTTCAAGTAGAACTTAATCTAGAAAGTGCTATCCTGAAAGGTGCCAAGTACCTCTGAGATGCAGATTATCCCTTTCAGTGCTGAGTTGGGGAGTAGGCAGTATGCGACTGGACCTGAAGTGCAAAAACCCAACCAACCATTTGGCTGCCATATGGGAAAACCACATCTGAGAACATATCTTGGCAGCACACCTCAGTGCAGGGAGGAAGCACACACAACTCGAGTGAGTTGTTTTAATTCCTCCCTCCAGCTCAAAGCAGTACTGGTCAACGCGCGGATGCCCAGAATGGGAACACAACTGGCAAGTGGGTGGAAAAGATGAGAGAGGAACAGAAAGCGTGTGTTGATTGCTAAAATTAGTGGTTTCTTTTGCTGTGGTATTTCAGGTATTATCCCTTGGAATGCTGTACCTGGCAAAGCCTGTGGCCCGATTTTAGAGAACATCTGCAACACGAATGAGGTACAGAAACGTAACCTGTGTGCAGCTTTTGCCTACAAGTCACTTGCGCACTGTGTAGTAAATAACTTGATGAAAGTTTTCGGAGAAAACTAATACTAGTAGTATAAAGAGGTTGATTTAAACACAACGCTGAAATTAATTCTGTTAGGTCGTCCAAAAAATGAAAATTATTTCAGAAGATTTTTATTTTCTAAAGCTTTGAATACCTTGCTACGAAGATGGTTTTATTATCCTTATTCCCTAGAACAGTTGAAATGCATTTTATACTATCCTCAATTACTTCAATGTTTTTAACATGTGTTTTTCTCTAGTTCTACATGTCTTATCACCTGTTCATTGTGGCTTGTGCTGGAGCTGGTGCCACTGTCATAGCATTGGTGGGTAGTATTTTTTTGTTGTTTTACTGTGTAACATGTTCCTTTCAGGCTTAAGATGCTTTAAGATTAAATTCCATGTTATCTTAAAAATAGCGAGACTAGACATTAAGGCGGGCGAGCTGTAATCCCCGTTATTTGCTGCTATGGTTGGGTCATTACAGGTCAGCAGGTCCGGAACTTTTGCTTTAAGAAGTCACCTTAACCCACCTCCCCCATCCTTAGAATAAAATTCTTTGCATGTCCTTTGAAAATCATACTTCTACCCACTATTTCTATTTTTATGCCTATGATTTCTTTTCATTTTTGTAGTTTATTTGATCAATTGCCGGTAACCTCTTGGCTTTCTTGTCTGGAGCCAGGCAGTTTGACTAGTCCCGCTCTGCAATGCCCCTTACAGGTAGCAGTTGGAAAAAGGGACGTTAACAAGATGACCTGCTTCGTGGGTCTAACGCTTCCTCTAGCTGCAGGCTTCTAACCTCGTGTCAGCCAAATCTAGGTGTAATACTCGCTGTTCATTGACGAAATAGCTTTAGGTCTGTATGTAGGTTATCTTCTCCGGATAAATGGCAAGTTATTTATCTTGCATCTTCACCCTGGAAGAAGCTCAGAGTAACTTCTGTTGTAAAAGTATCAACAGTTGCCCAAATGGGCTTGAGCCGTCACCTTGTTGTATCTTACTCTCCTGTATTTTGTTCTCTTCCACCAGCTGATCTACATGATGGCTACTACATATAACTATGCTGTTTTGAAGTTTAAGAGTCGGGAAGATTGCTGCACTAAATTCTAAATTGTATAAGCCCAGTACAGAGCTGCATTGCGTAGCTTGAAATACCACTGACACCCTAGGCTAAAAGTCTAGCTTTCTGAATTTTGTTACAGTAATTGTAAATAGCTTCAGTAAGCATCATTTAGCTTATCAGATTAATAAAATGACTTCTTGTATATGAACTATGATGTGGATGAGATCTGGCTATTTTTTCATGTCGAGAGGATTCAGTTACTGTAGGGGTGTTTATAAATCGTCCTTCTGAAGATGGGGTGTTTCCATTTCAAGTCGCCACTTGCTTTCTAACAGTCATCTCTCAAACAAATACTGGAACAGTTCAGGGTCAGAATTACTAATTTATTCTTCGTCCTGAACACCAAACGCAACCCCCCTGAGCATACAAAATATGTATGATGCAAAAGAAAAGGACCAGTAAAGCGGTGCCAGTCTCTTTTGGCAGAAATCAGAAGCCCAGGTATGACGAATTGGTTGGCTTGTATTTCCAGTGCAGGGATGATAAAGTTGATTATTTTCTTTTACTTCGTTTTCAAGTAATTGCCAAATCATGCTCTCTCTGGAAGGAAATACATGCTTGCATTAGCTCTGCGTACAACAATCACGTTCTTTCTTTTGGACCCTGAACTAGTAAGAAACAGCGTATAAATAGCTTCTCTTCTCGTATGGCTTGCACTTTAGTAACTGATTTCTCAGTAGCCAGATCTCAAAACTGTAAGTATGACTGCACGTGAAGCAAAACCATGCATAAATCATAGAGACCTTTTTACACTGTTGGGATTTAAAAAAAAGGAGAAGTGAATCAGTGTTTTCTGATGTAGATTTTTTGCACGAAGTATGGTGAAAAGAAGTTGGGAAGAGATGAATGCACAAACTAGAAAAAATCCACACAAGAATAATGTAATAATACAAAAAGAGCCAGTTGCTATATATGATATAAAGCTCTTCACCTGAGGTTGGACAATGGAAGTTTAAAATGTAGTTATAAAAAATATATGATTAAGACTTCTTAACCCAGAGATTGCATGCTTTTGCTTAGTTTTGGAGTCATGTTTTGTTGTTTAATTTTTCAATATGTTAATGTAGCCTTGTTCACATAAATAAAACTGTTTACAGTTTCAGGCTTTTTTCAGGGGGAGGGTGGAATTCTCATCTGCTTGTTGGGGAAAAAGAATTACCAGGATCGGGGCTTGGATATGCATCAACACCACAACCTTAGAAAGCAGTCCTTCTGAGCACCTCGTAGTTTCCCGATTACATAAATTGCCACGCACAAAACTTTTTTCCTGCTTCCCCCCCATTCTGCATTTCAATTGACCCGTACAACTCTGTAAGCTCATTTTAGTACTGTTATACTAACTTCCTCTAAATTGTGAATAACCAACTGAAGTATCAGCATGCCATATTCTAGAGATCTTTGAAAATAGCCTCTGTGCTTGTTTTAAATAACAGAATGCTTATTAACGTAGAATAACTTTTTTTTGGTCGTTATTTTAAAGAGTGTCTATTAATCTAACTAGCAGCTTGCTTTGCCTCTTGACATGCTCACTAGCCATCATGCTCACCCTTCTCTTCCAGATCCACTTCCTCATGATACTGTCTTCTAACTGGGCCTACTTAAAGGATGCAAGCAAAATGCAGGCCTACCAGGATATCAAAGCAAAAGAAGAGCAGGAGCTTCAGGATATCCAGTCTCGGTCAAAAGAGCAACTCAATTCTTACACATAAATGCTTGCCACAGTAATTCAGCAGAAGAATTCTGTCGCTCTGACAAATCAACAAATAGCTGCTCTGCAGTACAGATGTGTGTCTACCAAACAAAATTAGAGAGAAGTGCAAAAGCTTCACATTCCAGCTCCTGGAACACATTCATAGGGAAATCTTCCCACGGGTAATCTTCCATCCTTTCATACAGAGAATGGAGCTTTTATTCCAGGCATTTTAAAAGGCAACACTTCACAATAAGTGACCAAATTCCTCTTCTTCGAGCCTTTTGGTATTTAATATTTGACACGGTCTACAGCATGACGTCCTGCACAAAACCGCAGCAGGTGCTCCAAACCAGCAGGCAGGTAGATCTCTGTACAGGCCTTAGGCAAAGGCCCGCCTACGGGGTGTGATTTCCTATCTCGGTTTAGGTACCAAATGAAACCGTGGCCGGCTGAGGTTTCTGGCGGCTCGTGCTCGCACGACAGCACAGTTGCAGCAGTTCCCAAGTTGCAACAGGGCCGTCTTTGCCCGCTCTCGCCGTGGGCTGCAGGAACAGCGCTCTACTTCTGTGCCACTTTTTTATGACGAAGCAGTCACACCTCCGGTGCTTACGTGAGCGTTGAGCAGATGCCCCAAGTTTTAATCTTTTTATTAGCTATTTAATGGAATGTAGATCCCCAGATCTGGATAATGATCTCCTCCTTTGAAAATAAATGTCAGCTTTGCCTTAATGTTTATTTTCTATAAATGTCTTAGCATTTATACAGTGGCAGGAGACCATTAACCTACATTTTAAGTAAGTGAAAAGTGTTACCTTATTAAAATGACACTGAGCTGACTATTCCAAATGAGCGGATGAGAAAGTTTGCAGAGTTTTACACAAACGATAAAAATTACAGCCATAAAACAGAATACAGGATGTCCACCTTTCTCTCTCTTTGGTGCTTAGCAAATTTATAGTCAGTGCTTATGTGTTTTCCTTTTTACAAATTAATTAGCACATTAAGAAAACGTGGTGTTCAGAAAAAAAAAAAACCCCACAAACAACAAACTGGTGCCATTTTAAAGTTAT
The DNA here is from genome assembly GCF_030463565.1 of Pelecanus crispus. Lineage (NCBI taxonomy): Eukaryota > Metazoa > Chordata > Aves > Pelecaniformes > Pelecanidae > Pelecanus > Pelecanus crispus. Next base: position 142,292,114 of record NC_134643.1, read on the forward strand.
TTCCCATAGAAGTCTGCCTTCTAATTAATGGTTTTTTTCAGAAGCATTCAGTGATATCTTGAGTATTAGTGATGGTATATTTGGTGTTTGTTCTGTATGATATATATATATATATAAATGTTGGGGGGGAAAGTAAAATACATCAGTCATTTGAAAAAAAATTAAATATGCCGGTCATACCCGTGTTAAGCTGACATGTGGTTTGATACTTTTGACTGTTTGCTGAACATAAATCAAAGCAAGCACAAATTTCTTCAAGTCAGTATTAAGAGAAAAGGCATTTGGGGGGGGGGGGTATTAACGTCAAATATGATTCTTTTTTGTTAAATATTGAAGTCTAACTTGACAGTTTCAGAAAAAGGGGCAAATTTGATCAATGTAGAGAAAAATATGACAAAATAGCCTCGTGTGTGTTCTTACCTGTTGCATGAAGGAGACATTTCTACGGCAATGCAGGTGATGTTCTAGCCCAGTGTTTGCATAAGGGTAATAACGGAGGCAGTGTCTTAAAGCCTAATTCTTTTCTAATTCAGTGTAGCTACTACTGGGAGTTTTTGAAGTTTTGTTTAAGTAGTCTAATATTTTTATGTAAAGAGCATTAAATTTTGCTATGTATAAATTTTTGTAATCTAACAGTGAATCAATATTTTCTATCAGTGCCAAGGGCTTCCTGTAGTTACATCCAAGTGTTAAAATAAATATTTGTAGATAATAGACAACACTCGTGTACGCTTATTTGAAACCAGACCTACAGCTACGCTGTACTAGCCGCATCGCTGTGCTTTCTGTCTCTATCGGACTTTAAACGCGTTCTGTTCAGTAGTACCCGTTTGCTCCTGTACTGGGAAAGGATGCCCTGTAGGCGTACGCTTCCGCGTGGTAAGTCGGCCAGCCTTCTAGCATGAAGCAGTGGTAGCTGTTCCAGGCCAGCATAATGCAACACGCACTACCCCTCCCATCCTGGACATCAAACAGGAGTCGCCGCTTAGAAATTTTGTAAATGCCGGCGTTGCTGCACCACCAGATGAAGCAGCATGTAAAACTAGACTAGCCACTGAATCGCTTTTTCTCTTCATTGCTAAAAGCAAAGTTTACTTCTGCCACATTCTCGGTACATCATGGTTCAACAGCCAGTGAATTCACAAGACGGAGCGTTGGGTTTTGCCCCTAAATTCTGTCAAACTCGGCTTCATGTTCCTGTAGTTAGGTCAAGATGAGCAGCCTCAACCGCAGTGCAAGTTGCAATATATGCTGCCACCCAAAATGACTTCATTGATAAAAAAAAATTACTGTATTTTATACTGTAAATAAAGTTTAATGATCTTGCCTATAATCTACCTACAAAATACAAAGCTTAAATAAAGATGAGTTAAATAGCATTTTTATTTGATTCTCTCCATTCTGGGCTGGTTAATACCAACAAGGTGATACACGAGATATGGCTGCTTTTAAAAGTGGTTGTTTCCCCTGCTGTCAGCTCGGTTCTGTCGCTCTCTGAAACTGCGCAAGCCAAGGGTCTCTGCAGGCCACCGTTAAAAAAAACAGATGGTGATTGGATTTTTTTTTTTTTGTTCCCTGTATGCTGTTACTTTGACCTACAGATTGTAACAGTTGGAGGGAAAGGGTGGGGGGAGCACCACTTGGAAAGCTGTTAACCTTTCTAGGAAGGCAGCAGCAAAGCCAATCTACCTGAGCATGCCTGTTCATGGCTCTGCTCTGCTTTGTCCTTGCTCTCACCCCACGCAAGGGCCTCCTGTCCAACCTAGACGATTCTACGATTCTAATAACACATAAGGGCTCCCGCTTTGAAGTCAATGACTGAAGTGATGAGAGCTCAAAAATCAGCTTTATTAATTTATGATTACACAGCCTGCAATCTTTGTGCCTAACAGTTAGTACAACTTCTTACAGATAGAAAGCCGCTTTAAAAACATTTTCATTGTAGTAATAATAGTAATAATAATAATTTTAAAAAAAAAAATCAGTAGCTGTTGTTCACCAGAAGTTTTCATCCATGTCTCCGTGAGAAATGCCTGTAGCACTGTATTAAGGATGGGAGGGAGGGAAAGAAAGCAATATGAGTCCAGAGTAGTTTCTTACCTTAAATATAATTCTTGTTTTAGAGAGAAAGTTAAAGTTCCATGCAGTTTAAGAGACTGCATGTAATCACTGGCTTTATTTTATGTCCACCTACGCTGGAATTCTCCTGCTGGTTCAGTGAACCGAAGGAAATACGCAAGCCTTTAAGGGTGAGGATTTGGGCCTGCAGGAACGGGAAGCCATCTCACCCAGCAGAAAGCGGTGCTGTTTATCCACTCCTTTTGTAGTGCTTACCCAGTGAAAAGAATGCTCTACAGATACCAATTCTGGAGCACCTGAGGTGAGGTCAGGTAAAGGTAAAAGGTAAAACACTTTAAAGGCCCAGCTAATACTGAATCATTGCTACAGTTAGTGTAAGCATTTCATTTTTTTAACCGTTCTGTATTTTTTGTTTATATATCTTTTCAATTCTGCATCTTCAAATAAGCTGAAAGATTTTATAGACGTGGGGTTGGGGGTTTTTCTTTCCCCTATCAAGCAACTAAAAACTACACATCCTTATTTATCGATGTCTGGAGAGACCCAGAGGAAATGCCCAAGTTGTGGTAACTCAGTGCAGGCAGCCAAAAAAAAAAAAAAAACCCAAAAATCTCTGAAAAAAGGGTGTGAACGAGTTTGTCAAAAGTCCATGATACTGCTGAGAAATCAAAGCTAGATTCAGTGCTACTAGCAGACTACCTGCAAGGTGCAGTGCAGACAGACTTTTCACAGGGTCATTACCCAAGAAGAATCGCTCACACTTCAGCTGACTGCGAAGGAACTGAGATGCTGCTCAGTGGCAGATAAAAGGTTTTAATTGCCACAGCTACTGAAACAGCTCAGTGAATGTAGTTCCCAGAGCCGAATGCCATGTAGTGCCTAACTTCCCTGTCTAAGAATTGGAAGGATCCTCAATTTTTCCAACACATTTGCTTTTGATTACTAGTTTGTTTATTTTGCTTTTTAAGAAGGCAAATGTCTCTTAAGTGTAATTCATACTGTAACCATTTATTAATATGGGGTAATAGAAGTGATTAAGAGCAATACGTGAGCCTTACCTGTCATCCTTTTCACTAGATAGAAGTCCCTCTGTAAGTGATAATTCTTGTATTTCTTCTTTCTTTGAATCCTGGCAGCCAACAGGAAAATACACTTTCTGTAAATGGTTCTTAAGTCAAGGTTTAAGTGACTCTTAATAATAGCACCTGTACTTTAAGGCACCTAATTGAAAATAAATCCCCTATTTCTACAACTGTTGCATTGTATCTAGAATAATGACACTTTGGAAAATCAGGTTTAGATAATGTCGGAACAAAAGTGTGCTGCAGTCTTTCATCAAAATAATGTTCACCCATGTACATACCTGTTCTTTAAGGTCAAATTTTCCATTTTGCCAGAACAAATTCTGTCAGTTGTGTTAGTGGAACACAAACTGACCTGTGTAGATTCAAACTGTATTTAAACATTTAAACACGGTTTAAACTAAAAATTGAGGACATTTCAGTTTAAATACTGTCCTAGTACCTAAAAACCAAACAAACTAACAACCCCCTCAGCATACCAGGAAAAAAAAAAACCAACCCAACCAACCCACCAACCAAACCCTTGTAAAAGAGTTTTCATTTATTTTTCTTTTGAATCAACACATTTCTGCAATACAAATCCAAACACTCATCTCTGCAGGTTGTTACCTAAAGCTTCTGAATGAAGAAAGAAATGAGAGTATTATTTTCATTCTAAGCATATTTTAGCATGACATAAATTCAGCCAATAATATTTTTGGGACCGGGTTTTAAGAATAATCACCTTGATTGCCAGTTCCTGCTCTCTGCTCTGCTGAATTATTCTCATATATTTTTCTAATGGATTTGGAGTAGGATCCTTAAAGTCACCTTCAGCACCAGAATTCCTGTTTTCAAATTTTCCTCCCTCCTTATTGTCTTCATCTATTATCGTCAAGTCTTGGATCCACTTTAAGACACAAAATTAAATATTGATCAGCTCAAGAAAAATGTCTTTATACCTAAATACCTGCACTACATGCAGGATTTCATGTTAGCCTCGGTAAAACATGCCAGTCCAAAGAGCATTAAGTTTGTTACATGCAGTTCAAGACGGAATGTTAAGCTATTGCTTCAATTCAAAAAGAGACATTCAAGAAATCCCACCCTAACCCTGTGTAGGTGTCTGAGATGCTGTGAGGCCTGAGGCTTCTATGCATGATGTCGACATGTGAACTGAAGAAGAGGAGCTGACACAGCTATGCGAGTTTCCTGAAGGGCCTGGTTTGCTGGTGTGAAGGGTAGCATCAGCATGTCTGATCGGTACCATTAAACTGAATCAAATTAACCAAGGTTTAAGGGTGGGAAGAGGAAGACGAAACAGGAGGGAACAAAAAACAAGTTTTATACAGCTCCTAGAAGCCCAGAATCATAGAATCATAGAATGCTTTGGGTTGGAAGGGACCTTGAGAGATCATCGAGCCCAACCCCCCTGCAGTAAGCAGGGATTGAACCTGTGACCTTGGCGTTACTAGCACCATGCTCTAACCAACTGAGCTAACCCGGCTGGTCAAGACTACTTCAACACATGTTACATCAGCTCAAAGGGATTTAAGCAAACTGCTTAGGGTCTCCTTATAACCTGTGCTTCCAAGAAAGTACCCTAAATACCCTGACACGGGCTAACAACCAGATGGACATTAACGTGTTCTGGTGGTGTCCCACCGGCAGCGGTCCAGACCAGAAAGTCAGCAAATGTATAGCTTGTTCCGACAGCATGGTGACAGCTGCCTTCTAAGTTCTGGCCATAAAACTGTAGCTTCCAGTTACATGAAGCACTGAAGAAAAAGCATCTGTTTCCAGTGAAAAACTTCCTTGGCATCAGGAGAAATTCTAGCAAGACTCTTTGGTTAATCACACAAGTACATAAAAGAACTTAGCCTCTACTACTTGCACTTAAAGAACAAAATGTATTTTTAACCAAGTAACACACAGAGCAATCCTAAAATACATGGCACTACAAAGCTGCATTACTGTCAGAAATTAAAATACTAAATCCTCACCCCTTTGTTAAGCTTTTCCACTTCTTTTTGCTCACTTTCCAAAGCTTCCTGTTGTTCTCTCTCTCTCCTTTCTTCTCTTGCTTGCCTTTCTTCTTCTAAGTTTTTCTCAACTTCTCTGTTGTGTTCTTCAATCTGTCTTTGATCCAGCACTGCTGTGAAAAATGGTTTCAACATCTGTGATTTGATTTATGTAGTTCAGTCATCTACTACAGTAGCATACAAATAAGTAACAGGCTCCTGTATAACAATAATAGTAAATTAAAAACAACTGTTTATACATATACCAAAGTTGTTATTAGGTATCTGGTACTGTTTCTTCCCAACTCTATACATTTTTAGTCTGATATATGACTCACTAAGAGTTAAACAGCAGAGCCAAAACAGAAGCCAGAGAGTTGACAAATCTCTCTAGGCACTTCTCATTCCTACCATGGACTTTCTCATTAAATCTCTGTTATCCTAAAGTTCATGTTGCTGTATTCTTTTCCTCTCTGCAATATGGCTGGATATAATTCTTCATATTTATAAAGCAAAGTACTTAAAAAAAAAACCTTTGAAATTATTGCAGGACACGCTGCTGATGTGACCAGTATATTTAAAAAGCTGTGTAAGTAGAACAGCATTCAGATAGAAATTAGATGGGCAAACTAAATACTGGGTACTGTTAGAAGCTAGAATGCTCTCCTCTGAATAAAAATAATCATAATGCTTCATCTAGAACAATTAGAAAAGCGGCACACGCTGCACTGAAATCATCCTCATCTACCCAAGAATTAAAACAACATTATGATAATACAGTTTGCGAACAGAGTCAAGAAAAATGAAAAAAATCCAGACAAGCAGTACATAAAATACTTCAAAAAAAAAAAACCAACCCAAAACCACCAAGACAAAGCCTTTCAAGTCTTATTTCTATCAAGAGCAGAAATAATAATTATCCTAAAGAGAAAAGAAAAAAACCAAAATCGTCTCTCCAGAAGCTGGACACAGGGGTGGGACGGGTGGCAGAAGTGTTTAAATTAAAAACAGGGTGAAGAAGACAACCTCATGCAGTAAAGCAAAAGAAAACATTCCTTCCTCTTTATTACATAATTAGCACTTTTGGAAAGATTTTTCCATCACGCCAGCATACGTACCTACAGAATGTTAAATATTTGGCTTTTTGTTTTATACATTTGACATTTAAAAAGGGTATTCACTTTTGTTTCTGAGCTGAGAACTCACTTAAGTCCTGCAGCGAAGCGGCTGTCGCTGGCACAGTGGTTGTGACACGGTTTCCATTGACGATGTCCCCAGATGGATGCAAGGCATCACTTTCACACTGCTCTGGAATGTCCCCCTGATCTGGAGAAGAAATTTGAACAATGGCTTCATTATTTTGTAATTACAATAGCGGAGCACAGCAATGGACACAAAGTGTGGGAATGGCTGAATTAGAACACATAAATATCAGCACTAATTGAGCATTTTCCCTTCAACTTGACCATTTCCCTGAGGATTAAGAATTATCATAGGCTGTACTTGCTTCTTTAATTACAGAATTGTTAGTTTTAAAATCAGCTATTGGAACACATCTGTTTACAAAGCCAAAAGAGATTCATGAATAAATATACAACAGAAAACCAAAATATTTTCATTTCTTTACACAATCAAGATACAGGTCACAGAAAAATTACATGTCCAAGCTTAGCTCATCCTTTCCATGCACATAAAACAACCTTTAATTATTTGATCACATACTATTTCTTCATTAGGATCCTTGCTGCCTTCAGTGCACGGGATGGGTGCTGCTAACTCAGATATTCCACATTGTATTTTCTTCTCCCTGAACAATGTGGCTGTGAATTTACAGTAACACAATCACTGTACTCCTTCGGTGATCATTGCTATGATACCCAACTGCTTCTTAATTATTTATTTGCAAAGTATGCAGACTGCTAGTATCTCAATTTTATGGGAGAAAGCAAAAAGAGATTAAAAAGTCAGGTGTAGCCATTATCTCTAGGCAGCCAAACTGAAATGTGCAGGACCGTTTCTCCAAGCATTTAGTATAATATAGTACAGATACCTTATATATATCCTTAAGTTTTGGGTAAAGGTTTAGAAAATATCAATTTCCCATCCTTCAAATATTATCAAGGTTTCAAGCATTTTTCTTTTCCATGTTATAATAAAACTGAAATATTTTGCACGAAGCAAAACAAGACACCCAAACCCATCAGCCTCTCTCAGAATGGTCTGAATCTCTTTAAACTGAAGTTCTTTTAAAGGTAGTATAGATGTATAGATGAAAGCATCACAGAAAATTTCTGACAAACTGTCAGTCTAGCAAAGTTATGAGTTTTCAGTTTCTTACAAAAGTAACAGGAAGTCCTACCAGCTTTGCCTAGGCAAGTAAATTCTATGTATGTTTTACGTAAGACCAAAATAATGGGCTATCGCACTCAAAAGAAAACCTGTTGTGGTTTTTTGCTCTCTCTCTAGCTTTAGGTTTAAATTATAAGGTTCTCAACAACATTATTTCCGTCTGAGACATCAGTATGTTTCAGGGTATTTAATTAGTAAAAAAATTCCTTTCAAAAATACTTTCCTATTAAATACTGTATCTAACTTCTAAAGGTCTGCTAAGCACACAAATAAACAAAACAAAACCCAAACGCAAAACAATATAGTACAAAACATCTTTACATTAACCTTTCTGCAAAGGAAAAAGAAAAAAAGGTAACACTCTTCATACACCTTCACTCCTTCATGTAAGGGTGGACAGCAAAAGATGCATTATTTCCTTAAGATGAGCACATCAACTAAAAGCAATTACTGCCAACAGACATTCCAATCTTCTCTTGCTAGAGCTCACTCACAGTAAGATTAAAAGGCTTTCCATATTTTCTGGCATCTCCTTTGCTCCATTGTTTTCTTCTACTCTTCCCAACTTCTTCCTTCGTTATATCTTCTATTTACTTTTTACATTTTACATGCTTATTCTCCCCCCAATTACTCCTGGGTTACCATCTCCTTTTTTTTTGCCACTCTGATTTCCTTCTACACACCCAGACTGTCTTTTGATGCAGTCTGACCCAACTAAAGTACTGCTGATGTAGAAATCATTGGCATATGCAAACTTTTAAAATTACTCTTTTGACTACCACACATCACTAAATGATACAGTGGTAACTTATTTGGGCACAGCATCTACTCAGGCCTAATTGCCAAGAAAATGCCACTCTGTTCTCATATGTGATAAAATAAAAGTGAAATATGTAATGTATTCCTAGAAGTCTCTAATATGAAATTAAACAAATAAATCTAAATCTAATTAAAATATGAGATGAGTAGAAACCATTAGTGACTACAGGCTTTGTTCACATTCAAATAATGCATTTAAAGCCTATAAAAAGAAAACTAAATGAGGTAAATTAAAAAACAACAAATGTACTGAGTAAAACTTCACAGAGAAATGCATAGATGAGTCATCAGCTTCTGCTAGTTACCACTAAACACTATCAGCAGATTTGCTGTTTAAACAAACAATATCTCTTTATGGTTGGTTGGTTTTTAAAATACTGAAAGCCATATTCTCACAGGTTCAGGAGAGTGAGCAAGGACATCACTCCATCTTCCATATGACCTAACAACAACCAAAAGAATAAGCGAGTCTCAGACCCAGGAAAACACGCCAGTTAGGAATATTTTCTTTGAAATCAGTGATTCTAACTCTCCTATACAATAATTATAACCTCTTCACCAACTATTAACTTAATTATACCACCCAATGACGTATCTCCACCAGCCTCAAGACTTTACAGACCTCTAACAAAATTTGGAAAGGTGTTCAGCTTACTGTTCACATCTTTCTCATTGACCATTTCACTTACTTTAAACCCAGAGTTTCACGGGAGATAAGGCTTCTCAGGTCCAACATTAAGATGTCACTCAAATGCTGGAAAACTAGGAAATAAAGCCAGTAACTGCCCTTCTGCTTCTCTCTCCATATACAAATGGCTATAAAGTGCATTAACTTTTATTATCCTCTTTTTACAGTACCTTAGATACATCAAAAATTTTTGAAAACTGACCCCTGCAGGCTTGACTGCAGCATATAGAGAGAAGGAAACATTTTCTAGCACGCAATGCAAAACACCACGTAATGACAAAGTTCTTCCTGCAATCAACAGAGAGCAGAAATGTAAATAAATAAAATCCGGGCCTCAGAGAAACAAAAAAAATTAGGATAAAACTCATGTTTCAGTAACTGAACCGTATGTTCCAAAACTACTCAGAGATGCTGATTAATGACACCATAATTGCAAGTGTTCTTCACACGCTTACAGACTTCTAAAGTAACTTCTAATTCATAATACTATTTAAGCTTCAGTCACTGAAGGAAAAATCAACAAGAGTATATGCAATGGCTGCAGAAACTTATCTGCAGAATTACAACTTGGTAATACTGCTCTGATATTGGTCCCTGATGAACACTCCTTGGAGTTTTACTTTATGCAGCAAATATAATAGAGCCTCAAGTTAATTCATATACTAGTACACTTTGCTGTTTAAAAAACCAAAAATCCTACACAACTTTAAAACATTCTGAAACAACTGTCAGACCTACATGCATCAATCAGAAGAAGGTTATGCAAGATTTCTGAACAAAAAGTATGTTCCCAAATTTCAGAACCAACTCAATTTTAGTATCTACCTATTACTACATACCCTTGTCCTTTAAAGATGCAAGTATGAAGAAAATCATACTCATCACCTGAGACTGTTTTTCTTATTTCCAACATATCAGAATTTTTTCTCTCCAACTACAGTCTTAAACTAAGACAACTGTCTTACAACTGTTAAGCCCTAAGGTGTTAAACAAATGGCCTAAAATGCACTAAAACTTACGTTCAAGAGAAGAAATGCATTCTTCAAGGTCCTCATACATTAGTTTCTCTGGTTTGGGGATATCACTGAAATCTTGTTTATCTGTTTGTTGATTATGAAGTCTGAAAGAAGGAGGAAGAATATAAACAATTTAATAAATATAAATGCTAAACTTTCAAGCAAATAGCAATCTGAGATTTAAATACAAGGATTACTCACATGCTTAGCAACAGACTCAACCAAACATAAAAAACATGCGACCAAAATGCTGTAACTTTCTGACTCAAAAAGTCAGCTCCATCTCTCTGATAGCCATCTCCCTGCACCCTTTCCCCAAGGCCTATGTGTGACACAAAGGCACTGCATTAAAACAAAATACACTCTCAAAAGTAGTAAGAAAAAAAAAAAAAGGAGAAATACAATGAAGTGCGACAGTCAACTGAAATTAAGAAATTCGCCTATTTAGGCTCTCTGTTACAGTCTAATTCCCATTTTGATGTCACCTTAACAGATGTGTTTGAAATGTATTAGGATTAGATGTCTGGCAAAACATATATGCAGGGGTGAAAATCTGGGTGCTATGAAAAATGAGGTTAGTGCCCTCATTCTAAATCTCCATTTATCTCATCAGAAAGATAATGTGAAAAAACAGTATCTCTCACGTGACCCAGCTACTAAACTCTGACCAGAACCTGAATAGCAAAAGGAGTGCAGGTCACTAATGAAATTCAGCAGCAGCAGTTCATAAAGGAGCTTACTTCACACCAGCTGGTGCTTTTCACCACGGCATAAATAGGTTTGTGCTTACAATTTCTACAGAATTCAGGTCTTCTACAGGGCAAAAGTGGAGAACAAACAAGACATACCCCCACAATGAGACATGTTCAATAAAAAAATGTAAATCTGGGGACAAACAAATAAATCTGCATTGTCAGAAGGATAGTTCAGTAACGTCAGTAGGGAAAAATACTCTGCAAATTAAATACAACAGAATAAAAGGAACTTGAATTTTCTGGAAGTCTACTTCATGTTTTTAGTCTTTTCTTCACAGAAATGGTTAAGTGTTAAATAATTCTTAAGGATGCAAGGTTCAAGGACACGCATGTCCCTTTCTTCAATACTGTGTCCGGCAACACTGCTAGAAAGACAGTCAAACTGCCTCAGATTCAACTAACAGAAGAGGTCTGGCTCATGAAGACCAGTAAACACACATGTTTCCAAACAGGTTTCAAAATTCATTCCATCAAACAAAGTTGGCAACCAAACCCTGGACTGCACCTAATGTCAATATTCCATAAAATAGTACTGGTGTGCCAATCAACACCAAACAATTAAATTGCATGAGTTATGCTTATAATTACCATTAAAGTTTAAACAAAAAAACCCAACCACCATCTAAACTATTTTGTTAATGTCTGAAATTTCTTTTTTAGCCTTAAACTGGTAACAACCCTCACAATCGGTTTCTTCATCCCTAAACAAAAAAGGAATGGTTTAGATAATAATCTGCCTTGTAACTCTAGTCTTCCTGTCTGTGCTTATTGGCTTCCTTCATACCACTCATATCTTGAAACATAAACAAACAAGGAGCTCCTGTAGTCACAGAAGCAATTGTTCTTCCCCACTAACAGACGTCTAACTTGTAATGGCTTACTGGCGTTACAGCATCATATTCTTTTCTTTTTAAAGAAGTTCCCATTGCCACTTAAAATCTACAGGTCATAAACTAATACACATCAATGATGTGGCATTTGCCTAATAATGAGAGTAAATAGCTGGAAAAGCCCACACATGCATTTCTCAAATATTTTATGTAACAGAAAACAGTCCATGGCACAAAAAATTAAAAAATACTCAACAAAAGAATGTTTTCCCTTTAAGAAAGTCTTGGGAAAGCAGCAAGTTCAAGAAAATTATTGGGACCTCATGCCCTTGCTTTGTCACAAGGAATCCAAGAAAGCAACTACAACCCACAGCTGCCTGCCCAGACCCTGGCCTGTTCTTTGCAACACAACTTGCTCATACTGTTCACTCTAGGCAGCGTGGCCTCTATCACATCCTTCGAAGAAGCACAGTCCCTCACAGTGTATTTTCCTGTATCACCTTAACATGCAGGTTAACGCTCAACCTTCACTTTGTAAGGTCAGTCACAGGAATACAGCAAATCTGAGACATACTGTAGAAAATGTCAATGAGCAGGGAAAGAAGAGGCAGCCACTTAAAGGAACTAATGTCACCATCCCTAGAAATCCCAACAGCTTCAAAGCCAAGAACGTAAAGGCTCTCCCCCAATTCTAACCACAAAAGAGACCCTTTCTACCTTAAATGTGTATTGAGGACTTGGTAACAATAAAATAAGAAAGCCCTATGTATGACTGCTAGAGCTGCCCCAGGACAAGCTGTTCTTCAGCCATCAAATCTGGAATGATGGCTAGCAGGCTAAGGCCAATTCAAGTGTCTCTTCTTGGGAAAGAAACGTTAAAAATTAAATACTCAAGCTTTTTCTGAAGACATCTATTCAGAATTTTCGGTTTTGGAGAGTGGAGGCAGCAGTGACCGTTAAGAATAGAAGAATTTCATACATGGAAACAGGAGATACAGAGAGGAAAGAGAAGTCATTTTTATGCAGCTTAATTTTACCAAGTAATTCATTTACTTAAAAGAGATCTTGAAAAACAAAACAAAGGAAAAGAGAAAAGTTCTGCTACCCATCCCCTTCCCACATGCAAAGGAGACTGGAGATTCCTATTCTGAAAACAGTTATACAGGCACCTGAATGAGCTCTTCAGAGGAAACAAAAAGTTAGCATTACAGCTTGTTAATGAATAAAGTGAGAATGTACAGCTGCTTTGATTTAAATTCTCAGACAGCAGAAACTACCGAGTTTCAATCAGCAAAAGCTTGTCAGTCAGGTCACAGATGTGAAAAATAGAGACACAATAAGAGACATAGCTTTGCTCAAGGAATTAGTGGCCCTTTTATATTAAGGGTTTTTGTGTGCATCAACTACCACCTCACTAGCTTTTGAACATCGAGCATATGCAAAAGGCCTGTTCTGATATGGGAAAGACAAGAGATTATCACTACTTTGGGCAGGAATTTTTGATGAGCTTGTAGTTTTACCTTTTTCTTGAAAAATTATTTCAAGTCATTGAGACATGAAGTTTACCCTTCTCAAGACCCAACATCGTCTTCTGAAATGGAGTTTGTTTTTTTAAGTTAGTCTACAATGTCAGCAGGAGTTCCAGTTAGCCTTCTCAGGATCACATTTATACCAATGGCACAGAAGCCTACTAGAGGAATCAAACCTGTCAAATACCAAAAGAGCCCATGACAGCAAACTGCCAAAAATACGTTCACATTCAGGTAATTCAGATAAGGGTGAGGATCTCCAATAGGATTGTTATAAATAAGACACGCCAAGTGATAGTCAGTTAATTGGCCACTGTAGTACCTTCACATTCCCATTTGCAACACAATACAGGCATTATTCTTAGCCAAAAAAGAATACAGTCTGAATTTTTAAATTATCAATATGGTCCAAAGTTATGGGAAACCGGAAGTCAGATATATCTTGGACATGTGCATACATTCCTCACATGTTTAAAAAGTAAGATTTTTTCATAGATACTATACATAGGTATGCAAGTCAGTTGTTGTTTAACTCAGATTTACTTTTAGGAACAAATTTTACATTTTTAGGAAACGTTAAGAAAACATGTTTTCTGAAATTAGTGATTAATGAAGTATTTATTTGTTAACTATGAATGTTTCGTTCAGCTGTCTGAAAGTGGTCTACTGTGTAAGGAAAGACAATCAAAGAGAAGGTCTACACTGACACAATAGATTTCAAGTGCTGCAGAACTTGCAGCTCTCTTGTAATATGAGGACCCACAACATATCTTGCTTTAAATAACAGCATCCAACGCTCTGAAAAGTTCATCAGAACACTGACACATGAAAAGCAGAGAAGAAAGGGAAAAGCAGAGAAGAAAGGGAAAAGCAGAGAAGAAAGGGAAAAGCAGAATTTTATTGTTAAATCTAGAGTTCTAAGGAGTTACCTACAGCAGCCTGAAAACCAACAAAGTAAATCAGCCTGACCTGAGCCCAGGAACATCTAAACTTTGTAGGACTTGTACCTGTCAGGTGTGCCTTAGTGCTGACACAGCGCACACTGAATGAACTACCTTCTACCTTCGAAGCCACACACGGTAACAAAAAAATACTTACATTGGTTCAAATAGCACAAACTGAAAGTGCTGAGAAGCACAGTTCGAAACAGTGTTTTAATAACAGAGGAATTAATATCCTTAAACAGCAGAATTTGAGCTAAGTTTCAGTGATGGATATTTATCAATTTGCTCTATCTGCATTAAACTATCATGCCTTTAGGATGTTTCCCATTCTCACTCCCCCGGCTTTTTAGTCCTTTGCCTAGCAAAATGTTTCCATGGCAGTGGATTTTTTTAGGCTTTGGAGCTAGTGCTACCATTACTGTTTCTCCCCAACAGAGGGAATCTTTGGAACAACCTTTCATCCTTGCTCAACTACACCAGTGAAATGACTTTACAAACCACTTTGTAAGTCAATCAAGTTTTACTTTGTCATAGGACAAGACTTTTTTTTTTTTTTTGAATAAACACTGCATTCATCAGAAGCTTCCAATGCACTTGAGGTTTAAGTATTTCACTGCACATAAGTTTGCACTGCTAGGAAGCACAAATTTAACAGAGGTGAAAACATCAAATCATGTTTGCCAAAGGTATTTGGACTTGGGGAGAGAGGGTGGTATTTGTTTTTTTTAAAACTACCTTCCTCTTGAGGCATGATCTGAAGAGTGGAAATCCTCATCTGTCTTTAGAAAAGTTCTCACTTATCAAATTCATGTTTTACTTGAGTTGTAAAAGCAGCTATCATCGTGAACAGAAAAATGTTTCTTTAAAAAGCAGGTTAAAAATGTTGCTTTGTATACAATGTTACCTGATTTTCTGGCCACGACTGGATGGTGAGGAAGAAACAGACTCAGAAGATGAAAGTAGATGTGGCTTTGAAATAGGAGAAAGCACCTGGTCAACACTTTGCTGTGAAGAGGCAAGGTACAAGCCACTGACGTCTGCAGATAAAAATCCCACAATTTGTATTAGTCAGTTATTTGTCCTACCACTTCTCAGACAAGGCTGGTTTTTACAACACATGCGTAACTGAACTGTGCAGGCACCACCACTATAGGGTAACTAACATCCAAATCTACCAGGATTAACATGAACTTTCTTGTATTGGTTATTTCTTTTTTTTTTTTCCCCCCACCCCTCCTGTATGATAATTTTCCTCTACAAGCCTTCAGCATCATAAACTTACTCTTCACAAAGCCTATGATTATCATCACCCCATAACACGTCCATGTCCTCCACAAACTGCAGCCCCTCTGCCAAACACCAAAGAATTTCTCCCATGCTGGGCATTAGAGAAAGCAGTTACAGACCCAGATTTCAAGCTAGGGGTGTGCTTACTAGCCAGCAAAAGATAATGCTTGAGGTGTCCCAAAGGCCATTCTTGGTTATGAAAGTTAACCTGGAGGTTTCATTTTCTACAGATTTGTTAAAATGTTAAAATGATGAAGCAAAGAAGAAAATCTTTGAAGATTCTGTCCTCTTCTCAACAGCCGTAAAGCTATCAGGCAAGAACAGACAGTATGACTGGAGAAATCTTGAGTTTCCTAGGAAACCAGGGTAAAAAATAAACCCCCCTGCACTAAAAACTTTTAATCAAACTTGCAAAGTCCAGCACTTTGCTTACATTTTGCTTTGCAATCTTCATTTTCCTTTCCTGTGCAACTGCACAGGTCTTTCATTACTAGACTATGAATTACTTTTTTTCCCCCCAAGATTTGGTATTCACTCAGTAAACAGCTACTGTTATTTTTCTTCTCTTTATTGACCAAATAACTTTTACTGTTGTCAGGGCTAATTTGGCTGAAGAAGTAGAGCAAAAGCCATTATTAACACTCCCATACCTGAAGTTCTTTCAGGTGGCTGCATAGAAGTGCACCCCATTCATGGCGCACATCACACTGCAGGAGTCAGGATGCATCAGACCAAGGCTGCCCGTGGATTTTTATCTCCAGACAGGCCCGATGCCCATGCAACACAGACGAACGCCCTCCAAGGAAGCTGAGCACTTAACAGAATGGGACCCAGCAGTTATGTCATACTCATGTATCAGCAGTACCTATTCGTAGTGGGAGCCCCCAGCCCACCCACATCCAGTCTTTTATAAAACTGCCTGTCAAATCTTCACATGCAGAACAAATGGACCAGAGCAGGTTCAATCCCTGCTTACTGCAGGGGGGTTGGGCTCGATGATCTCTCAAGGTCCCTTCCAACCCAAAAAAGCATTCTATGATTCTATGATTCAGAGCAGCACGTAGTACTTGCCGCATGCACCACCTCGGCGTAACACGTACCGCGGGGTAAGACACAGGTAGCACACCAGACATCTCAGATAGTAATTTACCACAACCTACTACTATTTAGAAATTATCTAGGATTGAACTCACTGATTTTCACTAAAAGACAAATAGCTGAGGTCTTTGGCTCACAGTATGCTGTCTGCAAGACTCACCAACCTTGCTCTCTCTCATCAGAAGGTATGAAGTTTGGTCAAGTAATGATCAAGGTGAAAAGTAATGATCAAGTACCGATCAAGTAATAGGAAGCATGGGTCGGATGGCAATCCAAATTCCCCCCCCCCCCCCCCCCCCAATAACTACTTCTTGATCCGTATTTCTGTCCAGAGGTTGGAGACGGTAAGCAGGGGAAAACAGAAAAGGACCCTGTCCTACTTTTAGTTGCTCTTACAGAAATCGGTTTACTCCTTCCCAGTACAAAGACAAAGCCTGAAAGAGGTCCAACATGCATGGGCTTGGGAAGGAAAACAGTCAAATACATGAGATAATTTAAAGGAAGAGAGAGAACCACATACCCTTCCGCTGACAGACCATGCAGTAAAACAGCTGCTAGATCTGCCAACTGCAAGTGTTTTAGAGGAGCACACCCTTCTTCCTTTCATCCTTCGAAGACAGGTGCTGACAACCAAGCTGCAGTTTGTCCCTACATGAGTTGACTGTGCTATACCTCTCTCAAAGGCAAATCAAATCTCAGACTCATGGGCGTAATATCTTTTACCTCTTAAAATTTATTCTGACCTGTTCAGACTGGCATCTTCAGCAGCACCAAAAAGCTTCATGGAAACTTCCAGAATGACTTATGGTTTTCTAACAAAGACACATCTGGTGCTTCAGCCATCTCTAGCATGAAGGATAACATATATACCACTATAAAAGCACTCCTTCTCAGAAGACCCTTGAAACAGAGCTGACATATCAGCAGGGAGGCAATCTAACTGGAAGCAGATAAACCACTCCATGGCATGCTACCACTGAAGCTACAGCGCATACTGGGGCAAGTACCGCATCAGTTCACCTTGAGAACATATCACCTAGCTGCAACCTGGTTTCTTACACTACATACCATTCAATTTCTGTAACACCTAAGTTAGGTAATACCCTCCTTGGTTATTCAACTCTTATCCCTCTCCAGAATAAGTCAGTCCTGTGCATTAAGCACAGAACAGATCCAATGGAAAAAACAGATCAGCCATCATGTAACAAGCCTCTGACAGGTACAAAGACGGGAAGGATTTTTAATGTTATACACACAAGTTTAATTTTGACATTCTCTAATTTTACAACAAAACCCTACTTTTATGAAAGATTTTTTTGTGTGTGCAGTATTAAGTAATCTGCAAGTAGTTTATACATAAGCTGACAGAGAAAAATTAAAACTTTGCTTTGGAAGTTAAAGTTTTCAAACACATTTTCAATAACAGCACAGTGTTCTACATGCAGAAACACAGAGACAGCCACAATAGATCAGGCTGTTTGTAGCATGTTTCTAACAGTGCCCATTACTAAATAAAACTAAACTACAATTCAAAAAGGAGATGACTTACATCGTACTTCTGGCAACATCTGCCCCGACCTTTCCTCAGTCAATACTTGGGCCCTCCTGACAGGTAAGTTTTACTCCTGCATCTGCATTTGTTGCCACAGAAGCAATAAATTCCACAACTTACTCATGGTACGAAAAAGTACTTCCTTCTCTTTCCTTTCAATTTCATAGAATTCTGGGGTCTGTGAAGCAGTGATTAGTCGATCCCTTTTCACCTTTTCCACATCACTCATTGCTTTCCAGATTTCTCACAGCCCACCTCAGCCAACTCTTTTCCAAACTAAGCTGCCCTTCTTATATTTAACCTTCCTTCATGCAGAAGCTGATCATTATCTTTTTTTTTGGTATCTTTTTTCATCCTATTAAATCCACTCTGAGCTAGGGTGACAAGAATTGCAGATGTACCGCAGATTTGAAACAACATGATTTTTAAAACTTTTTCAATTCTTTTGTATTTTGCTTGCCTTTCTGAGTACTGCGCCTTAAAAAAAAACCCAACAAACTACAAAGTAATTATTAGACACTGTGAAATTAATAGCAAATCACAATTTTCCAATCATGACCAAACACTAATCCCTTTCCCCTCACAATTGCTCAGGAATATTTGATAAAGATGTCACAGCAAAAAGAACAAACAAAAGCAAATCTGGACCTTTCCGACTTGAAAACTCAATTTAAGAGAAGCCAGACGAAGCAGTCTTCTGCTGCACACATTAACTACAATAGCTAAATGAAAAGACAGAAATACAAAGGGAGGGTTATTAAAACTAGGAAATTACAATTAATGTTGCAAAGTAGTTATACTTAATAGCAAGTTGTGAATACAAGTCTGCATGTAATAAAGTTACACCTGTAGTGAATTATAGGCATAGTCTTCTCTTTAAAGCTACCTGAACTAAGTGCAGTATGTTTAGCCTCCCTCAATGTTGTTCTTCAGCACTTGTTTCCATGAAGCAGCAATACTCCGAGCAGCTAGCATATTTTGTCTCTGACTTCTCCTGCCTCTTAGCAAATAACAAATGAGTGATAGACTATCACTGCTAAACCCTTCTCTTCCCATAGCACAAGAGGAACACTAAGCAAAACCCTAATGCCACACCACATTAACAATCGTGACTTACCATCTGAATTTTTCTTGCTACTGAGATCTCTTTCCAATTTGGAAACGGGAGTAGAAGAAAGGCGTCTTGAAGAAGATGCTCCTCTGTGTGGTGGTGTTAAGGGATTTTTGAAGACATCAACCTGCCCAGTTCTTTTGATATGTTTTTCACCTCCTGGACTGCTCAGGGGGGAATGTTGGGAGCTGGGATTATCCTCTAAAAGTTCATGCTGGGTAGTCAAGGGGGGTCTACTAATAGCACACTGTAGAAGTAAAGGGGACTGCATCTTTCTCGGTGTTCTGCTTCCAGCCGCACCCTGCATGACTCTGTGTTGATAGTTCCTGTAGGCCTCTTCCAAATACTCTGCTTCTTTTTCTAGTTCTTTTATTCTAGCCCAGGTTTGCGCCATACACTCCAGGTCAGAATCCGGAGAAGCACTGCGTGGCTGTAACTGCTGACGATAGCCAACTCTAGGCACAGTGTTTACCTTCATCATATCTGTCATAATCTGATGCTTCAGAAATGTGCTATCCACATAAATATCATGAGGTACAATTCTGTCACCAGTGAAGTCAAGGACAGAGCGATCGACAAGTGAAGGCTTTGGATTCCGATACACCTCATTTTCCAGAGCTAAATGATAACAAGAGAAAGTGAGTGACAGTAAAGAGTGAGAGAGGGAGACCCATAATGAAACAGAAACAGTAAAACATGGCATTTAAATTCCAATTTGATCAAAATTATTTTAACATGGAATTGGCTTCAATTTTGGTAATTTAATGGGTTGATTTAAATGTATTTTTAATGTAGCTGCATAACTGCAAATTATCACTGATACTATTTTTTAAATAAATAATCCTTGCATGTAAAACTACCTGAAATATGCACTCTGCAGTGTTATTTCTTAAATTATGTTTAAATAAATAAATAAATAAATAAAACGGCACCACTTTGGACACATTTATCCAATCATGCTGTTAAAGGGCGAGGGACACAGGGCAGGCCATAAGTCTTAACAGTTTCCTTCTATTTAGATCACAAAAGAAATTTGGAGATAAACAACACATCACATAGATAATGTTGTTGCTTTTTAAAAAAAAGTACTTCTCCAAAATTGTCAGTTAAATTGAATGTTTCGGGGCTGTCTGCTTCCTGGCTTGCACTTGTATGCTTCAGCAAGCCCAAAAGACCAATCTATAGGGCTGCATCTTTCTCAGCAAAATGACATCCTTGTTTTTATTCCACATAAATGGTTCTTCAATGACATCCTTAACTCTGATGCAAAATAAAAGTCCATGCAATACTTTCAGTCATTTAATTAAAATATATATTTGCTATTTTGACACTAACAAATTTCCAATTCCAAATGGTGTATTGGTCTAGTGAATAATATAAAGTTTTGCATATACTGAACTATGGTGCAACACAGGCTGTATGTAATGAATAACCATTGCAGAATTCAGTCCCAAACCTTTTATTTATCATACTTGATATTAGCAATTTGACAGATAGGCATCTTTAGAACTACATTTCTTCAGCAGGCTGAATTGCTTTATGCAAGTGCCTCTCTCTTTCTAATGTGCATATGCGGTGCATAAGTTATTAGCCTTGACAACTGTTTAAAAGTTACATTTAAATTTGAGAGGTATGCAATACAATTTCAAATTGATTATTCTTATTATGAACATTCAAGAATCCAAATGCATTAAACCAGAACCTGCCTCCTGGAAAATGGTGATTATGTTATCACCAAACATTACTGTATTCATACTGAAGAAACACAGACAATAAAAACATGCAAGTATTCAGGGAGGAATGTTTTCCATTCCTCCTATATGTTTGTTTTCTGAAAAGAAGGGGAGTTGTGATCAGTCTGCTTTTTAAATTGGGCTTTTAAATAGATTTTGATTTTAAACTTGGAATCTACTCACTGGTAGTATATTAGTTCTATGCAACTGCAGCTTTTTTAAGCTTCTGGAAATTCTTACACTGGTTAGGCAAGTGAACTTCATAAAGGACTACTCTGGTGTAAGACACAAACCTGCCTGTGTTTGTTTCACTTGCAGTTTCAGTTCTTCAACCTGCACATTTAACTTCCTGACAGTAGCTTCAGAGTCCAACAGTTGGGTCTTTAACTGAGCACAACGCTCAACCTATAGGAGATTGAGAGAAAAACAAAAACCAGCATAATTCAAACAAAAAGAAGAATCTCAACTGGCTGAATACTTGTTTCTAAATGTTTTTCAGGTCCAGTCAAACCATATACACATAGTACCCTACTGAAAGTCAGTGCTGACAACTTACTGACTTGGAAAGATTTACTTTGGTTATGTTAGTGGTTCGGGGTTTTTTTTTTTTTGGTTCGGTTTTTGGTGGTGTTTTACATAAAAGTTGTTTACATTAAAAAAAGCAGAATACAAACAACCCCCATAATTACACACCAAACAACTTGCACAGGTACATAGATAAATGTGAACAAGATGACAGGAAGAAGAAAGGATTCAAATTATTTAAAAGACTAATTTACCTCACTTTGTAGCTGCTTTTCCAAAATCTGCCTATGACTTTCAAATTCATCCAGTGCCAGCTTCCTAGAATGTTCCACTCTTCTCAGCTCCACTTGGCAGGCCAGATGCTCCGCCGAGGGCTGGGACAGCTCTACCCAGGAAGAGAAATACTACACACTCAGCCATAGAACAATGAGTGTGCACTTTTCTACATGATACTCCTTCAAAATGTAAAGCCAATTTGTTTTTAGGAACACAACAAGGCTTTGAATGAAGTACTCAGGGATTTTTTTTTTCTTCCTTTTACAAAGGACTGAAATTTTTGTTGGTGTAGTCATTTAAGAACTAGACCCAGACTGTGCTATCCTGGAAGAAAAATACATATCTCTACCCTACATAACTGGGTGTACATCTCTACTCTCCCATAATCTCAAATGCACATTAAAAATACTTGGCATTTTATAACTATAGTCAGGCAAGCACTTGAAAATCATAATGCAATGTTCTTGTACCATTATTAACCATACTAATGCTATGGTTAGAAATATTGTA
Organism: Pelecanus crispus; assembly: GCF_030463565.1. Classification (NCBI taxonomy): domain Eukaryota; kingdom Metazoa; phylum Chordata; class Aves; order Pelecaniformes; family Pelecanidae; genus Pelecanus; species Pelecanus crispus. The sequence continues at coordinate 142,314,297 of NC_134643.1, forward strand.
CTGCTTTTTTCAAAGGGTGAAAGGGATATTCTTCATATTATTATAGCTACCACTAAATTCAGGATTTCTACTATACAGACATATAGAAAATAAACTTATAATGTCAAGGACTGTTTCCTTTTACACAAACATTAGTTGGAGTTTAATGCAAACTACTAGTAAACATAATACAAAGAATGTATTTTAATGAAAATTTATTTCTAAACAAATACTCATAGGGAAACATAAACAAGAAAATTACTAAATCATCCACACTGACTGTCTCGAAGATGCTGGTTCTCACTGCGAGTCTCATCCAGCTGTTGCCTAAGTAGTTTATTCTGCACTTGAAGCTCCAGTTTCTCCTCCTTTAGCAAAGGATAGTCTGATACCTCTTTCAATTTTTCTGTCAACAACTGATTCTGTTTATTTACCAACAGAACCTGGGCCTTCACTGACTCCAAATCCAGCTGCAGATAAAGAACAGTTTAGAAGCTTATGAACTGCTGTACTTACTTAACAATTACTTTTATTTCCCTTTTTTTAATGTACCTCAAAGGCACTCATTAGAATACAGCTTCTTTAAATTCATGTTTACAATTACCTCAAGCTCTTTTGTGCGTGATATAGCTTGCTTGAGTTCCTCCTTTTTTGTATTAACAGCAATGGCTTCTTCGTGCAAAAGCATAGCTTTCTCTGCAGGGAGGGTTACAAATGCTGAATTAAAATTAGTAGAGTATTCAGTAAAAAAAGTGTATCAGCAAAAAACAGTTTAAGCTGCTCAGCCCAACATTCAATTTAATTCAAGACATAAAAATGACTGAATGTCACACACACTCCTTCAAAATTAAGTAAATCAGTGTATATATATACATATGCATCCATACCCCTTTAGAATTAAGAAATCAAATTCATATGCACATGATATATCATTTCTTTCACATGTCCCCAACTTAAAAGTCTAAATATGTTATCTGTCCCAGCAATCTTCCTCAAGCTCCAATTAAAGATCTTGTGCACAATAAATGTAGAAACTGGCAACCATTCAAGGGTATGCTACCAGACTGTACCAGAGTTCAATTAGAGAATGAATGAGCTAGTAGGACTTCAGAAGGAGATGGGAAACTGAAAAAGCAAAATGCTTTGCAGCCTCTGTCAAAGCAGCAGCTCACAGTTCCCACAGTATTCTGAACAGCAAGGAATTGCCGACCTGTCATGGGATCCTGCTACGTGTTTTCAAAATCCATTTTTATGGCTTTTCTGTCACTTACACCACTATTACCGAACACCGTGACTGTTTAGTAACAACAGTGTTTTGATACCTGTTAGTAAAAGCTCTAGAGATAGACAGCTACTTTATTAATCTCAGAGAGATGGTTACCTTTATTTTTTTTCTCATCTTCAGTAACTTTATTAGTTCTGGCTATGTATTCTTCTTTTAATTCAAGCTGATATCTAGAAGTAAAAAGAATTATGTATTCCCAAAGAATGTGTGTGCGCACACGTGCGTGCATTTGTGTAAACTGCAGTCTTTCCCAGACTAAACTATAATCATACAATTATTTATTGACAAAATTAGTTATTGCAGAGCCACTGAAACAGTTGGAAAGAGCCCTGCCAATCACCTCATTCAACTACCTGCTCAAAAAGGAAGACTACCACCAACTCCAGATCAGTTCAGCTGTAGCTCTTCTTAGCCAACTCTTGAAAAGTTCAAAGGATGTATATTCCACCACCTCCCTGGATGACCTGTGCCAGTGCTGCACTATGCTCCCAGTAAAAATAATTTTTTTCTTCCATGTCCAAGCTGAACCTCCCAAGCCACAATTTACAGCCCCTGCCATATGAACTCAGAGGTCATGCCTGATAGTCCCATAACTATCCTGACAGACCTTTACTAGGCCCTTTTCCAGTTTCTTCATGACTTCCTTGAAGTGGGGAGCCCAAACCTGGGCATGGTATTCCTAGCATAGCCTTCACCAATACCTGAAGGGGATAATAACTTCCCTCAGTCTGTTGGCTGTGCTGCTACTCATGTCGCCCATCATGCCGTTTGCCTTATTTGCCAGAGCATGCTGCTGGCTCACAGTCAACCTGGCATTCACTGTAACTCCCATTCCTCTTCAGAAACACAGCTACTCGGTCGATTCCTTTTCGCCATTTATGCTACTTCATAGGCATATTCTGCCCCATGCCCAGAGCTCTGCACTTCTTGTTAAAATTCCCAACATTTACGTTGACACAATGCCCAAGCTTATCAAAGTCTGTCTGAACTGAAACTCTGCCATTTGTTGTGGAAGTCATTCCCCTTAATTAAGCCTCATGTTCAAAGTTGTTGAGGATGCCCTGTGTCAACATCCAGGTCACAGACGAAGATATCGGACAGTATGGGTCCCAGTACTGGCCCCAAGGGTTCTCTGCCTGTCACTGGCCACCAGCTAGACACTGAGCACTGCCCAGGTACACCACTACTCATAGCCCAGCAGTCATCCAACACTACCATTCAATTTTACTGGAATCTACAGGAGCTAAGAAAGCTCAGCATTTCGCATGATTGGGACACAGATTATAAATGTTTTCAGATACTACCACATCCATCCTCCTGCATTTTTGCAAATGGTCCAGAACACTCAGATCCTTCTCCCAATTATGGTATTCAATGTTTATCATAGAAATAAAAAAGGATTCCTTTTCTAACAAGCATCATCATTTCTATACAAAAAATAGCAGCTCTTCGCTACTTTTCATGAAAGATTTGGGACAAAAGGACATGGATTTTATCTTTCTGAGCATTTGCAGCATGTCTAAAATATTTTGTATGTTGCTAAAATAAGCTAAGCAGCCGTTTATCCTTAAAATAATTTGCTTCTCCTCATAAACCAAAAGCACTTTACAAGCATTATTTGTAACTAGCTGGTATGGACTATATAAAATAAGATACCAAGGTGAGTCAATTAGTTGCATTTCACTGTTCTCTGAAAAAACCTTCAAATATACACAGTTTCAGCTAAGGCATCATTCTTGTCAAAACCTACTCCTTACATCTTTCCTCTGTAATTTAAATAAAGACACACTAACAGAGATAATACTTATTGTTCACTGGCTTGCAATAAAAAGTAATGATACATCAGTCATTTGGTTTAACTGCCTAACTGGAAGACCAGTCCATGCCATCAAATACACGAGTAATAACATGCTGAGAGCACCTGCCTGCATTGAAGCATCAAGTAACCCTTCAAGTGACCAAAGCACTCCAAGAAAGTACAATAGCAAAGTTAGGATATACCCGCTGCAACACCTCAAAAGCAGTCACAGATGATGTCTTTTGTTTTCAAAGAGCATTTCTAAGCAAATTCTTTGAAACCATGTTCATGTGGATGGTAGTCAATATGAGAGGGTGATCTGTAACAGAGAATCCCTCTCCAAAAATGGGAAGGGGTTAAGGTAAGAGCCAATCTGTCTGTACAAAGGACCACTGTGCCTCTCACCCTTTTTCCAATAACCTATAACATCTCTTTAATGCTAGTTTCCCCTCCATGCCTTTCCTGCATTTGTAAAATGGTCAGTTCTTTTAATTGTGGTCAAAGGAAGTCACTAATACTGCTTCACATCCTCTTGTCTAAACATACAACTAGTGTCACATCTCTTTCCCAAATAACAACACAGAATTAAAACTACAACAATAATATAACCTACAATCAAAAGAGAATTACTTTCTATAGCGAGCTTTTTCTGAACCTGATAGAACATTTTGCCTCCCTAGCAAAGAGCTAAGCAATAATGTAAAGAATTCAAGCTGATTAAAACAAAAACATGGATGTACATTTTCAAAGTCCTTGCTTTGTTACACATTTCAAAAGAAATCCTATAGAATTTATTATTCTGTTTTCATAGGAAGTAGTATGTGTCCTATTAGGGAGAAAAGAAAAATTTACTTTAAGAGTTCCGTCTTAAGCTTTTGGTCATATGTCTCCTCTATGTTCTTCACAGCAACCTCCCGACGCCGAAGTGCATCATCAATAGCTTTATTTTTCTCTTCCTGAAGTTTCCGAGTGCTGAAACATCCATAAATACACAGCCAGGGAGCAGTTATAAAGCCATAACTTTAGGTTTTCGGGGTTTTTTTAAACAACATTTAGAGACATCAAAGGGTAATGTGCTTGCTTGGAACACTGCAGCAATTTAAAATTATGATTAGAATCTGTCCTAGTAATTCACTAAGAACAAGGAGATGTGACACAAACTAAATTGCCCTATTTAAAATCCAGTACCAATCAATTATGCAGCTATCCCGGGTTAACCCTAGCTCAGTTTCCCACACCAGAAAGCCTTCAGAGGAGATAGTGCTGATCATGGTACTCTATCAGCACCCTCTGCTGGCTTGTTAAAAAAACCCCAAAACAATACAGTTTTGTTAGCAGGATACTCATTCTGCTATAAAAAGCAGATGTCAAAGTAATGACATTAGGTAGTATTGAGAACCTGGCCAAAAATGGTTTAGTTATTTTTTTTTTTAACCAAAGAAAACTGATCTTACTAAGGACAAGTTAAAAAAAAAAAAAAAAAAAACAGGACAAAAGAAGCAAAATAGCATATGCATGCCTTATGAGTGTTAGGATTAGATACTGTGTTGTTTGTTTGTTTTAGTTTAAGGACTTCAAAGCAAACATCTGATTCCTTGCCTCCCAAGTGATGCTGCATTGTTCTGGTTGGATGAGGAGCCCAAACTTCTTTTTGTATGGGGTATCCCTACTAATAGAGGCAGTATACACTACTGCTCAAAATGCAAAACACAACTTATGGGATATAGAATTAATCTGTTTCGACATCATAGAAGCAGCAACAACTTGAAACATGCTTTCCAGAAAAAGGACAACAACATAATTTAGCACTGTATATGCCCTTCAGCAACTTACACTTCAAATGCCTCAATTCTTTGCTTCAGTTCCGCCTCTCTGGTCCTTATGACTTCAATATCTTTCAGTAGACTTTGTCTCTGAGCGTATACTTCCTTTGCTTCTATCTGAATCACAGAACAGTATCTCTAGTTTTGCTTCACACTTTATACCATATGTACTATTTAACACGTTCAAACTTCCAAGGATCTTCTGCAGTAATTGGTCTTACTCCATATAAATATTACTTATATAGCCATAATTTCAAATAATATCCAGAAATTATTTTTTTATTCCCATTCTCCTTTTACTCTGAGTAAAAATATTTTAGATGGCTACCTGTAAACACTTTTCTTTTAAGAAATGGCACTGATTAAAACTCATGTAAAAGGAAAAATTGTTTAGAAAAAAATTACAGAATAAGCACATTCAAACATCTGAATTTTAAATAAACAATAATTTTTAGGTTCTTCACAAAAAAAAAAAAAGAGAAAACAAATACCAAAAGCCTCTGATAAAACATGACTTAAAACTGAAACTGAGTCAACCAGCAGTCTTTCAGTTTTTCAGTTTAACTTACAGAAATCAAATTGTAAAGGGAATCCACCAAGTCATGAACGTGACAATACCAAAAGTCACATATCTTCTTATTACTAAAAAAAGAGCTTTTCTTGTTCTTAACTTAAGCACACAAGGCATTAGCCTAAGAAGAGAAAAATTATTATTTTGCCCTATGGGTGCTCATATCAAGTTTGCAAGTCGTGCACTTGATGGTGCTGAAAGACTTAGCTGCTGTTCTGGTGCAAAAAATAGAGCAGTTTGTCAAGCCCTATTTCCTGGGCATAAAGTTATGTTAGCAAAGGGTTAAATGACCTTCTATCTTTAATGCAAATATACTTCAACTCAGCAGAGCTGCTGGTCTCTGTTAAAACAGTCCCCAGGTAAATGAGGCATACACTTTTCAGTGAGTGCAGAAGCTGACATGAGCAATCAAATATCCATACATAATGCTTGATGGATATGCTGAGCTAGTCTTCCTTTTTTTTTTTCCCTCTTTTTTTTTTTAATTACTGAATTAATTTCTTGCCCACAGAAGAAAATTGATAGCGTAAAATAGATGGTTTTCTTGTAAGCTTCTAAGCCATACAACCATGAAAGAATTTCATAGAGTAGTAATAAAATGTTGAATTTTCAGATTGGAAGCAGGTCAATAGTAAAGACCTGTATGATTGCTTTGTTAACCAACATCGTGTGGTCTCAGGGAGTGGCCAAAAAAAAAAGAACACAGAAAAAAACAAACCCAAACCACCAAAAAAACCCACCACACCAGAGCAGAACGGTGGTTAGCATTTGTGGATGACTAAATTATTTGGATAGGAAGGTCTACTGCAGACAGCAGGGGGGTGGCTAGGCAAACAGGCAACAGAACAGCAAGCAAAGTATTCTTCCAGAAACTGAAAGGTCATAGAGACTGGGAGAAGAAATTCAGAACGATACGCAAATTATTGTGTGCTGCAGTAACTGCTACTACTCTGGCAAAACACCAAGAGTTAACAGCCCAAAGGAGTAATTCATCAACAAAAAAAGTATTCAAAGAAACGAAGCAAGATGTTAGCTTATGGTAAGACAGTGGCTATTAGTAATGTTCAACATATAAAGACTTACAGAAATGGCATATTTGTACCATACAGACTGTATATTCCATTTAGTTTAGAATCCTTCTTAGGAATTGAAAGAATTTATACTATAACTAAAAGCTACATTCTGGAAACAGAAAACTGAAAAGTCATATCAACTTTCTGTTAAAAAAAAAATCTCAGTGATCCAAATTCAGCAAAGTTATTAAAACAGATTAAAAAGTACTTATTACATTTAAATCCCTCAATCCTAGCTTGCAGAACAGTTCCTTTTCCAGACAGCTCTACTTAGGTATTTACCCATACTCATTCTTGTGGTTGCTTAAACGCTTTCACCTATTCATGAGAACAAATGTACATTCAAAGTTTTCATTAATAAGCCAAGTAAGATCCGAAGGTAAATCTCCCAACGATAGAAGAACAGTTTAATCAACTCACTGAATCATTTTGTACTAGATTAAGAAAAAAATATTTGGAACTTTACCTCTTGTTGTTTTTGAAGCCTCTCAATAGCATTCTTTTCACGAGAAATCAAGGCTTCAGACTTTGCTTGATGCGTCCTCTCTAACTCATGACGTAGCTCAGAGATTTCTTTCTGGGTCTGCACTTTCTCCTCCATTTTAATCTTTGCTATTTCAACTTCTTTAAAATGTTCTAGCTTTTACATAAAGGAGGAAGAGAGGGTTAAGTAGGGCCATCTTCACATCGACAAAGAGAATCCCTCCTCAGACAATTCTAAATTTCACTTAGAAATTCCTGTTAGGAAATATATCATAGTTCGATGAAACTAAATTACTGTGATAAAAGTATCTTAGCAGCACATAGTATTTGCAGGTCTCGCATAGTTTTCATGCATTTAGCTGGCATCCCAAAGCAGATCTTATACAAAACTAATAGCTTTAGACAAGAGCAAAACAGAGGCCTATGAAGAAAAACACATGGCAGGAGTGATAGTCTGCTTGCAATTAAGGAATGGCCACACTCTTGAATTCCTCCTCTGATACTGTCTCTATTCTTGCCTCTTTCCTAAAGAACCACTTTTGACTGGTGATGCAAGAAATGGCAGAAGCAGACCCATCCTGAATCCCTCAGGAGCAACAGAAATTCATCTGGACACAAAAAAAAAAGAGCTGAACATGTGAAAAAAAAAATGCAGAATATGTAACTCCACATAAAGAGGGTTACAGAAACAGGAGTCCTGACTCACAGACTTCTTAGCACAACTGAAAAAGTAAAATGTGTACAAACAGGAAAGTATGCATCTTGCAACTGCACAGAAGAATCGTAGGGAACATGCCTCCCTACAATGTGTGAAGTGCAATATGTGCAAGAACAAACAGGGTTATAAACAACTATAATAAAAATTTGGAAGAAAACAGAAAGCAAGCATAGTAGAAAAAAAAAGTGAGAAAAATGAGCAAAAGAATAAAAAGAATGATAGAAAAATTGTGAGATTGGAGAAAACAAGGAGGTTAGAGAGAGGGGGAAAAGCACAGTATGAATGTCTGATCAAGAAATTGAGGTCTGCAGGCACAAATTTTGTGAAAAATTAAAGAAATGGTGAGACAGTACAGCATCACTTGTACATACATAAATCAGGTTAGAAATGTCTTACAGTAATTCACACCACATTGCTAAGGAATCCAGGCAAAGCTAACTGAATTTAGAAGTGATTTATATCCGGTTAAGATTCAAAATCTCCTTTGTTGCAACTGCTTTGCTTAAACTGAGACAAACTTAACAACACACAACTTAACATGTTTTACATTCTAAAAAGACAGTGCCTGTTGGGGAATGAAGACTAAATGAAAAATGAAGGTGAAACACGTTGGCAGTTTTAACTCTCCATCCTTCTACTTCTCCAGCTGAGTAAACATGACTAAACTGATTTCTTCAAACAGTTTATATGCAGATGACTGCCTTTAAAAGTGTGTCTAATAATTCTAACTGATTATCAGATCATCATTTTTATACACTAGTGATCTTGACAGAAATTCATGGAAAAAAAAAAGGTATTTAAGTGAACTACAGTTAATTTAAATTTTTGTATCCAAATGAACTGTTGATCTTGACAGAAATTTATGGAAAAAAACCCCGTACATAAGTAATTGCAGTATATTTTCTCTGCTCCATTTTTCAGACATAAGGATTATCAACGGATTATGTGACAAAAAAAAAAAATCCTAATTTTATTACCAAAATGAAGGAAAAGTCTCTCAAAGAGCTGTCTTCAATTGTAGGAAGAAAAAAACCAAAAAGGCAGAAATAATTTATGATATTGTCTGTTATGATTTTAGTGTTTCTGTGTAATGTTTTGAAATAGTATGCAAATTCTCATCAGTATTAAAAATTAACTATCTGTCAAGCTACACAGCAGCAATTCACGCTTCTCAGTTGCTATGCATTATATTGAAATTCAAGCTTCAAAATCTTAACTGGGAAGGAAAACGAATAGTATGACTCAGCAGAGTAAACATTTCTCCACAAAACAAAATAACAAAGAGCAAGTAACATTTACCAAATTAAGACATCAAAATAAGAAAAAGTTGGGTTACAAATTAACATCAGAATAAGAAGCTTAACATTCTGTGCACATTTAACAAAAAAGGGGAATGGAAAATATGCACATGCTATATCATCAAATTAACAATTGACATTGGATTAACTTAGCCTTTGTGTTTGTTGTAACTCACTATTAGATCTTTTCTTTCAATTTACCTTACATATTAAAAGATTGTAATATGCAAAGTCAAAATTAACAAATGTCTCCCTCAAATTCAATGACCGGAGTAATACCTTTTGACACATTTCTGCTTGAAGCTGCTTCTCTATTTCTTTTCTATATTCATGAAGTTTTACTTCTAATGATTCGTATTTCTGATGCTGGGGACAAGAGTCTGCAAACTGTTCATCAATCAGCTGAAGCTTCTCAGCTATAAAAAGAGCAACATATCCACTGTAATTTAAAAACAGCCACCGCAGTTATCCTACCAAAGCTCTTGTAGGAACAAGAACTGCACAGAAATGTCATTTATCAGCTCTATGCCACATAACATACACCTAAGAGGAGCCACTTAGCTGTTTAGGCACTATTTGTGGTATTACATCCTCTTTATCACGGACAGACAAGAATTTTCTTTTGCATGCAACTTTTAGGTTTTTTGTACTACTGACAGCATGCATATTATAATTCAAGAACTCCCAATCTATGCCTAACTTTCACTAAAACGCTATCATAGGAAGAGAAGCAAGGCATGCATTTACAATTATGTTTTCCAGAACATATTTCAGCACATAATATTTACAGTCTATCTAAGATGTTATAGCTCTTAGCTAAATGCCTAAGAAAACATCCGATTAAAAAAAAAAAGTCGTAACAGGATTTTTGCCTTATTTTAAGAAAGGTTATAAAACCAATGTACTAATGATAGGTATTACCTTTACTTATTATTACTTTGGTCTGCATTTGAGTAAGTGATGAATGAATAACATTCATACACTCTATTAATCTATACCATTTACCAATATGAAAATATCTGGGGAGACTTCCTTGCAGAGGTTGCACTTACCAAGAGAGTCTCTGTAAGGAGGCACTGAGGTTGTCTGAGTTTCTGTGTCATGAGTTTCCTTACTTAGATGATGCTCTGTAAGTCCGATTAAAATCTGCATAAGAAAACCTATCAAGATCCAACACATTAGTTAGTTCTGATTTTATATCAAAACTGAATTTTTGAGCCTGTACTTAATGAAGTCATTTTCACTGTGCAAGAAAACCTACTTGATTTACAGAAAGAACCAATTATTTAAGTAAAAATCAATACTAGTAAACTATTAAGATTTTTATTATACGCATATTCCAGTCAACCTCATTCTGCAAAAGCTGTCCTTTTGCAACTTTTCCTTTCATCCATTTCTCTTTGTCTCTCTGATTTCCGAGGTCATTTGAGAGAGCAGATTATTGCTACTTTAATTATGAGGTCATTAGGCAATAGGGGTTTCTGAAGATCAAGCTACTTTAGGCTGTACAATATAGCTAGGTTTCATCATGCAGACATAAGAATTATTTCTTATATAAAACAATGGAAAGTCAATTAAATCTTTAACTAGTTTTTGAAGTACATTATGCAAGCTAATACAGTCCATTATAAACATAACCCAGAATCTGAGCTTGCCAAAGTTAGTGTGAAAAGCTTCCAAACAGCATTGTATTTAATACCTGATTACAGATTTTTTTTTCATTTATTTTGTAGGTGAATGTTAACACTTAATCCACACCACAAACAGGAGCTGGATAATACTGAAATATAATATTTATCATCCTGACATACTGCAAGTTTCAAAATCTTACTAAATCCATCTTATTCCGTACCAACACACACTCAAGAAATTTGAATTTCTATTGCTCGCATCTTAATAAAAATGAGGCTGACACAATTATCCTTGCTGCATCATGTACAAGCAGCTTGTACCTTTGTTTTCCTTCCGAGTTCCCGAAGTCTGTAAGAAATAAAAGATGTTTTAGCCAGTCTGCTTCATCACAACTGTAATTGAAGCTTATTTTCAAAATCAAAATAACTTTACCAGTGATTTGTAAAGACTGGATTTTGGATTGATCCTCATTAATTGAAGAAGATCTTGCATAGTCCACAGCTTTAGGGGGGGGGGGAGAGGGAAAGATAAGTTAGAAAAGGTTAACTACTTTAGAAACATTTCAAATATGTAACAGGCACCATTTTACAGTTGTAGAATGTTTTCCATTCAAGAAAGATCTGTTTATTGCCTTGTAAAACCATTTTCAGAGGCCTGCTGTTCTCATACTACATTTACTTATCTCCATTACCTAAGACATACACAGCCCGTGTGTAGTTCTATGACCAACTGAAGCTGTGAAAAGAGATAGTTTTGTTTCCTCCCCACCCTGGACACATGCTCTTGCTACTTTCCTTGCCTCGCTTCTTGATTTATCATACAAATCAGATGAGCTCCTTAACCCAAATGACAACTAACTACCCACCAAGTCAAATAATTCACTTTCAGTTATAAACAACTTCACCCTATCACATACCTATAGAGAAGAAACAAAGAGAAGGAGGCAAGGACTGCCCTCTTCAGCTACAGCTTGTAGTTAGAACAGCTTAAACTGACCATGAAGCACGCTTTCAGGGAACTGAATGGCCAAACAAGAGGCTAGCTTTAATCAGGATCAGTTCCCCAAGTGGTCTGCCACACAGCCTCACAAATGGTCAGGCCAGACTGCCGCTGTGGGTGAAGGAAGTACGAGGCTAAGAGCCTTGTGCTATGTCTTCCCAGAACAGCATCATTAGCTTAAGTGAAAATGGCCTTGAATATTAGAAGTCTTTTATGGAGATGATCAGAAACTGTACTTGCATTTGCATTTCACTATCACAAAAGGGGATTTTTTTTCAATTCTGTTGGAACGTAACACCCCCCAGAAAGCAAAGCTCCTAGAAATCTCAGAAGAGCTAAATTACTGAACTTACCTTCTTCTTCTCTAATCCACTTTCTGGAAAGAAAACAGAAAGTGAATACTCATAGCCACACCTCTGTAGATGATCTGCCACCAAACTGTTAGAAGCTGTGATCAAAAGCGAACTGTCATCATTTGGAACTGCCTGCGGCTGAAGTTCTCCACTTAAAATTGGGTGCATTAGTTCATGGATTAGCTGGTTTCGGAGCTGTGTCTGATACAGAAAAGACATTATATTCTCAGTTTACATGTTATTCAATGGCAGTTTTTATTTTTCAAAATTCACAGGGAGTCTCATTTTACTTGCACATGCTATATTACAACCTACATAACAGAAATGGGCAGACTAACTTGGATAAAATTTAGAAGAGTGCTTGGGACACTGTGCCTTTCTTTAAAATGCTCTAATGGTGGCTACAGTGATCTTTGACTTTCACTCAAGATGTATCAAATGTAGGACTGAAAAGAAGTATTGTTCTCAGTCAAGAACTCACATAAACTCCACTCTAGTACCCCCAGCTTCATTTGTAGTTCAGCACTTTCCTGTTCTCCTTCTCTTTGGCTTAAATAAAGCCTGCCTGACCTGGCCTCAATTTCAGATGTACTCGGAAGACTCAGTAGTCCTATTCTGAGTTTCATATCAAGAAGCTGCTGATGTAACCGCAAAAGCAGATGGGAGAATAAACAGGAAAGTCAATGTCTTTAATATCAATTATTTTGTAGGGAAGCAAAAGGGTAGTAATCAAAAAAGCCTACAGGCGCTAATAACAATTAAACTGCTTTTTTTTTATTATTTATTTGCATTCTATGAGTTACAATAGAGAAAAAAAGTAACCTAAAATCAGAAAGTCTCCCTCCAGTAAAAGGAAGAAATAATAATTTTCATTATATAATTATACAAATTGGTTTTAGAGTACTAAAAGATCATGACAGAAATAGTGTTTTAAGCTTTCAACAGCAGGCATGCAACAATGACAGAGCTGATTAAAGAAATTGTGTGTTACCAAAAATGGGATGAAACACTAAATGCTTACCAAAACTTAACAAAGCTAAATCATCAGACTAGCCCGATATTTTAGCATGGCTTTCTACAGAAATTAGACACTAGAGAGAAAGGAAGACAACTGAAAAATTTGTTTTGCTTCTTCATTTCTGAACTTGCCCAGTTTCAACCAATTTTGACAGAGATGAGGTTGTCTCAAAAACAACCGAGACCAGCAACCTCTTCTACGTCTCATGACAAAGCGCAGGTGGAAAACGCAAGGCTAAATCCCTGTCCCTACTATTGGAAAGGAAGGTAGAAATCAGTTGTTATATGTCGGCCATTCAGCATACCTGTAGCTCCAGATCCACCCTGTCTCTTACCAGCACAGGCAGTCAGATAAGACCACAAGAAAGCTGAGAGTATTCTCATCAGAAGATGTAAGACTGTTTGCAGGAATCCATTAAAAACCCCAACTGTATTAATTTTTCAGCTCAGAAAAGCTATGAAATTTTTAATATGATGCATAATCTTCTAGACAAGGAAAAGAAGCAGGAAAATGGACTTAAACAGCATGCCACCTGACAGACTATTAGTTAAGTCAAACAACACAAGAAATGGTTCAGGCACAGCAAGCTTGGTATGGAAATTGCTAAGGAAGAAATGAGTTGTCCTGAACTGAGAATTCTTGGCCATAAGCTTGTTAGTGATATTCTTAAAATACAGATTTTGATTTATTTTTTTTTTAACTGTAACAAATCTGACATAAAAAGCAGGAGCTAAAAACATTTGCTGGTGACATAAGGACGTGCATGGAAGTATACAAAGATCAAAGCATCATAAAAAAATGCAATCAGATGATGTTTAAAGCCTAGCAAAACTGAAACTGCAAGAAATACAACATTTTAGCATTTAAGACCTGATACAAATTTCTGCTATAACACAAGGGATTTAGTGTTTGGAAGAAGCAAGATGTGGATGTGTCAATCAAACAACGACTAGCACTACAAACGTGTCATGCCTCAAAAAGGGATATACGCAGCCTTCCACAGACTTTCCCCACAAAAATAGGGAAGAATTAACACCATTCTACACTTTGTCTGGAAAGCTCACAACAATCATGATCTACTTCCTTTAAAAAAAGGGGGAAAGACTTCAAAGTGATGCAGAGGACTGCTGGGATGACCAGCACTGAGACTACTGGACCTTGACTTGCTTAGCATTGTAGAACAGAATGCTGAAGAAAAGGTATGACTGCTGCCTATAAATTAATCAAGAGAAGCAAGAGCTACTTAAAATGAAGGATACTTTCAGCACAAGAAAGAAGGCCAGAGCAACCACAAATAAACCCAGGCTACAAACCAGAACAAAGTTTCACTCTTGAATATAACCATATTCTAAGACACTCTCCTCCATGAGCAGACAAGAAGAAAACAGCTCAAATAGTTTTAAAACATAAGTGGAACATTTCAGTAGGAGAATTCACATAGCATGTTTACTTATAATAGGTAACAAACTGACTCTGTAACCTGAGAGGTCCTTTCCAAACCCGTATTCTCACTTACTCCTTTCTTCCCTGCTTGCTTTTTTTCTCAAGCATGGAAATTTTCAAAGACCCGATACAGGCCTTCAACCTTCCCGAAAAAGGTTCTGCAACTAACCCATAATGAAGGGCACTTCTGTTTAGGAAGACCTTCGTTTCTGGCAAATAAAAGCCGAATACGAATTAGGCTGTGGCGAAAACGATACAGCTGGGGAGAGTGGGAAACACATTTATTCGGCGTGACTTTCACTGCTTTCAACGTTAAGTTGCGCAGCGAATCACAGGTAGCGCCTGCTGAAAATAAAACACACCTTAAGTGTGTCCAGTACGCCTCGGTTCTTAAAAGTCTGATAGAGCCTTTTCCGGAGTTCATCTTGGGACAGTGTCTCCCTTTCAACCGAAGCCATCCTGCCCTACAATAACAGTGGAAAAAAAAAACAAAGACATTATTGACTGCCAGGTCGATCCCCGGCCAGCGAGACGGCGAGCGCTCCAGCCGCCCCAGCCTCCCCCTCACGCAGGCCCAGGCTTTGACCGGGGCCGCCTCCCCCTGCCCGCAGGGAGGGCGGCAGGCCGCGGCCCGAGCCCGCGCCTCGACCCTCTGGTTCCTGCCTGGCAGCTGCCGGCCGGGCCCGCGGCCGCCCGGCTCCGGCTCTGGGAGCGGGGCCAGCTCCGGCGGCAGGTCCCGGCGGGCGGCGCGGCGTCACGGCGGCGGCGCCGGATGTGGGGGCGGGCGGAGGGGAGCGCTTCCGGCCGGCCGCTGGGAGCCGTTGGGGAGCTGGCGTCGCAGGGTAGGCGGCGGGCCCGGGGCGGGCCCCTGCGGCCATGGACCCCCCTTCTCCTCCCTCCTTCTCCTCCTTCTCCTCCCTCCCTCTCGCCCTCCACCGTCCATGCCGCGGGCAGCCCCCGCGGCGTCCGGCCCCGCCCTGCCCTTCCCCTGCAGAGGGGAGCGGCCGGGCAGGCCTCAGGGCGCTGGGGCGCGGCGGCGGGGGGTTCGCTCCCCCCCCCCCCCCCCCCCGGGAAACTCTGGAGTCCGTGGGGTGCGGCCGGGCTGCGGGACCCCGTGGCACTGCTCCACGGGAGGAGGGTGCCCGCCCTCTGCCGCCCTTCCCCTTGCTGCCGGCTGTTTGTAGGGCCCCCGGGGAGAGACGGGTGAGCTTCCTCAGAGACGGGTGAGCCGCGTTACCTCAGGGGATGGTCGCCGCCCAAGTCACTGGGAGGGCTGTCAGGGGTTAAATCACCAGTCAGTTGTAGAGGAAGAGGTTTTTAGGTAGTAGTAACTAGATTCGCTTCCAGGAGAGGTTCCACCTCATAAGGATGCTTTTCCCCCTACTTAAGTATAAATGTGCATACCTAGGAAAGTGTTTATCTCTCTTTAGCCTATGGTAAATACGAATGGGAAGCACGTTGGCTGATATTAGGAGCATTTTCAGGTGGATTAAGAGTTTATATATAGACTCATCAGTAAAGCGCCTCTATCTTTTTTTGTAAGGAACGCTATATTGAAGAATGTCTGGAAGTTTCTACTTTGTGATAGTTGGTCATCATGATAATCCCATATTTGAAATGGAATTTCTGCCTCCTGGAAAAGTAGAGTCCAAGGTGTGTTTTTTCCCCTGTGATACTCCCATGATGTAATTATGGTGCATTTTGTTTGGTAATTTTACAGCGTATTAGAAGCATGACCAGCATGTTGTTATAAGTGTTACTAGTACCCACTGTTCCCTTTTTTTAACAGAAGCTTTGTCATAGAGAGTAGAACTCTGGAGTTCTTGAGTGTCTTAAATGCTTTGCCAGATCTTACTAGTTCTTCATAAAACATGGTTTCCTTTAATGTTTGATGCTGTATGGGGAAGAATATGTTGCTCTTAGTGTGTAGAGCTTTTATAATAACTGTTCATTATCTAATGCTGTTTACTGTTCTTCTCTATTTTAAGGCATCGGTATACAGTAATAAGGTAAAGTAAGGAACATAAATTTGAAAGCTCTAGTCAGTCCTTTATTTTTTATGCTATAAAGAAATCTTGTTTTTTAATCATGTTCAGTAGTCATGCTTGCCTTTAAGTAAGAAAGGTTTAAAGCTTGTATTGATAAATGTGGGTTTGAGAATGTGAGAAATGTAAGACTACTCAATAACTAATGTTTCTAGTGAGAAAAGAATAAATCTATCCATTGTGATATTACATCAAAGAAAAAATAGACTTCAGAATAAAAGCGTGGATCTGTGAGTGTGTCCAAACACTGAAGTATGTGCTGTCACTGATTTGAACAGCATGATGTCATCTGTATTTTGAACTACTGTCCCACAAAAAATCATAAATAAGACTAGTCAGACTAGACTTGTTGAGTGTGAGGATGTGTCAGATAGTGGAAAAACTCATTTTCTGCATTCTGCTAAGGGAATTAACTTGGCTCAGGTAAGCTGCTTGTCTGGCTGAAGTTGAAATACTAAATTTTCCCCTAAGAGAGAATCTAAACTTGATGTGCACTGAAGGAGAACTAGTAGGCATTGATAGACTAGTAGACTATCGCTTCTGAGACTGCCATTTAAGAGTCAGTTCAGTGCAGATGCACAGCTGCCTGAAATAAGTGGTTGGCATAACATACGTGGTAAATCAGCACAAGCTTTTGCCCCTTCAACTTCACTACTTGGTCTCTTCTTCAGTATGGTTTAATGGCATTTGCAAAGCTGTTAATGTCCTGAGCCAAACTTGATTTGAGGGAAAACATAGTGCACTGAGAGGTGTGAGAGTGGCATTAATAACATCCCTATATTTTGAGAAACAGTGCAAGACTCCTTAGGTTTCTTAATAGAAGCTTACAGTATGGTTTAGTCCCAAGTTTCTTCTTGGCAAACGTCCTCCAGCGTTCTAGTTAGTATATAAAGTAAATGGCTCTTTCCCCACACAATTCTTGTAGTGTTAGGGCCAAATACTGTGATCACTCTATGAAGGCCATTCGTGTTTATTATAGGAAGAGGTGCAATCTGCATCTGCAGCCATATATTTAATACCAGATGCAGGATGGTTTTCTGCACTAGGCTCTTAGGAAAAAGAACAACCCCCCCCCCCCCCCAAAAAAAAAAAAACCAATAAAACAACCCTATGTTTCTAGGCAAATTACCTGAAAAAACACAATCTTTAGGTGATAATGTTACCAATATATGTCCTCTGTATCTCTCTGCTTTCCCCATCTGTCCCCCAACTTTTACACATTGTAACCTCTTGTTCAATTTCTGCCAAATTTGACAGAGACATTATGGTCCAAAAAATGCCAAATTGCTGTAAATTTCACAAAAAACAGGTGACTGGAAAGCAGAGAAAAGGACTCTTACCAGGGCCTCTGTTGTGGAATAAGTTTGCAGTGGGAGATTATCCATTGATAAACAAAAGAATTCACACTTGAATTACTTCCTGAGCTATAAATGTAGGCTTTATTGGTTTTGCTGCACTCAAGACTGTTTTTGTGATGACATTTTGTTATGACCTTTTTTCTCCCTTGAAACTAAGTATTGTGACAATATATACTAGTTTCATTTAATTACAGGATGGCACATAGGTGGCAGAAAAGAAGGGTATATATAACTTTATATAACTTGAGCGCTAGTTGCTTAGCAGCTTGAGCAAATTATTGTTTATATTTCACTCCTTTCACTGAATTGCTGATCCTCTTGTCTTCTGGAAATACATTAGGATGATCATCGCCATCTTAACCAGTTCATTGCCCATGCTGCTCTTGACCTAGTAGATGAGAACATGTGGCTTTCTAACAACATGTATCTGAAGACTGTGGACAAGTTTAACGAATGGTTTGTTTCTGCTTTTGTTACAGCTGGCCATATCCTTCCCTCTTCTCTTCCCTTATATTTATATAGGAAAAGCCTTTTGCCAGAAAGGGTTAAGTCAGATGAAATGGGTTTGGAACAGATTTCTCCTGCTATTCACCACTATCACTGTTAGAGAGACTTACCAGCTTCAGAAGGAAGATGGGAGGCACAGCAGTTGTTGAAAATTGGGGCCCATTGGAAAGATGAATTTTTCCTTTTGGAGGAGCTGGAATAGCCTAATGAAATATGGAGCTCGCATGGAGTAGAAGAAAGAGGAATGAGGGGAATAATATGAGAGGGTCTGAGCAAGCTTATATGATTCTCTGTTCCCATCCCTTTGATAGTGCTAGAGAGGAGAAGCGGGGATAAACATACTTGGTGTGGTGTCAATCACACCCATCTTGAAGATGTGGTGTCATGGCTTGATCTTATGTACAGATAGTCCCAGAAGTGTTTGTTATTTGTTATACATAGGAAGTAACACTGAATGTCATTTTAACTTCACGGGTATATGGCAAAGGTGCTGAGGGCATTGTCCACATTCAGAACTGTCTTTAAAACTTTAAAAAACTAGCTTTAAAAAGAATAACCTTGAATAGAGAGGTGATTATTTTTATTTTCAAATAGGGGAATTTTAAAATATAAAGGTAATGCTTTCTAAATTTCACTGCTCCAGTTACTTTGTTTAATGCTTCCTCCTGTAGTCACTGCTATTTCATGTACAGCTAAACGTTTTAAGTATATGCAGAATTAGGTGTAAATGCTTATCTCAGGATATGTTAAATGTCTCTCTTCTTTGCAAAAGTTAAATTTTCCTTAATTGCTTTACATATGAGATTTATAATGCTTCATGATGTAAGGCAAGAAGACGGAATTAAGAACTTCTTTAATGACGTATATGACTTGTATATAAAGGTAAGAACCCACTTCTTACGGTCCCACTGCAGTACTTGTAAGTGTGTTTTGCTGTACGTGCTCAGGCATGCCTGTGTTAGCATTTTTTCATGTGGGGGCCTGTGTAAGGGCACAAGCACCTGTGCAGTCCACATTAGCCAGAGTTGATAATGTGTGACATAAAGGCTCTATTTTCCATTAAACAGAATAGATTTTTCTAAATTGTTATAAACTGTGCTCTTTCAGAATGCGTTCTTCATTTTAGTCCAGTGATTTTTGGGCAGTATTGTGTCATTAATGGTGATAATAAAAGCAAAGGACTGTTCTACAGAAGCCCGGTCGAAGTGCTTTGCTCTCAGAACAAGTAGCCCGTGTTCTCACAGCCCGGCGGTACTTCTGTTAGATGGGGCAGTCACAAGCACTGACTGGGAGGTGGCCATCTCGGCCTCCTACGGCCCCCTCCTAGCTCAGATGTTGCTGATTTCCAAACCAGAAATTTCCACCCGTGTCATGATGGATTTGTTCTGAGGAGCTGGTACTAAGGATGGCTGTGCATATACAAGGGCCTGGAAAGCAAGTGACTGTTCAGGAGTTCTGTGCTCTTAAGTGACACTAAATAGGCTGAAAGCTAATAGTAGTTGTCATCTGAAGTAACGCTTTCCAGTGCTGGACATTGTGCTTGTTGATCAGTTTTTCTTCTTTCCTCAGTTTGCAATGAATCCGTTTTATGAACTCAATTCTCCTATTCGATCCAGTGCCTTTGAACGGAAAGTACAGTTCCTTGGGAAGAAACACCTTTTAAGCTGAATAACTAACTTTCCTGAGTGAGTGCTTTTTCCATACTTTCCTGATTATTTGAACTGTAGTTCTTCTAATTAGTTCTCAGCATGTTTGATACTCATCTTTCTGAAGATTGACAAATTAGATGCTGGAGAAGGTTTTTTTTTTCCCGATATGGATAAGAACAGCCAAGCTTCTCTGGTTGAAATGTGTATCTCAAGAAATTTCCTATTATGTGTTACGAAAACTTAAGTTTAAAAATGTCAGGGTCTGAATAGGTACACACTGAGACCTGTGGGCGTCAATGCATATGCAAAATGTAAGCCTCTTATACAGGGTGGGAGGAAATCAGATCTAAACACAAAAGACATCTCCAGTCATGTGATTTAATATGAGTAAAAGGGATTTCTTGACTGTTTGGCCTAAGTGGTTAATTTTCTTATAAACCTTTCTACTTCCAGTCCTTTGCTAGAGAACTTACTCTGCAGACTAACTAGACTAACTTTACTCTTTGTGGTATTAAATCAGGTCTATATTAATATTGCAATGTGTAATGTATGTATTATAAAGTGCTAAATAAAAAGAAAAGAGGATACATCAAGCAAAGCTTTCTCTTCAGTATTTCAGGAAGTTTTGAGAAAAAACTTACAAGTTTTACATCTTAAAATTGTAAATTTACCAGATGTTTAGTGCAATACATGTTTAGCTGCAGCATTGCATCAATGAAATGAATTAATAAAGTAGACCAGAACAGCTATGTCTGCCCTGACTTTAATTCTAATTAACACATGGAAAAAATGTAACTACATGTACATGTTTAAACCCACTTCTTTCCATTATCTCTGCAGGTGCTGAAATTTTCTTTTTGAAAATATATTTAGACTAAGATCTTTGAACCATGAAACTGTATTTGTTGAGGTTTCAGAAAGGCATTTGGCCTGTCTGGCTACTATTCCATTGTAAAATGTGGTTAGGGACCCTTTTGCAAAACTCACCATCATTCCGGAACAGTAATTTTTAAAGGGGTCATTTGGCACGTATGTAGCTAATATTTTGGTTGGCTTCACAGTCTTTTAAGTAGTCTGTTTCCTTTTGCAGCAAATCTGAATATGCTGTTGTCTTGGACATTTTTTTTTTTAAATGTCTGAAAAGTAATTTCCAAAGGAAGTGGCATGCTGTTCTAGGAAGTACATTTTGCATAGTCTGTATAATTAAAGGGACCACATGTATATATGCTTTAAATGTATAGTCAGTCATTATTTCCTTGTAATTTACACTTACTGCTAAACTGTCACTGTAAAATACTCCATGAGAAAAAGGTTGCAATATTTACCTTAAATAAAACATGGAACAATGCAGTATGGATGCCTGTTGAGTATACTTGAAATGATTTAGAAGAAAACTAGATGATAACGGTAAGGCTACCTTTATTGGCAGGGTAGCACGTGAATATGGGAACACTTGTCTTTGCAGTAGTATTTCATAAAAACTGCATTGTACAGCATTTTGATAATGTCATGTAATCTTATGTAAATCGACTGAGGTTTGGGGTTTTGGGGGTTTTTTTTTGCTTTACACGTGAAAGCAACAGAAACAAACTTGAGGTAAAGCATTCTTATTCATATAAGGAGCCATTAAGCTGGAGCTGTTTTCTGCTTCTCCGGTAGCACGATGGTTGGAAAAGTACTTAAATAATCATATACATGGCAGTAAGAAAAATTTTGGCAAAGATAAAGGATTAGTGCCACAAGTTTCCACCACTTTTAGCAGCCGGGGGTGGGGTGGGGTTGGTAATTGTATTCTTTTCTGCCAGCACACAGTAGGAAATTATGTAAAATGAAAGCATTTCATCTCTTGCCTGATCTCTGAAGGCAGTTAGCTAAATGGTGCCTGTTCTTATGCCCCCCCCATACATCTTTCCCCTTTCTTCCCAACACAGGAATTGTAAATGGGAAATGCAGTCTCATAAGTCCATCTAGGCTTTACGAAAACAGAATGTTACTGGCCACAGGAAAGTGAGAATGATGTGCTAACTCATTAATCATAGAGTTTGCAGTGAGGAACGTTGTCTCATGACAGAATTCTGAAGGACCTTGGTGAGGTAGCTCTGATCTCCCCATGTATGGAGGAACACTTGTTTACATTTTGTTTCGTGGCTTTTTACAATAAGCTGATAGACTGCTATCTGGAAGTGACAGGTCAGAGTTATCTTGTCATCAACCTGCTCTAGGTCTGAAAGATGCAGTTCTAGCACACATCAGACAACAAACATTTCCAGCAACACGAAGGTCAAGGGACAAGGCAGAAGAGAGACCTCCTTTGCAAGTATTATGTTCATACCCAATCTCAGAGGCTTAGGGTAAGAATTCAAATGAAATCTGTTGCAGTACAAGAAAGCCGGAGCTGTAACATGAGCTGTTAGCTGTGTCCTAACTGTAGTTTCTTCTGCCCCTTCCCATGTCGCTGTCTAATACGCATAGTTTTCATCAATCCCACCAGTTTGCCATGACACTATTTTTTGCTCCTCATTTTAAAGGACATGTGGAACTTTGCATATGTATCCCATAGCATGCTCTGTCACTCTACAGAACTCAGTATTGCTAACAGGACCCCCTAATACTTAAGGTACATTAATACTTGAAATGAATCAGTGAATTGAAACAGAATCCACAAGTGCCTACCTTACCTCCATATTTAAAGACAGATACTAAGCTTTCCAAAAGTACAGAAATGCTTTTATGTTATTAAGCATTATTATTATTTTTTTTTTGGTACCTATCTTCTACATCTGCTTTTCATAGGACTTTTGCGTCTTTCAAGTACTTGATAGTCTGCCCCTTGGACCAAGTCCTGACCTCAACATAATTCCTATACTGTCTTCTTTACTACAGCACGTGAACCCCTCTTTATCTTCACTAGCCACCTTTGTGATTAGTGTACAGTTGTGGTACAGCAGCTCCCAGGGCACAAGTAATAAAACTTAATACAACAGAAGTGTATTTAACCTACTTTTCAGATGCAGGCTTGGTAACCATGATGTTACATGGAAAGGGGACAGGATGGGAAAACACAGATGGACTCTTAGGCACAAGAAAGACCACAATGGTTCTCATCCTTAATTATTTCCTTTTAGCAATCTTTTTTGAATTGTCCTCTAGTCACAGTAACTTCATTTCCTGTTTTGTTTCAACCTTACCTTTGTTAAAATGAACACTAAAGGAAGCTTGAAGTAGTAAGGTAGTAGCAGTTTACAACAATTTCATGTCACTAGCTTAGCAGCCCCCAACACAAGCAATCTTAGTTTTCAAAGGTTTTTGCTCTCTCTCAGCTTAAGAGGAATTTAGCTAAGATTTTCTTCACAGATCTCTTCATTCATTGACTAGAAATTAAACATAACAGAAGTAGCAGCTCAACCTATATGTAGCTGTTAAGTGACTGAAGCTTAAAACACAGTTCTGTTGCTGTATATGCAGGACTGTAAGAATGAATTAGACTTAGAATGTACAAAAAGTAAGAAAGATGTCACTTTTAAGCCGGAGCATCAGATCTGTGGAGTAAAGTTGTCCTGGACAGGTTCAAGCAAGAATACAGTGCATTCAGAAAAGTGTATTAAGAGCGACAAGAAGAGTTTGTTTTGCAAGCTTTACTTCCCAATAATTACACCTGATACAGACTGAACAGAGAAAACTCTTGCTGTTACCGTACTCTCAAAAAAGGCTTTTCTATTGGAACAAAAAAGTTGCTGTACAGAAAGCAGAGTCTGTGTAGTTCAGCGAGTAACATGGCCTGTCCTGTAGGCCTCAGACTTCCTTTTGAAGTCCACAATGTGTGTACGTGCATGCCTGTTAGCAGTCAGATTACACATTGAAGCAATAGTGCACTATCAAGTTTGCTATTACAAGGACAGTGGGTATGAGAGCCAACGTTCAACAACTTCTCATACAAGTATTCTACCATTTAACTGCAACAGAGCGCCTCAAATACACCATCTGTGGTTTCATCTGCATTACTGCAGAAAGACTGTCCATTAAATACAGAGTTTGCTTGTTCATCGTCGTGTAATGAGTACAGTACTATAAAAAGACGTTGTCTTAAATGTGTAAGTCCGTATCCTAAAATGGCAAATTAAATAAGGATCAAATTCAGCTCAAACACTAGCTGTAGGTATTTACTTGTATTACGGCTGAAAGCTGTCACAACCTACTGTAAGTCAAGAGCTTCCTGAGTTCTCTACGTATTGCCAATCCTTAGTTTCACAGTGCAAAGATTACTGGTAAACACATTCATAGCTCAGGTTAACAGGAACAAGAAGTTTGGAACTTTAAGGCTGTATACTAAAAGTTCTCTTACAAATTTATCATAACGTGGATCCCTTCAAGTGCTATTAAAGCTGACTGAGTAAAGCATATCTTTTTCATAGCTAAAAATGGTTATACTTCAGTTACTCAGATTTTTTTTACCTTATTGATCAGAAACATGCCAGAATGCGACTTAAGGCAGAGACATGTATTAACTTAAAAAAAAAAATCATCAGCATCTTGCATTAAACTGCTGGAAAAATTAGCACAGCATTAGAATAGAAAATGAAAAGAAAATGGACATTAAATATGTAGGAAATTTATTTCCTACTTAAAAACCTATACAAATTATAGCAACATTAGGCAATTAGAGAAGACCTGAAGGTAATTTGTATTAACTTACAATAAACACATTAGAGATGAAGTACCATTCACAGCAAAAGGAATGTAGTGAGACTGAAGTTTAATATCTAGCATTTTTAAGAAACTGACTTCTAGGGAAACAAAAATGGAATGCCAATTTCATAAAAATATACACATATAAAAGTATCTTTGTGTCTGAATTCCAGAATAGTTTCTCCAAAGTAGTGCTTCTAGAACTTTCAAGTTTTAATTATGTTCAAAGTATTTATCATTTGAATAAAGTTGGCAAATTACATTCTTATATTAATGTTTTTACTTGACACCTTCCTAAACAGAAAGTGTCACTAATTCAATAATGGGTCACTCATGACTGGAAATTCTTCCTTTTGCTCCCCCAAGAAAGCAGCAGAATATTACAATTTTAATATTAGAGTGAAACCCATTTGTTATTTTATCTACTACACCTTCCCCATAGAGCAAGCTAGTCAGTAATTTGGCCAAAAAAAATTTAAGTCAACAACAGGATGAACTGGGTTTCGGTTTCCGATGAAGGTTTACTGTATCTGTTTGAATAAAGTGATCTGATCTATCTTCAGAGGCTAGAACTCTTCTAACAGCTTCTTCAAAGGCTGCTGCAACATTAGTGGCATCTTTTGCACTGGTTTCAAAATAGGGATGGTTGCCATTATTCCTGCACCAGTCTTGGGCTTCTTCTGTAGACACTTGCCTTTCATCGATATCAACTTTGTTACCCAGTATCACAAACGGAAAGCTTTCAGGCTCCTTGACATCTGCATAATAAATGAATTCTTTCTTCCAGTTGCTTAAGTTTTGGAAGCTTTGAGAGTCATCCACGCTGAAGGTTAGCAGGCAACAGTCAGAACCTCTATAGAAAGGAGTCCGCAAGCTCCTAAAACGTTCCTGACCTGCTGTGTCCCATATCTGCATTGTAACAAAATGTCCATCAACTTCCAACTCCTTATTTAAGAATTCTACACCTATTGTGTGAAACAGCTGTGCCTCAAACTTGTTGGCGACATATCTGTTCATAAGGGAACTCTTCCCAACTCCACCATCTCCTAGTAGTATTACTTTAAGGAGTGATGATTTTGCTGCCATTGTTATGGGAACAGATCCTCCTGGTTTCCTAGACCTGTAAAGATTAAGAATATCATTAAAAAGGAAAGAGTTGCGAGCAGAAAATTTTATGCACATAAATATCTAGACAGTGTTAAAGTCCACCAACATCAAGTTTTGTGTACAAAAGCAGGAGGACTGCGCTAAACAGGTGAAGTGTAGATACTCATAGTGAGAATACCCACTCAAGAATACTATTTGTTTCAGAGATGTCTCTGCCACAGACTGCAGTCTGTATGGCAGTCTAAGCAGTACACTGCACAACTTACTGGTCTGTCACTTAAAACCCCCGAACCCTCCAACGTTTGTGCAGCAGGGTTATCACATCACATTCAACAAGGGCAACGATTCATTTATGCTCACTGGAAAAGATCCACGGAAGAAAGTGGAGTGAGAGAATTGTAGAGAGCACGTGCCTTGAACTAGTCACTTCAATGCTGTATTTCATTAGCAAAGTTATTTTTTAACATGCAAAAGCAAAGACGAAGCTTTAGGAATAAAGTGGGACACTATCTGTTACACTGGAATAACTGCTGTGCTTCACCCAAAATTGCAACAGACAAGGAATTTTAAATCAACTCACAGGGAACAGACTTCTCTACAGAACAAATGCAAATGCTGTAATTTTATTTTAAAAGTCAGGTGACTAGGTATTGGTACACAAACATTCAGTATTTTAGTTTACTCTTTGCAGAACAGCCGTGATGAATGGAATACTATTACAACTACTCCAAAAGCAAATTCACTGTTGCTGCTTAAAATGGTACTCAAGATGCCAAATACTGAGGCCAAGCCTACATTGGCAGTTCAGTTAGTAGGCGTCAACTTCCCCTGGTAAAACTGTCAAAAAGCCTGGAAGTGCTAGTGAAGAGCCTGGCTGCCAGCACAGGGATGGTGAATTAGTGGTACCAATGAAGCTTTTTTTACTGTCAGATTTTACTATTAAAAGATTTTTTTTTTTAAGAAAGTAGTTAGCTCGTTAGTGTTTCGTGCCAGCCCAAGATTTACCCTCATTACCGTAGTGTCATCTATTACTGTAAAAGTGGTTTAGTTGCTTGGGGGTAAAGTTTCATTTCAAAGTGCCCAAATTTAAGTTTCCGTATGAGGAAAGCTGCTGTTCCTATACCTACCCGTTACTAAAAGAGCTCAAAGTAATTCAGCCGAAACAGGCTTCTCTGAAAATAATGTCTATTTAAAATGGAAATGGGTCATAAGTTGCCTAGTCCGACTCCTTCTCTGAAGGAAGGAATGCGGTCTTGCTAGTTGTAATTAGTGTTACTGGCATATACATCACCCACAGAGTATGGTTATGGAATTAATACCTGATACAAGCTGGCGTGAGAGTCATATGACTCTGTGCTGCCTTGGCATCAAGGCCTACATGAGAAGCAAGAAATTTCAGGAATTTTTTTGTCTTTAACTTTCCATCTTTGAATGTTTATTTGTTAGATACGATCTACAGCTGAAGCCTCAACACAAAGGCATTTCAAAATGTAACGAACAGTGGCTGCTTCCATAAAAAATTTGTTCAGAGCAAGTAACTTTATTCATTCATACTGTGTAATTAAAAGCAATGTTTATAAACGTGTAGAAATATTAAGGACTTGTATCACAATAATGTTAAAACTGCTTAAGAGCTACAAGTGGATTGTTCATTTACCTTTCACAGAGCTATGGGGCAATTGCTATTGCTCAGGATATGAACACATACCGTTTTATGTATGTGAAAAGCCTTATTAGAGTCACCAGCCTACTTGCACATGATTTCCATGTTCATGCCGAAATATTTAAAATGGTCGAGTGTCTTCACTTATCTCCCTAATTCCTACTAATGGGTAATGAATAAGTTACTTGAGCTATGCCATTAGCTAGTAGCATCTTCTTAATAACTAACACATTCATGAGAACAGGGGGTACTGAATGTTTCCCTGTTCTTCCATTTCAGTATAGGAAGAAGTTGTAATTTTTTTTTTCCTGTCCTACTGAAATCACAAGTTCCCTAGAAGACAATGTGAACAAAAACCTGACTTACCTAGTTCTGACTGGTACTATGCACTTGTTTCTTTAGCTTCTACAGTTTGAAGAACTGCAGTTATTATCGTGAAGTTCTCCATGAAGCCACATTTTAAACAAAATACAAGTAAGGAAACTCTGTTAACAGTATCTAGTACTTTTGTGCATCCAGAATCTGAGAAGTTAATTTGCATAATTTCAACTACATGGACCATTACAGTAAGCTCTAGGAGACTGATGACCATAAAAATAACTTTACTGTGCAGACAATTATAGATCAGCCACAAACCATTAAAAGTGTCTTTTCAACTAGAACCAAACTGGTCCTTCTACACAAAGACTACATAAACAGTCTTCCCAGGACTGATAAGCAAGTATCTCAACATGACATTGCAGGCAACATCAGTCTTCAGGACATTCAGCTTCCACAGCAGCAGCTGTCATGATCAGCTAGCAGTTAATGTTTTTGTAAAGTCTTTAATCCAAAATAAATGGGATATATGTTCAGTCATTTAAGTACGTACTTACAAGCTGCATCTGAAACAGCAAAGAAGCATGTTTAAAGGCATTAAGCAGCATTTTTGTTTGGAAGCAGCAAAGACTTTACACAATTACAGGTTTTTTCACTATATAAGGGACTCACCCGCCGCCCCACTGATTATGAGATTTAGAGTATCTGTAGAACCAGGATGGTAGTTTTCAGCACAGCAAGTTGCTGCATTTTTTTCTACTTGCACATCTTTATATCAGTTAAGATTTTTTAAAGAACTCAGTTTTTTTAATTGTTTGTGGGGGGTTTTTTTCCTCAGTTATGAAGCCCTAATAGTCCAGCAAATAACAATAAAATCCTTAAGATGCCTGGAGAATTATTATTTCTCATATTACATCTTTGAATTTATTTGTATAATGTGCTTTCTGACAATGTTTTTGGAAGGAACAATCAGCATCTGATATCATATTTCTGAAAATGTATTACCTTAATAATTCAGTTTAAATCATCATTCAGCATCTGAAAACAAAACAAAAACTTAATTTCCAATGTGCATCTAATTGTTTTAACCAACATCGGGAACTGCAAGACACCACAGAATTACAGATAACTATTTGTTCCAGTTATTTCTTATGTTAAACTAATTGTGCTGCTACAGTAAGGGTAGTCTCAACCTAGTACACAGAGGAGCCTGTAAAGAGAAGATTTTTCCCTCAAGTTCCTCTATCATTTCAATATTCAAAGAAACTCAGAGGAAACAGAAAGCCCCACTCTGGCCCATTTTGATAACCATCTCTGAATTGCCTCCACCAACTTAGGAGGACTCAAGCTCTTAAACCACTGACTTGAATATTCCTGTTAAAAGCAGGGAACAGTTTCTACTAAGTGCCATTTCTAACATGACCATATACCACAATACAAATAGTAATTTAATTGTTGCCTCCCAGAATTTCCCTTTTAAACAGTGAGCCGAAATGCAAGTCTGAAACGTTTCCATTAGCAGTCCAAACATTTGCTGGCAAGACTAAAAATGACATACTAAGCAAATCTAAAAAAAAAAAAAAAAAAAACAGTGTGCATTACAAAATCTTTGATTCCCAGCCCCTCAAAGCCTAGAGAAACACCACTGCCTTGTCCAATCTGTCCACCTAGATTTTCTTAATTCCATGACCGTCAGCTTCATAGCTGCCTTTTGAGTGCAATTACCTCTTTTAACACTTAGGCAGCACTCACAGAAAAGCAAGATTCTTGGTCTAGAAAACCACAGCAGCAACCCACAAACTTAATCTAGGAATCTGTCTTTTTTTACTATAAAAATAATTTAATAGATTAAGGAGGACCTGCATATACCAGAGTACTGAAGGCTGAAGACAGGTGCTGAACTCAAGTTATGTTTATGGAAAAATACTGTTAGCCAAAGCAGTAATTACATTCTATCTATGATGTCAGCAAGCACACAAACTGTTAAGCAAACTGAGTCACCTGGACCAATTTATAGTTTCACTTTTACCATACTGATACCAGGCACAGCAGCACACCATAAAAAAAACACCAACCCAAACACCCAACAAAAAGAACCCCAACCACATAGCAACTGAAATCTCACCTCTACCCCCCCCCTTTTTTTTTTTTTTTCATAAAAGACATCAAAATCTGGATCTGTTGCAGCAGCACCACTGAATTCCCTCAGCATTTCTGAAGAAATGGATGTAAGGGACACTTCAAATGTCCAGACTATTGTTTCTCCACTTGTACCTACTTTTTAACTTGGAAACAGGCAAGAAAATTTATTTCAATCACCATTTTCAGCCAGTGGTCACTGTGAACCACCTGCTATATGAAATAAAGACTAAATCCAAAGGTTTCCTTGAAGATCTGTGGTACACTGTCCTTTAACTGAAGTTGTTAAAGAGCACCCATTTGACTTTGAGAAGGAAAAAAAACCCAAGGTAAGGCAGACTCAAGTTTGTTCCAACTAATCACATTTATTTACAGCCTACTACGATTTCAGCCAAGACTTCTTAAAAAAAGGGGCCATCTTTGTTAAAGCCTTAAGAAAAAACACTCTCAAAGTTACTGACAAGCAGAATTAGCAGTTCCATAACTAGTGTAACAGTAACACTGACCATGTTTCATAACTTCCTGTCCTCAAATTTACACGTATACAACACATATATTTCAGCTTTGAGGCTTATTCACCATTTTCTTTGCCATCTCATTTTGTTAAACCACAGGTATCACACATTAATAGTTTAAAAAGGCACACAAACACTTCAAGTATTTTGTCTGACAATAACACTGGCCTTTCAATAACATAATGTAAACTTACTCCCTGATTAGTAATTTTTTTTCCTTAACACTAACAAAGCATTTGACAATATTTACCAGGCTAGCATCGAAAAAAGTTGTTTCCTGTGGTCTGTTAGTTGCAGTGGCTCATCAAAAAATGACAAATTGCTTCTCTATAAAATGTCTGGAAAAAAGTCCCAAAAACTATCAGAGCTGCAGCAGCAGGGGCAGAATCCAGAACTATGTAGTTTTCAACACTTACTGTCTGTGGTGTTTTTACATCTCTCAGCCCTCAATCACTATAGAGTAGTTATATTAGTCACCTACAGCAGAACTGCAAGTTTCCAGAAATCTGAAAAGAAAGGACAGAAGCAAATTTTCTCCCTTTTCTCTGCTAAGTCAATCCCTGTTCTTGCATTTAGAAGGTACTGGTTTACACCTTGGCCAATTCAGTGGCACAAGAAGAGTTTTTTAGTGCCCAAGAGGCCACAAGCCTATCTGACCTTGGAATTTTTTGCTCTCAATTCAAAGGGAAACGTACAGATATGAAGTCAAGATGCTACACGCTTTGTACTTTTGAATGCATTACAAGCTTGGACATCAATCAGCCTCTAAGCTGTCCTTCCCTCCACGGGGTACCAACGTAAGAGCTGTGGATCAGCAACACCCCTTTACTGAGGGCCACTTGTGAGCTGCCTAGTTCTCTGGAAGCTCTTCAGTCATATGGCTTCACCTACTGAGATGCTAATCACCTTGCAAGTCTGCCTTCCTTTATCTGTGCTTTCACCATTGCACTGTAGTTTGTGTTTTCTGTTGGACAGATCTTTAATAATTTGATGACAGGTTATCTCAAAATTGTCTCTAGTTGTAAGCAGCCTAGACATGCTTTATCTAACACCAGAGTATCACTAGTTTGTTCATAATAATTTGTAATATAAATACAACCCAAACTGAACTGAGATACAGCTGTTGCCACTCATTTGTATACCAAAAATTTGTATTTGGGGGTTTCTTTATAACGTTATTTTTAACTCCTATGTACTTCAGGACTCTAGTTCAAACAGTTGCTTGGCATGACTCAGGACTATGAAAGAAGCAGCAGCCAAGGGGAAGAATCCTTAAGTCCACGTAACCCCTGGATCATTAAATCATCCCAGTACCTACTGCCAGAATCACCTCATTTATTCTAACTTACATCTAGGCACAAAGTCAATTGGCAAAATTTGTCAGGAGAAATACCTACATTTATACCTCTCCTAGTTTAATCTTGCAGAGACCTGGCCTTCGCTTTCCATCTCATTCCCCACATTCAAATAGGATGAGCAAACTATTATTTATTCTGATTTAATAAGAGTTGACATTTCTCAGCAGCTCACATTTGAGCATCTCCCAACTTTAATATTCTATTGCTTTCAGCCAACTTCAAAGCACCCTAAGGTGCTGCTGCTCTTGGTCCAACATTTCTAAAAATTCATGAGTTAACTGACATTCTCCTTGCAATCTACTTGTCTGTTACTGCTTCCACTCTTTCAATAACTTCTCAAGCAATTATTTCTGCTCATATGTGCTCATCTTTCTCCTTTGCATTAGTTTCCCTTTTCCTCCAGGGACTCTTCGCAATAGCAGCCTCCATTGGTCAGCCTCCATTGTGCATTCATATTCTTCCCAATATAACCATGGGACCAAAGCCCATCCCGAAGGAATTAAGTGGGTTACACTGTACCAGGCCAACATACTGTCTGCTGCTCTGTAGAAAACGAAAACAAAAACAACACACCCAGAAGAATGAATATGATTGAAAAAAAAAAAAAGAAAAAACCTTACGGAATTCTTACAAGCCTTTCTGCTGGAAAGTTTTTATTCATTGTGAAACATTTATGTAAAATTCCAATCCTAAGGAGCTAAAAGATCTGCTTCTCATGATTTATTACTGAATTGGCATAAAATAAAATACAGCTTGAAATCCAAATACCTCAATTGACCCTCTGCAATTTTTTTCATGTATTTTCAATTTAAGGAAACTGGTGGTTGGTTTGAGCACTCAAAAGCAAAACAAGGACTACTAGAGCCCCCCTCCTTTTTTTTTTCCTTTCTTCTTCTTTTTAACTACGCACTCCCTATTTTTAACTTAATGGAAAAGGCTTTACTAAAATTAAAGCAACAAACAGCTCCACACAACCTAAAGGAGACAGAGAAAAGTAACAGTTCATTATAAATTCCACATTGATACTGAAACACAGATGTAATCGTACCATCCTTTGGTTAGGCTTCTCTAGAAATAAAAGTGCCAGGAAAAAAGAGTTTTGGATTTATTTTGGGTATGTCCGAGAAATAGCTCTCCCTCCAGTGTGACATTACAGCTTGTTACCTTACAAGGTACTAAAAGATCACAAAAGATCCACAAAAACCCCAGCCACACACAATCACCCTTGCTCTAAAAGAGTAAGCACTGACAATTTCAGTGTTGTACAATACTTTGAAAGCAAAGACAAATAAAAACCACATGCTTACTTAGTAGAGCTGTAAATTATCATGGACAACAAGAGAAGGAAAACAACACGTAGGGTGGCAGACTACATGACAGCTATCTGCAGACAAGCAAGTGTTTTAATTCCAAAACAAGATTTAGCCAAGCAGTTCCCTACTTGCCTACCCCACCCAAGTTAATACAATTAATTAAGTGCTAGAAAGGCCACTAATGCAGGTTTTTAAAACTAGTTTTCTTGCACTATTCTGTTATTTGCTCCATTACTTTGCACAAGTTACATTTAACATGGAATACTTGGAAACTGCTCATTAACCACTCAGATGTAAGAGATCTGACAATCTTAACCTAATCCTTTTGGTTCTCCAGCCATCACCGCATCTAAGTTTGCATAGCCACCTGCCACGATTAGAAAAGCAACTGGCCGTTGCAGGGGAGAGCTAAATCAAGTCACCGGTTCAAAAAAGAAGAACTAAAAACATAAAGCGCATTGCTCAGGGTCCCCTTGGGAACACAGAAGTCCTTCACCAGCAGACAGCAACAGGAAGAGGCAATAAAGGGACCATTTTCTTTTTTTTCTTTTTGGTTTGAAAGGTGCCGAGGGGACAGGTACGAAACGCAGTTTCACCCGAACAGATCAGAGATCTCTATCGGAGCAGAGGAAGCACTGTGGAGCCGGAGACTGGCCGTGCGCCGGCCGGGAATCGCCTGGCAGGAGCCGCTTCCCAAAGGAGCCCCCGCCTGCCCCGGAGTCACGGGATCCCCGATCACGCCACGCTACCCCGCCGCCCGCACCGGCTTCGAGGAGCGCCCGGGGCCCTCTCCCAGCGCGGCCCCGGCACTGGGCGCACCGCGGGGGCCGGGGGGGCGGCCGGGGCTTCCCTCCTGCTCCCCGGAGGCCAGCAGCTACCGAGTACGCAGCCGGGAGCTCGGACAGCGGCGGGGGGGCGCGGAGAGGCGAACGGAGCAATAAGCGGAAAGCCAGGAGGAAAGAAAACAACGAAACCCCAGGCAGCCCCAGACCGCTCCCCCCACACCCTCCCTCGGCTGCCGGGCGGGGAGCGCGGCCCTGGGGAGCGCGGGCCCCTCGCCCCCCAACCGCCGGCGAGGGGAGAGTCCTCGGCGCGGGCCGCCCTCCCCGGGGCACCGGCCGCGGAGCCAGCGGCCACCACCGCTCGCCCCACGCCCGCCGGGGAAAAGGGGAGGGGAGGGAAGAGAGGAGAGGGCGACGCCGGCCGATACCTGCCCGCGGGAGGGGGGGGAACTGCCGCCGGTGCCGAGCCCGGGCTGCGCCACCGCCGCCGGGCGCTGGGGAAGGCAGAAACAACATGGCGGAGCGGGCAGGGGGCGGGGCCGAGGGGATCACGTGAGGCGAGCCCCAGCCAGCCGGCCCGGCCCTCTCGGGGAGGGGCGGGGCTCCGGCTCGCCCCACCCACCCCAGGCCCCGCCCCCGGCCGGGCACGCGGGAGGGCCCCGGGACCGCGGCGGGGGGGGCGCGGGTTTGTTCAACCATGGACCTGCGAAACAGTTTTGGGCTTGGCCAGCCCGGTCATGGGAACGGCTTTGCTCACAGCACGGAAGGGTCCACAGAGGGCCGTACTTCGCGGTCGCTGTCGAATGACATTTAAAAAAAGGAGCGCTATCCATCGCAAAAGCGCAAGACTTTTATTTGCTCTAGAACGCTCTGAATTATTAAGCTTTAAAACGCCTTTGTATACTACCTGCAGGTCAGAGTTATTTATTCAAGGCAGCAGTCTCACTCTGCTCCACCTCAAGGGCCCTGCGTAAGCAGACTCGTGATTGTAAGGCAGCAGATCGTACAGGTAGAGACATTTAAAAACATACACGCGTCAATGAAGGAGCTAACCGAAACCCAAAGCATGCTATTCATAAGAGCAGTCAGAACTTTTTGCCTGTAGTAATTCAGAATAACATCAACGTGACTGTTTAAACAAGATCACAGGAAAAAAGTCAAAAGAACCTGGTGATAAAGGGTCTTTTATGTGCTCTTACCACTCATCACAAGGATAGGGCAAAATGTGATTGAAGTGAAAAGAGCAGAAATTACTTAAGGATATTTAAAGAGGTTCCCACATCATCAAGAGGAATAGGTGATGGCAGGCGTAAGGAAAGAGCATTTGAAATACGCTCGTTTGCTCAAGCAGTCATCACATGCTTCCGATCATAAGGGAGATGCAATCGGACTGGAATTGCCACTTGCAGAGTCATTTTGTTTTGGATCAGATTTACAGCACGGCTCAAGGAATGGAAAGCAAGATCTCAGTGCGATCAAAAGGAAATGTCTCCTACTGACAGGAGCAGGATTATGAAAAGGCAGTCCATGCTAGAGGCAAAACTGATGATACTAGACCCGTTCTTATTTAACAAAGCTGGACTTCGAAATTTTTTAAGTCCTTTTTTTCCTGGGATCTGCTTTCATCCAATGCTAAAGTAAAATACAAGTAAGTGCTGGAGGGGTAGAAAAATGGCCTCTTTAAATGGTGCTAATTCTAAGACATCAGTTATGGCATTATGTTGCAATTTGAAAAGAAGAAAATCTGCATTTAGAAGTGGAGGACATAATTATTCTGCACTTGATACCTTGTGGGATGAAGCTACCATCTTCTTTTCTTATGACAACACTGGTTCTCAGACATTTGGATACATTTAAGGAAATTTAGAATCATAGAATAGTTTGAGTTGGGAGGGACCTTTAAAGTCATCTAGTCCAACCCCCTGCAATGAGCAGGGACATCTTCAACTAGATCAGGTTGCTCAGGGCCCGTCCGATCTGACCTTGAATGTTTCCACGTGGTGGGTTGACCCTGCTTGGATGCCAGGTGCCCACCAAAGCCGCTCTATCACTCCCTTCTCAACTGGACAGGGGAGAGAAAATATAACAAAAAAGCTCATGGGTCGAGATAAGGACAGGGAGAGATCACTCAGCAATTACTGTCATGGGCAAACCAGGCTCGACTTGGGGAAAATCAGTTTAATTTATTACCAATCAAATCAGAGTAGGGTAATGAGAAATAAAACCAAATCGTAAAACACTTCCCCCCCACACCCCTCGCTTCTTCCCTGGCTCAACTTCACTCCCAATTTTCTCTCCCTCATTCCCCCGATCAGCACAGGGGGATGGGGAATGGGGGTTCTGGTCAGTTCATCACACGTCGTCTCTGCCGCTCCTTCCTCCTCAGGGGAGGGCTCCTCACACTCTTCCCCTGCTCCAGCGTGGGGTCCCTCCCACGGGAGACAGTCCTCCACGAATGTCTCCAGCATGGCTCCTTCCCACGGGCTGCAGTTCTTCCCGAACTGCTCCAGCGTGGGTCCCTCCCACGGGGTGCAGCCCTTCAGGAGCAGCCTGCTCCAGCGTGGGTCCCCCGCGGGGTCACAAGCCCTGCCAGCAAACCTGCTCCAGCCTGGGCTCCTCTCCCCACGGGGCCACAGGTCCTGCCAGGAGC